>NC_091699.1:21980100-22605100 GCF_041296265.1 Equus caballus
TTACGTGATTGCCTACCAAGTGCCTACATCTCCATATGGGGTATTTCGACTAATCCATACAAAAATTTTCTTGGGTGGGTTTTAATACCCACTTTCTCAACAATGGAAACTGAGGCTCAGCAAAATTAAGCCATTTGTTCATACAGAGAACAGAGTTGAATCCAGGTCTGCTAAGTAGCTCCTTCCTCTGCATGGAAGGAAAAAGCACAGGACTGATGCCGTGACAGCCTCACCCTGCTAAACCTCAGTAGACATGATTCCAAGAGAGGAATCCTCTGTCTGACCAGAAATGGCACATCTACCAACTGCAAGCAAGGTGTTCTGAGAGCATACTTAAATTTTGCAGGAAGAGAGAGTTATATGATGGATTAGCAATGCCTGCAAGACACACAGGTGTTATGGGTGGAACCGTTTCCCTCCAAAAAGATATGTTGGAGTCCTACCCCAGTACCTCAGAATGTGACCTTTATGGAAACAGGGTCTTTAAAGAGGTAATCAACCTAAAATTAAGTCATTAGGAAGGGCCCTCATCCGATATGACTGGTGTTCTTTTAAAAGAGGGGGAATTTGGACACAGAGAAAGACACACCCAGGGGGAGACACACAGAGGGGAGAATGCCATGGGAAGACTGGAGTTATGTTATCACAAGCCAAGGAACTACCAGAAGCTACGAGAGAGGCCTAGACAAAGCCTTCCCTAGTACCTTCCTGCAGGATCATGGCCAGCAGACACTTGATGTCACACTTCCAGCCTCCAGAATTGACCAGACAATAAATATATATTTTTCAAGCCATCTAGTTTGTGGTACTATGTCATGGCAGCTCTAGGAAATGAATACAAGGGATAAGAATATGGTGCCATGACAGCAACCTATTAACAATCCTCTACTAGAAGGTGAGTGACCTCATTGACCTCTGAATCCCTGGCCCACTGCCTGAAAAAGAAGATGCTCAGTTGAAAAACTGTGTTGAATTGAATAATATGGGGGCAGTATAATGGGCAGTTGCCGCTTTGCCAATGCTATGTTGCAAAAGCAGGTCACACATTGCTCTTGCAAGTATTCTTTGGAAGAATAGAAAAGATTCAGTGCTTACACAAAGGAGAGAAGGCTGGATGGGAGATCCCAGTAAACTGGAGAATGAACAGATATACTGAATGATGAAACTTTCTTTTACAGTTTCTGGGTTTGGTGTCACATCTCTAGGGTATCTGGAGATAAATTAAAGTGAAGTAGATAATTATTAACCTGGATATGATTTTTTGACTTGAGAGTCAGGCTAACAACATGTTTAGAGCCCTGAAGGTGCAAATGCAATTTACTCTGTGATTGAATGCTATCAGACGAAGTTACCCAACTCATGTTAAAACTTTATTGCACTGTGTTAGCTCATTTCTCGGTACCACACTATTTGCATGAAGTATTTTCAGATAAATAGCACATTCCAGCAGTATGTTAATGAACCACAGCTAATAAAAAATGTAAAATTAGCATACTAGAGGAGTTTAACTATCACAGAAGCAGGTTCTTTGGTTGAAAAGCTAAGGAATGTAGCTAATATGGGGTGATCTTATAGCTTTCCAAAACCAAACTGACACATCTCATGGGCAACTTTCTGATCTGCTCCCAGGAGTTACTCATGCACGTCCTCCTCAAAGGAAATTCACATTGGTGGCTTCAATGGGAAATGGAGAATCTGAGGCTGTGACTGAAGTAGAGTTCTACCTGAAAGCAGTTCTCATGAATGCAAATTTTCTTGAATCCAAATATAATAATTATAATTGTTTTCATTAAGATTTGCTGCCTACTTGCTCCATGCTGTGCACTGTGCTGAGTGCTTTTCTTATATTATCTTATTAAGTCATGATGAAGACCTAATACCCACCACACTTCTCTACAGAGGAATTATCATGATTGCTATTTTATAGATAAAGAAGGTGGGGCTTGAATAGGTCAAGTAACTGTCCCACATTCATTCAACTATTAAGTGACAGGGCCAATATTTGAACTTACACTCTCTGACTCTCAAGTATTCTATCTGTAAAGCCTCCTTCTAATTTATAATATCTCATTCCCTAGTACCCCATTTCCAACCTTCACCATGACATACCTGTTCGGGATATAAAGGTGAAACAGGAAGCCATTATCTCTAGTTCTGGAAGTCGCTTCTTTGTTCTTTCATTTACTCAGAAAATTTGTATAGAGACAAGAGTATAAACTAGTATGACTGCTTAAATTTGTCTACAGCCACCATACACCCCAATTCTTTGAGAGAAAAGTCCTAGTTTTAAATATTTAGGTCATTTTTTCCACTTGGAGTACAGAAAATGTAGTTACCCTCAAAGAGAGATGGAATCCAAGAGTATATTAGGCAAACTAGGACACCCAGACTTCCAGTCTCCAGACACAATGTAAAAAGCTTGTGCAAAAGGATAGACACTCTCTCAAAATGATGAAAAAGCCTCTTTTAAATTACCAATGTAATGATGACAAATATGATAATCTAATCCAAAACAAAACAAAAACCAAGGACAAATGAGATCCACCACAAAGTAAACCTCAAAATCGAATATGACAATCGGTACAGGAAAAGGAACCACTGTTTACTGAGCATCTTCTGTGTGCCAGAATATTACAGAAACTCTTTTAATCGTTGTTCCCATTTTCTCTTTTCAGATGAAAAAACTGATGCTCAAAGAAGCAAAGTAAATTGCCCAACATGGTTAATAAGTGGCACAGCCAACACTTGGATGTAGTTTCAATGCTAAAAGCTGTCATCTTTCTACTGAAAAGATTTAAAATAGTTCACGTCTTAATTCCAATCTGCAGACTGCATGTCAGTTACAAACCGAGGCTTCTGGAACAATGTATGAAGCCTGCATTGGCAGATACCAGTCTCAGAGAGGAAAAGGGACAGAAGAAAGGCTTGAAGAAGGAGAGTTTCCTTCCTATTAGCTTGAGCTAATGTTGGTGAAGTACTTTACAGTTGGCGAAATCATAATCTAGTTTGATGCAATAGTCTCCTGAGAGGAACAGACTAGCCCATTAGCGTGGAGGGGTTAGTATCCCCTGATTTCAATTCCTCACAAAGAATAGAAAAATTCAGAAACAGCAAGATACCTCCCTCAAAACTGGTTAGTTGGAAGAAATGGAGAATTTGCCAATAATTCTACTTTTTTTTCTGGTTTTTGAGACTCCCTTTGAGGTATTGAGATGGTTCTATTTAAAAATTATCAGACGGGTATGGGCATAAAGATAGTGTATTTCATTCTCCACCAAACACTGAACATACAGTCTTTCAGGTACCTGCTGCCTTCGCTATGATCCTATTCAAAAGAGCAAAAGAGAGTCAAATTACAGCAAGAAAGAATACAAATGCTCCTGGCTCTGGTTCCATTTTATTCCTTTCCATTACCCTCAAAAAATGTAAATTGAAGAATATGAAGGACCCAGACTGTTAGAGGATGAAGATACGATCTACTTTTCCTTCCCTGAGACACTGTGATTTGTATATTTTATGGTTGTTACATTTAAGCGATTAATTCATAACATGACAGAGGCAGCATACACACAGACTTACAGCATATTTTTAATAGGTGCTAATACATTTATGCCTTTCTTGCCAGACTTCCCTTCTACAAACATTTGGCTTCCCAGATTATATCCATGAAAATTAATGATCTGTCACCAGGCTCGCGCCTATGTCTTAATGAAGTAGTTACTCAGAGTGATTGAAGTCAGGTGTGAGAAGCTGGCTTCTCCTGGGGATGATAAAGCCCTTTCCTCATTCTTTGCACAAATTTAATTAGGTGAAAGCCAAATAAAATTAATTACTTTCACGCAATGATTTTGCATTTTTTACCGAGTGAAAAGGGTCCTGTTGGTGTTTGAAAGCTTTTCTGCACAGAAAAGGCAATAAACAGGAGACTTATCAAAAAATTCTAATGCGTTTGTAAATTCTTTGCTTTGCGAAAAAGCAAAATGCATAGTTCATAAAAGTGAATATCTTTATTAAGAAACTCATAATTCATAGGGCTAAGCGCTATGAAAAAAATAAATGAATAAAAAGAGGGAGCTTTGCTAGAGAGTTAGAGAGGGTGGGAAGGGGCGCTTCCATTCGGCGGAGTGACCTTCTCCAGGGAGATGGCACTCGTGTTGAAATCTGCATGCCACCAGGAGCCAGCGGGGAGGAGGCATGGAGGAAGACTGTTCAGGCAGAGGGAACACCCTGCACAAAGACCTGGAGGCAGGAACACCAGAGTTTCTTAACCTTGACGTTAGTCCTATTGAGGGCTGACTAATTCTTTGTTATCGGGTGTTGTCCTGTGCATTGTAAGATGATCAGCAGCATCCCCGGCCTCTACTCGCTAGATGTCTATAGTACCCCACTCTCCTGAGGTTGTGACAACCAAAGTGTCTCCAGACATTGTTAAACGACCCCTGGAAGGCAAAATCTCCCCGGGTTAAGAACTGCTGTGTTAGAGGAAAATGCAGAGGCCATGTGGCCGGATGAAGGGGAAGAAGTAAGTCTACAGCAAAGAAATAAAATTAAGCCAGGGCTAAGCCATCCACGCTAGCACCACGTCAGGCCTTGAGACCTCAGAGATCCTTGCTCTCTGGCGAACTGCAGGGGTCCATGTCGAATTCATACTGGCGCAAATTTAGGGTGACAAAACCAGGGACTTCATCTATCTCAGGGAACTAAGGGACACCAAGATGGTTTGTGCCCCGCTGCCTGTGTCCAACCTCAGCATGCTCACTAGCCCTTTGTACCCCCTCCACCACCCCAAACCACGTCCCCTGACTCCCCACACCCTGCCTCTGAGAGCTTCGCCTCCCTGTGTATCCAGTGAATTGGTGCCTTGACTCTCTGCAGAAGAGAGAAAACTTATCATCTCAGAAAGCAAGAGAGGTGAATGCTCCGAGATTTTAGAGAAAATGGTTTCATGAGGATGGTGGTTGTAGAAGGTACCTGCTTAGCAATAAGAAAGAAATAAGGAATGAGCAAATAAGGAATCTGGAATTTAATGCACATTTTTTTTTTTTTTTTTTTTTTTTTTGGTGAGGAAGATTCACTCTGAGCTAACATCTGTTGCCAAATTTCCTCTATCTTACACGTAGGTCGCTGCCACAGCATGGCTTGACAAGTGGTGGAGGTCCACGCCCAGGATCCAGACCTGCAAACCCAGGCCGCCAAAGCGGAGCGTGCTGGACTTAACCATTATGCCATGGGGCCGACCCCATAACGCACATTTATATATACACTTTTCTCATCTATTTTGTTTCTTTATCAATGAAATGAGATCACTTTTATTAAATACCTGTTTAGTCACCAGATAGGTCTGGGAGAAAATGGATTGTACAGCATGCCCCTAAATAAGCCATTAAAAACCATGGTGAGGGGCCTGCCTGGTGGCATTGTGGTGAAGTTTGCACACTCCACTTCTGCAGCCTGGGGTTCATAGGTTTGGATCCTGGGTGTGGACCTAGCCCACTCATCAAGCTATACTGTGGTGGCATCCCACATGAAATAGAGGAGGACTGGCTCAGCAACAATCTTCCTCAAGCAAAAAGAGGAAGACTGGCAACAGATGTTACCTCTGGGCCAATCTTCCTCGTAAAAAACAAAAGAGGTGATGGTCAAAGGAAGGCAGGGAACCACCAGGTGGTGAAGCAGCAATGGATTATCCCAAGAAAGTTAACTTTGCTCCAGGATAAGTTACTAATATATAATTACAGAATATGTTGACTAGGAGCGGGAATAAGTCTCATCAAAACTCGATGATGCTCCATAAAGCCTGAGCTAGCAGAAAGACCATCCCAATCCTTTCTTCAAGAGGGAGCAGATTAAATAAACACAACTTGCAGTTAAAGGAATCTATAAATGGTGCTGTTCAGGCATATTTACTTATTTTCTTTTATGACCTATCGCCTAAAGGTCAAAATTTTATAAGAGATTTTACAAGATTTTATTAAAAAGGGCAAGTTCTATTGCAATTATTTTATCCTGAATAGGAGAAAGCTGGTGGTTGTGTAGCCTAACACTTACTTAGTACTGATACGTGCCAAGAGGTTCTAAGCATTTCACTTATGCTGATGCGTTAGGTCTCAAAACAATTTCATGAGACGGGTGTTACTATTTTCCTGACTTTAAAGATTAGAAACACAGACCCAGAGAGAACAAGTGACTGGAAGAAGTTTGCACAGCTACTAAGTGAAGGGGACAGGATTCGAACCCAGGCAGGGTCTATGAAGCTACCACTTCCCGTATGGTTTCTCAACAATTCAGAAGGAGGAAACACGAGGGTTATTTGTTTGCTTTTGTTTGTTTAGATAGAATCAAGAAATACAATTCTCCTAAGAATCAAAGGGCTTAAAGCACAGAAAAGAGGATTTTAGGGTAAGCACAAGGAAAAAAAAATCCGTGGCTATTTGGGCTCAAAGATATCACATTGGATTATTTCCATGTCTATGGACTCCAGTCTGTGAAAATTTAAGAATAAACAGTAAGTTGCTAATCATCAATTGTCACTTTATGATCAGAGCTGGGGGGATGCAGGGAGGATGGGATGACATGAGAGAAGACTTTCTGTTCCTTTTTGGCAGCACCATGATTGATCTCATGGAATCTGACATCAAATAGATTGGCCTTCAAGTTCCAGAAATCTCTCTGCGTTCTCTGTTTCCCTGTCCACTTCAATCTCAAGGTTGTTGGACACACCTGTATCTTTTCCTTTTCCTCAGCTCTCTGAAACTCACTACAGGAATGTGATACACTGTGTAGGCAAGCACTGGGAAAGTGTAATTTCAGGTTTGGGAGGCATCAAGCAACAAAATGCATGGCTGCATCACTGACATAAGCATATTTCCTAACAAAATGAAGCATGTCAGGCCTCCTGTGGGCAATGCTGACGTCACTGAAGACACCAAAAGAAAGAATATTATTTGGATAGAATTTAAGCCTATCTAAAATAGCATACATGATTGAAAGATGGCAGAGCTATACATGCATTTCGTTTGTCAGGTGTCAGCATAAAAGAATAATTAGCAGCTTTCATGAGTTCCCTAATTATCAATCCATTTTAATACTCATAGATTGTAACAGTATGAAAATTTTTGTTTTCTCCCCAGTATCTAGCTGGACCAATCATTATGCAATTGCTATAAATATATAAATAAATGATTCTTTAATAATGCATTCATGTTTTGACCAGAAAAGGAATGGCTAGAGTTTATAAGGGGATAAATCTATTTCTGGACATAATAAGGGAGGAGAATTGGCAGACAGACAGTTGAAGGATGTTATGATCCATGCATAAACTGAGATGGACCAGGCTGGACTCCAAAACCCAGGACTGGGCCAAGACAAACTCCATTATTCAATCAATGAGCACTCATGGAGTTGCTGCTTTGTTCTAGGAACTGTGCTACATATCACAGGATATCACTTTAATCTTCCCAATGATCAGGTTAAATAAACATCACTGGTATTTTATTTTTAAATAGATTAGGACCCAAGTCTCAGAGGAACTATCTTGCCCAGGCCACCAGCCTCATAAAAAGCACGTTTGGAACCCACTCACGCATCTGACTGTGTCCCAAGTAGGAGCTCGATAAATGGTAGCTTTGGGATGTTGATCACGATGATGTGTTTCCATTTCAGGATTCCAGCACAGCACAGAGCAATCAATAAAGACAGTTGACTCAATGAGCCAAATAGGTCAATTAAACCACAAATGATTTCATATTAGGCACATGATGGAGTGCAGGTAGACCTGGGAAATAAAGGAAGCAACCCTGGCACTTATAAACCAGTTATATATGAGTTACTGAGCCAGACAAAGCTGCTGGGCAACCGTAAAGCCAACATTGGCTCCTTCTGCCTGGAACTCTCTTCCTTCCCCTCTTCATCTAGGTGACTCATGCTCCTCTTAAAATCTCAGATGGCTCCCACTTCCTCAAGGTCTCAAGGTCCCCTGTTACATGCTCTCAAAGCACAGGAACTTCTCCTGCCTAGAGCTTACCACAGTCAAGGTTTATATTTAACTGTGCAACTATGTGATTGACAGTTCTGCCCCCATGAGACTTCATGCTCCCTCCTGGTGGCAGAGACCACTTGGGCCTGGACAAGTGAAGCAACCACCCAACAAACATTTGTTGAACAGGGAAACGAAAAGTCCAGTTCCTATGAAAGCAGCCAACAAGCAGAAAGCTGACTCCCAGAGGCCATTTCCAGCCCTCTGATGCTCTTTCTAAACAAACTGGGCTGTGCAGAATATAACACCAATGAGGTTTCTCTGTACTGTGGACACACAAAGCTCTTGTGTCAGTGTTGCATGCCAGTTTCATCTCAATTCTCCTTGTACTTTGAGCCTAGCTTCTTAGATGAGCAAATATTACTCTGGCATAAAAGGCAAGTCGGGCTGTCCGAGGAATGCTGGGACACATCATAACGGGGGTAATGAAAGCATTTGCTTCCACACGTTTATTACCTGCTGCTAACAGGCACTGGTCTCTAGGAGAACTCTGGACGACGCAGACAACCTGCAGAGGAGATGGATTGCGTGTGCTCCCACCAGAACACATCGGGCAGGTGCACTTAAACTTCAGCCTCTTCCCAGCTGGAAGTAAAATGGATCTGATCAAGGTATCGGGCTGAAAAGTGTTTCTGTAGTAAAGCTGCTCACAACAGCCCTGAATGGAAGAAATTGCTATAGTGTCAATTCTATCACCAGCTTGCTACTATTAAACAAAGCTGGTGAAGCTCCCAGCAACCACTTTCAATTTCTATTTTAACACAAGAGCCTCTGTTTTCCCCAAGAACATGATATTCAACTTCTGAGTGCAATTCATTCTGTTTCTTCATACTGGGTGCTCTTCCCGAATCTCAAGCTCCCTCTTTAGCCAAAGATCAAGGAAAGTGTAGAAGTAGAAACAGGTGGCAGAGAAAGCCTTTTTTTTTTTTTAAAGATAGTCATCCGAGCTAACATATGTTGCCAATCTTTTTTTTCCTTCCTCTTCTCTCCAAAGCCCCCCAGTACATAGTTGTATATTCTAGTTGTGAGTGCCTCTTTCTGTGCTATGGTGGGATGCCACCTCAGCATGGCTTGATGAGCAGTGCCATGTCTGCGCTCAGGATCTGAACCAGCAAAACCCTGGGCCACTGAAGTGGAGCACGCAAACTTAACCACTTGGCCACGGAGCTGGCCCCGAGAAAGCTTTCTGCTATGTTATCACTTGTCACACCAATTTATCTTTTCATGAGCTCAAGTCTCGTTTCCATTCATTTTTTTGGTGAGGAAGATTGTCACTGAGCTAACATCTATGCCAATCTTCCTCTATTTTCTATGTGGGATTCCACCACAGCATGCCTTCATGAGCAGTGTGTAGGTCCACACCCAGCATCCAAACTGGTGAACCCCAGGCCACTGAAGCAGAGCACACAAACTTAACCACTATGCCACCAGGCCAACCCCTCTTTCCCATTCTTGACTAAGCTTCCTGCCACATCCTCCCACTGTTCCAGCCCAACTTGGGCACCATTTCTCAGATCCTAAGACCCTGCTGCATTTTTTACCCACTATGCCAACTGCTATCCTGATTCCGGATGACTGCTTCCTTACCCTCTCTCACCAGTCAGCTCTTTGAAGGCACACAAGGTCTCAGGCCTGCATCTCCATGCTTTGGGTGATCTTCGCCTGCACAGAATGTGGCAGATCTAGCTTTGAATTGCAACTTTGAATCCAGGCTGTGCCACTTATTCAGGTGTCTGCAAACTGTTCCTGCAGACAACCAGATAGTAAGTATCTTCAGCTTTGCAGGCCATCGGGGCTCCGCTGCAATGCCTTGACTCTGCTGTTGCACAGAAGTGGTCAAACACTACACATAAACGAGGATGTGTGATTGTGTTCCAACGAAACTTTATCCACAGAAATTTGAATTTCACATGATTTCCTCATGTCATGAAATGTTATTTTTTTTATTGTTTTCCTAACCATTTGACAATGTTAAAAATAAAAAAATGTTCTTCTTCTCAAGCTGTACAAAACCAGGTCAAGGGCCATAGTTTGACGACTCCTACACTTAGCAAGCGTGTGACTTTGGGCATAGAATTACATCGCTATGTGACTCAGTTTGTCATAGGTAAAGTGACAGCATCTCCCTTACAGGGTTTTTGCAAAGATATATTAGTTAATTCATTACAAGCACTGAGAATATTACCTGGCACATAACATGCGCTCACTCAGTGTTGCTATTGTTGCTGTTATATTTTCTAATAAATGATTCTTTGACATACGTTTGAGTTCATAGCCTGCTATCTCACTCTGTTCAATCAGTCAAGTGCAGAATGGTTGATTCTCTCTCTTAAACATCTGGTTCCCTTTCATCATGCCCCTCGCTAATGCTCAGGATCTTGTCATAACTCTTCTGAATTACCACTGAAGCCTTCGATCGGCCTCCCTGCCTTCATTTTCCCCTTGTAAACCATCCTGTCCACAGTGGTCATTAGAATGATCACTCTAAAACCCAGATGTAACCATGTCATTCCTCTATGATGGTCTCCCTTTACTGTTTCCCAAAAATGAGTTCTGTGGAGCATTAACTCTAAGAGGGGTAAAAACACATGTGCTTTTTTATTTTTTGAAAAGGCTATGTGTTTAAATAAGAGAAGACAAAACTGGATAAAACAAAATTAAAAAGACTATTGTTTTTCCGGAAGTACTTATCAGAACTTTTAATGCGTGAACACACATTGTCAATCTCCACGAAGCTGACAAAGGGAGGTAATTTCCCTATTTTAAGTGATCATAGTACCCTCTTCTCAATGTTTATCTCCCAGGACTACTGTTCTAAGGGACATACTTTGGAAAATGCTAGTCCATCAAAATTCCTTAGTTTGTCACATCTGGTCCCCCATAGTCCAACTCCCAACCAGCCTAACTGGATGCAACTATTCACATGGCTACCGCTCTTTGGGTATCTTGCTGCGCCCCTGTGCTTGATGCATCTTCTAGCTGGAATGCTTGTCCTTTCCCAGATCTGTCTGCCTTGTTATCCTTTAAGAAGTACTCCCCACTCACCTTCAAGTTCTACTGGACACTTGTTCAGTCCCTGATCGAGTCTCCTAGAGATGTGTTCATTCCTCACTTATCACATTGCTGTTAATGTGTATATACAGATATATTTTTCCCTCAAAACGATGGTGAGAGAATAAGAACTATATTCTGTCTGTTTAAAAAAACGCATTAAAATAAACAGTCCAGTCTTTCATTTCCAAATCTGATTTCATGTTTCACAATTATCCTATGATGAAAACAGCATAGATACATTATCTCCATTTTCTGCTTAAGGACAATGAGACTCAGCAGGTTAAAGAAGGCATCCTCAAGTCAAAAACTGAATAAGAGTTAGAAACCAGATGCAACAGCTTTTAACTCCCAGCCCAGGATCCTTTCTATTCCACTACACGGCCTCCCCTAATGTAACATGCCCAGCTAATGCTTTGGTCCTAACTCCTCTCTCATGAGCGCCCTTGACATGGGCATGGGCTAAGGAGCAACATCCAGAGGAAACCCAGCGTTGAGTGAGCTGAGACTTGGGCTCAAGTGCTCCCCACATGGCCCATCTATACAACTAGAGGTCAGAAGTCTATTGCTGACATCAAATCACGAGTTTGTTTTTTTTTTTTTTAAAGCTTGGCACCTGGGCTAATAACTGTTGCCAATCTTTTTTTTTTTTCTGCTTTATCTCCCCAAACCCCCCCCGTACACAGTTGTATATCTTAGTTGCAGGTCCTTCTAGTTGTGGGACGTGGGACGCCGCCTCAACGTGGCCTGACGAGCGGTGCCATGTCCGCGCCCAGGATCCGAACCCTGGGCCACTGCAGAGGAGCGTGCGAACTTAACCACTCGGCCACAGAGCCGGCCCCCCAAATCACGAGTTTTTACAGGACCCACAAGGAAATATCTCTCTCTCTTTCCCTGGCCAGCCTCCTACTCACCCTCTTCTTTCTTTCCAAAGCTCCCAGCATCGAGTATCCCTTTTTGCCTTTCTTTTCCAGAGAAACCTCTTTCTATCCCCATGATGGAGTCTTTCCGGTGCCTCTGCCACCCCTGCTGGCTGCCTCCTCCAAAAACACACAGGCTAATCACCTGAGAAGAGTAACCAACAGGTAACAAAAATGACAACATGGACAAGTGACTGTAAGGATGGTCTCAGCTGGAACTGGGAAAATGCTCTCAGCTCCTCACTCAGCATAAAGCATCTGGGATCCTAGAGTCTTCAGGGTTCAGCATGGTTACCTCCTGTCATTTTGGAATGAGGTGTTTTTACAGCCCACTCTCTCATTTATGAACAGGGCCACTTTAAGGTAACCTGCATTCCCTCTGCACCTTCCAAAAGGCTTTTACCTGCTTTCTCCTAGTTAACATATAGGATCCATACTGGTCTGGACATTTATACCTATTGACACTGAAAGGGGAAGGAAAAAGGCTCAGTCTCTCAAAATCCTGCAACGTGTGTGGATGAAGGCCCGGACCTATGAAGAAAGAGAAGGCACACTCAGATGAGATTCTACAGAGAATTTAAGGAAAGTACTATGTTACAGGGGCAGGGGCAGGATTAAGGGACTCTGAAAGGAATGGTGAGTAACCCTCGTACTAGCAACAGCAGGAAGCCGGAAGGCCATAACCAGTGCTCTAGGCTACAGGGTCAGAGAGGAAAGGGTGTGCCTGGAACCAAAGAAGGATGCCCAGGCAGGACTCTTGGCTGAGTGAATTGCAGCCACTGCTGACCTATAGCTCAGACACAGGAAAGGAGCAAGGTAAGAAATACCCCAACTTCCTCCTCTCACCCTCCAGTCTCCTGCTGGGGCCTCCCATTGCCCAAACTCACTTGGAAGTCAGAGCTCAAGAATTCCAGGTGATACAGGTCATAGGGGTCAGGGTCCTGGGTCACAAACAGGGCAGGGAGGAGCAGAGAACGATTGGGTTTGGGAGGGACAAACATAGGAAAACCAAGAAAACTCACAATTCCCATGATTCACAATAAGAAAATACAAGCATCTGCAGGGGTTTCTTTCTATGCAATGTTTGCAAAGGTGCCTTGATTTATCCTTTCTCCCTTGATAAAACATCCTCCAGTACTCCCCCCTGTCCCGGTCCCCCATCGTCTAATGAGAGCATTCTCACTATCATAAAAGACATCTGTTGGTTTTCTCTTCCCAGTGCCTTCTCCCTTTTCCTGGTCATAGCACCTCAGCTTCCTTTGGGGAAAGACCTTCCTCTCAGCCCTTGTGGTCCAGCTGAGCCTCTACAGCACCAGACACGAAACTGTGAGCCTGGCCTAGCCAGTCAACATGTCCCATCACTCGCCATGGTGATGGGTTCAGGAATGGGCCTATTACTCAGATTGGCTCCCAAAAACCTAATTCAAAGACTTTTGCTACAGGCCTTGGTAAAGAAAGTCTTGCTCGATTTTGTTGTTAACCTGTGAAAATGGGAATCTGGAGTTTTCAGAAGCCATTTTTCCATCTTATGGAGAAGGCTTGTCTGAGACAAAAGCAAGCTCAGAGGAATGCAGAACTGAATCATGGAGATGGGGAGAGGGAGAAGGGAGGAAAGAGATGGGGGAGGGGTGGAAAGAGAGGAAGAGAGAGAACAAGAGAGAGAGAGACAGATTCCAAGGCCTAAGGAAATTGCTTGAGCCCCTGAATCTCGCTGTGTCTGAACAGTTTTCCTGAACTTTTCTGGTATACAATCCCCTAAATTTTTCTTTCAGGCTTGAGGCGGTTTAAGTTGGAAATTGTTTACTTGAAACTAAAACCTCCAGATTAGTACAGGTGATGAGTAACTAGGGGCCTCACACTGGGATAAGACTGTGCAATAAAATTCTGGAATAAAGATGCTCTTGAGAACTGTGTAAGACTTGGCTAAGAGCATGTGTTAAGCTTTGAGATCGGCTTAGGACATCATATTGTTGATAATGCTGCAGACTCTTGGTCTGCGAGAGGATGACAAGGTCTCCTGCATTAGGGCCAACCTGGGAGGTCCTATGTTCTCTTAATTTATCCCAGGACCCCAAAAGGGCCTTGACTAATAAAAATCATGGCAAAGATTCCAGAGTTTTAGTGAATTCTCCTAGACATTGCCCTTTTCATGTCCCTATGACTCTTCTTACCTGTCCCTAAAGATGGAGCACAAACAGATTCCTTTTTTCAGCCCACACTCTCCTCTAGGCCATGGATGTCTCTTTCCTGAACATAGAATAAGACATAAAATGAGTGTAAACCAGTGTCAGAACCAGAGGTCCCTTGCCTTGGGAGAGCAAGATTCTAACCAGTTCAGCAAGCCTCTAATCACGTCAACATAGGCAATACTTTCCCCAGCCTGTGGCCACCTTGGAGCATGGGGTGCATCCTCCAGTTCTGACGAGGGTCAGATTTCAAACTCGGGGAACGCTCAACACTTTCATATCCTGCATATACAAAGAAATCACCTCAACCTGAACACTGCCAGCTAATGAGGCAGTTTTCTAAATGTATTTAGAGAAATGTTTTCCTAAAACATTAGCTCCATGGGATACCAACAGGTAAAAATTCTCCACGGTCAAATAAGTGCTTCCAGTTTTCAGGTAAACAGAGGTAGGTAGAAGACTTCTTGAAGTCTCTAATATAGTCACGTGCAAGGCCAACCTTAAAAAGGGAAGACATCATATACAATATTTTTCAAACTCATTTAACTATGGGTTTTTGTTTGTTTGGGATGCATAAAGCGTATCTTGCAAGAAAGACCCTGTAAGAAATGTAAGGCATCACTTTCCAACGGTCCGAGTAAAGAAACCTCTGAGTGGATGAAAATGGAGAGCTGTAGTCGCCTGTGGTTTGTATGACAGCTGCTCTATTTTAACATCACCAAGTCTCATCCGGCCCACGCAAGCCTTCTCTCCCCTCCCCTTAGTTGCACTCCTGAGAAGAAAATCATCAGTGTTGATTGTGAAAATGACAGCTGGTGTCTGGCCAGGAAAGAGCTGGCAGAGTCCACGTTCCTTGTGACCACAGCAGTCCGTGTTGCCCTATCTTCTACTTAGGGGGAATCTCAAAATCTCATCCTTCACAGTCATGGCACCTCCTCGAGTGCCCACAGTCAAGCTTCCTGAGCAACAGCAAAACAGATGGAAGTGTCTCTCCTTCCAGGTTGATTTTTATTGCTATTATCGTACAATTCGGTCTCATTCCACATCATTATATTTGATAACTGTCATAAACCTGAATCACTGCTATTTGATGTCCACACAAAAGTCATTCCCAGAATTGAACCATGCCAGACTCAATCAACAGACCCTTGTCAGCTTCCCTTTCCACATGCATGTAAATAACCTGCCAGGTCATGTCGAAACTCCAGGCAAAGGAATCTGGTGGGTGCACAGCGGGTCTCACAGCCCAGGAGAAACGCTCTGATCTCTAGCTCTCTTTTTAAGGGAAGACCACAATGGGACGAGATTTTCTTTATCCTGCAAACAACTCTGGTGTTCTGAAGTTCAGAAATAAGGGAATAAAATATTTGTAGGGTGTCTGATCAGGATCTTAGCAACAGCTTGTCTTGATCCTTAGATTCCTTTTCTTTTTTTCCCCCAAACCAGTGACAAGCTCAGTTGGTCCGGGTTCAGGGTTTCAGGGTTAGGAGGGTCGTAGTCTGTGGTTCAACACCCTGTGGCCCTGTTAACCAGAGAAAAGCTCCACTCTTCAGGGCACAACATATGCCTTCCCTTTCCTGTCCTTACTGAAGAGTAACCCATGCAGCGGGGGCACTGTATTTTCATATGGTCAGAACTAATGGCTGTTATTTCTCAGTACAGATTGGATAATGCATGTGAAGTTATCAGGCACTTGCTAAATGTCCAGTGAATGTTTATTTCCTTCTTGCAAATTGTTTCCTTCTTACAGAAAGTCACTTAGATTGAATCTGTGGAAACACAAGGCCACTCCTTCCAGGGCCCCAATCTGCCCCGTAAACAACTTAATTTTGCCTTACAAGAACTTAAAAGAGTTGCCATCAGGCTTTCCTGGCCCTCTTACCAAAATATAAAAACTAGAACGCTGGAGAGAGCTAAAACTAGGGACTGCGAGGTAAGACAGACCCGGATTTAAATCCTGGCCCCACCACTTTCCAGCTCTCTGAACTGGGGCAGGTTATAAACCTCTTGGGCATCAGTGTCCTCATCTCTAAAATGGGGATAATATTTGAACCTACCTCAAAGGATTGTGGGAGCAAAAAATAAGAGAAGGCCAGCAAAATGCATAGCACAGTGCCTGACACAGAATAAGTACATAGTGAATCAAGGAATAGAGATTTTTTTCCTCAAAAGATTAAGAGCATAGACTCTTGAGCCAGACTCTCTGAGTCCAAATTCTGGTCCTATCACTTACTGGCTCTATCATCTTTGGGGAAATTACTTTAATATCTGTGCCTCAGTTTCTCCAACTGTAAAAATGAGGATATACCTACCATGTAATGTAGTGGGAAAGCAAATGAACTCATTCATGCAGAAGACTTAGAACAGTGCCTGTGACTTGGTAAATGCTATATAAGTGTTACCTATTACTCTCTAAATCCAGGACTCCAACCTAATCAGCCTTGGCTCCCACCTCTAACAAGAGATCACAAGTCAAGTGTCCTGAATACCCCTATTTTCTTGATGATTTAAGGATACATTAGGCATCTAACATGATTAGAGATGCTTAATGGATAAACTATGACTTTGGGTGACGCAGAGTGAAAAGACCATGGGTGTGAGAACCTTGGTTTCCATGTATTCACCATTATTAGCTGCATAGCAGCCTGTTTCATCTGGGAAAGGACAATTATACGTAGTAGATACTGTGGGGTTCACCAAGATCCCTTCCTTGGGTTCATGACCCCATCCTCCAACCTCTGGGAATGTCGAGAGCTGTCACCCACAGCTGCAAACCTCACTGTAAATTGTCCCCAGACTGCAGGGAACTGCCCTGTCCAGGGCCATGTCTCCTCCCAATAGCTGGCTTTCATTTGGGTACAAAAGCCCCACCCTTTGCCTTACTTTGTGATGACTTTGAATGGACATCCCAGCCCCAGGGATCCCCTTAAGATAGGTGGAGGGGCCTCAGTTGCAATTCCATTGTGGAATAGCTACTTCTTCTGCCCAGTCCTGCCTCCTGACTTCCTGACAGCTGCATCTCTAGAGAGCTCTCCCAGTGGGCTTTCTGCCTACAACTCCCCATCTCACAGTCTGTTTTCAGGGAGCCCAATGTAAGACACTCTGCTAAGTACTATTCTAACAACTGGAGATAAGAAAAAACAAACAGTTTTGCTGAGCAAGAGCATATACAATGCATGCATCAGCTCTGGAAAAATGTTAAACAGGATAAATACGGAAACTGCCCTCAAAGAACTAGTCTTGTAGGGAACACAGAGGTGAAATAACTCAGTACAAAACATGCACGTAACAAATGTTGCGATGTGGAAATAAGCATGTTATGAGAGTACACAGTGGAAGTAGTGGGGGGAAGAGAGGAGGAAGGGTGGTGATTCAGGAAGCCCACTTGAGGAAGTGATATTTTAACTGATCGCTGAAAAGATGAGTATATACATGGACCAGGAATCTCCTCCAAAAAAAATGAAAGTTCACTGATTTCTGACCAATAAAACCATGGGTCGAAAATGGCACACACAATAAGAGCTCTGATATTCGCCGAAAATTCTCTAATCATCATATAAACTAATCTGGTCTGAGCTCTGAACATGTTTTCCTTTCAGAATGCATTTATCCTCAAAAATCTAGAATCACTTGGGTTATAACTACAGAATCCTGGCTGGAGTTTAACACTTGAATTCACGTTGACTTATGACACTGAGTTTCAAGTTAGACGGTCATATTAGAATACACAAATTCCTTAAGATAGAATTTTGTCTAGTTTAATTATTAGTGGGCAGGTCCCCCTACCTGATGTTTCCCTTCCCGTGAAGGAGCTCATAAGAGGGTGGTGTTCCCAGCCTCTCTCCAGCCGTCCTGGATCCTGGACAGAGGAAGTCACGATGCCATGCCGGGGAAGTCAGGCTGCCTAATTCCGTGGTTGAATATTAGAAAGTCTACTTGCATACAGATATTGGGCATTTTCTCCACTATCTGATCTGAGCAGTAATAAAGTAATATTTTGGGTTGTGTCTGCCTTATTTCTTTATCTTGTATTTTAACTTGAGGGCCTTAAGCCTATACAGTTATAACCTTAAAATCCTGGTTAGATTCTGAAATGAGAATTCTGACAAGGTTATGACACTAGAATTCAATCTAGGCTGTCACACTGCATTTCTGACAAGGTTATAACACGACAATACAAGGTTTGACACATCTCTGGAGGTTCAGTCGTCATAAATGTGGAAGGAGAACCCAGTTTAGTATTAACTGCTCTGCTTTGTGCCCCTTTAAAGAACCAATACCTCCTGGGGCATTCAGAGTAAAGGGCAAAATATAGGAGGCCATTGAGAAAAAAAAACATTGAAACTCCTCCTCAAGCTGGACATTTAAAATCCTGAAGGACTTGAGGAGACAAGCAGCCTTCCTACTCACCAGGCATGTTTTTCCAGGAGGAGCTCCCTTTCCGTATAATGTACAGGTCTCTCTAGTCCTTGCTTATATGGTCCGCTACACTCACCACCAAACATGTTTCGCTCTGTTCACAGTCAGATCACACATAAGGTAAATCCCCAGGACATATCTCACTTCCACATGCCCTCTGGGAGGATTGTGCTGATAATGAAAAAGGGATTTTTAGCCATAAAGAGTACTTTTCAAGGTCTCAAGAGCTTGGCAAAAACAATCCAAGTAATCTGGGAGCAAAAAGGATCTCCGTAAATCTCAGTCTTTCTGGAAATCAGAGATTCAGTGGCCTGAGAATGTTTTTGGGGAACATGAAGCTGAGTTAGTATTTGGTAAGATTTTTAGTTTTGATGATTCTTTTGTCTTTTCTCAGATGGTTTTGTGCCTGGATCCTAATCCATCACAGCTCGGGTTCTTAGGGAATATACGATCCCCACTGACATTCAATTCTACTTCCTAAACAGCTCCTAAGCCCACCCAGTCCTCTGCATTCATATGGCCTAGCTATTAACCTCTCTCTCCCGGCCGCAAGCAATGACCTGCTAACTGGACTCCTTGCGTCCTCTCTTGCTCCCTTCGAACTCAGTCCCCACACATCTATGAGAGAGGTCACATTTACCGAAAGGCTGCATATTGTGAAAGAGAGAAAAGCATCCCCTGATGGCTAGGAGTTGGTCTGGCACTATCAGCTACCTATTGAAGTTGCTAGGAGCCAGCCTAGCTCTAAAAATTAGGCCTGGGTAGTTTCCTGTTGACCATAATAATTTCACAGATCATCAACACCAGACAACATCTGATGGATCAAGACAAACACAAAACTTCTTCATCATAGTGCCTGAAAAGACAAAACATGAACAGTGTCCAAACCACCAAAATGGCCAAATATCCTCACTCTTGATAATGATGACTGTTTCTTTACCAATTATAACTTTAGCTTCACTCCATTACTCTAAGATTAGATTTATTAAGAAACCCAATCATAGAATTACCCCATTATAAGATAGCAGACAATCCAGAACAAAGCTTTGCTTCCTCGAAGCCTCTTCAATCACCTAACACAGCCCCAATCCCATAAGTCCTTTCTAACACTGTCTTATAGAAATGGCACACAGTTCTACAAAAGTATTTTCTCTTGTTGAAGCAACTACCAAACCCAACTTGTTGAACCATAGGTGTGTTCCTGGGGGTCTCTGGCTGCAGAGCATTGACCTCCTTAGGTCAAAAATCATAGGGTTCTTCAGCCAGAGCATCTGGGTTCAAATCCCAGCTCTGCCACTTACTCCCCACCACATACTTCCCAAGCCAAGTTACGCTACTCCCCTATGCCTCAAGGTATTTATTTGTAAAATGGAGGTAACGTAATCATGTGTACTTCCTTTGTTTTCTGAGGGTTATAAGGTAATACACGTAGTCCATAGAACACAGAACAGTCATGTACCGCATAATTAGATTTTGGTCAATGACTGCATATACAACAGTGATCCCATAAGATTAGTACCATATAGCCTAGATATGTAGAAGGGTATACCAGCTAGGTTTGTGAAAGTACACTCTATGATGTTCATAGAACGATGAAATCGCCTAATGATGCATTTCTCAGAACATATCCCCATCGTTAAGTGATGCCAAGTGTATATAAAATGCACATCTGAGGAAATCATTCGTTTTTAAACTGATAACCAGTCATCAATGAGTCCAAACAGTCCTTGTTATTTGGCTGCTGCCTATCTCTTCAGCCTCATGGTACTTCAATTTTTCTCCTCTATAATATGAGGACAATGATATCAATAATATCACAAAGATAAGGTAAATTTTAAAAATATATTGGCTGTATCTTTGGAACACCTCTGACCACTAGCACTTAGTAGGCTAAGTGTTAACACAATAAATGTTATTTTACCTTCTTCCTTTGCGCAAATTATTAGCTCTTTCAGGGATTCCATTTTCTCAACTGGAAAATATTGCGATTAGATGAAGACACTGCAATTCAAATTGTGTTCTTGGGAATGTCCCATATAAGTGTTTTGGGGGTTCTGAAAAATTTTACTTTAATTTTGTAGATGCTGTGACTGACATGAAACTGTTATTGACATTCATAACCCCTGGAATCCAGATGGAAAACAGTACATTAATACAGTATCTCATAGCAAAAAGAAAATCAGTCAATATTTGTTGAATAAATGAAGTTATAAATTCAAGTTTTCGAGTTTAAAATTTATGCCATCAAAATGACCTCATCTATTAATATTATACTAAAGAAACACTATAAAACTTGAGCTTGTAAATTTATGCTATTAAAAATATTAATTTCAAATGTTTTATATACTGGAATTTGAAGTATATTTTGTGGGAAAAAAAACCTCTGCAGCTATAAAAGTCAAAATATAATTTGACTGGATCATCTCTAAGCAACTTCTGATTTGGGGTCCAGGGGTGTTTGTATATGCCTCGGAGGATCCCAAACACTTATGACTGAGAGAAAGTCACACAATATACTGCATCTTCTCCACAGGAACGTTGTTTACTACCTGAGCAGGCAATTGCTGCTTTTTAAACACGTGGATTGTTTGCCTGGAGAGGTAGAAAAAAATTTGGACTTTGGAAAAAATGGCACCATTCTGTACTACCCATAGATGCCAAGACACTCCTAGACACACACGTACCAGAGCCAGCGAATACACTGTGACCGCTGTTGGCCTCCCGAGTCTGTGCGCAGTGAATCACACTTGCAACACCGGGGATGCTACTTTCAGACACACTAGTAGCAAACCCTTGAGATGATGGCACTCTCTCCTGCCTGAATAATGCCATCAAGTCATACTGAATCATTTTATTCTTAACAATCAGAACTCCAGCGGGAAAAAACTCAACAAGAAGGCACTGTTCGGCATCCCTCTGATTACACTGGCTGAGATGCTGAACTGCCTTAAACATGGACTGTTTCAACGGTGGTCATGAGAACAGAAATTAGATTGGAAGAAACTTTGATAATCACCTCTAAAACATGGCCTAATGAGCGAGCAAAGAGTTTCAAAATCTCAGCGGTGATCTAGCCAACCCTGTCACATAAATAAGCAAACTGAGGTCGAGAGGAAGGACATGGTTTCTTCAGGCCCAGTGGGCGATGTGAAAATACTAGAGCACAACCTTAATCTCCCAGCCCTTCCTATTATACCGTATGTGTTCAATACACCTTATTTTAATTGAGATCTAATTGAATAGCAGTATGGTCTAGCGGAGAGAATAATCCATTTCTAGGAACCTGGTGGACAAATAAGTTAATGACTTTCCCAGTGAAAATAACCAAAACGCTGGTTAAGCACTTGTAAATTTTCTTAAATGCAAAGATGATTGAGCAAGAAAATGAGGCCAAAACCCAAGTGAATACAGGTAGAACACTGAAGCTAGCTTTCAACTTTTGGGCAACTGTTAAAGCTGTTGAAATTGACCATTGGTTTTCATGTCTTTGCCAAGCTCAAAAGCCCAAGTTCAGGGACACCCAAGGTCCCATGTTGGACCTGCCTCATAAAGTTAGGAACCCAAAGAACTATATTTCTAGAAAATGTGTGAATTAGAAAACAATTGTGCTCTCTACCAGAGGACTGCAAGGAAGCCTGTCCTGTTGGCATTTTGACACTCAGAGAACGAAAAAAAAACCCAGAATTTGTAACCCACAAGCCAGCTACCTGGGTGGACCACAAAACTTCAAGCCAAGATTATAGTTTAATTGGTTCCATTCTGGCAGCATTCCCAAGCATTTGGCAGAAGCAAATAAAATTCATTCTTTGGATAACCCACCCTCATCCCAAGCTTTGAAGAATTCCCACTAGTAATATTCTGAGAAATATATTCTCATAATAGGGATTAATTAAAAAATATACAAAGAAATAAGCATATACGGACTCACAAAGATTTCAGATGCTGAAATTATCAGACACTGAAATAAAATGTCTTTGTATCTATTTAAAGAAAAAAAAGAGGGAATTGCAAATATAAAGAGGAAGAAATTGGTTTTTTGGGGGAGAAGTTTAGCCCTGAGCTAACATCCATCTCCAATCCTCCTGTTTTTGCTGAGGAAGATTGGCTCTTAGTTAACCTCTGTTCCCATCTTCCTCTACTTTATATGTCGGAAGCCTGCCTCAGCATGGCTTGATGAGCAGTGTGTAGGTCTGGGCCCAGGATCTGAACCAGCAAAACCCGGGCCACCAAAGTGGAGAGCATGAACTTAACTGCTACACCACTGGGCTGGCCCCAGGAAGAAATTATTTTTAAAAATCACCAAGTAAGTTTTCAAAAGAACTAAACTAGAAACAAAAGAATATATAATACTTGATACTAAAAACTCAAAGAATGATCTGGTTTCAGATAAGAAGGAATAAGTAAGCAGACACTCCACCTTAACTCTCCTGCTGAATGAAACCATAAAACCTGGACAGAATGCATGGAACAACTACTTGAGGACTCTGAAAAGTAAATAGCATCATGTGAATTGGGGAAGAAGGTCAGAATTTGAAGGACCATCAAACCAACGGGGAGTTTACCATTTTTCCCCACTGGTATCCTCTGGCCTTGAACCCAAAATTGGGCATTGGTGCTGACAGGGAGCACTTGAGAAGAAGAAGTGTCTCCTGACACTCAGAGACAATAAGAGAAATCTTCTGGGTTTTTTTCTTTTCTCTGTTCTCTCATACCCTAGCACCCAAACAGCTTCACAGCCACAGCAGCAGGTACAACAGAAGCACCAAGAGGCACCCATAGGAGCTTAAAACTCTGCAGAAGGAGAACCTTCCTCTCCAGTCAGAGAATCTGAGGTCCCAGTGGGTGGGGTGAACTCTCGTTGCTCTTTTTTCTCTGTGTGCTTTTACACTGCTTGGCCCCAGATACAGACTGTGATTGCCAAAAACTAGAAACAACTTGAATACCTTTTGATGGTGAATGGATAAACAAATTGTGGCACATCCCAATAGTAGAATACTATACAGCAATAAAAAAGGAACAAACTATTGATAGACTCAACAACTTGGATGAATTTTAAATGCATTATACTGAATGAAAGAAGCCAAAAGTTTTACCTCCTATATTTGATTCCATTTATGCAGCATTCTGGAAAAGACAAAAGAATAATGACAGAGAAAAGATCAGTGATTGCCAGGGGCTAGAGGTAAATGACTAAGAGGCTCTTACAAGAAAGCACTTTCTAATCATCAGAGCTGTTGAATATGCTCCACTGTTTCATGGGGTAATGAGATCCCTGTCATTATAGGTATTTAAAACCCCACCTAGCCAATAATATATCAGGGATGTTGTAGAAGGAATTCATGCTTTAGAGTTTAGACATATGCCCTCTAAATAGTCCATTTCACCTTTGAGAGACCCAATCTAAGATGAAGTCTGGTTTGCATTAAAGTGTACCTGGCCATACCTAACATTAAATAAATATGGTGCCTGTGCTTTTTGGGTTGACAGCTCATGGAAAAACTCTCAACAAATAAATACTTTTGTTTTTCTTTTCTTTTCTTTTCTTTTTTTTTTTTTTTGTGTGTGATCAACAAATTTACATCGGAGTGCCAACTTTATGGTAAATGCTGGGCTAAGCTCAGTTAGGAAAACAGGAAAATATAAGACATGTTCATCACCCTCTAGAAGTTTATAATATGGCTGGGAAGAGGAATCATTAATATCTGAAAAGTTAAATAACATACAAGAGTTAAATAGTAATACACAGCAATAATGTAAGAGACTGCAAGCAAGAATGTGTGTAAATTCCAACTCCGATGTACAGGCACTAAGGGCTATGAGGAAGAGGGGAGTTCACTGGGTGTCTTCCACATGCCCCTCTAGACCCCTCTCTACCTTGTCTCTAACTGCTGTGTACCCGTGAGGCTGGGCCGTATGGAAACATCAATAGACCCTCTTGTTTCCAGGTTCTGATTGGATTCAGCCAATGGGAGGCCCAGGAGGAGATCAAGACGGTGAGATAAGTGAGGTGAGCATGTTTATTCCCTGATTTCCACCCTGCCCATTCACTGAAGGCTCCTATCAAGTGTCCATCTCTCTAGAGCCAGATTTCAAAGTTCTGGTCGCCACTCCTCCACTTTTCCCTTCAGCCTAGGGGTGGTAACGGTTCCCAGCTACTTCTAGCCTCGGGTGCTTGACCATCCCTTCTTGGTTTTCCATAACCCTGGTCCCATCTTTGTAAATAGTGCATTTATTAAATTATCTTCAAATCACTTGATTTGAGTTTGCCATTTGCTGGAACCCTGACTGATCCTGTGGAAGAGGGAGGGGATGCTCTGTGTGTTGTAGCGATCAGGGTAAGCTTTATAGACAGGAGCAGGGTTTTGAAGTATGAGTAGAAGTTGGACAGTGCTCTGTACATGAGGCTTGTCCCACTGGCTAGTGATTACATTAGGCACAAACAGGGATTCAAAATCAAGATAAGGTGCAATGATAGAGAAGCACACAGTCCACTGAGGGTATGGTGGGCCAAGCTGATTTCAAGAATGGTGAGTGTATGTGTATGTGAGGTGAGAAGAGGGAGAAAACATTCAAATACTCATTAAATAGCACTTAATCAGCTCATAATATAAATCAAGCATTGTGCCAAGTTCTAGAGAAGCAGTGATAAGCAAACCACACTGTCCATATCTTCTTTGTGTGTATTAGTTACCTATTGCTGTGTAACAAATTATCCCACAACTCAGCAGCTTAAAATAACAATAAATCTTTGTCATCTTACACTCTTTCTTTGGTGCAAATAATTCAGGAATGGTGGCCAGCCCGGTGGCATAGCACTTAAGTTCGCACACTCTGTTTCAGCAGCCTGGGATTCACAGGTTCAGATCTCAGGCATGGACCTACACTCCACTCATCAAGCCTTGCTTGTGGTGGCATGTCACATACAAAAAAAATAGAGGTAGGGGCTTGCCTGGTGGCATAGCAGTTAAGTTCACATGCTCTGTTTTGGCGGCCCAGGGTTCACTGGTTCAGACCCCAAATCCAGACCTACACACCGCTTATCAAGCCATGCTCTGGGCAGGTGTCCCACATAAAATAGAGGTAGATGGGCATGGATGTTAACTCAGGACCAGTCTTCCTCAGAAAAAGAAGAGAAGGATTGGTGGCAGATGTTAGCTCAGGGCTAATCTTCCTAAAAAAAAAAAAAGTAGAGGAATATTGGCACAGATGTTAGCTCAGGGACAATCTTCCTCACCAAAAATAAATAAATAAACAATTCAGGAGTGGTTTTGCTGGGCAGTACCAGTTTAGGTTTCTCACAAGTTTCCAGTCAAAACATCAGCTGGCACTGCAGTAATCAGAAGGCTAGATTGGGACTAGAAGTCCTGATTCCAGAATGGTTCATTCATATGGCAGATAAGTTTATTCAGGATGTTGTCAGGAGGTCTTGCAATATGGACTTCTCTCTGGGGTTGCTTAAGTGGCCTCACGACATGGCCGCTACCTTACTCCAGAGTGAGTGACCCACAAAAGAGTAAAGTGGAAGCCCTAATGTCTTTTATAACCTAGGCTCAGAAGTCACAATCTGTCATTTCCACAATATTCCATTGGTCACACAGGTTATGCCTAGTCACTGTGGGAGGGGCATATTCACAGGTATGACTTCAGGAAAGGAAGAACCACTCGGGGCCATCTTGGAGTCTGGCTATGACGTAGAGTTTACAGTTGCTATAAACAATACAGTTTCTATATTAACAATCATGCACACTGAGGGAATATTTATAATCTGCAGTCAGTACTGGGGAGGGAACCCACAGAACCATTAGGTCACCTAGCGGAAGGATCTGAGTGAATCTGGAGGCAGAGATGGGGACTGACTCCTATCATCACAGGCGAGTTAGGCACCTGACCAGGAACTCTTGGCTCCTGGCTGAGTTTCAGTCTTGTAGAACTCACATTGTTTCCACCCGCAATCTTTTCCTGGCTACAGGTTCAGGGCAAACCACAAAATTCTTTATTTCTCTTTTACCCCTCTGCTTTAAGCTTTGTTCTTCGTCCCCTGTTTCCTTTTTCTCACCCTAATGTAGTTCTATTACTATCTTCCCTCTAGCTAACAAACACAATCTCCTTGATTTTCTAATTTCTTCACCCCAATTCTAGTTAAACTAAGAAAAAAAATCAACAAAATAACCAATGCATGCAGAATATATGTATCACTTCTATCTCTTCAATTGGAAAAGTTCAACAACAACAACTAGGTGTTACACTAGACGATACTGAAAACAGTAAGAAGCCGCCTGGGTCTGTAAGTCAAGCCAGACAACAGAACCGACCTCTAGCTGCAGAAACACCTGGAGGGAGCTCCTCCCAGGCCTGTAGCTACTAAAGCCCCAGCCTCATGTTGAAGAAGCCTCCGAATTGAAGGGGAAAGGCAGAAGCACAAGTCCTAATGATGCTCACAAATGGTCTTCTCAATCTATTTTCTTCCCTCAGAGAACTGAGGGGCAAGGCACAGCCCAGTGAGTCCCGTGGCTTCCCTGGACAATAATCCTCAATGGGGAGAGAGCCTTCCAAGGATGAGCCTACCAGAATCTCAGGAGGGCATCATCTGGAACAGCTACTCAAGTGATTGAAGGATACTCAACGTCTATGGGGATCGCTATCCACCACGAGAATCTCTGCTCTTGAACTGTGGTTCTCAAATTATCATGGATCAGAATCACCAGCAGAGCTTGTTACAACACCGATTTCTGCGCTCTAACCTCAGAGTTTCTGACACAGGGTCTGGGGCGGAGTCTGAGAGTTTACGTTTCTAACAAGTCCCAGTGCTGATGATCTGGAGACCACACTTTGAGAAGCCCTGGTATCCATCCAGTTCTCAACCTGGGCTGCACAATGGAATCACCTAGAGAACTTAAAAGTACAGATGACTGATTCATATCCCAGACATTCTGATGTAGTTGCTCTGAGGTATAGCCTAGGCAATCGGTTTTCTCAAAGCTCCTTCAGGTGATGTTCATGGACTGTCAAAGTGAGACCTAGTGGTTCTGAACTCACCCTAAAGCCATCAGATTTCCTGCCCAGTGTGCCTGCTCACTGCCGTGTCATATAGAAAGTGCTTCCAGAAGACAGCAGGCAAGCACGCAGGTTTCACACTGGACTCTGGTACCTCAAGGTTTCCAGGGCACTGCCTCAGGCCTCCGGAGCTTGTTACCTTCTCCTTCTTTATTAAGAGCAGCTCCTCTTTCATCTTTTCCTGTCCTGTTCTTCTTGCTAAGGTTTCATTTGAAGAAAGGGTCCCTTGGCTAAAAGAAATATTTGAAAACCACTAATATAAGAGAAAGGGCACTAAACTGAAAATCAGCAGGCCTTGCTTCTAGCTATGTAATCACTTAACCTCTCTGAGCTTCAGCTTCTCACTCGGTCATCTCTAAAACAACTAACATTTGTATAGTCATTTGTGCTTATAAACGGTAGTTTACGGTAATATACAATAGTTGGCAATTTGCTTCACACGATCATCACAAAAACTCTGTGAGATAAATGATATCAGAGTCCCTATTGTGTAGGTGGGAGAATCACCTATAATTCAGGTTGAATAACACAACTACATTTATCCAGAAAAGCCAATATTCAATTGCAGATCTTCTGAGTCCAAATGCTGATTCCTTCTCCATCATGATGCTGCCTTTATTGTCTTCTCTTTCATGACCGATGTGGATCTCTGCATCATTTCCCTCTTCTCCACACAAAGGGAGCAATTTTCAATAGGTTCTACTCCTCCATATGAATCTGGGACTAATCTCATCTAGGGGTAGGCATGAAGGGCTGATTCAAAGGTAGTGGTTCTCAAAGCCTGGTCCTCAGACCAGCAGCATTTCATCACCTGGGAACCTGCTGGAAAGGCAAACTCTCGGGCCCCATCTGAATTAGAAATTCTGGGAGTGGGCCCCAGAAATATGCTTTAACAAGCCCCCCAGGTGATACTGATGCATGGTAAAGTTTGAGAGCTAGTGGTTAAGGATCTCTAATGCAATGTTAGGAGCTTTGTCATCGAGTAAACATGGTGGCATAGCTAGTGGTGCTGAAGCAGCCTCATATGGCTTGCAAGAGCCAATAGTTAAGTTTTCAGGAATTTTGCAAGCTAGTTAGGAATATTTACCCCATGGAAACTGACAAACACAATAAATCAGAGCTCCCACTACCCCCCAGAGAGCTGGTTTACCAGCATACAGTGAAAACAAAACTCTGATCATTGACCTCCATTCTCTTAAGTGAGCTGCAACCTTGTTCCTAAGGTCAAGATTCTACCCTGAGGGGAACCAGCCATACCTTGATTATGCCAGGTGCCTCCAGCTGCTCCATTCACCAGAAACGGGAGAATGCACAGCCAAGTTTGCTTAAAAATTTCAACAGCTTGCCATGGTTTATAGAATAACCACAAAAGCCGTCCCTGGTCTGACTCTACGTCCACTCCAGTCTCATCTTTAATCACTCTCCCTGCCTACTCTGTCTACACTAGGCTCCAACCATACTGTACATCTTTCCTCATTCCACTACTTCACCATCCTAACTCTACTTCTGGTCCACCGTACATGCTGTTCCCTCTGCCTGGAAAACCCTCCCTCCCCATGCCACTCATTCTCTAGATCTGCACTCATGTACAATCTCCCCCAGGAAAGAGCCTTCATACCTCTTCTATCCCAACCATTCCCCTGTCCACTCCTTATCCCCAGCCTAGGCTGGGTTATGACACACCCTTCCTCTGTTCTGCCAGGGCACCTTGGAATGCCCTCATCGAAGTACCGCTTGTAAAACCAGTAATTGTCTGGCTATTTGTCTCTCTCTGTAATTGGAGTATAAGCTCCTTGAAAACACAACTACATTTCCATCACTGTAGTGTCACCAGCACCTAGGACAGTGTCCGGTGCATAGTAGGTATTCAATAAATGTTAATTTGAGTTCTTGAATATCTTCTTTGGTTCTAATCTTTCATCTGCCTAAATGTCCCACACAGTGACACTTCCTAGATTCCCCAAAGTCATGCTCCACCAACTTCCATTCACCATCTTGGATTTTGTGGATCTGAGTCACTGCCCTGGACAATCACCAATTCATCACCGTGGTCCTCATCCATGTTCAGCCTGCCTAGGGATTTTTTTCTTCCCAAAGTTTACAGCTCGCTAAGTATTTTTACTGTCACATAAAGCCATCCTCCGCCCACCTCAGTCTGACTGTGGCCCCACAGTAATTTATCTATGTTTGTCCCCCAGATCAGAATGTCTTTGAGATCTAAAACTTTATGACACACGCGGGCCAGATTACTTGCCAGTTCGCCTCTTATGCATATTCCCAACAGAATCATCTACTTTTATTCACCAAGGACATATAGTAGAATGAATATAGTAGCCCGATTCTTAAAAGCCTAAAACTGGGAACAATTCAAATGACCATCAACAGTAGAATGTATAATAAACTATGGTATGTGTATGCAATGGAATAGTGTACACAGCAATGAGACTGATGTACAACAATCTGCAACAAAATGAATGAATCACACAAACATGTTGCAGAACGAAGAAGCCAGACACAAAAGACTGCATACTATACGGTTCCAGTTACATGAAATTTCACAAAAAGATGAAATGAATCTCTGGAGTTAGAACTCAGGACACCAGGAGGTTAATGACTGGAGGAGATACATGGGGGCTTCTGGGGAGCTGGTAATGTACTGTTTCTTGTTCTAGGGGGCTGGCTACACTAATTCTGAAAATTCATTATAATTCAATTGATAATTTGTACATTTCTTTATATGTACATTATTCTTCAATAAAAAGTTTTTGATTCAAAAAGTTAAAATGTCTACAGCATTGTGATGCATGCAGAGTGGGGAGACAAAAAGTATCAGGTATGCATTCTCTGGTTTTTAGATTGTTAGGGAAGACTTAAGATGTGTCCATCTGAAAACAAAACTGATAGTGTAGACTATGAATGACAAGTGACCATAGCTTATAGTGGTGTGCTAGAGCTGGCTTACACGTGCTGACTGTATACATCTCTTCCCAACTCCACATTCAGTGACATCAAATCAGTAGTTTGAGATCAGCCATGAGGGGAATATTTATACCACAGAAATTAGCAAATGTTACAAAGAAGGGCTTTTCATTTAACCAGCACACCATTACCTACAGAAACCTGGAATTAGCATGAGCACCAACATCTCACCCTGTCCTAACCCTCTCACAGTTCAATGACAAAGAATGCAAGCCTTTAAAAAAAGAGTTCTAGCACAATCTTTTCACATGGTAAGAACACAAAAGTGCCCACAAACTCTCAGCTCCAGGATGCATCACCCTACTGCCCTCCAGTGGTAGACAAACTCCTGCAGGCTTTTGTGGAGAGTGGCTTCAACCCAATGAAATTCAGGCACAGCACATAGTCGGTTTAGTTTATGACGCCTATAGCTGAATATCATTGAATCTATAAATTCTGGGAATTACACAGGGATAGAATTGATAGGCCTTATTAATATACAAAGCATCGAAATTTCTCTTGCCAGAATATGCAAGGATTGGAAACAAAATACCATCCAGAGAATAAAGAAATGCATATATCATGATGTCAGTGCAAGCCATACTCAGCAATCCAGTCTAGCCCAGCATGCTATTTACAAATTTACAAGAAAGCTTGTGGAGTTTCAGAAATCCTACAACCTGGTAAATAATGCATCTTGTTCTGTGAGAATCATACAGTGAATAATACATCAGACACAGAGGATCTGAAATCCAGAACAAAGAATGGGGCTGGGAAGAATTTCGAGTGATCTGAACCATGTGCTCAAAGCAATGCAAAATTACTCACATTAACACTGCCTAAGTACACAGTGTATTTAAAAAAAAAAAAAAAAAAAGAAGTAGAAGTAAAAGGAGGGGGTGGGTCGAGGAAATAGCTTTAATTGCTTAGAATTAAAACAGAAACTATCTCTGTTTTGGAATTATGCGTGAAAGAATGCAAAGGAAAGCATTGTTGGGAAGTACTTAATCCCTTAGACATAAGGATATTAAAATAGCTGGGAAAATTAATTTATTGGTCTTCATGGTGCTCGGAGGAGGTGGGAAAAGCAATCTAGAGCCGGCATTTGGGGGAAGAGCAGAGGCAAGTTACGGTGGTCTCCAAGCACTATCAGCTGGCCCCAGTTCTCCAAAGGTTTCTGGACATCCAAGCCTCGGGGTCCAGCTCAAACCACAATCTGGTGTTCCTTTTGCTATTCAAGGTGTGCTGAATTTTGGAAGACATTTCATTTTTTTTTTTTAACTGACAAGAAACCAAACCAAGAAGAGTAAAAAGAACAATGTTGCCATGGTTTCTGGAGCCAACTATAGGGACGAAGATATTCCCAGCCCGCAGCGGTAGATGGCTGAACAGGTATGATGGATTATAGTAGATATCCTTTCAGGCTGCCCGGAAGCCCTCATTTGACTTCTGCTCACAGACCTGGTCCCTGATCACAAAAGTGACACATGACCCAGGCCTGGCCAATCACAGCACACCTTTACTCTGCATAAAATGATTGATTCCAGAGTGGGGCTTGTCACCAAAGCAGAGCCAATCATATTCCTTCCTTGAACTGGTAAAGAAACATTCTAAAATGTATATTTGATCTGAATCCCACGTAGAGAGCAGAGAGGGATGGAATGAAGAGAGATGGAACCCCAATGACAGCATTGGAACTTCCCGATCCAGCCATGCCAGGAGCTGAAATGACCCCAACTTCTCAGGGCATGAACCCCGAATTCTCTTTTTAATACTTGCTTGATTTTTTTTCAGTTGCAAGTGAATAGGCCTGACAAACACCCTGGTGATACGGTGTTCATATTAGAGATGTCAAAAGACCTATTTCATCTGGGTACTGGCTTATCAGCACTGAATCTGGGGAAAAGAAATGAATTCTCATATGGTGACGTATATAAGCCACAAAGAATCCCAAGTAAACATATGAAACAAAGGCCAGAGCTCCTTAGAATGCAACTTCTAATCCTCTTGAAAAGGAGAGAAGTGGATTTGTTTTAGGTTTAACAACTCCATTTTTACAGATCAGGATACTGAGATCTCTAGTTGTTAAATATCATTCAAACTACTGATTCTCCTAAATTAGAGAGGAATAATATCATTACCCAGTACTTACAAAGCACTAGTGCTTTACTTGTAAAACTCCCTTGATCCTGAAACTACCCCATGTGGAAAGTTCTACTGTTATCCCAATTTGACAGATTAGAAAATAGAGGCACAGAGAGTTCAAGTAACTTGCCAAAAGTCACACAGCTAGTAAGTGATAGAGCCAAGATTGCACTCAGATGTTCCAGTTCTGGAGTCTATGTCTTTAATCACTGGGTTATACTGCTTCTCAGAAAGCACAGGAAATGGCAGCATTGGGTTTAAATTCAGATGTATAAGATTCCAACTTTCTGCCCCCTGCCCCTACCCCTATAGGCCTAAAAAGATAGCATCTGTGTAGTCTAAAGTGGGGAAGGGACATTGTTGCTTTTCTTCTCTCTGGTCTGTGCATATGTGAACACCCTGTCAATCCCCATCGGCCTTATTGCTTTTACACAGTCATCTTGTTCCTACTAGAGCTGAGCATTGCCGCAAGAACCAAATTTAAGTGAGCTGTATAGATTACAATCTCCTGACTTCAACCAATATCACTCTTCAGAGGAGTCCCCATACAGGCATGGCCATTGTCTGACCACCAGTCTTGTCTATGCCAGCCTGCCAACAGAGTCATCGGCTCGAATGTCACAGGCCTAAGCCCAAATAGGGTCTTCTTCCAAAATTTCCCATTTCTGTCAAATGGAACAATAAGACCTCCTAATCTGGTTCTCAGCCTTAGACTCCTTCACTCATTCATTTATTCCCTTATTCCTCTCTCTCCTTCACTTCCATGTCCTGTTACCAATCCCTGCTTCTTATATGTATCCCAGAAAATTCCATTCCAGTTGCCTCCACACCAACCCAAGCTCCCATCTCATCCTTAGGTTGTTACAAGAGTTTCCCAATAAATCTTTCCACTCCATCTCATCTACAATATAGTTTCACTCATTTATTCACATATTCACCCAATTTTCATATTCCTACTATGTGCCAGACTCTATGCAAGGTGAGCACAAAAAGAGATGGTTCCCCTGACCTCATGTATCTTCCTAAAATACCAGCCGGAAATTGTGAGTGCCTTCTATCAAACCCATGCAAAGCTCCCCATTCTCTATAGAAATGAGTGTCTAAGGTCTCATCCTTCATTCATGGCCTTCTGAAACTCAGCCCCAACCAAACTCCCCAGCCATATTTCCCACTATCCCCTCTATGTGCTTTTTGCTGCACACAATTCATAGTCATCAAACTCACCATTGGTTAGCACTGACCCCAGTTCTTAGAGTGTCCCCACCCCTACCACCTGATGACCAGCACACTGAGAACAAGGATTGCGCCTTATATTACTTTATGATGTCAAAAACTATGCCCTGCACAATTACATATTCATCAATTCCTTCCCCAGGAGTTTTGGATCCGATCTAAGGACTCCATCATTATCCAGACAAATGCTGCTCTCAAAAATTTTATACTTGCAAAGTCCTGTAGAGAAAGTGGGGTCTTTACAACCCACACAAAACATTATATCCACTCTTTCAGGCATTTTCGGAGAATCCTATAGAGTAGCTTGTATCTGTAGAGAGGGAGGCAAAGAGAAAGAAACATGAACAACAAGGGTTGGTGACTTCAAAGAAACCCCAATATACTGTAACCTGGAAACTGCTGAGCCTGCGTCCTCCCTGGTGTTTTAACACGTCTATTAAACCAAATGGAATTTGGTACAGACAGAGCCCATGACTGGTGTCCACATCACATCTAGGACAGGAACACCATCTATGAGAACTCAAGTTCTCTCTGGCCCTGGGTTTGTCAGTTACCAAGGAAGCAAAAGGGAAAAGATTGGAGTTAAACCTTTGATGTCACGATGGTCATGTGGCCCATGGTCTTCCACAAATGACTTTCAACACAACCTTTCCAGAAAATGCATGCATGCCAACTTTCCTGCTCCAAAATGTAGGTTTCATAGATGCAGAATGTTTTCTCAAATTTGACAAGCTTCTGGAATTTGAATAAAATAGCTCTGTGTATGGCCTTGGGAACTATCATTAGCCTATATACACAAATATAGTAATATCATAAGTCTGAATATGAATAAAAATATACTACCATGACTTGATAACTACATGCCCAGTAAAGTTGTCTACAAGTATCTAAAGCATTCCTCAAAAATAGACTCAAACAAGATTTAACAATAGCCCCAACCTTGCTTTCCAACCAAGATTTATAAAGTATAGAAATAATCAAAATAGCGGCCCAAATTTCAACCAAAATCACTTGATTTGAAAGAAAAGAGAGAGGTGGGGGTCTCATTATGTTTTCAGACCTTCAAATCCTTGATATGACCAGTCCAGAAAGATGGAAGTGAGCTTGGGCTGACTTTAATATTACATTGAGGCAATATTTTGTTGCAGCAACCATTAGTATTTTACTTCCCTCACCCCAAGTTGCTCCGATTTTGCTCAGAAATATGAGAATGTTCAATGTTTGTGAAGAAAGCCCATAAATTTAAAAAATATTGAAAAGTATGTGTCTGCCATAGAATCCTTGCTATTTACGGATTCACACTCCAGTGTGACACCATGGTTTTCTGAAATAGAATAGGAAATAGATGAGACAGTGTCGGAAATATTAATGAGTAGATTACTGTGAATTCTCTTGGATTTCTCAACCTCTATTTTGGAGTAAAGGCAATAATGTTTCTGATTTTATTCTGGGTTTAAACACATCACATCTCCAGGTCCCCTAATGGCATCGTGCATGACTGTTAAAATGAGTGGAGGACTAGCCTTTCAGGTGGATAATGTTGCCAGGGAAACTGCCCACCTACAATTCCAATATGTCTATCTCTGATAGAATAGACGATTCTGCATGCATGCCTTTTTTTCCCATAATAAAACAGCTGGAAAGTTGCCCCCAAGTTTTATAGTTGCAAAATCCTATGGAAAAGACAGAAGTCTTTTTACAACCCATACAGAACATTATACCCACCTTGTCAGGCATTTCCCAGAATGCTGTAGGGTACCTTGCATCTTTAGAGTGGGAGAAAGGGAGAAAGAAGCATGAACAGCAAGGGCTGGTGACTTTGATGGGTCACCTGTGATCGGGGAGCTGCCAATCTGCCTCCTACCTGGCGTTTCTAACTCATCTACTCAACCAAATGGAATTAAAAGCAATCCTTCTAAAGTGAGAAAATGACAGGAAGTCCTCTTGCCCTTTTCCCCCACTTATATCAGAAGAATTTTAATATGGAGTAAGCTTGTCCTTTGTGCTCTTTTCCCAGAGGGTTTCAAACAGCTTGGAGACACCAGCAGGTAATTCTGACTTTTCAAGCTTCCAGTCTCACTCCCATCATTCAGGCTGATTTTTTCACTCTCCTTCTCTGGATGATGGAAATCTGCTTCAGTCATTTTCCATCATGTATGTCTGTTCTTCCTACTTAATTTGGGAGAGCTGTGGAGCAGTTAAAAATACAAATAAAAAGAATGCTAAGAGCACCTCAGTCCGAGCCCTAGCTCTCACACTTCCCAGCTGTGGATTTAAGACATTTATCCTCATTTACTCTCACTCTCCTCATCTATAAAGTCAGGATATCTGCTATAGTCTCACAAAGCTTTTGGAGGCTCAAATGAGACTCTGTAAATCGTTATAAGTGATCACTTAAATGTGAACATTTTTTTAATTGTGTCTATTTAATCTTTGCTTTTAAAATGTGAGATAAGTCTATGGAAATGGTATAAAAGGAAAAATTAGAGGACCAGGGTCAAACGAATGAGGAAAGCAACAAAAACTTTAATAATTTTAATATCATTCTATTTAATGCTCTTCACGACTCTATGAGGTAAGATTTATTATCCCGATTTTATAGATAAAGAAATTGAGTCTCTGGGGGCTAAATATGTTTCTCAAAGTAATATAACTAATAAGTAGAAGAATCAGAATTTGAACCCAGTTCTATCTCACCCCAAGGCCATGTTTTCTTTCCCAGGAGAAGGGAGAACCAGCTGGATTAAAAATAATAACAACAAGATCATGGCACCAGCCAGATTGGCAAGTCAGTAGACAGATCCATTAGAAATGTTTTAGTGGTAAATGGCGGAATGCCAACTGATTGAGTACAAAGAGAAATTATCAGCTTCTATGACTGACAGTTAAGGATGGGATTTGCTTCAGGCATATCAAGATATGGAGGATCAAATGAGGTCACTAGGACCATTTCTCTATCTCCTCCTTATTTCCTTCTGAGCTGGCTCCATTCTCAAACAGGATTTCCTCTCACGGTAGGAAGATGGCTCAACAGCTACAGTCTTTACATTCTCTTAGCTTTGAAGACGACAGGGAAGAGCAAAGGTCTATTGCCCTGAAGTCCTAGAAGAGTCCTTATTAGGTCTCCATAGCCCTGACTGGGTCAGATGCCCATCCCTGAATCAATCACTACGGCCCAGAGAAAACGCCCCCATCAGCTCAGGCCTAGGTCAGGTAGATGCCACAGTTTAGAAACTTTTCATAAGTCATTTAGCAGGTTACAAGGAAGCAGTCGTTGGTTGTATATAAATACTGAGAACCACAAAATTGCAAGACCTTTATTTACAAGAACTGAAGAAATGACATATATTTGGATTATTCTCTGTCAAGTCATGAAAGACCCCTGAAACTCATCAGTGGACAATAGCCCAGACTTTCAGAATCACAGCTTTAGATCACATCATGAGGACTGGTAATCTAAACCAAAATTTAAAAGGATTCAGGCCACCTTCCTTAGCCCACTCCAGAAAAACAAAAGATGCAAAATGCAGCTGATGCAAGAGATCCCATCCATTTTTAAGTTCTGAGGGAAAGGACCGTCTGAGTGTGAATGGACATCTATAAGCCTCTACTAACCTTCTACATTTTTCAATTTCTGGAGTTTTTATCTTGTTTCATTTTTTTACCCATATCACCTTTTAACCTCCCCTGTATGTAAAATCCATCACCTCTACTTCAAAAATTTTAGGGTTTGGTCTAGAAACAAGCCATTGATGGGAAGCAGAGAATAAAATATTTGCAGTATCCACTTCTTCCCACTGCTCAGAATTACTCCCTGGAACTAATGCTCTTCTCTATGGTAATCTTCCAGACTACAGGAGAACAACAACCAAGACAATGTCCCTAGCCCTCTCCCCATGAGGCATGGCAACAGCCAACTCCCCTGCCTGCACCATGAGAGGACCAGCGCCTGCCTTCCCCGACTCCTGCAGAAAAAACATGTCCTCCCACAAATTACTACTTTAGCACAACAGCTTCCTCATTTAAGCAGTCCTGGCTCACCTTGGGGACATGATTTGATCCTTAGTAATCTGTGTCTGCTTAATGTTAGTATCCAGGCCAGTATATGTTAGCCTAAGTTTGTGTATGTGTGTGTGAGAGAGAGAGACAGAGAGAGAGCAGCCTACTCAAGATAAAATTCTCTGACGTATAGCCCATAGCACTACCTCAAAGTGAATATTCTCATCCATCTAATATGCCACAACCCTCTTTGAAAATGTTTTGAAAGGTAAGACTCTTCTGAGAAAAAGCCACATTCACAAAACTGTGGTACATAATTTCAAAGTGTTTGTGGACCCTAGTTAGCAAATCCAGAGATCCTGGACCCCGGGTTAAAAACCTCTGTTCTAACCTAGGAGGGAGTGTACCCTGCACGTTAAGGGTGGTGACTAAGATGGGGACTGGTCCCCACCTGGGCTTAAAGGTAAAGGGAGAAAGGTGAGTCTCAGCTGGGGATGACTTGCTCCCCAGGGTTACATGTGGCACTGTCGGGGGACATTTGTGATTGTCAAGACTGGGGTGATGCTACTGGCAGCTAGCAGGAAAGGCCAGGGATGCAACTAAACATCCTATATGACAGAGGAGAGCTCCCTGATACAAGACAAAATATAGCTGGCCCAAAATGTCAACAGCGCTGAGCTTGAGAAACCCAGTCAAAAAGGAATGAAAGAGACAGAAAAATAGATGAATAGCAGTTTGTTTTGAAAAAGCTCTGTTAGAACTTTGCCTGGGGTATAAGACCACTGAACAGACAGACTACTCCAGGCCTGGGTGGGGGGGATCTTAGAAATCTTTCTCTTGTTACTGCTATTGTTAATGGCGGCTGTCCAGCTTGGTGTGTGCCACTGATTTCCAACCCTCATCTCTAACTGTCCACTCATCCTGCCAAACATGTACTTAATCTAGCTTTACCCAAATTTCCAACAGAGTGATGGTTACTAAAGATACAAAAATTTTCACTTGCTGCAATTCACAAGAAGGGTCACTCATTTCAGACACTATTGTTTTTAAGACAGAAGTACATTTAGCAACCCCATATTTTCCTGCTGCTGGGAGACCTTATGTAAGTCATTACACTTCTTGTGTCTCAGTTTCTGTGTTTCTGTAGCCTGGATTATAATCCCTACCACACGAGGAGAGACAGCCTGGAAAAGTGGTTAGAAGCGTGGACTGGGAAGCCAAAATGCTGGCTCAAATCCCAGCTCTGCCACTCACTAGCCATGTGGCCTCCACCACATTATTCAGCCTCTCTGTGCCTTAGTCTTTTCATCTGTGAGACAGAGATAATAACAGCATCTACCTCACGGAGTTGTGAGGTTTAAAGAACCACTACATGTAAAGTGCTCAGTTTACGCTTGGAATGTTGGCTATCAGTATTATTATGGTCGTCATTATCATCTCTGGCATATAGGGAAAATTATATGGCATTTAGGCAATCTTGTATGAAACAGAATAAGAATTTTTTTATTAGCTATTTACCATCCAAATGGTAAGGTATCCACTTTTAAATACATGTGAGTGTTCTTAACCTAAATTTGAATCAAACATATGTTTGCTAATTATCCTCTTTTATGTTTGTAGAAAGCTAGCTCATATGTCAATATTATTTTAGAAGTTCAGCTCCTTCTGTTCACTCTAAATTGGGGGGAGAAGGAAATTAAAAGTTGCCATTAAAATGTCAAAGTGGCAAACGACATAATGGTATTTGTTCAGAAAGGTTTAAAGGAATAAAAGTGATTCCCAATCTTGTCTTAACTGATTCAGTCTTTTATTCTTCAAGTTGTTTTAATGGCTCCCTGCTACCTACAGCAGAAAATCCACACAACTTGGTCAAGCATTCCACCATCTGGCCCAACCAACCTGCAGCACTACTGTGTCCCCACCAGCGCCCCCCCACCACGTCTGAAATAGTTTCTTACCAAACTCTAAACATATCATTTACTCTCCCTCCGCTACCACTGCTGATCCAAATGTCTAAGGCACCCATACCTCTACCTTCTTAAATTTGATCAACCTTCCTATCAATGCCCCCTACGCCATGAAGACTTCTCAGAGTACCCCACCTCCTCCTTCCCAAACCAAACAGCATCTTTTCTTCCTTTGAATTCCCATAATCTTTGATTTACACCTTGCATCCAAACCAGTGAACCTAACAATACTACGCAGGATATTGAAGACAGACATTTCCATTCGAGCTGAGGAAATGATTCCTGTAATTCCCACACTGTTATAAGATACAGAACTTGGAAGAGTAAGAAATCAATTCTGCATTTGTAATCTGGGGCTTGTGAGTCAAAGCAATTCTTCTGGTTTCATCAATGCCTGAATTACACTGTTCGTTTCAGAAACAAAGTACACAGGCCCCATCGTCTCGGAATCAGGAATCACCAAAGTAAAATTTTGCTGGCATCTTTAGAGTCATGGAATCAGAAAATTGATTCCTCTCAATAACTTACATTAATTGCCATTATTTGCAGACCTGGAACCTTCATGACCCAAGAAAAGTAAAATATTAGCACCTGGACTACCTCCTCTCACCATTTCTATTTTTTGCTGGGCCTTTTCAAGCCTGCATCATTACCCATTCTGTCTTTCCCTCCTCCCATTACTCAGCTTAAATATGAGTTGCTTTGAAAGATCATTGGTAATTCACATAAAACACAGTCCTGTTACTTTTCTTTTCTTTAAAAGGAGCATGATAATTGCAAACTGCAACAAATGGAGCTGAAAATAACTCCCCAAGCAGTTGTGCATTAGGAATTAGATTAAAATGAGCCCAATTTATTTTTAAATGACCTGGTAATTTGTAGGAAAGATTTAAGCTGCTTAAATTTTCATCAGTGGAAAACTGGGAGGCTCATGAAAACCAACCACTGGTCACTGCAGTGAAAGAATAGACCCTTTGCCCAGAAGTCGGAGAGTCCGTGTGGATGAATTGTTTAAAGATTTATGTTCAAACAGCAGCAGGAGGGAAGAAAAACCTAATTTAACATGAGTTTAATCTGCTTTAAAAGCCTAAAATAAAACAAGTTCAACGTCAGCTCACAATTATAAGGGCCAAAATCTGTACTTGGAAATAATTTTCCAAGTACAATTAATTAGAATTTGAAATCTAAGACCTAGGAAATTTTTTTTTTGAGGGTCCTCATCTGCTTACACTTGTGGCATTTAAGATTCAGTTCCAAGCTCAGGGACTGAGTGAGGTGACATCAAATTTCTTCCACACTCTGCAACATGGAGACGCTAGACAATGGAAGGAAGACTGCAGAGTGAGACTGGCGCCATGCTTTAGAGAACTTTCAACTTCTGGCTAAACAGTCCTTATAAACTCTATTCTATGGAAAATGAAAACCTACTGAGAACCGTTACACAAAAAAAAGAGATATTAGCAAAATATTATAATTATTTGTGTGCTTAATAAATCTTTGTTCCAGTAGACTGTAATCTTCATCAGATCGGGGCCATGTCTATTTTTTCCCACTGTACCCAGCAACATAGTACAGAGTCAGGCACATATCATGTGCTTAATTGATAGTTGATGAATGAATGAATGCTTGAATGATTAAAGATATTTTAGCTAAAGAAGTCTTTTATAGAAACTAGATAAATAAAATGGAGACTGGTACTTGAACTAAGGTGTGATCAATGAGAGTGGGAAGGAGGATAAGAATGAGATGGACACTCTAAGATCTCCTGGTCACAACTACATCCACTGCGCATCTACTTTAAGCTGGCCAGCTCTTTATCATCACAGAGGCAGCTTTCAGATACAATGAAAACTCCCATGTGAATCAACACTTAAAGACGTGAAAATAAAACAGATCATACCCTAAAAGATCATACCAGTTATGGAAATAAATCTAAATCTCATGAAGGGGAAAATATACCATTGCTAATTATGCACTAAATTATGAAGATCCACTTTTGGGAAATAAAAATCCAGAAAAAAAAAAAAGGAGAAATCAAGGAGAGGTGAGTAAATCTGTGAAAGCTAAAATTGGAGCTTAAAATAAAAAACTATGCAGATTAGCCAAGGTTTCACAAAGCTTACCCAGGTACTCCTGGTGAGCCTCTGCATGAATTTACACAGGATGGGGAAGTGATAATGGATTTCTACGTATATTGTCATACAAAGTGTTTTTCAAAACGTTTACCTGTTTTTAAAAAGTGGGGTATTTGTTGAAGGCTTAAGTGTATTATAGCAATGGTGCAGAGATGTGGCAAAGAGACTGAAGTTTGGGAAGCAGGGGTGAAAGGCAGAGTGATGTAAATACAATATTTACCATTCAAAAAGAAAACTCCATTTAGAATAAGGAAAAGAGATGTAATCATCTGGTTGGGTGATCTTAAACGTTGATTCAGCAGAGGAGGAAACCAAGTTTACATGGAGAATGGAATTCTAAAACCCAGATAACCAGCAGTTCCAGGTATAATCAAATTCCTAAGGTCTCCACAAATTAAATGCAAATCACCAGAAGTTTCTAGCATAACTACAACTTTGAGAAGTCTTTCAGGTTGTTTCCCTTAATTGCTGTACAACCTTAGAAAAGTTCTTTATTTTTCTATACATCAATGCCTTTATCTGTAAAAATGTGCTAACATCACAATGGGATTATTGGATGGCTTAGTGAAATATTTTCTTGAAAATATCTGCTACATGGTAGGTGAAGAACAAATGTCACTTGTCTCTTTTCTAATGACAGGATTTCAATCAGAGGGGAATATAGTATTAAATAGACACTCACATGTCATCTTGGAAATTATTCATTTTAGCTGCATATAGGACCATTATCATATGCTGCACTGTATGAATTAGGGCTCTTGGTTGCAAATAGAAAAGAACCCAAATTAATTAAACAAAACAGAAGAATTTACTATAAAGATCATAGACGCCTCAAGAAGGAACTGGAACCACAGCCTGGAAAGTATTCAAACACTCTCTCAATATCTGATCTCACTCCTTTTATGCACCTGCTTTCTTTTGTTCTCTCTCTCTTCCTCTGAGGACTAACTTATTCTGCTTCTCTGGTCCCTGGTATACATTCTATCAGTCAGTCACTCAGAGTACACCTCTCCCCTTGTTTCAAATCCAAATTCCCAGGGAAGGCTTCTGATTGGCTCAGCTTGAGTTTAGGATCCAATGGGCTGAATTAATTGCATCCAATAGGGTGAGATTAAGAGCCAAATGGCTGCTGGACAACCCCTAATGTGGGTTAAAAGGTCTGTTAAGACTCTAAAAAGTTTTCCAACACTGGTGCCATATTACTCAAGAATTCTTGTTGCATTTGACACAGTCAGACTACTATAACTTTTTCTAAAAAATCAGAGCTAGTGAGAGTGACATCAGCATCATGGCAGAGTAAGTTGTTCCCTTTGTCTCTCCCTTTTAAGTTACAACTAAGTGGACATTCATTAACCAGCAAAGGATTCCTTGCACAGCACAACAGGATGTCTGAGAGATCCACATAACCATGTATCTGAAGGTGGATGGACTGGATCCCCAGAAGGCAGTGGAACTAGGTGAATAAACCACACCCCCAGCAGCCAGCCAGGTTGTGGATTCTCAGACAGTGGCAGGTGCAACTGTAGGAGGAGGTAGGCATGGCCCAGGTCACACTAATGCTTTTGGAGTTGTGGTCCCACCTGCCAGAGCACTTACTGTGCCACAGCAGCCACGTCAGTTGGAACACTCTGCACTGGGTGGCAGTGGCTCAGTCCCCAGGAAGGTGTTTGCCCATCAAGTGCAGCGCAGGCTCGAAGGTGCCCTGCCCTTTCAGAAGGTACCCTGCCCACAGAGCACAGCAGCCCACAGGACCCACCAAGTGGCAGCTCAGCCCCCAGGTAGGCACCCATCCTGCCTAGTGCAGCAGCTCACTTGGGCCCCTGCCCAAGCACAGCAGACCTGCCCACATGAGAGCGACCAAACCATGGAGCACAGAGACCCTCTCCTATGGTGCGTGACCTGCCTGCCCAGCATAGAGGCCCTGCCCATGTGAGTGCAACCTGCAGAATGGTTGGGGCCAGCCTGCACAAATGCAGAGCAGCCCTACCCATACAAGTTCCAGCAGATGGGATCTAATCAGAAAACACAGCTCTTGCTCCCTCCAGTGGTGGCAGGTGGAATCTGCAACTTGATACTACCCCAAATGTGCTGGCAAAGGATCAATTCATCAAACACCATGAAGAACTACAGTAACACTTCAGAGCAGAAGGAAAATGAGAAGTCTCCAGGAACCAATCCTGAAGTCACAAAAATTTACAATCTAAATGATAGAGAATTCAAAATAGTTGTCATAAAGAAGCTCAATGTGTTACATAACACCTATTAATGTATATGCACCTAATACAGCAGCACCAACATATATAAAGCAACTACTAACAGACCTAAGAGTATAAAATGACACCAACAGAATAAAAGTAGGGGGTCTCAACACTCTACTTACATCAAAGGATAGATCATCCAGACAGAAAGGCAACAAGCAAATAGTGGCCTTAAATGAAATACTAGACCAGATGGACTTACTAGATACATAGAACATTCCATCCCCAAGCAGCAGAATACATATTCTTCTCAGGTGCACATGGAACATTCTCAAAGATAGACTATATGCTAGGAAACAAGGCAAGCCTCAATAAATTTAAGAAGATTGAAACCATATCAAGTATCTTTTCCAACCACAATGCTATGAAACTAGAAATCGACTACAGGAAAAAAGTAGAAAAGGAACAAATATGTGGAGATTAAACAACATGCTACTGAACAACCAGTAGATCTCTGAAGAACTCAAAGGAGAAATAAAAAAATACCTGGAGACAAGTAGAAATGAAAATACAACATACTAACTCATATGGGATGCAGCAAAAGCAGTGCTAAGAGGGAAATTCATAGCAATACAGGCCTACCTCAATGAACAAGAAAAATCTCAAATAAATAATCTAAAACTACATCTAACAGAACTAGAAAAGGAAGAACAAACAAAGCCCAAAGTCAGCAGAGGGAGGAAAATAATAAAAATGAGAGTAGAAATAAATGAAATCGAGACTAAAAACCAACAGAAAGGATCAATGAATCTAAGAGGTGGTTCTTTGAGAAGATAAGCAAAACTGATAAACCTTTAACCAGACTCACTAAGAAAAGAAGAGAGAAGGAGCATATAAGTAAAATTAGAAATGAAAGAGGAGAAATTACAATACCACAGAAATACAAAGGATTATAAGAGAATACTATAAAAAAACTTTATGCCAAAAACTTGGATAATCTAGAAGAAATGGATAAATTCTTAGACTCACACAACCTCCCAAAACTGAATCAAGAAGAAATAGAGAATCTGAACAGACCAACCACAAGTAAAGAGATTGAAACAGCAATCAAAATCTCCCAACAAACCAAAGTCCAGGACCAGATGGCTTCTCTAGAGAAATCTACCATTCAAAGAAGATTTAATACCTATCCTTCTCAAACTATTCTGAAAAACTGAAGAAGATGGAATACTTCCTAACTCATTCTATGAGGCCAGCATTACCCTAATACCAAAACCAAACCAGGACAACACAAAGAAGGAAAATTACAGGCCAATATCGCTGATGGAACATAGATGCAAAAATCCTCAACAAAATATGGGCAAATTGAATACAGCAATACATTAAAAGGATCATACATCATGACCAAGTGGGGTTTATACCAGGGACACAGGGATGATTCAACATCTGCAAATCAATGAATGTGATACACCACATTAACAAAATGAGGAATGAAAATTACACGATCATCTCAATAGATGCAGAGAATGTATTTGACAAGATCTAACATCCATTTATGATAAAATCCTTAATAAAATGGGCACAGATGGAAAGAATCTCAACAGCATAAAGTCCATAAATGACAAACCCACAGCCAACAACATACTTTTTTTTTTTTTTTTTTTAGATTTTTTATTTTTTCCTTTTTCTCCCTAAAGCCCCCCGGCACATAGTTGTATATTCTCTGATGTGGGTCCTTCTAGTTGTGGCATGTGGGATGCTGCCTCAGCGTGGCTTGATGAGCAGTGCCATGTCTGCGCCCAGGATTCGAACCAACGAAACACTGGGCCGCCTGCAGCGGAGCGCGCAAACTTAACCACTCGGCCACGGGGCCAGCCCCAGCCAACAACATACTTAACCATGAAAAATTGAAAGCCATCCCTCTGAGAACAGGAAAGGGTGCCCACTCTCACCACTCCTTTTCAACATAGTACTGGAGGTATTGGCCAGAGCAATTAGGCAAGAAAAAGAAATAAAAGGTATCCAAATTGGAAATGAAGAAGTAAAACTCTTGCTGTTTGTGTATGACATAATTCTATATAGAGAAAACCCTAAATAATCTACCAGAAAACTATTAGAAGTAATTAACAACTACAGCAAAGTTACAGGTACAAAATCAACCTGCAAAAATCAGTTGCATTTCTGCACACCAATAACGAACTAGCAGAAAGAGAACTCAAGAATATAATCCCATTTACAATTGCAACAAAAAGAAATAAAATATTTAGGGATAAACTTAACCAGGGAGGTGAAAGACCTATACACTGAAAACTTTAAGATATTATTGAAAGAAATAGAGGAAGACATAAAGAAATGGAAAGACATTCCATGCCCATGGATTAGAAAAGTAAACATAATTAAAATGTCCATATTACCTAAAGCAATCTAAAGATTCAGTGCAATCCCAATCAGAATCCCAATGACGTTTTTCACAGAAGTAGAACAAAGAATCTTAAAATTTATATGGAACAACAAAAGACCCCGAATAGCCAAAGTAACCCTGAGAAAAAAAGAACAAAGCTGGAGGCATCACAATCCCTGATTTCAAAATATACTACAAAGCTATAGTGATCAAAATAGCATGGTACTGGCAGAAAAAGAGACACACAGATCAGTGGAACAGAATTGAAAGCCCAGAAATAAAACCACACATCTAAGGACAGCTAATCTTTGACAAAGGAGCCAAGAACATAAAATGAAGAAAGGAAAGTCTGTTCAGTAAATGGTGTTGGGAAGATTGGAACAGCCACATGCAAAAGAATGAAAGTACACCATTTTCTTACACCATACACAAAAATTAACTCAAAATGGATTAGAGACTTGAAGGTAAGACCTGAAACCATAAAACTCCTAGAAGAAAATGTAGGCAGTACACTCTTTGACATGGGTCTTAGCAGCATCTTTTCAAATACCATGTCTACTCAGGAAAGGGAAACAAAAGAAAAAATAAACAAATGGGACTATATCAGACTAAAAAGCTTCTGCAAAACAAAGGAAACCATGAACAAAGCGAAAAGACAACCAACTAGGAGAAAATATTTGCAAATCATATATCCAACAGGGGGTTAATTTCCAAAATATATAAAGAACTCAGACAACTCAACAACAAAAAAACAAACAACCTAATTTAATAATGGGTAGAACACGTGAACAGACACTTTTCCAAAGAAGATATACAGATGGCCAACAGGCACATGAAAACATGTTCAACATCACTAATCATTAGGGAAATGCAAATCGAAACTACACTAATATATCACCTTACACCTGTCAAAATGGCTATAATTAACAAGACACAAAATAACAAATGTTGGAGAGGGTGTGGAGAAAAGGGCACCCTCATACACTGCTGGTGGGAATGCAAACTGGTGCAGCCACCAGGGAAAACAGTATGGAGATTTCTCAGAAAGTTAAAAATAGAAATACAATATGATCCAGCTATCCACTACTGGGTATTTATCCAAAGAACATGAAATCAATGATGCAAAGAGATTTATTCACCCTTATGTTCATTGCAGCTTTATTCACAAGAGCCAAGATGTAGAACCAACTCAAGTCCCCTTCAAGAAGATGTGCCATATATATATACAATGGAATACTACTCAAGCATAAAAAAGACAAAATTGTCCCATTGGCAACAACATGGATGGACCTTCAGGGTATTACATTAAGCCAAGTAACCCAGACAGAGAAAGACAGACACTACATGATTTATCTTACATGTGGAAGATAAACAAACACAGGGATAAAGAGAATAGACTAGTGGTTACCAGAGGGGAGGTGGGTAGGGGATGGGCAAAAGGGGTAAAGGGGCATATATGTATGGTGACAGATAAAAACTAGACTAGCATGATGCAGTCTATATAGAAACTGATATGTAATAATGTACACCTGAAATTACACAATGTTATAAACCATTAATTCCTCAATAAAATAATTTTTAAAAAACCAGAGCTAGTATGCAGCAATATAATATCAAGTGATATAAGTGTTATACCCTTTGAATCAGTAATTTTTCTCAAGAAAATTTAAGGAGATAATTCATTGCAAGAAAAATAAATAGGCTTCTCCAATATTTTCTTTTTTTTTAATGCAATTTATTTACCTACGTATGTATCTTTTACAGGGGAAGTTTTGCCTTAAACTAAAATCTGTTGCCAATCTTCCTCCTTTTTCTTCTTTTTTCCCCTGCAAATCTCCAGTACACAGCTGTGTATAGTTGTAAGTTCTTCTATGTGAGCTGCTGCCACAGCATGGCTACTGACAGATGAGTGGTATGGTTCCACGCCAGGGAACTGAACCCAGGCCACTGAAGCAGAGTGTGCCAAACTTTAACCACTAGGCCATCAGGGCTGACTCCAATATTTTCTCACTGATAAAAAAATGAAGCTTGATAAACATCCAAGCATAGAGATTTATTAATTAACTTACAAAATGTCAATTTTCAATAAAATATTATGCAGTCATTTTTACGACCATAATCAAGACAAGGACAATGCTTTTGATAAAAAGCATAATTTTGTGTTTTGCTTTTGTTCTCAATTAACAATGAGCAATCATGTAAGCTACCTCAAATACTTCTGAAGATAAAATGTTTTGTAAATTTTAAAAATAAATTTTATAACGTGAATTTGTAAAAACACACCAGTGAATAATATGAAAAAATAGACATTGTTTTATTAAAAGAATGGAATTAAGGGTGATTTTTCCATTTTGTTTCAAAATTTGATTTATTAATAACAGTAAAAATGATTAACAGCAATCCCACTGTACTTATTACAGAGTTTAGCCTCTATACCAGGTATTATATGGTCTGTTTACATAAATTAGTTAACTTAATCCTCAGAGCAACTGTGTAAGATTGGTATTATAACTGCAATTTACAGATGAGAATCTAAAGTTTTGACAAGTCAAAGAAATTTCTCAGAATGTTGCAAATTCAGAGCCACACAGTCATGATTAGATTCTAAGGCTGGATCATTCCATAGCTGGTCACTCGTTTTGAAAACTCTGCTTTAACACTGCATGTGTGCGTGTGTATGTGTATGTGTGAATGCATGCATGTATATGTTTAAAAACTTAAAGGAAAATTGCGGAATCAAAGGAAATTGAAATAATAGATCCATTTTTCCACTGACATTTTCCACTGACAGTTTTCAGCTAACTGAAAACTGGGGAAGAATGGAACAAAACACAGATGTCCCAGCATTCTCTAGGGGAGGGTCAAAGTGTCAGACATCCAAAATAGCTTAGTTAACAACATTTATTAACTCTAAAAACAATCTTTAGATTCTACAACTTGCATTCCCTCAATAATTTTTAAAAAAGAAATCTCGTTTTACAAATTAATCGCCACCAAGCCAATTAAGCTGGAACTAGAAGAAGAACTCAGTATAATTTATATTTGCTGAGATAGTAATGTATCCTTTAGTGATTTTCCTCCAGGCAAAATGAAGCAAGTACAACACATTTTAAAGTCATTCCACAGATCGAACCACTCAGAGATATGATATAATTAGTCTTATGACAGTATGTATTTAATTAAATTAGGGAGAAACAACTAATTAAATGACAAAAAGGATGAAAACATCAAAAATTAATATAACACTCACATTAATATGTCAAAATCAGAATGTGATTATGGATATAAATATTTAAATTGAAAGAATTCTCACAAAGAATAAAAATTGGCTGCTGTGAGCATTCTGGCTATGGAAGAATCAGAAAATCTTTTTAAATTACAGGAATGGAAAAACTATGTATCCCCATAGTTTGCCATGAAACATTTTACAAGACAAATTTGAAAGGAGAATATCTTTAATCTGAACCAAGGAAGATATTCTCAGTGCATTTTTTCCCATAAAATCTCTAGCTTTTTTGCATTTTTTAGATCACATGCTCTTGAATAACAGATTCAGTGTTCTTAGCTACAGTTTTAGCTCAGTAAAATCTCAGCTTCTCATACCAGATGAATTAATGTCTACAAAGGACAATTTTACCAACCATCACCAAAGGAAGTTTATGCTAGCTACTACTGAGGAGTCCTAATGAGTTAAGTTTATAGAGGCCTAATAACACAGAGACCAAACATGAATCATAAAGTAACATGATATTCAAGGAGAAGTGGAACGAATCAGGGAGACAGAAAAACTTGAACATCTTCTTTTGTTTATAAATCAAAGATCTGACATCATCCCCGCTAAGGGAAGCAACTTGAAAGGCCCAACACCAACATAAAGGCTTTATTTTGGTTTTTCTATTTGTCCCAAGTAATTGCTTTTGAATATCTCTAATATTTTTCTTGCTTGTTATTATTGGATGACCCATTGAGGGGAACCCAGATACCCATACCCTCCAAAACAAGTATAGATTTCAGAAGGATAAATAGGAAATTAAGAGAAAAAGGTTGAGATGCTATTATAAAGCAAGCGTCTCAAATAATAATTTGCTGTTACTGCCATTAGAGTCAATTCCAAGTGACCTGCGTACAGCAAAGCTGAACCCTGCCAGGTCTGTTTTGCACCATCCTCTCACCTTCTGGTGCTATATCAGACAATGCTCCACTGCTATTTATAAGGTTTTCATGGACAATTTTTTAGGAAATGGGTATCCAGGTCCTTCTTCCTAGTCTGTCTTAGTCTGGAAGCTCTGCTGAAACCTGTCCACCATGGGTGACCCTGCTGGTATTTGAAATACAGGTGGCATAGCTTTCAGCATCACAGCAACATGCAGCCACCACAGTATGACAACCAACAGATGGGCGGTGTGGTTCCCTGACCGGGAAATGAACCCGGGCTCTGGTGGTAAGAGCACGGAATCTTAACCACTAGACGACCAGGGCTGGCTCTCAATTAATAACACTATTAATAAAATAACCATAGTGGTAGTAATGGTAGCAGTAGCAGCAGCAGTAATAATAATATTCCACAGAGACTTTAAGTATATTTGTTTCCAATGAAGGATAGAGTTGGGTGGCCAGAGTGAGAAATGAACTAAAGAAAATAGTTTTAATACAAGTAAGAAAATCACCACCTCATCGCCCAAAAAAGTGATCCGGGTTAAAAATTAAAAGACAGGCAAAATATACCAGACAAATGCAAACAAAAAGAAAGCAAAGTTTCTGATTGTAATAGCAGAAAGGTAGAATATAATCCAAAGGTGTTAAACATAACAAGTATGGGCAGTTTATTATATAAAAGGACAATTCGTAATAAAATTAAAACAATTACAAATATCTATGAACCAAAAAATAGCAATATTCATAAGGTAGAAGTTGAGGGATATAAAAAACGATAGACAAAACACATAGTAGAAATAGATAAGTTTAATTAACCTCTATCAGTCAATAAATGACATATCAAGTGGTCAAAAATATAAGAAAGAGTATAGAAGACTTTAATTGAATAATTAATAAAGCAAAAATATTTGAAAAATATCTAATACTAACTACTGAAAACAGAAAATATACCTTTTCTTTACCACTAAACATTAAAATTGATCATATATTAAGTCACAAAGGACATCTCGTTAAATTCTGAAAGGAAGAAGTAAAACAATTTTCCCTCATTGTATAGTAAAATTAAAAATTAATAACATCAGAAAGTTAAAAAGTTAAATAAACTGCTCTTAACACTTTAAAGAGGAACGCAAACTAAAGCTGCACAATTTCTTTTTCAAAATAGCAGAATACAACCACAGCAGTACACAAAGGATAATTTAAAACAGTAAATGCATTTATCATTAAAAAACAAAGAGTAAAAAATGATATGAGACAAATGACTAAAAAAATTTTAAACATCTGAAAAATATAAAAGGAAATGACAAACAAAAAATAGCAAAACTAAGGAGATAAACAGAAAACAGTAGAACTAATCAGTGCATTCTAAAACATTTCAAAAGGTCATTCTTCAAAAGTAAAATAAAACAAACCACTAACTAACCTAATAAGAAAAATGGGAACTCCACAAAACGCAGGCAATAAGTAATAATAAAGAGTATATTACCTCATGAACAGAATTTTTAAAAATTATGAAAGTTTGAAAACTTAGGTAAAACTGAAAATTTTCTTGGAAAATTGTTTCCAAAACTAAAGGAGATTTAAAATCTAAACAGATCAATTTTCCCTCAAAAAGATTCTTTTTAAAGAAATAGGTGTAGGTCTCAAATTGTTACTCGTGCTCCCTGCCCCCCCAAAAATAGAAAACAAAAACAAAAACAAAAACAGAGTCAGATGAGTTTGAGGGAGAATTTTAACAGACTCTTAAAAAGTGAGCATTTTCAAATCAATTTAAACTGTTTAATAAAAAAAAAGGAAAACTTCCAAATTCTTTTTTTATAGAACAACTAAAAATTATATACACACCAATCTACAGATATTATTACTCTTAATATAAAAATCCAACATAAGATGGCAAATAAGCATATGAAAAGATGCTCTACATCATATATCATCAGGAAAATACAAATTAAAATGAGATAACACTGGGGCCAGCCCACTGGCGCAGCAGTTAAGTTAGCATGTTCCGCTTCTCTGTGGCCCGGGGTTCGCCGGTTCAGATCCCAGGTGCGGACATAGCACCGCTTGGCACACCATGCTGTGGTAGGCATCCCACGTATAAAGTAGAGGAAGATGGGCATGGATGTTAGGTCAGGGCCAGTCTTCCACAGCAAAAAGAGGAGGATTGGTGGTAGTTAGCTCAGGGCTAATCTTCCTCAAAAAAAACAACAACAACAAGATAACACTATAAATCTATTAGATTGGCCAAAATTCAAAACACTGACAGCAGTGAACGCTGATGAGGATGTGGAGCAACAGGAACTCTCATTTATTGTTGGTGGGAGTACAAAATGGCACAGGTACTTTGGAAGACAGTTTTGTGGTTTCCTGCAAAACTAAACATACCCTTAACAGCAATCACACTCTTGGCATTTATCCAAAGGAGTTGAAAACTTATATCCACAGAAAAACCTGCACACAAATGTTTATAGCAGCTTTATTCAGAGTGCCAAACTTGGAAGCAACCAAGATGTCCTTCAGCAGATAAATGGATGAGTAAACTGTGGTACATCAGACAATGGAATATTATCTAACACTAAAAAGAAATGAACTGTCAGGCCTTGAGAAGACATGGAGGAACCTTAAATGCATATTACTAAGTAAAAGAAGCCAATCTGAAAAGGCTAAAACTGTATGATTCCAACAATATGACATTCTGGAAAAGACAAAACTATGGAGACAATAAAAAGATCAGTGGTTGCCAGGGGTTAGGGGAAAGGGCGGGACGGACAAATAGCGAAGCAGAGGATTTTTAGGACAATGAAACTACTCTGCAGGATATTATAATGGTGGAGACATATCATTAGACATTTGCCCAAACCCACAGAATGTACACCACCAGGAGTGAACCCTAATGTAATCTATGGACTTTGGGTGATAATGATGTGTCAATGTAGGTTTATCAGTTTTAACAAATGCCCCACTCTGGTTGGGGGAGAGCAGGGATGGTGATAATGGGGGAGGTTGAGAGTGTGAAGGCAGGGAGTGTATGTGAAATCTCTATACCTTCCACTCAATTTTCCTGTGAACCTGAAACTGCTCTAAAAAAATAAATCCTATTTTTTTAAAATCCTACAGAAACAGTTAGGGGAAAGAACCCAGCAACACACCAAAAGAATACTTGATAAAAATCAACAATTCATGAAGGAAATTCATGATTTTTCTAAATACAGGAAAAGCTGGATACATTCCTAATATGATAAAATATATTTCTCAGTCCCAAAGCTGGTGTCATGCTTTACAGTGACACAGTAGAAGCATTCTAATAAAACTCCAGAACAGAACAAGGATGCCCACCATCACCACGTGGATTTGACTTTGTACTAGCCAATGAAATTAGACAAGAGAAAAAATTAGAATAATGGAAACTATCACTATTTTCAAACAATACGATTGCATATGTAGAAAATCCAAACTACTACAAGCATTAAGACAATTCAGTAAGTTAAGAGCATGTAGAATTTAGAAACCAACTGTTTTCGTATATAAAAACAACAACTTGTTAGGAGATAGATACTATGGAAGAAAACACTCCATTTACAATAGCAACAAGGAAGATAAAATGCCTAAAAGTAAACTGAACAAGAAATATATCAAACCAATGCGAAGAAAACTTTCAAATATGTTAAGAAGTTGATGAAGTTATGGGGAAGCAGGCATTTGCATTCGTTGCTGGTGGAAGCATAAATTGATGCCATCTATAAGGAGGGAAATTTAATAATACTAAACCAGATTGCAAATGCTTACACCCTTGAAGTCACCAATTCCACTTCTGGAAATTTATCTGAAGATACACTGGCACATACATGAAATTACCCAAGATAAAGTTTATTTGCTGCATCATTGTTGCAATGCCTGAAGATTAAGAGCAATCTGTCCAACAGTAGGGGAGTGATTAATTTAGGATAATTCATGAGTCAGTACAGTCCAGCTGTACAAGTATGACAAAGCTTTTTCTGTGTATTGATAGGGAAGATCTCCAAAATATAATTTAGGTTAAAAAGAAAGGTGTAGAGAGGTTTGTAGAGTACTCTACCTTTTGTGTAAAAGAAAAAAAAAGAAAACATAAACTCTTTTATAAAGAAAAACACATTAAAAACTTCTTTATGAACACCAAAGAAACAAATGTCATTTTTGGTGAATTCAGGTGAATTGAGCAGATGGAGACACGGATGGAGAGGTGTCTATGTGTAGTAACCCTGCCATTTACTTTTTAATCGTGCCAAGGTAATACCTAGTTACAAAATTATATTTAAAAAATGTTTCTGATGGCATTTTAAATTATACAACCATCATAGTGGTCAAGATAAGCTGGGTTAGACTGCAGCACATAACTCTAAATTTCAGTGGTTTCTCCTAACAAGTCCATTCCTCCCCCACATTCCATGTTTGTCATGGGTCAAGTGGCCAGGGGCTCTGTTCCACATGGTTCTTCATCCAGTACCCAGGCTGACAGAACAATATTATCAGTCCCCATGCAGAGGAAAAAGCATTCTGGGTGGGGTAGGCAATGGGAGTCTTGCAATGGCCATGAAATCCTTCATCCCAGAAGTGCTACCTGTCACTTCTGCTAGAACTGTCATATGGCTCCACGCAAATACACGATTGATAGGTGTTGACACAATACCTGTTGACCCATTGGCTAGAACTTGTCATACAGCCCCACACAAAGCACAGAGAGGGAGATAAGAAGAGTAGGGACATATGTTGGTGAGCTGCAGTAATGACTAACGTGATCATTTTGGAGAACAACTTTACAATGTGTTTTTAAAATAAAGGCCATTTTGTGGGGGCCAGCCTGGTGGTGCAGCAGTTAAGTGTGCACGTTCCACTTCAGTGGCCCAGGGTTTGCTGGTTCGGATCCCGGGTGCAGACATGGCACCGCATGGCAAGCCATGCTGTGGCAGGCGTCCCACATATAAAATAGAGGAAGATGGGCACAGATGTTAGCTCAGGGCCAGTCTTCCTCAGAAAAAAGAGAAGGACTGGCAGCAGATGTTAGCTCAGGGCTAATCTTCCTTGGAAAAATAAATAAAAAATAAATAAAAATAAAGGCCACTTTAAATCCATAGATTTTGACCCAGTAATTACACTTCTGAGAAGGTAGTCTAAGGAAATATCCCTAAGTGTCAATTAATAAATGGGTAGAAATTTTCACCCAAGACATAACACTAACCAAGATTGAGAGAACCGTTTGTCTCTTCCTGAGGCAGCCCAAGGTCCCCAACTACCACCCATTCCCTGAAAAAAACAAGTTATAAATGAGCTGTAAACAAAAAAGCAAGCAAGCCCATGTGCAAAGACAATGTTTTGTTTTTAATGATTGGGGCATTGATCAGCTCTGTTAATGCACTCCAGTTGGGAAATTCAAGTTGAAAATCCTCTGAAATAAGATAAGATGCTCATATTAATGGCTTCATCTCAGGCCCCGGGGTAGGTGCTTTGCCATAATTTTAACACAGGTTCATTTCAATTTCAGTAGCAACAAATCTCTTCATTTAGCCAGGTCTTCACTAACAATGGAAAGTAGATAATTACAGCAGATGAGAAGATATCTAAGCTGAAAAAAAGGAGGCTAATCTCACTGTAATTATAGGAATATATATATTTCTTTTAATAGAAAGGTCATTTAGCTAATTTGAGGCAAAGTTGTACTTACAATGATTTTTAAAGCAAGTCTAAGAGATCACTTAAGTGCTTACACCCTGGAGTCCGACAGGCCTGGGTTTGAATCCTAGATTTGCTCTTTAATAGTTACTTGAGCTTGGACAAATCACTTAACATCTCTAGATTTCTGTCTCCTTGCCTACAAAACAAAAATGAGTGGTACTTACACATATCTCATAATGTTGTTATAAAGACTGAGACACTGTGTGCCTTGTCTTTATAGATGGGGTGCATGATTAGTACTGATTAATGTTCTATGTCATTGCTGTTAGAGCTTATATTTGTCAGTCTTTATGCTTTACTAAGTACTTTCAGGCATGTCATCTCATTTTCAATATTTAATCCTGAGAACATTTACGTAATATAGAATGATACGTAGATATGCCTTCATATAAAGGAAAATATGATAAAGACAAGGAGAGAAGCAAAGGGTATCATATATCAGAGGGGGGAGCTACCATACTCAATTGTGGGAATATTGGCAAATATTCATGGAAGAAGTAATATCCAAACAGGAAGGATGGGTAGGGTTTCCATGGTAAAGGCTGTAAATGAGCAGAAAGATGATTTCAAGTGGAAGGATTATTATTACAAAGGTCCCACAAACGTGTGTGTTCAGGGAACAACGAGCGGTGCAGCCTGGAGACTTGTTCAGGAGCAGTGGGAAGTCAGACTGCCAAGATGGGGGCGGGGCTGTGCTGCTGAGAGCCTTGAATGCCAGGACAGAAAGCCATGTCTCATTTGGTAGTTTCAGGTGGGAAAGCCTTTAAGCAGACTGGAGCTAGGCTTACATATTTACTCCAACAACATTCCAAGACAGGAAGAATAAAACTGGAAAGGTGAGGAGGAAAAATGAGGATGAGGTGTGTGATGGGAAGGTACATGAAAGAAAGTGTGCTTGGGAGCAGGAGGGAACCAGACTAGAAGAGCAGAAAATTCTTCTTGGAGAATAGACTGATAGATGACGATGACGATAATGATGGTCGCTACCATCTACTGGGCACTTGCCCTGGGTCAGTCTCTGGGCTGAGTGCTCTACATCCACTTCTCATTTGATTCTCAAACAATTCTAAAGGATTAATTTCTTTTTCCATCTCACCATGAAAATTTCATGATGAAACTGAGGCTCAGAGAAGGTAAATGAGTAGCCCAAAATCTCACAGCAGGGAAAGGTTGGAGTCAGAATGGAAGTCCAGTCAGACTGTGCTGTTCCACTGCACCTCACTTATCATTGGGGCAAGGAGTGAATGGAATATAGAAATGCTCCCTGGAACTATTATAATGGCAAAGGAACCCAAGCCCTTGCTTATTGGACCTAACTCCTGTGGCCTTATGTCTGCCCCAACCAACCAGACTGTAAACTCCTTGAGGGTGGAAATGCACCTTTGTTTGTATGTTTGCACCCCTTAACAGTACACTACACACTGTTGATTCATTTACATTTATTCCACAAATATTTAATTACTGCTTCTAAAGAGCCAGGCTCTGTGCTAGACACTAACGTTTGAAAAATGAAATAATAGGATACAAGAATGCAAAAAGCATGGTCATGGTTGCGACTAGATTGTAGGTTTGTAGGCATTTGTTATACTGTCCTACCACTTTTGTGTACATTTGAAAATTTTTGTAATAGAAAGTATAAAAAAGAAAAGGGAGGAAGAAAGGATTCCACGGAAGGATTCTTGCCAAGGAACTTCCCGATGGTTCTTTGTTGCTAAACATAGCGAATACTGCTCTGTCCTCATTTTCCTTGACAGCTGTCTCCTTGAACAACTGAAAATACTTGTCAGACAAAGATGAGTCAGAGAGGTAGGAGGAAGCCAGCAGAGCATGGGTTAAGGAGCCCACACATTCTCCTGCTTTCTTTTTTCCTCTCCAGCTGCTGTTTCTCAGTAACCTTCCGCCGTCTCCTTTTCCTCCTTCCCTGCTTTAAATGCCAGAGTTGTGCATGTCTTCATTTATACCCTTGTTTTTTTCCTCAACTGGCTCATTCTTTATCCAAGTTCTCATCCTTTACCCAGACTTTCTATATCATCCATATGATTAAATTTTCCCAATTGAAATTACTAAACCAGTCTCTCTCCTGAGTAGTCTCTCTCAGATAGGAACCCAAATGCCTATGGGGTATACATTCTTGAATATTTCATGGTACCTCAAAGTCAAAATATCAGAATCACTCTCTTCATCTTCTTCCTTGTCCAGTTCCCGACTCATAACTGTTCCCCTTGCTGTGTTACTTAACTCAGAAAGGCGAAGTACCATGGACCCAAAGTCATCCAGAAGTCCAGTGAAATTGACCTCCTAAGAATCCGCTTAATTTATCCACGCCCTTTCTGCTATTTAGTAAACAATGGAAAGATGAATGATTGGAACTCAAGACATTTCCTCAAATGATTCATCCTAGAAAGCAAAACAAAACATAGACTTGAATATGATATTTCAAATATTTCTTTATATCCCAAACTTACTGAAAATGTTTTCCTTTAAAAGTTGAGTAAATGAATACAAATTTGGTTTATGACTGTGAGAATGTTCCTACTGGCACAGAATAAAAAAAAAAAATCGCTAGGCCCGAGAGGCTACTATATCAACACTGCAAGCTCTCAGTAGTGAACTCACTCCCCTCAAATGTAATCCAGGTCGACTGTATTTGAAGCTTGAGGGCTGGACCGGATTATCGAGAGGAAAGAGATATTATGGAGAAAACTGTGTTGAAACATCAACCATTCATGACTGCTGACTTTAAATAACTGAAATCTAAGTGTGTGGATGAGGTAGACCTGTCCCATAAGTCTTTGAAAAACAAACATTCCTCAAATAGTCACATACATCCTTTAAATTCCTCATCAATCCTACAGGGCCATGGGGGTAGTAGCACCCCCACCTTCCCTTCCAACACAGTGATCTCCAAGAATATTAGATTAGCTTCCTAAGGTGCTTTGTGTGATCTATCGGCTGGAATTTTTATTGCCACAATCCCCTGCATTGTATTAGCCATGCAAATGTCATCTGCTTACCTGACCAGCTTCTCCTTGCTCCACTCTCTACTTCACTTTCTGAATCCCTCCTTCTCTTTGATTTCTTCTTGAAGATCTGTACACATATTCACACTTCCCGCCCTCCCCACCCATGCCTACCTTTGCCTAGTTAATTTTTACTCATCTGTTAAAAAGTCTATTCAAATGTCAAATACACATGGACACATTTCCTGACTAGGTTTTATTTATATTGCATACTCTTTCAGAGTTTCGTGTGCTTCTTTCACAGCAGGTCCCAAAGCTCTAATCACTTTTATGTTGCATCTTTAACATCTAGCCCCACCAGCAGGTGCGCTCCATGAGAGCAAGGACCATCTCTGTTATTATGCTCAGCAATGGCTCTCCAGCATCTAGCTGAATGCCCAGCATCGGGTGTGGTCTCATAAATGTTTGTGAAACAAATGAATAAACACATAACTTGACAAAAATGGAGATTTTTCAAAATCATCACAATATCATCAACCTAGAAAGTCTGAGTTAGCAAATAACACCCATGAAGAAACTCTGGTTAGAGAACAGATGGGGAAAATAGAAACACGAAATGGTCTAAACTTTTTGCAAATGAAAGGAAAACCTTGACAAACCATACGCCTTAGAACTAGGAAGACAAATCCATTCGCACGCATGCTTTATCTTTCTGGAGGCTGTAGGCATTTGCATAAAAATGAATTCAAAATAAAAAAGAAGCTCTACTGTGAGCCATTAAATAAGAAGCTGAAACCTAATAAGGGAGTTTCAGAAATTATCATAAGCCAAACAAGGAGCCATTTTTTAATAAAAGGATTAGGCCCCAGACAATCCCAGAAAAATCCATGCAAGTTTTAACCATCACAAAAGGAGTACTGAACACTTGTCTCACAGAGGTTCATAGACTGGAAAGTACTCAGTGATCAAGAGAACTCAATAACCTGAATGGGGGTTTAGACCAGAGCTGCGATTCTCAATCTTAGCCTGCTTCAGAATCACCCAGTGGTTGGATACAGATTCTGGGCCCATCCGCAGTTTCTGATTCAGGAGGTCTGGGTGGGAATTTTACTTCTAACAAGTTCCTAGGTCATGCTCATGCTGCATGCTGGTTTGGGGATCATGCCTTAGCATTAACTAAAACTTTGGAATATAAAGAAGGAATCCTACGATGCTGGGAGAGGTGGAGGGCTGAACTGACCCTTCCCATCTTCTCTTATTCTATTATATAGCCCCCAAAATCCAATATGTTCCACCCCTTGGCTGCCCTATTTCACACCCTGAAATAAAGAGAGTATGCAGATCAAGCGGAGTCTCCTTAAAGGCTGCTTCTTATAGCCTCATCGTCTCCTCTTGAACAGAAGCTTCCTGGTCCACAGAGGGCCAGCACAAAACCACCCAAAAGGGACCTGATTCTTGGCATACTTTTATTTAAGATAGCAAAAATAGTTGCCACTTGTTGAATACTCTGCATGTGCTCATGGTGACATGCTAAGCACTATATATACGTACCTAAGTTCATACATACTACAACCCTGGAGCTATACAGAATCCACCCTCATTCTTCAAAGATTCTGCATATGCAAATTCACCTACTTGCTAAAATTTATTCATATCTCCAAAATCAATACTCAGGGTGCCGTCACAGTCACTTGTAGATATGCGCAGAGCAGCAAAAAATTTGAGTTGCCTGACACGCACATTACCAGCTAAGGTCAAACAAGGCGATGCTCTGCCTTCCTGTCTCAGCTCTCATATGTAAACAAGTATCCTTTTCTTTTCCCAGTCTATTTAGTATCACATTTCTCACAATTTCTTGGTGATTTCACTGCTTAAAATGACCCAACTGTACTGCTGACGCTGTCTAGTGTTCTCAAGTGCCAGAAGGGTGTGATATGCCTTACAGAAAACATCCCTATGTTAGGTAAGCTTCATTCAGGCATGAGTTATAGTGCTATTGGTCATGAGTTCAAAGTTAATGAGTCAACAATATATATTAAATAAGATGGCTTTAATCAGAAACAGACATAAAACAAGATTATGTACTGATTGGTTGAGCAAAATGTTGTGACCAGAGGCTCATAGGAACCTAACCCTGCAGTTCCCCAGGAGCCACATGTTCATATTCACTATTTCACTGTTTGCAGCAACTTTATAGACCATAACTACCATGAATAAGGAGGATTGACTGTACTTACTATAATACTGGAGGTATATTTTTTACTATTTTAAAAATAAGGAGATTGTAGCTTGAAGAGGTTAGAATATATGGCAACAAAGTAGCAGGGCCTGGATTCTAGCCTAGTCCAAAGCCCACATTCAACCATGCTAAGCCCCCACACACTGGAACAGAGGGGTTGCACATCATAATGGAAGGACTCTGGGTTCAAATCTGGGCTCAGCCCTGACTTGACATGCGGCAATTATCCCCCTGGCATCTGAATCTGAGTTTCTTTGTCCATAAAATGAAAATATTCATAATGCATGAATGAGTTAATATGTGTAACGTACTTAGAACAGAGCCCAGGTTAATTTCAAAACTAATGGTCTGTGGGATCAATATCAGACCCTACAGTTGGACCTACAAAATCAACCAAGCAGATAAGGAAATACCAGCCCAGCTAACAAATCAGGTCCTGAGGTTCAGGAGATTTATGTTCCCTGGGTATTGTGTCCCCACACAGATGGAAACCACAAAGGAAAAGTTATAGTTCTTTGCACATGGCAATGTATCATCTCTCATGAGGTTGCATGGCAGGAAGCACTCCGTGCATGGATTAACAAGCTCATTCTCTCCATAATAACCAGGCTTGAAATAATGCCATTTGTCAATTCTTTTAAATCTATGGCTTTGTAGTGCCTCTAAGAAAATATCAGTTTCCTAGTCCCTTCCTGGGTATAGAATAAGGTTTATTTCTATCTTCTGGAAAACCAACCATGTTATAAGGTATTGATTGCCATGTTATTGGTTCTCAATAATACTGAGAGGTATTCACTTAAAAGCAGAGGTTTGCACTTTTCTCTCTTGTTTTCTGAAGTATAGTATTATTGCCTTCAGTCTTGTAGGGCCATTTATCAGATTTAATAAAATAACACATTTAAAATGCTTAGCACAGTGCCTACCCAGGACTAGACCAAGACATAGGGTGTCCTATACAGGCTAGTTAATTAGCATTCCTTCAGATTACATTCTTTAAATATCTGCTTAACGTTTTTTCAGAAGAGATGCTAAATGCCACATTGAGAGGATGGAGAAGAGGACCCTGCTGGCCAGTGCTTCCTCTTGCAAGGAATTCAACTTTGGCCTCAGACTCACTGTAGAGCTGGGTTTATCAACACCAGAATTCTTGACATTTGGGGCAGGATAATTGTTTGTTGTAGGGAGGGGAGTGGCTGCCCTGTCCATTGTAGAATGCACAGCAATATCCCTGGCCTCCACCCACTAGAGGCCAGTAGCATCCTCCACCAATTGGGACAAGCAAAAATGTCCCCAGACGTTGCCAATAGTCTCCTGTGGGGAGGGGGGCAAAATTGCTCCCCTGGTTGAGAATTACTGCTCTAGAAAACCAGGGAAGGTGTTTACCTGATAAGCACCAATGTGACCATCCTGGTGTCTACTGATAGCTGAACTGTTTGGTCTGCATCCATGACCTATCATCTGTTCAATATTTCTAATATCAGCCCTATGAAGTTGAACAAGCCCCTTGAGGGTACCACTTTCCCTCATGGGCAAGTGACACATATGATAGGTTATGTGTACATATATGATCCAAGTGGTGCAACACATACAACACTCATTGCATGGGGACGTCTGGTAAACAGTTTCTCCTCTCATCTCACCTAGAGGTATGTCCCCCACGCTCCTTATGAACTGGCATCTGGGCATATGTCTGGCCTGCCCCTAAAGCTGCTGTGCCTAGCATATAGGAAGTTTGATAGACAACAGCTCTCACTTTTATTGTTAATATAAAATTTTACCCCAGATTTTTTAACCTGGTGCTTTCAATTCTGTTTGTTTTTTTTAAGCCAAATCCATCCACATAAAGAGAAGCCAAGAAAATATCATTTTCACCATCTTTTCAACATAAGAGCTCTGGTTGATACCCTTGCAATCTCTTGAAAAGTTGATGACAACATTTTGTTTCTAGGTGAGTACTTACAGTTCTTTCCTGTTCTGTGCAGGCACAAATACATGGTGCATTCTGATTCAAACCATATCACCGGTGCCGATTTTCCCCATGCTCTTCACAGGCTAGACCTAAGAATGTTGGATTAGAACATGAAGCTAGCACCACTGCCTCTCAAAGTACTTTGAAACATCATTTCAGATGTAGCTCAGTGCTTCAGGAAACTAAGAGCATAAATGCCTTCACCATAAATAACAGCAAGCAAGTGCCATGTGGCTTAACAACTGCAGTGTGGTTACATACCACATCATTAGCCCTTGCATTAAACACCCTGATTAACAAAGGAATGAGGCTGCCTCCACTTTGGAATTTTAGCCAACAGTGTCAGCAACACAGCCAGGAGCTGGGGTGACACCAGAAGTCAAACAAGCCAAAACCTGGCCCCCAAAAATAGTTTGATCCTTCACCATACAAAACTTACAAGCAGTATAGCTTCTAGCTTCAGCAAAAATCACAAAGATAATACTGCAAATATTCTCATCTAGTCAAATGCTCATTTAGCTCTGCGGGAAAAAGGAGCCCTCTCAGAAGAGAGGTGACAGCTGTGCATATTCCTTCCTTGGATGAACTTTCTTTTGTTACATTTATTAGAGTCTTATATAAAATCACCTTTCCTGGAGAAAAAGAAAGAAAGAAACTCAAGAGGTTAAGGTTCAGTCACATAAAAAGAGACAGTCGGCATGGTAGAAAAAGATCTGTTTTAATAAGAGTTGGCCTTCATATAGACAGTATCTCCATGAGCCGGGCATAGTCTAAAAGGAGCTCACAAATTAACGCATTGCTTTATCATCACCACCCAGGTGATAGACGGGTCCTAGTAGCTTCCCTATTTCACAGGTAAGGAAACAGAGGCTCGCACAGCTTGAGAAACTTGACCAGCTAAGTGGTGGAACTGGAATTTGAACCCAATAAGTGTGTTCCAAAGACCACGTGCTTAACCACTGCCATAAATTGCTTGACAATTTGAGTCCTGATCTCAGATACGAAGGCTTATTCACAGCAAACATTGTCGATAGCAAAGTTACTGGCTATTCAACCTCGAGAGAGTTTCAACTTTTTGAAATTTTAGCCTCCTAATCCATAAAGTGGGAATAATGACAATCCCTATATCAAGAGATGATACACATAAAAATTCTATACAAATATAAGCACAATTAGTGTCAAGACTTTACAGGATTTGGGGGGACCTCGCTTTTCTGAACAGCAAAGCACATACTACCAGAAATATTTTGTGACATGAGAAACTGTGCGTAACCTACTTCAAAAGGAACAAAGCTGAGCACAAAAAATAATTATGTATACCTTGATATATGTAAATACTTACACGACAGTATGTATAGACACAAAAATTATGTTATGAAATTTTATAAAAATTGTATCTTATATAAATATACACATATCCAGATGTATATGCAGACAAACATATCTGTGTATTTACATACACAACCACTATTCATACCCTTTTTAAGGCTGGAAGAGCAGAAGGGAAAATATTAACTGTAGTTATCTTGAAATGGTGCCTTTATATTTTCCAAACTTCCTGCACTGAAAAGATGCTCTATAATTAGAAACAAAACCAGAAAATATTAATTTTTAATTTATATTTTATGCAGGTAACATGAAGTCTTCTGTGAAACTGTCTATTCTTAAATTAGAAAATCTGGGTAATATTGAAGCCACAGACACCCCCATTTTAACACGGGGGTGAGGAGCAAGTCTCACAGTTATTATCGTGCTATCAAAACCAGTGCCATCTTCCCAGGAGAAACACAATTTCACTGACCTGGCAATATGGTGAAGCGCTCTGCCCTGGGATTCTACTATATTTGAATTGGCCTGGCTCTTGAAGGAACTTGTTCTGGTTGCAGGAACTGATCTTGGATCATTATCAGAAAGCAGTTTGCTCCTCATCCCTTTGCAGAAGTAGGTCTGAAATCTCAAAGTATTCTTGCCTGTTCATTTTTCTCTGGCTTAAAATAACCCTTGAATTGATGAAAACCATAATGTGCATTTTCAGCATCCTGTCTTCCCCTACTGCAATGTTTCGTTCTTCCTAGAGTACTGCATGAGTCAGATGACATCCTTCCTCAACTGCCTCTCATGGCCCCCTTCTCTGTCAAATCAGGTCTGCAGCTGCCTCAAGGGCTTCCAGAATCTGGTTCCAGCTTGCCTTTCCAGTCTCGTTTCCTACTGCACCCGCATCGATACCCTACGTGGATTTCCCACCACTTTCGAGTTGTGTTCCATCGTCCCTCAACCCCCTGGCCTTGTTTATTGGTGGTCCCTCCCCTTGAAATGTCCCCTCTCCTCTACACTTCAGCCTGTAAAAATCCTGCCCAGTCTCCAAGGCCCAGTTCCATTGCTGCCCTCTCCATGAAGCATCTTAACTCCTCCCCGAAAGGACCTTCTTTTCCCTCCTTTGAGCCCCCAGCACTTTTTGCTGGTTCTTTTCTTAAAACATTCGCTTCTCTACTTCATACTGCAGGGAGTAATTAGATACCAGGACATCCAAATTTTCCCCAAAAACAGAGCCTACAATACAGCAGGTCCTTGTTGAACTGAACACAGCCAGAAAGTAAATAGGATAGGCTAGCATTTATATAGGACGTTAATATACAAAGTGCTTCCATGTACATTAGCCCAAGTCATCCTCACAATCTCACGTGACAGATGTCACCGACATTATTAGCCCCATTTTGTAGATGAAGAGACCAAGGCTGACCTTAGAATTTGCCAGTGGTGTCACTCCCACATAGATCTGCTAACATTTTACTCCAAAACATTTCCTTGTTTGTGCTCCCTGGCTGTCCACCCACCATAATTAACCTTCTTCTTGGAGAGGCTGCCCTGTGTTGGCAGCTTCCCCTCACTAATGAGTCCCCAGAAGGAAGGTTACAAAGTGCTCCCTGTGACTGCTGGAGCCAAGTTGGCAGAAAAGCCACAGGTCCCTGAAGCTCACACCTATTAGAGTGGCTGTGAAGCCCTCCTGGCCTGGCCTGTCTTATAATTCACCTGACATTCCCTCTTGCTTTCAAGTCTCCTTTCACAGTTCCAGGGGTAACCCACACGGAGCCTGCAGGGGAGGCTGGCTGCTGGGAGCAGGGCCAGTCAGAGCTCTGAGCAAACAAGTCAGCTTCAAGGAGACAGAGTTTCCTCTGCTGCTCACCAGCCTGTTCCTATCATTCTGATCTAGAAATCTTGCAAATTGCAGTTGCTCCTTTGGGTTGAAGACTTACAGCAATCATTCATTCAACAAACTTTATTTAGCCCCTGCTACAGGACGGGGATTATCCTGCGCTCTGAAGATTCAGTTACGAAAAAGACAGACACGTACCCTGACTCACGGAGTGGTGTTATCTTTCCAGAAAACCCTCCCTCACACACGACCATGTGTCAGCTCGAACTGCTGTAACAAAATGCTATAGACTGGGTGGCTTAAGCAACAGATATATATTTCCCATGGTTCTGGAGGCTAGCAGTCCAAGGTCAAGGTTGCTTGTGAGAGCTCAATTCCTGGTTTGCAGACAGACATCTTACTATATCCTCACATGGCGGAGAGAGAGATCACCTCTCTTGTATTTCTTCCTATAAAGGCACTAATCCTGTCATGGGTCCCCACCCTCATGACCTCATCTGAATCTAATTACTTCCCAAAGACCCCACCTCCAAATACCGTTACGTTGGGGTTTAGAGCCCCAACATAAGAATGTGGGGAAGACATAAACATTCACTCCATAGCACCATGCCCCCTAAGAAGGTGCTAAAACATTGACACTCCCTCACAAACCCCAGCAAACTACCCCTTAGTAACAGGAGTCCTCTGTTAATTCACTTATTTAGTTGTCCAACAAATATTTATTGAAGATATACTATATGCCACACACTGTGCCATTTCACCTAACTGCGCTTAAAGAAAAATAATGGCCAGCCCATTTAAGGTGTCACATTTTCAAATCTGAACTTTCCTAAAGAGTGCTGGTTTTATTCTCCTTTCCTGTGTTATCTTGCTGTTTAAAACCAAAGAAGCGTTCTCTCAATACTTCACGTCCCAGGGTCAGGGATAGAACCAAATGAACTAGAAATGCATTCATGCATTCGTTCGGTCAACAACACCATTAGCCCCAGCATGACTCATTGAAAATGTAAGGAGGAATAAAATCTCATCCAATGTGGGCCCCTCTCAAAGGAAGGAGATGAGTGTCCGTGGAGGGAAGACAAACTCCATCATGTCCCCTTGTTCCCAGGGCAGACTCCTGAGCCTTCCCCCGTGACGATTCTGACTCAGTGGGTCTGAGACAGGGCTCCAACATCTGCACAGCTCACGGGCTCCTGAGCTGATTCTAATGCAGGTGGTGAAGGACTGACAACTAAGCCAGGGCTCAAAAGAGGAGTGCTCATCAGATAGAGCACTCCTGGATGAGGTACTAGAGTGTTCCAAAAAAATAAATCTATATGTGTGTGTGTGCGTGTGTGTGTATACACACTTTTATTATGATGGTAAACCATCTGAACATTCTCAGTATCTAGACTTAGTACTAAGGAACAAGAAGGATATATATTATATTATATATATCATATACATATGATACAGATGAAAGATGCTAAAAGGGACAGATCTTAAAGCTGAAGACTTCTGTCAGGAGAAGAGATATACACCCCAAAAGGTTTATCTTACCTGTCACTGTGCCTTAACTTGTCTACAGAGAGAACTCCTGGGGTGAAAGGCCAGTTTAATTTCACCTCTTCATTCCCAGTCTCAAAACCTTGAGGGAGAAAGGAGGTGGTAAAAGAGGGTTGGTTGATGTACAGCATGTTGACATGCTAATGGCCTGACACTGCACGCCATTTCACACAGGCTACTCAACAGCCCATAGGTATTAGAACCCAGTTACTCTCAAACTGAGCTAAATTTACAGTAGTACCCTGGGGACAAGTCTATAAGGGGTCAATAACTCACACTGGACCTCAGAAGTCTCCTGCTAGAACCAGCTGTCTCTACAGAGAATAGGAGTTGTTTACTAGAGAGCCCATGACTTGCTTAAGGCCTGTGTTGATCCTTGGCACGAAAGACTCTTTCCGTTGCCTTTGCAATCCCCAACAGAAATTGATTCATGCCAATGAGTATTAATTCACTTTCAAATCATCTGGATTCATAGCTAGGTAATTTATCTAGTATAAATCTCACCTGATGTGAATTTGTCATTATAAACCACAGTTCTAGCCAATCTTTACATTTTCTACCTTGGGTACCCATGGAGCAGGAAAATAAATATATTCTGAATCTTCCCAGTGAACAAATTTACTGTTATCATTTCTCTGATATACTTTTTCCCAATTGATCACTGGATAATGGATAATTTAATTTTCTTTTAAACAGACATGCTCCTATAATAATTTCGTTACTAGAAATAATTAGGTACATTACAGCCTCTTTTAAATAGCCTTAGGTAGTACTTCCAAATATTCTATTCAAATATACTTCTACAAGAACACCTGTGCAGAGGATCCATAAATAATACTAGGAAAACAGAGACTTTGGGACTTTGCAGCTGTTTTCACATTACAATGAGAAAGCAACAAAATAGCAGACAATTTATCTTTAACTCTGATTAATTAGCCACACTGTATTAAGGGCAAGCCCTTAGGTAAAGGAAGGAGACAAGATGGGCAATTAGGAGTCTCTCCACTTAAAAAAAAAATCCCAGCCTACTTCTTCACACGTGTCAGTTTGGTTGGTCATGGACCAAAATCCTAAGTTAATAGACACTGAATAAGTGCTTGTATAAAGGAAACCTACACATCCAAAAGGTATTGACTGGTTAAAAAAAACTGCTTAGTCATAAAATCAGAAGGAGAAGAGTTCTTAAAATGGGAGACTCAAGTTCCCGGCCAAAGACCAAATCCAGCCACTGACTTGTTTCTTTTTTAACATGGGCACCTTGCAGTGGGCATATGCACTCCAGCTCTCCACCTGCCCCATGACTCTCTACTTTCTGACACATATAAATTCTTGCATTTCTGCTATCGCTCTGGCCCCTGAAGACATCTGAGAAGTTGTGATCCTGCTTTAGAAATTACCTAGGCAAGATTAGGTGCCAGCAACCAAGCTCATCATATTTTTTGCCACCTTAGGATCCCAGAAAGGGAGAAGAGGGAAGGAACATATAACTGAAAGTCTGGAGCAAGAAGCTAATGGTGGATTTTCAAATATTGGTGGAGATAATAAATAAGTGCCCCCTGGACCACTCTCCCATCCTCTCCCCCTTCACCTCAAACTCTGAGCTGCTGATTTGTGGATTCTCCCTTATGTTTAGCTGAAATGTCCTCCTAGACATTAATAACTACCTTCGTGTATCTTGAGTTTAAAAGCACCTAGCTTTATCCTCACTGACGGAGTGAGAAATTAAATCCCTAGAAAGATTGAGTTTGGGTCCGGAATGTCTTCTCCAGATGTGACTTTCTGTATTTGTGTTATGAACACAAACTCCCTGTGGTGCAGTAAACCCTAATTCACAAGGAGTTCATTCAGACACCATTTTGGGAGTAAGGATATAGCAAGAAACAAGTACAAAGGCCCCAGTGTAAAGACATTTAGTTAGAAAAACACATGACTTCAGGATAATTTCAGAAAGTAGGTGCCATAAGAATAATGGAATGAGAGAAAGGAGAACAGGGCCACCAGAGATAGAGACAGCCTCTCTAAGGAAGGGAAAATTAGACTGAAATATGAGTGATAAGGAGAAGCCATCCATTCAAATATCTGGTGGAAGAACATATGCAAAGGCCCTGTGGTATGAACTAGATGGATACTTTTGGGAACAGGATGAATGCCAGTGTGACTGGAACTTGCGAGTAAGTAGAAGTGTGAATGGGGATGACATCAGAGAAAAAGGCAGGGGTAGATCCTATAGGGTCTGGCAGGCCATGATGAGGAGTTTGGATTCTGTTCCAAGTGCAAGAGGAAGCCAGTTAGAAAATGCTAAGCAGGGTGGGGATGGGAAGCATGATTGAATTTACATGTCATGAGATCCCTCTGGCTTCTGCATGGAGAATCCATTGTAGGAGAAAAATAGACTGCGGGGAAGGCCAGTTGGGAGACCTGCAGTTGTGCAGATGAGAGATGGTGGTGACAAGGACTAAGGTGGCAGCAAGAGAGCTGGAGAGAAGTGGTCAGACTCTGGATATTTTTGGTGGTGGAATCAGCAAGACAGCCTGACGGAGGGGTTAATACCATTCTGTGTTACCCATCTCCTTCCCAGAACCCTTTTAGGCATCGACAGAGCGGTGACCCTGGGTCTAACCAAGAGTACACTCCCTGTTTACGGCGTGTCACTCCCCACTGCTGAACTGGAGCTGACAGTTAGCACAGCCACCAGCCACATGACGAAACCTCAGACAGCGTGCGGTAGACGAGTTGGGTGATAGACTCAGTCCCGCAGATGACTCTCCATATAATCTCAAGCCCTGACTTTCTCCTGTCTGAGGTTCCGGTATCTCTTTTGCAAAATGAAGCTACTGAACTAGATAACTGATAGGGTTCCCTAAGGGCACTGGCACACGAGGAGCCATAATCCATCACAGACATCTCTCTCTGAAGCCACAGCTGTCTAACAATATGATAGCCAATGTTTATTGGGCATTTACTATGTGTCAGGCAGTGTGCTAGGGGCTTTTCATGCACTGTTTCAATTTTCATCTCAACACAATGAAGGAAGTAGGCTTGCCCACATTTAACAGATAAGACAATGAGACAGAGATGAAATAAGTTGCCCAAGGATAGCAGCCAGTAAGAGGATAAGCTTGGATGTAAACACAGACAATAACTCAGGCTTTCAGTTTATAGCCACCTTGATATAATGCCTCCCAATAAACAGGAAGCCTCTTCCGTCAGACCTCGCTTCACATCCTGTCTCTCAGCCATCACGTTTCCTTGGCCTATGTTTTCCCTTCTACAAGGCAAGCATCTCTACCTTGCTCAACCATTCTTCAAATCCTAAGCTCCTCATTGTCCTCCCCTTCATAGGATGCTCTCTGGTTCTGTGTCTCTCCTTAAAATGTGGCACCAATACATGGACACAGTTCTCCATGTGTGGCCCAACCATCACAAAGTTCTCCAAGGTTATTCCTTTCCATTGCACAGACATTAATTTCTTAATATACAGCTTAAGATTGCACTATTATTTTCTTCTGGTTGTATACAAAATATCGCATAGGGAATTTCCAGTTAGACAGTAAAGGGTTATAGGTCAGCAAATGGGCACCAAAACCAAGAAGCCTGTGTTCAAGTCCAAGCTATGCTATTTATCAGCAATGTGGCTTTGGGTAAGTCATTTAAATCATCTGAATCTCCTCTCTCCATCTGTGCCAGGGGAATAATAAGATCTCCTCTGTGTGATTATCGTGAGGATCAAATGAGATCACCTAGGTACAAGACTTGATATAGTTCCTAAAACCTTAAAAATTATAAATCTTAGCAAATTATTGTTTTTATGGGTAAAAGACTAAATTGAATGGCATGGGATGAGACACAGGGAATCCCAAGACCCCAAATGACAGAATATTGCACAAGAAACAACATTACCTAACTCCAATGACTGATTCACAAACCTGAACCTACCCATCACAAACACCACACTGGTTAAAAATGCTGACACTGCTCGGATCTAACACTGTTCGGCTTCACCAGTTATACAGCTGTGAAATCTTAGACAACTTACTAGATCCCTCTAAGCTTCATTTCCTTCAGGGTAAATGGAAATGGCAGAATACCTTACTGGTTGCATGGTGTGAGAAGGACACTAAATAATATACGCCAAATGATCACCACATTGCCCGGCACATGGTGAGGGCTCTATGAACAGTGGTGATAAGCACACCCCCTTTCAATTGACACATATTTATTAGGCACCTTCTCTGAGTCAGGTGTGGTTCTAGGAGCTCAGAAACAGCAGTGAATACATTCCCTGCTCTCATATTTACATTCTAGTAGAAGAAACTGACAATAAACAAACAAATATGCCAGGTGGTGATAAGTGCTAGGGAGAAAAATAAAGCAGAGTAAAGGGATGGAGAGGCATGGAGAGCTACTTTACACAGGTGATCGGCGAAGAGTTCTCTGATTACTGGGAAGTATCCCCAAGAAGAATTCTGCCCCAGTCCTATTTTGAAGTCAGGAGGGGAGAGATAAACGGCTCTATCCTCGCACCTTAGTTTGAGCTAACTCATTTTTTATAGAGGTTCGTGTTAGCACAGCTTGTTAACAGTCAAAAGATAATTTCCATTTGGTAACACTTTAATGAATAAAACATTGCCAAGACGAGCAAGCTGAATGTGATCCGCTGGAGGCTGCACACAGAGCATCAGAGATGAAAGGCGCTGACCCTGAGCCGCCACTGCAAGAGAAGCAAAGACAGCACATGTGCCCAAGTACTTAGGAAGAGAAAGACGTTTCCCTAAGTGAATAACACACCCTTGATCTACTGTTCCATTTCAAAAGTAGCTGTGCTTTTTTCAAATGAGCCAAAAATAAATTAAAAGGAAAATGGACTCCACTGAAACATCTCGAATTAGAAATCTTTTCATATTGAGGTCTTCCATGCCTCTGGCATTAGAAAGTTGGGAGAGTGGAGCTAATCTCAATCTTTTTCTTTTGCTGTATACTCAGCTTATAAGAGTCTTCTGAGATACCTGTGACATTGGCATTGAAATCAATCTGGCAGGCATTTATTGATCTCCCACTATATACCAGGATACCACGATAGAATATGATCCTTATCAAGAACAAGCTCACAGTCAAGTAGAGCAGACAGCTGTATAAACAAGTAAATAGAGTCCGGTGGGATGAGTGAAATAATGGAAGTTTGCATAAGGTACAGGAAGGAAATAAGGGAGAGAGGCATCGAAGAATGCTTCCTGGAAATGGCAAATGAATTAGGTTTTGGAAAATGTTAAGTGGGCAAAATGGGCAAGAAAATCATGCCAGACAGAGGCAACAGCATGAACGGAAACACACAGTTCTGAAACAGCATGACACATTCAAAGGAGCTGTAAACAGAATTTGGAATTTCAGGGGCTTAAAGTAGAAGCAGGTGATGTCAAGAGAAGAAGCTCAAAAGTAAGGTAGGGGTGAGATCTCAAACAATCTGATTGCACTGCTTTCTTATTTTCATAGATTTAAAGAGGGTACTAATTGGCTGTCTATTTTAAAATAGTCATTTAAAAAATTCCATGAGTTACTTTTGTTCCTCACAGTCATTCACACATTCATCTCCAACTTTAATAACTTGTTACCCATGCCCTGAGATCTGTCCTTAGCCTATCCCCTCTAGAGTCACACCTTAATGTATGAAATTGAATTTGTGGCTGGTGAAGGGTAACAGATTAATAGCACTATAAATTAATCTATCCATCCATATAGTAAGAGCAGAAAACCAAAAAGTGGCAGTTCCATCTACCACCATCTATTATTATGCCTTAAAACTCAAGCTCAGAGAAATGAGATGAAAATTTATAACCCAAGACCCAAGAGCAGGGGGCACATGACGGCTATGACCACAGGGAATATCACGTAAGGTTCAGTTTCCAGAACTCTCTCAGGAAGACACTTTCAAGCAAGAATTTCCAACTTCTAAAAAAATTGTTACATTTATATTGAAGCAAATAGTAACGTTTCATTGTTTCATTGATGTATAAGGCAAGCCATATGGAAAGATGATTTATTCTAGTCTATTGTCAACAAATAATAAGATGGTGACAGTAATAGTAAATAAATAAATAATAAGGGCTTTGTAAGTTGTTAAGAATTTCTTTATCCTTTTTGGAAAGAAAAGGAAGAGGGGGAAAACTTTAATAATCTTTCATTGGCCATAGCTTGATCAGGATCATCGAATACAGAGCCTGTATGCCACCACCCTCCATCCCATTCAGATGGCAAACGTTGCTAATCCATTGGCGTTCTTTCCCCCACAATCCTCAGCCAGGTGCCCCAGGCCGCCATTTTGGAGCTGGCAACCAGAGTGCACCACTCTCAGCCAACATATTTCTATCTTTTTCTGAAAAATACAGATTCTCTCCATTCAAATCCATGTCCCATACTTTCACCAGATTGTCTTCCTAAACATCAAAGCTAACCATATCATTTATCCACATTAAAAACTTCCATCAGCATCTTCATATCAGGATAAATCGAAATTTCTTGGTGTAGTCTGAAAGGCCTTTCACAATTTGGACTCGTGTCACCTCTGTTTTTGGCCTCAACCCAACTTCCTTCTCTTTTGCATACCCTAACGCAGCCACCTACATCAATCCCCTGACACTCAAAAGCCTTTACCTGGTACGAGACTACGCATCCTGCAAAGGGCAAGCCAAGTGTCACCTCCCAGGTGAATCCTTCCTCCGTGGACATCTGCCAGCATCCATTCCCCTGGTTCAGGACACATCTATTCCCCACTCGAAGTACATAGGGTTCAAGGGAGGCCACAGGAGAGGTCATGTGACCTAAGCCCGGACAAGGAGAATGGCATCACCCTGGACATAAGGACTAGCTCAAAGATGGACATGTGGCACCGGCTGAACCAGAATACCTTTTCTCCAGGGCTCCTCCACACTCAGAAAGAGGTATGAATAAAACATCTGATAAAAAGTCATCCTATGGCTATGTAGACCATTTTGCCATAATATAGGAGGAGCTTGCAGAAAGATAAAGCCTTCACCAGGCAAGAAGTAGTCAAGACAAGGAGAATGAGGCAAATTTCTAATGACAGTATTTGAGTCCCTGGATTCTTTTCTCTTTTTTGCTAAAGTTTATGTTGGGTTTTCACTTGGAAGAGAAAAAGATCTAACTCATATAGTCCCTTAGTGCCTCCCAAGAAGAGTTAATCACTGTATCCTTTGGGGTCCCATAGATTTCTGTTTAAAATCCCTGTAATAGCAATTATCATGCCCATCATACTTTATTCGTTTACACAGCTGTGTAACTACTAGGATGTCCACTACTAGAATGTGAGCAGTGGCTGCATCTTATTCATCTCTGGACACCAGTGCCTGACACAGAGTCGCTGCAGACGTCTGTTGAATGAATGGGCCAAAGAATAAAACCCCATCCCGCATTTCCAGTTTCATTTCCCTCTCAGAAGAACTCTGCAACATTCAAGGACCACTGGGCCCCACGTTGTCCTGTCCTCTTCAATTTGCTCTAATTTCCAATGAAACCAGAGGTAGTGAAAGTTCCATACTAGCTTGAAAATCTCTCAAATCAGGCACTATATCTTTCAGAGGAATTAAGCACCATCAGAATCGCCATGGGGCTAGTGTGCCAAGAAACAAAATATTAAAATGCTATTTTACATGTAGGAACTGCAAGGAAATCTAATGTTTTTAAACATAAGTTGTGGAAAATAAAATTCAATCTAATCTTTTTGACTGGTAGGGCCAAGGATATATCTAAACTCTGGAGAGATAAATACCAAAACGTTTAAAGAGTTAGCTCGAAGTGATAAGATATTGGATGATTTATTTTTGCTTTCTTCTTTATTTCTTCTGGTATTGTCTTTTTTATTTTATTTTACAAGGAGTATGAATTTATATTATAATAAGAAAATAAAAATCTCTTTTCATTTTAAAAATAAAATAAAATATCTCCTTTAGTCCAACATAGGGGAGGACAGAGAAGCCCTGTATCTTTAAATGAAACAGAGTCGCCACCACTTCAGCCTTTGGCACCAGCCCCTCTTCCTCAGACCCTGACATTTTGGGCAGAATCACAAATAATTGCTCATATTCCCCAGTTCACTTGGCTCCGCACATGCAACCCTTGATCTCAACTTTAGGAAAACATCCCCCTCCAGTGACCTAACAGCACCACGAACCACATCTGTCATCTTAGAATATTCACACTTAGCAGTTCAGAAAAAGTCAATGTACATCATGATACGGCCATATGGCAATCAAAATGCATCCTATTTGCAATTAAAATTTCATGCAGTCGCTCAGGGCCTGTGTGTTGAGCTTTTAGTTAAAAATAAACACAAAAAAACCAATCTCTCTTTCTCTCAGTTAATATTCCATCTCAGGTAACACCAGCTTGTTGAAGTAAGAAACTGAATATGAAGTGGCAACTCCTGGAGAGTGTATTTTAAAACACATCAGGTCCCACACATTGGTTAGTGCAAGAAAATATGGCAGGTACGATGAGAACAGAAATCAAAATGGCCAACGATGACACTGTGCCCCTAGGAGCAATCCTTAACAGTCCCAGATTCACATGGGCTTCCTCAAATCTGCATCTGGGCCTCCATAGCTGCCAACCTCAGGCCCACTCCAAGTGAAGTTTTCCAAAATCTCTTTCCCCTACGTTCAGCTGACATTTATCAAGTACCACCTTTGTGCCAGGCAGTGGTGTGCTGGTAAATGTTCAACAACCAGTTTGGGTTGAGGTAGAGCCCTGGTTTGTATCATTTGCCAGTTACCACAGTAAATTCCTCCATCATAGCCAATTTCAAGCTACCAGTATGATGTGACGGAACACAGAGTTGGGAAGAGATGCTCAGTGCAGATCACTATATAATACGTCCCCACTACAGACAACATAGATGTAAATGACTTCAAGAGTGTGGATAACAGCAAAGGCAGAAAAACAATTAGGAAGAGGTGAGTTGGTAGTATTTATTTGCTTTGTCTTTTGATATAATTTATTTAATTATAATTTTATGTAATTTAATTTTTACTAATCACTGTATTTCACAACCTACTCACAAAATTCCTTAAAATTTAATATTTGGCAGTCACAAGTCCTTATGAGCCAGCTCCTGCACACCACTGGTACCAGGCCTTGTGATGAAGTCTGAGGATACATGAATAAAATATAGCCTCTGCCCACAAGAAACTCTCAGTCCCACAATAGAGAGAGACACTAAAGAAATTATAGCAAACTGAAAAGTGCTAAGAGGAAGTCTCTACAAAACACCGAGAACACAAACAAGCCTGAGGGGAGAGTCAGGGGAGAAACTCAGAAAATATTTTGCAAAAGATGCAACATTTGAGCTGAGTTCCAAAGTATTCTTAGAAATGGAGAGAAAAGAGAGTGCAGGCAGAAAGATAGACATATTGGCATTCTGGTCCAAGGAAATAGCACATGCAAGAGCTTAAACGTATGAAAGAACCAGATATTCTCTGAGGATTTTAAAGCATTTGGAGCACAGAGCTCTTGTGAAGGAGAAATAAGAAGTGAATGTTCAAGGCCTTCCCCCTTTATGTCAAAAACTCTCCTCCGTATGACAGGGGTCTTAAGGAACTCCAATCACGCGGTTCTTAAACAGCAGATTATTATATCAAAACCCAACAAGCATTGCAGTATCAATGCGCCATTTAACACTCCATGGGAGACAGAGTGAGCGTCTTGAAATAAACAAGAGATTGCAAAAATGAATAAGATATCATACCCACCCTTAAATAGCTCACAAGAGCCACACAAAACAATAGTAAGAGGAAGGTCATTTCTAGGTTTACTCTTGGACCAAGAACATAAACATTGAAGGGGGCTGTGGTGGACTGTGTGATATGCCTCCCAGAGCTCCCCTCAGTGATGAAGGAATTGTTCCCCCAGATGCTGGAATATTACCAGAATATGGCCCTTGACAATCAGCCCTCTTTGAAAATGGCCTTGTCCATGGTTGCACCCCCTACCCAGGGAAGGTCACATCCCACATATGGTTGAAGAGGGGCTATAAAGGTCCTGGCCCCTTGCCTCAACTCAGGACAACTCTGAAGGGAGCTCCGCATGAGACTGGATGGGAATTTGTTGAGAGTGAATCCTTTTGCCCAGTCCTGCTTTCTTCTCTTCCCTCCACATGTGTTGATTCTAATAAACATCATGCATGCTTATCTCTGTCTCAGAGTCTCTTTCCAGGGAATCCAACTTGCAAGAAGAGCTAACCAAAGAAGGCTCCATTCCTTCATTCGTTCACTAAATTTAGTTAAGCTCTATGCAGGGCAGTCAAGTTTCAAAAGTGAACAAAATAAATTAAAGTTCACAGCCCTTGTTTCATGAAGTCTAGTGGAGAAGATAAATATAAATCAAATACTCCTACTAATGAATGAACATAATGTACAATGACAAAAATAATTGTTCTGAAGGAAAAGAATACAGCTCCAAGAGAGCATGTAATAAAAGACTGAACCGAACCGTGCTGGGTACTCAACTGAGGGAAAGCAGTGCCAAGAACTGAAGGGTCTGATATTTTCCCTAGTTGCACGTTAACAAGTCAGCCTGCCACAGTTTTGTGGGTGCTGGTAGAAGACACAGGACTCCAAGGTCACAGACAAAGGACCATTTATTACTCATAGCAATAGCAATAGCCAGAGTGTCAGCATTTTTGTACCATTTCCCTGAGCCCCAATGCCAGCAGGGTGATGTGAAGTGGGTCAGGTGACACCTGCCCATGCGATGGGTTGCATTTTAGAAGACACATGCTGAACTTAGGGAACCCAAATCTTTTATAAGGGGCAATACAGATGCCTGCCCTTTGCTCCAGAGGGGGAAACTATATCTTCCAAAGCTGTTTACCACACAAATACCCTTGAAAAGTTAGTCTGGAACAGTTAAGTGCAAGACATAGACATGTAGAAACATGCAGAAATGCAAGAGACCATAGTGGGATATATAGTCCTTCCTCTCTCTCTGTGAGCTTTACTCCAAGCTCTGTATTTCCTTAACTAAAGCTCATGAGCAGCACATTTATGATGGATATTTGCCTTCTCTAACATGGGATCTCAGTGGTTCTGGAAGCACTGTGCATTTCCTTTTGGTAGTGCCTTATTTTGTAGGCTCTTTGGAGTTAGGTTGTAGAATATAGGGATCTCCTTTTTTCTTTCTTAAATTATGTGTCTTAGAATTTTTATGTGCAAATGCTACATGTTAAGTGATGTATGGGCTTGTAATGGTATTCTTGGGCATCCAGAAGCTGAAAGCATTCAGTTGAATGGAAATTTTTACAACGTAATTTTTGGTGCTCTAGCTGTAGATGCCAAGGACCCAGAAAATAGACTCAGCTATTCACTAAGTGATATAAATCCTTACGGGATATGGACTGGAAAGAGATTGAAAAAGGTACTATCATGGACCCAGTGCTACACTAACATTTTCCAGAAATACTTATCCTTTGAATGAGGCTTTCAACTTTGCAAAGAACATTCCCATTATGCGAGTGAACACAGTGAGGCCAAAAAGCTTTACAAATCTCTGAGATGGATAGATCTCTGTTTCTTGTGTGTTACTATGGGATCCCATAGCTACAAATGGAATTAGGAGAGTATGAAATTCATATTTAGAGCAAATATTTTGCAATTATTCTAACATATTTCTACTCCCTATGACTAAACATATTCCTGGGTAACCTTAATGAAGATAATTTTTTCCCTCAGATACACCCTATGTAATAGCGCACTAGGAAATATAATAGAAAATGCTTTAGGACAGTGGTTCTCAATATGTGTCCCCACCACCACCACCACCACCAGGTGCAGTCACGTCACCTGAGAATATGTCAGATGCAAACTCTCAGGTCTCACCCTAGACCTACTGAATCAGAAACTCTGGGGTGGGGTCCAGGATCCTTGTTTTAACAACCCTCTAGGGAATTCTAAGTGTGCTAAAGTAGAGAATCACTGGGGCCAGCTGGGTGGCTCAGTGGTTAAGTTCGCACATTCTTCTTTGGAGGCCAGGCATTCACCAGTTCGAATCCAAGGTGCGGACCTACGTGCCACTTGGCACGCCATGCTGTGGTAGGCGTCCCACATATAAAGTAGAGGAAGATGGGCACGAATGTTAGCTCAGGGCCAGTCTTCCTCAGCAAAAAGAGGAGGATTGGCAGCAGATGTTAGCTCAGGGTTAATCTTCCTCAAAAAACTAAATTAATAATTAAAGTAGAGAGTCACTGCTACAGAATGATCTGAGGATGTTTTAGAGATGAGCAGAACTATTGAATCCAGGGTAAATAAATACATCCTGTCAACATTCAGCCTAGTCACTTTAACTTTAATATGAACCTTTCCTCCAACAGCCATAAAAGAAAATGGTTGACAACTTTTATTTTATTTTGCAATTTAACAGCCTAAGCAATAAACCCAACTGCCTGAATTATCTTTCTTATCAAAACAAAGCAGATTCTAGTCGGGTGTGATATACAGTGGCAACCACAAGATTCAAAGAAAATCAATATGCAAATCAATACATTTAACTCTAAGTCTTGTCTGTCAAGTCTTTCATATAAACTGGCTTAATTATGAACTCAGTGAAATGCAAGAATAGGCCTAACTCAATAACCCACGCCAAAGCTTTATCAATAATATACAATTTTCCAGAAGAAGACACAAGAGCTCAATAGTAAAGCTGTCTTGCCTTAGAAAACTGAAAGCTGAGCTTCATTCAGAGACAATTTGGTAACTCAACCTACCATAGGTCCACAATTAGGAGCTTACAAATGGATGAAATTTTTACTTCTATTTTATACAGAACCCTTGCCATTAAAAGCTCCACTAATCTTTACAAGTTGATACTTCTTATGATTATGTCATCCAGAGGAAGCCATTGCAGTGGTTCTCAACATTGGCTGTAAATTAGAACCATCTCAGGAACTGTTAAAATGCCCCATGATCAGGTCATGTACCCAAGATCAGTGGTTCTTAAATTTTAGTTTCCATCAGGATCAACTAGAAGTCTTGTTAAAACAGTGAAAACCACACCTTGGCAACAACTTCCCTGGAAGAGGTAAATCAGAACCTTTGGGGCTGGGAACTCAGCAATAATATTTTCTAAACTTCGTAAGATAAATCCAACGCGCAGTCAAGGTGAAAATCACCAGTTCACAGGCCAACTCAACCTGCCTACATGTCCAAGGAGAATTCTCCAGCAAGGAATGTGTGTGAGAAGACAGGAAAGGGGGAATAAAAAGAAACACCTAGGAAATGTAATCATGAGCATGAGATGAGGGAGATTTTCCCAAAAATGTCCAAAGTTCATTAACCTAAATAATAATTCATATTTCAAAATGTTTCCAACCACTGGATATATACAGAGAACTAGTAAAGGATGCTCATGTTGGTGGGGTGCACAAAATAGTACAACCCTGTGAGATGTACCAGTCATAAGAGGAGATCATCTCAGAAGATCTCACTTTCATACTGAGTGGTGTCACTGTTGTTACAAAATAGAGGTCGTCAGATGGGTATTGAACCAAGAGAGCTGGGCAGATTAAAGACTGTGAGCGTCGGAGTGTAATACTTATCTGTCTTAGGAAACGGAAGGAGAGGACTATTGCAGCCAGAAGTCAAGAGACATTAAGTGAAGATTCTAAGACAGGAAAGAGAAAAAAATCAGATCTCCTGGGCACTTTGACAGCAGAACGACAGATTAATTATATGAATGTGCTTAGCAGCAAAATTGAGTAAGAAAGTGACCCGAATACATAGTTCATCTGGCCCAAAGGTCTTAGAGCAGTTCTCAGAGATAGAGTGATACAACAATATAATAATGATGATAATAAGGATAATAACTAAACCTTACTAAGCCTTTTTTTTGTGGGCCAGGCAGTGTTCTAAGAACTTTACATATATTAACTCACTTAATCCTCACAATCTATAAAATGGGGACTATCTAAGGCCCAGAGAGATGGAGTAATTTGACCAAGGTCACAGAGCTGTTCAGGGTGGAGCCATGATTTGCACCTGGCAGCCGGGCTCCACAGTGCGTGCTCCTAACCACACCAGAACTCTTTGTACGCCTCTCTGCCTTGCACAAGAGCACCTGCAGAAACTAGTTACACACCCCTAACATCAGTAAGAGTCTCTCTCATTACTACCAAGTTCAAGAGAAAGATCTTTAATTACATCTATTATGTTAAATATATACTCTGAATATATGTACACACACTCTGAATATTGGAAGCCCTTCGTATTTTCAGAAATCTTATTTTTCTTTTCTGACCACACAATGACAAACACTAATGACAGTGTGAAGATACTATTGCTCCTTTTCTACTCCTTAGCTCTATTGAAAAGAAACAACAAAACCAGAGAAAAAAGGCATGCAAAAAACTCAAGTAATCATAGCTCTCCTCTACTGAATCTTTTTGCTTTCCTGAAAAACATTTACATTATTATAATCATTGAAATGATAAAAGGCTTTTAAAAATGCCTCACTAATTTGGTACCAATGATAAAAAAAAAACTGCAAATCCTAAAGGGATTATGTGGAAGAAAACAAATAAACTCCTAAACGAATGTACTTAGCCAAAATAGAACACAGTGGCCCAAACGAACAGTACATCTTGCCCGAGAGTGTGAAAGGGGCCTTAGAAATCACTGGTGACAGATTTCAACAGAACCACCCCCCACCCTGCCAAAGCTTACTGCAATAGTGCTTTTCACCTGTTAAATTATTGGTGTAAATTAAAAATGTATTTGTTTATTGTCAATCTCCCTGCTAGAATGTAAGTTCCATGAGAACAAGAACTTTGTCTATTCCTGCCACACACCACTTTTTGGGAACAGAGCCTGAAACAAAATAGGTGCTCAATGAATATTTCTTAAATGGATGGATCAAATTACCAAAAAAAGCCAAAGTCATGCTAATGTGCACTGCTGAGCAGGGAGCAGTAATACCACTCTCACACGCACACAGGTGGCACGAAGTTGGGCTGTGTGTGTGTGTGTGTGTGGTGCGTGTGAGGAGCGTTAAAGGTATTCCTTTCTACCTTTTACTCAGTAATCATACTTCTAGGCCTCCAGCTGATAGAAAATAAGAGCTACTACTAAATATTCATTTACAAAGAGGTACCCTGTATTATTGGTAAGAGTAAAAAATTTAAAACAACCTAAATGTCCAAAAGAAACATAGAAGTAAAATAAACGATGGTACAGCCACACAACAGAACTTTTAATGACAGAGAAAAAAGCTCACAATATAATGGAAAACAAAAGGACCAGAATATAAAACTTTACATACACTATAATGCCAAATACGTAAGCACATACATAAGCGTACAGAAAACAGACTTGAAATATATCATGTTCATGGTAGTTTTCTCTGGCTGTGGGAATGTGTATAATGTTTTCATCTCTATGCATATCGACATTTTTCAAGCTCTCTACCATTTACAAAAAAGTATTAATTTTTTAAAAACAGAAAAAAGTAGACCAATAATTTTATCTTAGTTCACTTGTGGCATATAAATGATCACAAGTAAGGCAAAAGGCTAATTCATAAAATTTTCCCTTTCTTTCTCACAGGCAAAAATATTTATGTTTCAAGTTGATTAATTTTGAGCTCACAGAAATAAGCACTTGACCCAGTGGCAAAACACTTCCAATTTTAGCACACCGATTGATATGTTAAGCAGTAGCTTTCAAACTTGTACTTTTCTACAGCAGATATTTCTTTTTCCAATGAAGCCTTAAATTGAATAGCAATATAGTAAAATGGAAACACAACTCATCTGTTCAAAGCTGGAGGTGGCACCCAGAGTGTCCAGGACACCAACGTCCTCCCGTCCCTGCAAGGACATCCTTGGGGACCTCTGAGCATTTGGAAAACAACTCAGCAGCCACCATACTGGAAGCTGTGCAAATAAAAGTCTTTTCTATGTAGTTTCTCAAAAGCTCAAACTAGGGTCCTCTCCCACCCACTGGTGATGAATAATCGTGTGCCGACTGTTTCTGAGTGACAGGTCTGGTGCTTGAGCATAATAGCTACACAACATCCTGCTGAATTTGTGATCATAAGCCTCTTCAAATCTATCCACTCTAACATTAAAGTTTCATGGCACCTAAGGAACACAAAGATACTAAGTCTTAGTCCGTAAAGGATTCTTTGGCATTTGTTTAATATTTTGACTTAATACCTCAACTGTTGCGACCACAGCATGCTTGAGGGAATGCAGCCCAAGCTAGTGGGATTTTCATTACATGGATGGCTGGTTTTAAATTAATTATTTTAAGATCCAACTCCAGAGCTTGCGCCCCACCCTGCCCCCCACAGCCCCAGTGTAATGGTGTCTAAGTAGTGCTCCCTAGACCCCTTTGTACCTGGGAACAACTGCAGGAGAATTGCAGGGGTGGGAAGTACAAAAAGATCTGCTCTGCCTCTCCTCCATTTCAGTGAGAGCAATTCCATGCACATCTGTCTTACATCTTGGCATTCACATAGTATTTGATTTGAAAAAAGCGCACCACTGATAAAACTGAGAATTTGAAAATGACTACCTTAAGAGACGTCCATCTCTATGTATCACTGCCCAACAGGACCTGCCCTTGGAGGAAAGTACAGGTGATTCCATGACCCAGAAATTACCCCTTGTAACATTCGAGTGTGTAAGAGTTAAGCTTACTTCCTTTATATCCTTTCAAAAATAGAGAAATAGACCTTGAGGGCATTACACTAAATGAAGTCAGTCAGAAAGAGAAAGACAAATACTGTATGAATCCACTTACATGTGGAATCTAAAAACATCAAACTCCTAGAAGCCAAGAGTAGTATGGCAGTTGCCAGGGTTGAGAGGTGGGGGAAATGGGGAGATGTTGGTCAAAGGGTACAAACTTCCATTTATAAGATGAATAAGTTCTGGGGATCTAAGGTACAGCCTGGTGACTATAGTTAACAGTATTGTATTGTATACCTGAAAATTGCTATGAGAGTAGAGCTTTAACATTCTCACCATAACAACAACAACAACAAAATGAGAATCATGTGAGATGAAGGGTATGTTAACTAACCTTATTGTGGCAAACATTCTGTAACAGATACGCATATCAAATCAGCACACCTTAAACTTACACAATGTTACGTGTCAAATATATCTCAATAAAGCTGGAAAAAAATAGATGCTTATCTACATTTTTTTCATAAAGCTGTTTTTTATAAAACTGTATATACTTTTAGTTTTTTCAGTTAATAATATATCTTGGGTATATTTTCATGCCATTAAATATAAATCTAGATCATTCTCAATCTATAGAATTTCATTCTATGGGTCTATCATAAATCTGTCTGCTCTTAAAATAATTTTCTAAACCACTGAGCAGGCAGGCAAAGTATTTTGCTCGGTCAGGAAAAGCAAGACCTTCCCAATACCTGAAATCATGGTTTAAAAGTTAGTTACCAGATCTGACTCCACATAAAGCTACCTCTACCAGCTGAGGAGTAACTAATTAAATGTAAAGCCTTCCGCAGTTGTCATTATGAACAGCTACTTCTGAGGCATCATCAGTGTCACAGCAGTTTCATGTTCCCAGTTAAGTGGTGAAATCTTTCATTGTTTCCTTAGGCACAGCTTGTTTGGACTATTCCTGTTAAATCCTGTGCATCATAACACTGAATTAGCTGTTAGTGGGAAGGAACCTAAATGCACTTCAACAGTTTCACCCCTCAGCACTTGACTCCTTGTGAATCCTCGATTCTCCCTCGTCTCTATCAAGTCTTTGAATGTTGGCGCATCTACCTGGAAGGGCACCTTGATACAACACCAGCGTTAGAAAGAGAACAGTTCTTAACAAGAGCTGCTTCAGCACTGACATGCTTTCTGAGTCATGGTCTTTGAAATTTCATTCAAAATGACAATGAGCCAAGCCTGCTTGAATAGCCACCAGAAAGGCCCTGATCAGGACCTTTGTAAGCATAATATTTTGTGGACAATTTCTCTGGACATAAAACTCAAGCACCTTTGGAGGGATTGGTTTAACAAAAGAGGACTTTGGGTATTTGAAGTGAAAAGGTATCATAACACAAGGGCTAGAGTTAGGCAGGACCCAGATCACATAGGCTTCTAGAACCTGGTTAGGACATTGGTTTTATTTCAAGTGTGTTGGGAAACCATTGCAGGCTTTAATCAGGGGAGGGACATGATCTGACATAATTTTAAAGTGTGACTGGCTTCTCTATAGTGAATGACTTGTAAGAATGTCCCTTGTTTCTCACATTCAGCTCATCTGACTGGACTATGGAACTGAAAGACCACAGACTCACTCCTGGCTGCCCAGTTGGCTTTGTGATACCCCTCAGTCCCTCTCTATGCCCTGGGAAGTTGCCTTTTAAATGCACACCATTCATTATCAAGTGGAATGAATTCCAAAGTGAGATTGCATCAACACCAAATCAATCCTCATTTTTAGAGCACCCAAGAATATAACAAACTCCAAGAATATAATGACCAGACTTTAGCAATTCACACATCTGAAAAATACTTACAGAACACCTACTATGAGCCAGGTATTATTTAGATGATAACTGACACTTCCTTCAGCATGTTGGTATGCAACGTTATAGACCTTATTAAGAAAATATATGTTAAAGTTAACATAATGTCAGTGGTGGTTTCTACTGTTGTTGCAGCTCACTGGATGATATCAAAGAGATTCTGTACACTCTCACCTCGGTCAGCAGCAAGGCTTTCTCTTCATACCCTTCTCAACTGGGCAAGCAAGAAAAAGGAAAATATACCAGCATGAGTCCAATGGGAAAGTCAGAGAGTCTGGCAGAAAAGAGAGTCAACTCCTACAACAAACATAGCTTAACCACTGGTGGCCAGGGGTTCTCAAGAAGAAGGACAACTCTGTGTACCCAAACTTCCACGTAGCTTCCTGACATTAGGTTTGGAACATCTGAACTCTTGGTGGGGAAGAGGAGGGTGGGCTCTCCACAATCGTCCTGCCCTCTCATTACTTCTCCCTCCCATATATCACATCTTCTTCAGGAACAGGAAACTTTGCTTAAAGAGTACATCAAAATGTTTCTGTCTCACTCTTAGGCTAGCACCTTCTTTGAAGTCTGATGGTCACACGTGATGTCCACTTCTGTTGCTCTTTCTACAGAGGGTGATTCAGTTCTATCTGTGAGATCACAGACTCCAAGGAGCTTCTCTGGGGAGAAATGAAGGAATTGAGTAAGGATGGGAAACATCGTCATTACTACTTACCCTACCACACTAAAGTACAGAGGCAAAGGGACAAAGGCCTCCGTGTCAGTCTCAATCTGCATTTTTGTGTCACAGAAGATCCAGTAGCTAAGAGATAAGAAAGTGCTCTTCCACTTTTCTTTCGATATAATTTCATCCCTGTTCTTGCCACCTTTGGCTCCTTGATCTAAGGCACCAGCCTCAAAGTTACCTGCACTGAATAAGTTTTCAGAATCCACCTTTCAGATATCCACGGTTACTACTTCAAAAATAGTGTTGCTCCAAGTTCAAAGGCAGGTATCCAGCCACCTGCCCAGAGAGGGCCAGGGAGCACTGCAAAGCCACATGAGCATAAACCACGCTCTTTGATACTCCTCTTCTCACTGACCATTCATTATTACAAATGTGTTTTGCAAGCACAACCGAGAATGACAGACAAGGTCCTTGCTCTCTAGGAGCTTACAGTCCATGGGGGAAAAAATTAAACAACGAGGCCAAGGCTAAGCACGAAATGAAAAATGAACACAGAAACCCGTGAATGACCATGAGCATTTCATAAGCGGCTATGAAGACAATAAAACAGGATAACAGGATAGACACCAACATGGTAGGGCAAGGGGGTTGTGGATGCTACTTCAGGAAGAGGGGTATGTTAGTTTCCTAGGGCTACTATAAGAAAACACTAAAAACTGGGTGGTGTAAGACGATAGAAATATATTCTCTCACAGTCCTGGAGACTAGGGGCCTGAAATCAAAGAGTTGGTAGGACCATGCTCCCTCTACAGCCTCTGGGGAGGATCTTTCCCTGCTTCTTCCAGCTTCTGGCAGTCCCAGGCGTTCCTTGGCTTGGGTATTCTGTGACAGTATAACTCCAACCTCAGCCTCCGTCTTCACACGGCTCTCTTCCCTCTGTGTGTCTGTGTGCCCAAATTTCCCTTGTCTTATAGGCACATGAGTCATCAGATTAGGGCCAATTCTAATGAATTCATCTTAACTTGGTTACTTCTGCAAAGACCTTATTTCCAAATAAAGTTACATTCAATAGTACTGGAGATTAGGATTTCAACATACTTTGGGGGAGGGAGGAGGTCATAATTCAACTCTTAACAAGCGGTCAGAGAAGAATTCTCTGAGGAAGTGACATCTGAGCCAAGCTCCACAGTTACAAGGAGCAGTTGGCCTTGCTGTGATTTAGGTGAAGAGCCTCGTAAGCAGAGAGCACAGCAAGTACACCTGGCCTCCACCTGAAGGCAGTTGCTTAGACAAGTTCTCAAGTGTCATATGCCATTTGAAGGAGGAAATAAAGGTGATAAAAAATAATCAAGGAAATGGGAAATCTGTATTCATAGGGCCTATGGCAGCATTACTTGTAAGAGTGACGAAGCAGAAAATCATATGACTAATAGGGAATGATACAGAGAATCAAAACACATCTTTTCTGCATTCATTTAAATTGATATTTTTGAAAACAACGCAGAAAAATGGGGAAATGCTTACGATATGTTAAATTAAAAATAAGATACATTTTATATATGTTGATTAAATTATGCAAATACACACCTATCAGACTATTAGACTATCAGAATTGTCACCATATTAAATCATTGTGGTTGTTAAGGTGTTGAGATTACAGGTTTTATACTCTTCTGTAATTTTTGGATGTTTGGGTTAATATAACTTTTTATAATGAAAATTAATTTTTTAGGGGGGCTGGCCTGGCAGTGTAACGGTTAAGTTCACGCACTCCACTTTGGCAACTCAGGGTTTGAGGGTTTGGATCCCAGGTGAGGACCTCCACACTGCTCACCAAGCCACGCTGTGGTGGCATCCCAATACGAAAAACAGAGGAAGGTTGGCACAGATGTTAGCTCAGCGACAACCTTCCTGAAGCAAAAATAATAATAATAATTTTGCAGGAAAAAAATGCAACATTTCAAACAAATTGTTAGGAATTATTTAAATATAACAATCACGTAGCTAATACAAGATCTACCTAATCCCAGAATCCTGCTATATTTGCTTCAGATTTATTTTCCAAGAAATAAAGTACTATAGATACAGTTGAAGCCCCCTGTCAAAGGGTGATGTTTTCAAACCAAGCATTCAAGGAAAGAAAAATTTCTCCTAATATTCTTAAAACAACATGGCCTTGTGAAATGAATGCAGTTGTCACCAGCTTTATGAAACAGAGAAAGGAAGCTTCCACTGCCATCAAAATCATCTCCTGAAGAGAAAAACTATTGATTCCCAGAATGAAATGGCATTTCCTCTACTGTGAGAAGCTTAAATACTATTCCATTTCCAACATTTTAAAATGTACTGCATGCCCACAAAATGACTGGGTTGTGTATGTGTTCTTAGAAGAATGAGTAGAGATTAATCAAAGGAGTTGAGGTAAGGCTGAAAAGACACCCCCACCCACGATCACGTGTCACCAACTGAAACGTAAGGTTTCTGTCAGAAGGGGAGTTTCTTTTGCATTTGGGCAAAACCATGGAGCAAATTAATGTCATTTTCTAGTATCCCATTGTCTAAATTTGTCCATCAAAAATTTCAGTGAAAAAAAATGAATTAGTCTTATTTGGTGATACAATAAAATATATCTACCTTAGAGAGGAGGCAAATTTTAGAACCAACTCAACAAGACTGTTAACTCTCAATCATAAAATGAAAAATATTATGTGAGTTTCCTTTCCAGTTTACCGAATCTAAGTACTTTTGTTTTGATAAAGTTAGCAGTCAAGTAAAGCAATAACCTCAAATGTTTTTACTTATTTTTCTAAACATGGTTCAGTTAACATTACATACCATTTTGTATATTTTGAAGCCAGATTCATAAAACCGAAAAATCAAAATATTTGGATATTACAAAAATAGATTAAAGAGAAGTACACTGCAAACTTCTTTTAGTGTCCCAGGTTGGTCAATATTTAGTGGCCCAGATCAATCACTAATTGAGTGACCATAGGCAAGTCACAGGCTCTTTCAGCCTGAGGTTATTTCATCTGAGAATCAGAGATAATCATGCCTACTTAGCATGTTGGGAGGATCAAATAGAATACAGTATATGAGATTTCTTTGGAAAGTGTTACAGGAATATAAATAATTTTACTCCCCTCTAAAGGCAGCAGTGAGAATCAGGCAATGAGAGAACTGGGCCCAGCTCTCTCTCCAAACCCTTAAAATTTATTATAAGACATTACATACTGATAATAATATTGCCATTCTCTCTTTAAGTTTTTATTTTCCAGAAAGCAAAGCTCTCGCCACCTCTTTCAAATCACTGTAGGATCAAATATCAAATAGTAGGAACCCAAATATCTATTCTTGACAGTCTTAACTTAGCAGTATTCTAATTTTCTCAATCATTTAACCTTCTAGCAACCAGAAATTACTGACGAAGACTTTCCATATTCAACTCTCAACAGAGTTTCCTTCAGGCTCTTTAGCCAAAAAGCCAAACCAAGTGTTTTTATTTTTGGAGGCTTTTGAACTTTGTGAAAGTTGAACCAAGAAATATCTCTTTAAAATGTAATGTTTTTCCATTGACCTGAGGTCTGATTTTAAATAGTGGAAGATACACATTCAAATGAATCTTTTCTTAAAGCAGCCACCTTGTGTGGCTACTCACTTTTTCCAACGTGAATTCTTCTACTCGATGAAATTTTGGAACTTTTCTTTCTGATATCAGAGTTATTTTTAAATTTCTGCAACATTAGGCTCTTAACTTTTCCATGAAGCCAAATTATTCTTCATTTACAACAACTTGGTCCAGAGTGACTTGTGACTATTTCCAACAATCTAATTCACCTGCAAATGTTGACAATTTGCCATCCTTGTCAGTGTTCAAAAGAATATGCTGCAGGCTCTAGATATATCACCCTAAGAGAAATTGCAAAAATATACTGCTCAACATCAGCATCTTTAGAAAAAGTGGTTACCTGCTGACACCACCAAAGAGAAGCTCACAATTGGATATGTGAGCTGTAAATGTGTTTATTAAATATTGATCACAGCAACCATTCTAAAATCATGTTTCTGCAAATAACTTATAGGAAAATGCTTACAATATAACAGTACATGAAAAGAAAAACAATAAAAACTGTATAATTTTTCTTTCAGATAACCATTATTTGTTGAATCCCTATGTACCAGGCACTGTTCTAGATGCTGAAGACCCAGCAGTGATCAAGTTTATAGTAATGTACCAATTTTGCTTAAAAACAAAGAAAGAGATTGATAAACAGCTCACATTTGACACAATATACCAGGCTCTGTGTTAAGCACTTAAGCAATTTATCATTTGGTCTGTGTCAAAATTCTACAGGGAAAGTGCTATTATACCAATTTTACTGATCAGGAAATCGAGACACAGATCAATTAAGTAACCAGACCAGTGAAACAGAGGCAGAGAGGCAGAGCTAAACCCAGAATCTAGGTCTTTCCCCTCTTACCTAATCCTGTGTTTCACTGTTTTGTACCCACATGACATGCTGTTCCCTTAAATCCACTACAATCTCCTGAGCCCACTCCTTACAAATCCAAAACAATCCAGCAGCCTTTTCAACTTGAGCAAAACTGGGAAGCATCTGAGAACAAGATCCAAACTTGTCTCCTAAAAATTACATCAATGTTGAATCCTCTAGGCCTTTCTTCAATAAATAAAACTAACAAATCATCCCAGTAAACTCTGGCACCTTCTCAAAATTCTCTCTTGTCTAATTCCTCTTACTGCGCTTCTCCAGTGCCCACCAATTTCCCAACACAAAACCCCCAAAGCTCCAGTGATCTAAGACTCATTTGTGTGTCCCTCACTAGTATTATAAGTTACTAGGAAGGATCAGATTTTCCCCATCTTCCAACAAACCAGTAAGTCCTAAAAGATACCATGCTGAAAACAGGAGACAAAAACCTGGGATGGAAACACAGAACTGAAAACATTTTGTGTTAGTTAAGGTAATGTTAGCTGCCATAGCAGAACAACCCTGAAACCTCACTGATGAAACAAAATAGAAATTCTTTTGCTTCTCATCGATAGCCCAAAGTTGGTAGGTCTGATGGCCTCCAACATGGTCCTTTATGCATCAAAACTGCCTCATTTCTATTTGTGGCCCCACCCTCCTCTAGTCCTTCAGGCCTTCCCCATTGAGATGGCAAATGAAGAAAGACCAGGGAGAAGGCAAACCTGCTTCTTAATCCCTTCAGGAAGTGATACACTACTACCACCCACATTCCATTGGCTAGAACTAGTCTTATAGTCCTACCTAATGCAAAGGATGCTGGGAAATGTAGTCCTGGCTGGGAAACCAGCTGGAAGGGGACCATGAATCTTTGGAGGTCAAGTAGTATGTTGGCTACACATCCTAACCAAATGGTAGGGAAAAATACAGTGAGAAGATCTACAAACAATCCAACATGTAACAGAGAAGTGAAGAGCAGAAATCAGAATAAAGGCTGGAAAAATTAGGATCTGTTCGATAATATAAGTCAGAGCAATGGACAAGAAGGGACATCTTGGCCACTTAGAAAGGTAACCTCAAAAGAAGATGAGAAAGATTCTGAACTGAAATTTTTTGAAAAAAGAGAAGAGCTGAGATCATAACTGTTCTAATCAATAATATAACAAAGAAAATTTATTCCATTTAAAACGATGTCCCGTTTCCAAAAACTGCATGTCACTTTACAAGCTGAGATGCAACACACGTTTTAATTGCTGTTTTGTCAGAAGCACTAATTCTCTTGCTTGTGTTGTGAAAACAAAACTACTGAAGAAAATCTTTTTTAAAAGCCCTCAAAGAAAAATTAATATTTACACACAGCTGTCCATTTGAAACCATGCAAGGTTGAAGTCCATAATTATCATGGCCAGAAAAGTTCCAGCAAGTGGCCTTATTTTGATATTATTTTCATACAGGCCTTTCCCTCCTGAATAAATCTGTTGGGCATGAATGTGAGATGAAAATAATAGGGTAACTTGGCAAATCAAGTTCTCATATGTAAAGAGTATGTCATTCTAGGGACACCAACCACCGGGACTTGGGTTTTATCGAGTTAAATAATGAGGATTTAAGCTGTTTTAAAATCCTTATACTGCTTAGGGCAGGAGAGGGTAAGGTACTGTGATTCAAAAATCTCAGACTCTTATGGATGAAGAAGAGCTTTACCATTACCTGGTTCACCCCGGCCCCTTTGTTTCAGATGAGGAAATGGAGGCTTAGAGAGGGTATGTGATTTGGCCAAATTGCAAAAATAGTGACTGGTGAACCAAGTCTAGAACTGAGGTTTCTTGACCAGGGATTGTCCATTAAACAACCATCCACACCCATTCAGCTTATATTTAGACCTGTCCAGCAAAAAGCTCCAGGCATAGCAACATCAGCTATTCCTACAGCTTTGGAGATCCAGCTTGAAAATGGGTTATTAGTACAACAACGAGACAGATATCTCAATAACTGACAAGACTATGAGAATAGTGACAGGATACCAGGCAATGGGCCAGAAGATAGAGAGAAGACATCAAGGCAGCTCCAGCCAGAAAAAGGACAGGGCTTTAGGGAACACACAGGCCCACAGATGGCAAGTGCCAGTTAACTTTTGATGCCCACTTGATTATAGTGTCTGGTCTCCTGACTTGGTCCCTGCACTAAATTGACTCTGATTCTGCTCAAAAGCCTGGGATTCTTCCAGTTACTACTATTTGGAAAAAGTACTTCACTGTTTTTAATTTGTGGTGTTAATGTGTTCATCTATCCATTCCACAAAGCTTTTCAGAGTGCCTATTAGGAGCCAATGGTCAGGTGCAAAAAAGCTAATGATGAACAACACACAGACTTTGATTCTGAGAGGCTCATAGTGGATTGGGGGAATGAGGTACAGAAAAATATCATCATACTCTGTGGCTTTCCTACGTGCACTTAAGTAGAAGTACAGATCTTGACTAAGTTGCTCAAGAGAAAGGCAACATTTAACACCCAGGACCACACGGCAGCCCAATCATCTCCCAAAGATTTAAAGTTCCAAGATAGGCAACTTCATGGTGTTATAAAGCCATCTACTCAAAGGGTGGTCTGCAGCCCAGCAGCACAAGCATCATCTTGGAACTTGTTAGAAGTGCAGAATCTCCAGGCTCTCTAGAGATCTAGTGAATTGAAGTCTACATTTTAGCATGATCCCCAGGGGAGATATTTGTACATCCAAGTCTAAGTTAATGAATGGTATACTGGAGGACTATACTGGAGCATTATGGTTGCAACTGACTGTGTCTAAAAGAGGTCAAGGAATTACTAACAATGCAGGTGATTTGTGAGTCGAGATTTTTTTTAAGTTGTCTTTACCAAGGAACAATTTTCATACAGTAAAAGTCATGCTTTTTAAATGTACAGGTTGATAATTTTGACAAATCCATATAGCCATGTAACTGCCGGTGCAATCAAAATATAAAACAGCTGTCAACCAAAACGTGTCTTTATGCCCTCTTGCTGTCCAGACCCTCCCCCTTGCCCCAGTCCCTGACAATCGCTGATCTGCTCTCTGACCCTGTAGTTTTCCCTTCTTCAGAAAGTCACATAAATGGAACTATGTAGCATGTAGGCTTTTGTGTCTAGCTTCTATCACTTAGCATAATGCTTCTGAGATTGGTCTACTTTGTTGCAAGTGTCAGTAGTTTGTTTCTCCTTCTTGCTGAGTAGAACTCAACTGTATGGCTGTACCACATCTGTTTAGCCATTCATCAGATGGTGAACACTTGGAATGTTTCCAGTTGGGGTTACTATAAATAAAGCTGCTATGAACATTCATGTACAGGTCTTTGGGTGGACATGTGTTTTCCTTTATCTTAGGTGAATACCTAGGAATGGGCTTTCTGGGTCATTTGTAAGTATATGTTTAGCTTTCTAAGACATTGCCAAAGCCTTTTCCAAAGCAGCTATATAAGAGCTGCACTTGATGAGCTAGGATTTTTTAATGACCAGGAGTCCACCAGATGAAAAAGACCTTGAAATGTGAAAGAATATGATGGGTTCAAGGAACAAGAACTATTTCAACAGGAATAGTGTAGGGTGGACGTTGAGGAACAGCTAGAGATAATGCTGGAAAAGCACATTGTGTGGACATGTCTGAACTGATCTCAACTCCTCATTTTCACGAGCTTGCTCAGAAGTTTAGAATGCTCAGGTTTATGGATTACAAAGGTCATCAGGTTGTTTTCATCTTACAAAATTTTTTCCATCACCTAAGTTCAATGGGAAAACAACAGTTCTCCAGGAGTGGGGAAAGGGGTTTACCCAGATGCCTCACCTAATCTTCTGTTGCTCAGCTAGAATTATGGAGCATGGGAAAGAAATGGATTTATAATAGGCCCTTAATGGGTTCCACCCTCAAAGGTCCAGTCAGGAGGATGCAGGAAACTACCGTGTAATCTTTTGATTACAAAGAAAACAAAAAGCTCAGAACTCCTCCCTATTCTTACAAATCTGCCTTGCCTCTATGAAAATGGTTTAAAAATAGAAGAAAATTCAAAATCCTTTTTCTTCCTCTGAAAGCCTTTCCCAGGGCTCCTTGGACTCTGTATTATATATACGAGCTCAATGTCTGGAAAACCAAATGTCCTATGGTGGGAAGGGAAATATTGGTCTCTGAGCTGTTTGGTAGGCTGGGCTTATCCTGATATGTGTTAGTTTCTATTCTCACTCCTTTCTGTTGAGCTTCCCTGAGCTTGTGTTGACTCAGGCAGGACAGGACTGCTTCACAGGGCCTGATAGGATATCATCTTTTCTCCCTTCTCTATTATAAGGATGAGCAGCACATGCTGAGTCACTGCCATTTCCTCCAGAGTTTTCTCCCTGTACTTTATCTTATAGGCAGGGATGCCAGGTAGTCTTGGAGGCTTGGCATTTATCACACAGCCACTTCTCCTGCAGCTCTTCCTCTGAGGATAGGACTGAATCTACGAGAATGAGTTCGGGGCACTTCTTATTTGAGAGGAGGTGCCTTACTAGATGAGAACTGATAGCCTCATTCTTTCTCATTCTAACCTCACCTATCTCCATATACCCTTTACTGGAGTCCTCAGGTCTTAAGAATCAGCTGCTTCCCTCAATGATTGTGAAATGACAAAGCCAATCATGTTCTGGCTGTACCTGTGATTTTTCTATGTGCCCTCAAGTAGATCTATAGATCTTGACCAAGTTACTCAAAAGAAAAGCAATATTCAACATCTGGGACTACATGAGAAATCCAGTTACCTCACAAGGATTTAAGGTTCCAAGACAGGAAACTGCATGGTGTGTTACAAAGCCATCTGCTCAAAGGGTGGTCTGCAGCCCAGCAGCACAAGCATTGCCTAGGAGATTGTTAGAAATGCAGAATCTCCAGCCCTGCCTCAGATCTATTAAGTTTCAATCTACATTTTACCAAGACCCCCAAGTGATAAGCATGTGCATTCAAGTTTGATAGAGTCCCAAACCTGGAGTACAAAGGCCATCTCAGATGTTTACAAATCTCACAATCATAGACCACAGTTTCACCTCTGTGGGACTCATTCTTCTCATCTATCAAATGGAGATAATTATCCCTTTCTCAGAAATATTCTGGAAATTCAATGAGATGTTGAAAATGAAAGCGTAGCCTACAAGATAATGGAGATGAAGGGATTAAACAGTGATGATGATGCTGGGCCTATGCGGCTTTCAGGGGACGTTTAATGGTGTTACACAGGAAGTGTCATGAACACTTTGCAATGCAGGATCCATTTTCAGCCCTACTTCCAAACAGGAAGTGACTTTTCCAACCCCAAAGAGATTTAAAATGAAAAAGAACACAAATGAGAAGTGGAAGAATGATGCAAGGAGAAGAGAGGAGGGGAGAGCATAAAAGAAAAGACTTAGGAGAAGAGAGAATGAGAAAGAAGATGATGGATGAAGGAGTAAAGAGATTCCGGCCCTCTCATTCCCAGGAATGCATTCACTTACTCTTTTCAGCAGTGCCTTCTGGCTCGGTGAGTGAACTGCTCTTCCCTAAGTGTTTAGAGGATCCAACATTTTCTTGAGATCATTTCTCTCCTACAAGTGATTTTCTTAACAATACAGCAGATTTCCAGCACACATACTGTCCTTATCAGTTCTGTTCAAGGATGTCTTCTGTATTGTCCATTCACAAGAACATTCTAGAAAATGTCTTGGAGGATAATGGCTAATATTTGATCACTAACATTGACTATGGGACTCCTGGTAGAAAATTCTAAAAATATACTGGGAGGAGCACCAGGGTCACTGGTAGAAAATTCCAGAAGTATATTAGGAGAAGGGTGTTAAGCCTGAAACACCAACCATTTTCTCTATTACAAATTAGTTGTGTTAATATTGGAAAGTGATGTGACCTCTTTGAATCTTAGCCTTCTAGTCTGTGAAATATGTTGTTATATAATATGCTATTCTCAGCTCTTTTCTGCCTTCAGGATTTTATCATTTTAACTGTGATGCACACCACGCAATTCCTTAGCCTGTGCAGAGAGCAGCATGGTACTATCCAGATAGAAAGGACAAGTGAAAACAAGAGGAAACAAGCAAGGCTGGGGGTGGATGGAAAGTAAGGGGGAAGAGTGTGGAGGGAAATACAGGAGGATGGAGTTGACCAGTGTTCACGAGGGCGTCATGTTATCTAAACAGATGGGCATGCATATTACCAGTTAGGAGCCATTCTTATTGCATCCCACATGATGAGTGATGGTTGGTGCCCCAGCTGTGCAGGCAGCTGCCTGCCATGAGGCTGTGCACCCAGCTAACCGGGAAAGCTTTTCTGGAATTGATGAGCCATACTCAAGCAGCAGCCAGAGCTCTGAAGCTCCACATCAATCATGTCACCCCTCACACATTCCTCTTCCTTGATTTAGATAAATAAATGCAAAAGGGTCTAAACTTCACTGAGTCCTTTCCCCTCCGATTTGCACATGAACCACATTGCCTCTTGATAATACTACTTCTCTTTATATGAGATATGCATCTTCTGGCTGACATGTGTAGTGTCTAAAATGAGAAATTATAGTAAAAACTATCAATCCAAATCTCAGGGAATGATATTATTTTTTGAGTAAGAGAGGCATACCAGCAAACTAGAAATCCAGATGCCGTAGAATCTCAACACCAGAAGGCCCCCTGTAGATGTTCTATTTCAATCCCCATCATTTTACCAATGAGGACTGGTCGATCAAGGTCAAGCCATCTAGTAGGAGGACTGACATTTGAATCCAGGATGCTTGACTACTGATGCGGGGTTGGTGAGCCGAGGAGTCGAAAGAAAGATTTCTTAGACTCTCAAGATCTGGCAGTAGTGCTCTTTTATTTAGAGAATAGTGTGGAATAGCATGGGGACAGGACCCATGGGCAGTCAGAGCTTCTGCTGCCGCCGCTTCTGCTGCCCCCGCTGGCATGGGGACAGGACCCACGGGCAGTCAGAGTTCCTGCTGCTGCTGCATGGGGACAGGACCCATGGGCAGTCAGAGCTCCTGCTGCTGCCACTTCTGCTGCCCCGCTGGCATGGGGACAGGGCCCATGGGCAGGCAGAGCATCTGCTGCTGCCCCCGCTGGCATGGGGACAGGACCCATGGGCAGGCAGAGCTGGTGCGTGGGGACAGGACCCACGGGCGGTCAGAGCTCCTGCTGCTGCCGCATGGGGACAGGACCCATGGGCAGTCAGAGCTCCTGCTGCTGCCGCCCTGAGTTGAGGGTTAGGGCTAATTTTATAAGGCATGGGTACGTGACTTATTTTTACTGGAAAAAAGAAAAGATGATGTAAAAAGTCATTAAATGATTTCAGTGCAGATGGGGTCTGGTTATTGTGTGGTCATATAACTTTAGATACGAATCTGGCCATATAGATCGGCATGTAGGTGAGGATGCCCTGGGCTTCTCTCCCTGGGGCGGTCCTAATTCATACCATAAAAAAAGTCCACTGGGTCGTATAGTTTGGCATGTAGGCCAGGTCACCTTGGGCTTCTCTAGCTGGGGCAGCCTTAATCCACATCAACTACTACTACCTTAGTTCTGTTTCCAGCACTCTTATTAAAATACATCTGGATTTCTCTTTGAAGCCCAGCTCCACCAGTTGCAGAAAGTGACTTTGAGAAAGTCACCTAACCTATCTGAGCCTCAGACTTCCTCATTTGCAAAGGGGGATCATTACAGTTATATGAAAGCAGTGTGAGAGTTAGTATAAGGAACCACTTCATGTAATTCCTCGCACATAAGGCCTTCAGCAAATTGGGGAGGCAGAGGGAATTTGAGTGCTTTCCTGCCACATAACTATTATTAATATCTTAGCATATTCCCCTGCCAGTATTTTTCCCCTAGCATAATTTTACTCCCTTATAATCATAGTTTACAGGTACTGTTGCATGTTGGTTTCTTAACGGTACTGCACAATCTTCAGAATCCTCATTTAAATGGATTCATTGTATTACACTGAGTGGATTACACCCCACCTGGAAGCCCCATTACCCTATTGTTACAATGTTTCCTATTCTTTGCTTTTAGAAATTTTGCTGCAACAAACTTCTATATTCAACTTGGTTTTGTCTGCATTTTAGTTCCTTAGGCTAAATTCCCAGAAGGAACCATTTTGGTTTCTGGAATATAAAGAACTCTTTGAAATTATATTTCACTGTAAGAAATACTTAAGTCACCACAAAGTCATATACACAATTGGGTTTATCAGATTCAGAATTCTTTCTCCCCAAAAATATATTTATACTGAAAAAGAAATAAAATGCCAACCTCCTTTTTTTTTGAGACAATGACAGAATATATTTGGATCAAAACTATTTTTAGAGGTATATTTAAGCACAAGGGAAGAATAGGACCTATATGGAATTTGATAAGTTTGTGTTAAAGGCGAGAATGATACAGACAAATGTAATACGGCTCAGAAAAGGAACAAAATGTCTGCAAATCGGATTTATGGGGAAAGATTTAAAAGTAATACATATGTATAGCTTGGTTCAAATACAAGTAAAGAAGGAAACTCAAACAGCCTCTAAGCTTGAGAGAAGTAAACAGCAGAATGGCAAGGAGACATTTACAATATTTTGCACTGTATCTATCTGCTTAACACAATTTTAAAAAGAAAGTTCTATAACACATTTCCCTCTGCTCCCTCCATCTCACTCCATTAATTTTAGACTTAATTATTCGGCATAAGTAAGAAAGGAGGAGGAGAGGGAGCCATCTTCCCACTCATAATGAATCATATTTACTCTTTTCCACTCTAATCCCTTCTTCTCCCACCAAACTATCAAAAACCATGGATCAGGTGAGAGAATAAGGCAGAGTTATCATTTCGCTGCAGAGTTCTGCAATCGAATAAATGCGAAATTGCTGCTTCCTCCTCTCTGATTCTCCTTATCTCCTCTGATGTGAGCTGTGGGACCGGTTGGCCCACCTCATACCCAGCAGAGGGAGGAAATGGGAATGTGCCCACCTTATGGAATGTGCCTTTTATATAACATGTGAAAAGCATATCAACACACATATTATCATTCTTCCATTTGAACCTTATATGCCATGGGTACACAGCGTCTCACAACAACAGTCAGTGACAACTTTTAAAAAGCGAGATTCAAGAATGCCGTTCTCACTTGTATCATTAGAGAAAGATTATAAAGTACCAATTCAACACATTCCCCCACAGAAAGTACACCCAGTAACACGATTAGTAAGCAAAAAATACTAAAGTAAAGAAATAGTGCAAGAGAAAAACTGTAACAAAATTTTTTTTAAAAATAACACAGACACAAATTTATTTATTTGAAAAGGGCCCTACTCAAATCTGTTTTACTATTTATGATGCGATTAAAGAAAATGAGAAATGAAGTATGACTCAGTACCCTAAGGCCATAATATTAAACTTTCTGTAACCCCAGAACCATTTCTCCACACAAAATCTTACTTAGAAACTCAATCTATAAAGCAGGTCAGAGAGGCAGGGTGGAAGCTGGAGTGTGAATTCTGGAATCCCACCAGCACTGGCCCTGAGTTAACTCCACAGAGGCCCCAGAAGGTGTGGGGAACACAGTCCTAACAGAAGCTAGAGGAGGGACGAGTTTTGGAGTGGGAGTGGTGGCAGAGGAAGAAAGAGAATACGAAAGAGCACTTAAAAGAGAAATGCAAATAGAAGAGTGAGTAAAGAGAAAGAGAACTCAGCTAAAAAAAAAAAAGAGCGAAAAAAGAAATATCAGTGTTTCTTAACGTCAACCCTCTCAATTCCCTGCACATAGCAGGTGCCATTTAAATTGTTCTGATTTTTAGGACGGAAAATGCTTTTACAGATCCATGAAAAATGGTCTTGGATGATGCCAAAAGTTATGATAGAGTTGGATCAGACACTTAACTTACAGCAAAAACAATGGCAGGATATAGCTACATCTCGTGAACATTTTGGTTCTCAACCTTAAAAAAAAAAAAACTGAAATAAACATAATGCCCCTCCCAAACTCAAAGTTCAATGTAAGACCTACTAAACACACCCCAAGATACATTCAGGAACAAATGTTGAAAACATTAGCCCTGTATTATAAGAAGCACATAGAGCAACTGTCCCCAAACTGAAGTGGGTTCCCTCCTGGGGAGTTAAATCAGACGCTCCACCAGAATTAGTTGTCTCACAAAGTAAAGTATATTTGTGGCAAACAGGAGACCATGAGGAATCATTTCCAGAGTCATGGCACTACTGAACAAAGGGAAGCAGGGACCTTTATTTTGGATGGGGAATGAATATTCAAAAAGAAGAGATGGGCATTCACTGGCACAGGCTCAATTGGAAAACATGCTTACACACACACTGCAGGTTATGGTAACAAGGCCTAAGCTCGTCCTGGAGAGATCTTAGCATTAAAAATAAGGCAAAGGTCATAGGCAAAGCTCTTGTGTTGAGACCTAGTCTGGTTCAGGGTTGGTGATTACATCTCCTTAACATAACAAAAGGAAAAAGAACAATTTGGAAAAACAGTTAAAATATCCAAATCCACCCCTGAGTTCCTTGGGATAACTAGCCAGTGAGACAACCAGTAATAACATGCGGCCCTGCATGCAGGGCCCTCCACAATCACCTCCCATAGTGTGGAGCTGTGAAGTCCCCTCCTACCTGCTCAGTTCCCTCACCCAAACATCTCTAAGTCAGCTACATGCAACTTTTCTGATCATTCCAGGGCTCTAAACCTCTATAAGCAATTCTCTTTGCCTACAATATATTTCCCACTCCTCTCTTTCACCCTTTCCATATAAAATCAAATATCCAATAGTTGCTCCATTCTCAGAGCTGATAGCACACTTTGTCCAACTTGTTCTCTACTCTAGGATATTGGATAATCATTTGAGGATATTTTTTTTTCTGTCATTAGACAGGAAATTCCACAAACATGGGAACTGTACTTTTTTCTTGGTATCAGCACAGTGTATGGCACATAGTGGTCATTAAAACTCTTGGTGAATAATAACAAACAACATGTATTGACTGTTCATTATGTGCCAGGCACTGAGCCTTAAGTACTTCATTGATCATCTCATTTAATCCTCACAGCATTCATTATCTCATTTTATCCTAACATTATCTTATTTTATCCTCACAACAAGCCAAAGATATTTCCTATTATTACTGCCATTTTACAGATGTGCAAACTGAGACAAAGAACAGTTAAACAACACGTACCTTTACCCCTTACATGAATTCAGCAACAGGTGATACCAGGACTCAAACCCAAGCAGTCTAACTCTAGAGTCTGAGCAACTAACGACTAAGCTAAATGAATAATGAGTGAGAAAGCAAATGAATGTAAGACTGGGCAAGGTTGGTGATTTTAAATATCCTTTCAACCCAAACATCCTAGCCTTATGTCAAAATTCCCCCTTCGAATCTTACAACACTTCTGCTCCTTCTCTTCCTGTCTAGCCACCCTTTTTATCAATGCGTTTTGCACAAATTTGAGGACTTAAGAAATTTCAAAATAGATAATGCCTCTTCCCAACTCAAGAGCTGGGATGTGTAACTCAATAGGTGATTCTGCATCTGTTTAGCCAATGGATGGGTGGATGGGCGGGTGGGTAGATGAATGGGTGGTTGGGTGGGTGGATGACTGATGGATAACTCAGAGCTCTACCACTAATAAGTCCCACCTCTGCCACTCCTCAATCTAAAAGGCCAGAGGTTGGGTGGCAGTAGCAAATGACAGAAAGCAAAGAACAAAGGGTGCTTTGATTGCCTGACCCAAATAGCAATACCTCTCTGACATTATTTTCATTCTGGCTATGATCTCAGTGGCCATTGTGAGTTCAAAACACAAAACTGTATATTCATGGGTGAGTCAGTGAGCTCATGACCTGATGTGAGTCACTCTACATTAAGTGGAATGCTAGTTCTGATCCTTTTCTTTTGGAAAGAGTTATGAAATTATTATGAAAGGCAAGATTTACTTGCGAAGATACCTATCCAGCAACTCTCTGAAGCCTGCCCAAACATTTGCAATCAACATAAACATAAGCTTCTTCTCTTCTGAGTCCAAAAAACAGAAAACAGAGAGAGTGTGAAGTATCAAAAGGAAACAGCAATGGACATCATATGTCCTTTGGGCACGACATTCTTGCATGGAGCTAAGAGCAATTTTGAAGTACTAATGCTCTTGGGTATCCTTATCAACAGCTTCCAATGGGTCTGTTTTTAAAAGAAAAGAAGCTGCACACAAAAAGTAATGATTGAACTTCTATTATTTGCTGGGCTCTGGGATGTTGAGGATATTGCAGTCAATGAGGCAAGCATAGATTTGGCTCTTATGGAGCTTATAGTCACATGACAAATCAGCTATGAAAAGTTAGCACTGTGAAAATCGCTCTAGTCAAGATATTCAGGGTGATATGAAGATGATATTAGATTATGTAACCAGAGATCCTACATAAAGGCCAGAGAAGTCCCCCACTGGCAAGTGGCCTTTAAGTTAAGATGGAAGAATAAATAGGCATTTGCTGGGCAGAGAATGGAAGAGAACAATACTCCAAGGAAAGGTTACAGTATGGGCAAAAGCTCTGAGGCCTGAATGAACATGCAATATTTAGGACTCTGAGAGAAGGTCAACCAGGGCAGAGCCTAGAGAGGGTGGAAGAGATGCAGGAAATGAGGAATCAGGGAGGGTTCATTACTTATCAACTGATCAATACAGATTTATTGAGCGCCTATAATGTGTAAAGTCTTGCGCTATATCTTGTTATAGAGTTAGAGGATTATGAAACAATATTTTAATTTAGTCTAGCTTTAGGTATTCTTACCCACCTCCTTGACCATGCTGAAACTGACCATCTACTAACTAAGTATATTGTGGACCTATCCATGAACATTATTCCCCTTCCAAAAGGCATTGATACCCTGGGATAAAAGGAGTCAACTATCTATAGGAATTAGTTTTCTCTGCGCTGTCATGATTTTTACAGAAGTAGTATAATTTCATTAAAAAAAACCTGAGGCATGTCACCTCAGCATATGGTATTGTTATTAATTCCATATTGCCTCTTTTTACCCTCATAGTTAGGCTCTGGGTGATAAAAATAATGTCTTACTTTCAGAGTCCTTTATATAGTATTTTCATATATTTTCTTTCATTTGAACCAGACAATCAACCTGAGGAGGCATTAATACAGGTAGAGAATTTAATAAGGTGACATAATTTCCCCCAAGACCGTGTTAGTAAGTGGAGAAAACAAGATTAGAATTATGTCTTCTCTCAATCCCATACTCTTTCTTTTTATAAAGGTGTTTCTCAAAATGTGATCCACAAAACACTTGGTTACAACACAGATTCCAGTCTTACCTCAAAGACATGGCCTCAAAATCTCTGGAGCTCTCTAAATAATTCTTTGGGCATCCTTAAAGTTTTAGGACACTATTATTCACCAAAATCCATAACAAGAATCTATTTTAAATAATTGTCAGAACATACTAAAATAAATACTATATTGTCCAAAATCCATACTAGAATATTCATAACAGCATTATACATAATCACCAAAATCTGGAAATACTCAAATGCTCATCAAGAATAAGCAAATAGTGCTTTATTCACACAACGGAATAGTATTCAGCAATGAAATGAAAGATCCACAAGAATGTGCAATATTGATAAATCTAACCTACATAACATTGCAGAAAATAAATTAGACACAAAATAATGTATTCTGTATGATTCCAGGTTTATATGTAAAAACAGGCAAAACTAATCCACACTGTTGAAAGTTAGGATGGAGGTTACCCTGGGGGCTGTGGGACATGTGGGATGGGGTGATTGAAAGGGGCACAAGGAGATTCGGAGCATGCCAAGAATATTCTGTTTCTTCATCTGGGTGCTGCTCACATGGGTGTGTTTGGTTGGTAGAAATGTATGCATACTTAAGCAGAAATCCAAGCATACTTAAGCTACATCAATTTCCCGTGGTTTCTTATACTTCAATGAAAATAAGTTTAAAACATAATAAATGCCATTCCCAAGTTTTAAAGCAAAAATTAGAAATCAGTTTAACACAAAAACTAGGCTTGCCTCAAAAGGCTGACCACATGTATGGGTCAGCATCACTGCCCCAGAATGGGCCAGACATCCTTCACTTTCTAGTCCTGACGTGGCTGCCAGTGTTCTCTCTGGACAAGTTTCTCCCTCATCCTAGCAATAGATTGATTATACTTTAATTAGGTTTATTGGTTTTTCTGGCTATAAATGTAATAGCTGTTCATTGCAAAAAACAAAAATCAAAAAATACAGCCAAGCATAAAAGCAGAAACCCTATACTACCAGCTCTCTCTCCCCAAAATAACCACTATGTATGGTGTTAGTTTATTTTTTTTCTAACTCCTTTGTCCTGTGTATACAAATGCACTTTTGACACAATTTGGATGGTCTTACTGACCATTTTATATCCTGATTTTTTCACTCGATGTCATATTGTGAGTATTTTGTAAATCATCACAAATACTTAAGATTACGATTTGGAGAGGTCTTTATTTATCAACAAATGTTGAGAGTCTATTGAACTCTCCTAACATGTCAACCCCTGCACGATGTATTGTTATGGAGTTAAAGGCATATGAATCATACCCAGATCATACCCTCAAGAACTTTTAAGAAGATTGTGTGTAACCTTGGGTAAACTATCCCTTAATCTCTCAGAGTCTATTCCCTAAACTATAAAATGAGGGTGATAATACCATCTAATCAGGATGGTTGAGGGAATTAACTTAGACAATACATGTGAAATGCTTAGCACTTAGTAGGTCAATAGTAAATATTTGTTCGCTTAGTTAGGAAAAGCATGCATATGGAAAAATGACTAATACTGGGAAACAGAAACAGAATTGAACATTTACAAGGGCAAGAGTGTTCTGAAAAGAACAAACTTTCTGTAGGCAGGAACCTTGCTGCTCCAAGTGTGGTCTATGGACCAGCAGTACCAGCATCACCTGGGTTCTTGTCAGAAACTCAGAACTTTAAACCCTGCCCCAGACCTGAGTCAGAATTGATATTTTAACAATATTCCTGGGTGATATGTATGCCAATTAAAGTTTTAGGAGCACTGAGCTAGACAGGTTCTTGGTGATGGGCAAAAATCAGATACCCAGGGAGAAGATGGGGTCAAGGGGCATTCCGTGGTTGGGGAGAGAGGGAAAAGGAGTTTCATAAGCCAAAATACTGAAATGTTCTCAGCAGGTACCCGACTTAAAGCAAAGGGTTGTTTGGCGGTAAGTGTACGAAACAGCTCACTTCCAGCGTTGATCAACGGTCACCAAGCACCGTTAGCACCTCATTTAAGCAAATTGCAGCACGGGAGCCCATAGCAGGGAAATCTCTTGCATCTATATTTGTCATGATGCTTACCTCTGCAAAGACAGAAAAATCTAACCCAAACTGCATAAGCAAAACTGAAAATGAAACCAAAAAATAACTCACACTTTTCTGAAAATTGCAGGTTTTTTTCTGGCTTTATGCAAAGCTTGATTTAGGCCTCAAGCAACGTCATCAAGACGCAGTAACCCCATGCTGCCCTCTGCTCTTCTCCATCTTGGTTTAACTCTCAGGCTCCATGTAGTGTCAAGATGGCTGCCCGCAGCTTCAGACCACCAAAGCCTCCAAGGTTCAAATTCACTTTAAAAAAAGAAATTTTCCTCCAGTAACTCCTGAATTCACTTTAATTAAACCAGTTCGCCCATCTTGAACTAATTACTGAGGCTAGAGAAGGGTGAAGTCACAATGATTGGCTGGGCCTGGGTCATGTTGCCCCACCTGGACCAATCACTGTATCCATGGAGATTTAGCACTCTAATATGTTACGCTCCCAGATTCCACCTCTTCCATCAGGAGTGGAACCCCACCTGAAAAAATAAGAGCGGAAAGCAGGAGGGAAGAGTCCCCCAAAGGAAACCCTGGATGCTGTGATCAGCGAAAGAAGAAACGGACTCTGGGCAGGCGAAGACAGCAAATATATGCTAAAGTGGCAGTCAGGTAACAGCTTTGACACCAACAATTACCTCAAGGCATTATGTTTGGCATTCACAGATGGAGGAATGGAGGATGAACCATACATAGAGAGCAGTCACCCTCTGTGGAAATTGCATTTCGTCATTCCCAGCTGCTTAAAATCCATGAATGGTTCAGGTCAAGTTTAAACATGTCAGTGGGGCTTACAAGGTCTTTGAGGACTTAGCCTCTGTGGCTCTCCTCATTCTCGCTCTATAGTCTACAATACTAAACTTCCTTTTCCTTGAAAGCACCTCACTCTCTCCTGCCTCTCTCTAGGCCTGTGCACATGCTGTTTCTCTGCCTGTCACACATCTGCCATCCATCACATCTCCTCTCAATCCCACATACACCCCTTTGCTGGGATAACTCTTACCCATCATTCAGATCTCCTCCTCAAAGAAGCCTAAGCTTATGTCGGCCTCTGGTATCTTCTCCAATGCTATCCAACACTTCTTCTTTAACAGTTCTGATCCCATTGTATAGAAAATAATTATCTCTTGCCACAATTATACCATAAGCTCAATAAAGACCAGAATAATGTCCTCCTTCCTTTTCTACTCTTCCCACCCCCACCCCAGAGGAAAACAGAGCTCCAGGGAAAAGTATTAGGTTCTCAGAAAATATTCATAGAAGGATGGATGGAAAGATGAAAGTTAATGAAAAAAAAAAAAAGATAGTACTACAGGGGCTGGCCCAGTGGTGTAGCAGTTAGGTTCCTATGCCTCACTTCAGTGGCCCAGGGTTTGCAGGTTCAGATCCCAGGCACAGACCTACGTACTGCTCATCAAACCATGCTGTGGCAGGCATCCCACAAATAAAATAAAGGAAGATGGGCACAGATGTTATCTCAGGGCCAATCTTCCCCAGCAAAAGGTAGAGGATTGACAGCAGGTGTTAGCTCAGGGCTAATCTTCCTCAAAAAAAAAAAAAAATATATATATATATATAGTACTATAAAAGCATACATTCAAATATTTTAGCCCAACTAACATATATACATATGTACGTGTACAATATTTATATATAAATTATATATTTCATACATTAGATATTTATTGAAGGTCTACTCAGTGCCTGGCATGGTTTAAGGAACTGGAGATACATCAGAGAAAACAGATAAAAACAGTGTGAAGACAGACGATAAACATCATAAATAAGTAAGGTGTCTAACACAGTAGAATGTAATAAGTTCTTTGGGAAAAATCCAGCAAGATAAGGGGATTGAGGAATGCTGGGTTGGTGAATGCAGTTTTTAACAGGGTGAGCTGAGTGGGCGTCATGGAGAAGGTAACATTTGAGCAAAGATATGAGGCAGGGGAGGGGTGAGCCCTTCAAATATCCAGGAAAGGAGTGCCCCAGACAGAGGACCCACCAGTGCCGGGGCCCTGATGTGAGAGCAGGCCTGGCCTGATACCTGCTCGCCGAACTGACCTGGCTCACAATCATCTTATTACTAAGAAGAACGAAGACTATTTTTGCCTAATTGCCAAAAGATCATTTTACCTATTTTTAACTATTTAATATGGAAATACCACAGATACGCTGGAACTTTTTATCACTGTAGACTGACTTCATAACTCAAAAGGTTTTTCCGATCAGCCCAAAACTTGAGAAAATAGAAAAGACAAAAACATTTTCAGCCAGTGTGTTATTGACTTAAAAATGTTCATTTTCATTAACTTTATGTATCTGAGAATTTAATGGGCATGTTTTAATTATTCGGAGAGGCAAATGCCTATTAAAATATGGGAAAATCATATAATGGCTATGATGAGTTTCTTTTTATTACTGCTTTAATAACTGCATACTTTAACAGGTACCAACAATTATATTACTATTAATGCCCATTTTATTCATTGGAAGTTGAGAAACATCTAAGCAGCTAGCTTCAATATTTTTTTTTACCTTTGATAATGATAAGCTTTCTTATTCGCATTCTTCCCGTCTGGTTTGTGTGAATAGAATGATAAAGAAAAGAGTATAACAAATTTAATTACATAAGCCATGTTTCTAAGACTGATAGATACTGTACTAATGAGGACACATTTGGGCTCACTCCCAAACTTGCATAAGAGTTGGTTACAGAATAAGCCTTCTTCTTTATTCTAAACTTCCTGAAATGGTTCCAATGATTCTGAGCAAGAACTTCTCTTGCAAAGATCGAAATAATATATCAAATAGCAACAACAATAACAGTAATAATACTTCACATTTATTGATACTTACTAAGTGCCAGGCACTATATGTTAATCTTCACAACATTCCTGATAAAGCCTGTACTGTTATTATTCCCACTGTACAGATGAATAAACCCCAGAGGTTACTCTCCAGGTAGCAGGAGCCATGTAGTATTGTGAGATCCCACTCTCCTGGCCACTATGATTTGGAGTTGGGGAAGTGCCTGGTCAAAGCAGGGCTGATCAGACTATCCCTCCTGAGAGAGAGGAGTTAATCAGTGTCTGTGGTGGTTGAAACCTCCTGTAACCTAGAGACGGAGAAGCAGAGAAGGGCTCTGTGAGAACAGAACAAGGCAGAGATGGGAGAGAATGCAGAGATGAGAGAAAGAAATGCTCCTTTGATGATTCATACCTTTCTAACATCCATTTCCAGTCTCTCCTGAGGCCTGACCACCACTTCTGGGCTCAGGATCTGTTTATTGTATACAGAGCACCTGTTGTGGCTTAAACTGTCTGGGGAGGATTTCTTTTACTACCACTTAAGCATATTCATTAGTGTTGACTTGAATTCATCTGAGAATTTAATGGGAATTCCTTAATCATGAACCTTAATGTGTCCTACCAATCACCAACACTGAGAGCAGAGAAGTAAGGACCAGACTGGTCAGAGGCAATAACTTAAAAATGAGTATATTACCAGAAGCATTTTTTCATAGTATCTCTCACATCCAAACTATTACTCAGCATCATCTCTGTGCCCTTTTAAAATGGTATCAGCACAGCACTGTTAAGTAATAAATAACACCTTGAAATCTTATATTCAAGACACTATGCTGCTTAAATATCATCTCTAAAATCTAACCCAAGAAAAAGCATTCATTAACTTGCACTCACACACATGAATATTTTTATTTGCCGTGCACAGCCAATCTCTGTTAGTTTTACTCTTATTGCACACTGTTGTTTTCCTCTGTAGCACTTATCACAACTATAATAAAATAATTGTGTACAATTCATTTGTTTCTCATCTGTCTGCCCTGCTAGACTCTTAATTCCATGTAGGCAAACTAAGTACGTCTAGAGCAATAGCTGGCATAGAGTGGAATCTCTGGAAATTTTTAATCAGTTAATGAATCCTCTTTCTCTCCTTGTCCTTATTTACAGGAGCTCAGAGAGGCTAAGAAACTTCCCAGGCCATATAGCTAGTCCCTGGCAAAGTGATGTCAAGACCCAGATCTTGCTGGCTCTTAAGTGCATCCTACTTCCACTATGCTTTCACCATCCCACCAGAAATGTCAATGTGTCTTCTTCAATTACATGAAATCCCACTTTTCAATGGCTATCATATTTTAGTAGCCATTTAGGGATGTTGAACTTAACATATATTTTTGGCAATAAAAGGAGCAATATAAAATATTCACATTTTCTCACCTCTAAAATAAAATTCCATTATGTTATCACCTAAAGATACAGAGCAAGAATTAGAAATGGCACAAACCACCTTTATTGTACAGGTTATCTTGAAGCATCTTTTTAAATTCTCTTTTAATGTAAGAATAGTTAAGTAGATATGAAAACTAGTTTCTGCATATGCCTCAAAGCAAGGCTAACAGGTAGAAATGAATAGGAGTATTTTCCTTCAAATCCCACTCTGCTAGACACTCCACCTTCCCCCCTAACTTATGTTAGGTTGGGTTTAGAGTCTGATGTGTTACATAAGAGAAATCAGGAAAATGACAAAGACTAGGAGGGAGTTAATGGTAGAAAGAAAAGAAATGGAGAACAGAGTTTTTTTTTAAAAAGGAAAGCATCCTAAAAGATGTTGCCTGATATGCCACTGTCCAAAGACCAGCAACCTACAGAATAGATAGAAATATGGTTTGGGCCAGTACCTTCTTTTGTAAAAATCAAATATATACCTAATATTTACACATAAGTGATATGACATAAAATTTTGGATTTCTTACTTCCTTTGAAAAATTCTGAGTCATCTTTAGATAAGACTCATACTCTCCAATTTGCCCTATTCCCTACCACCCACTCCTTATTTTTCCAGACTTCACTCATTTATAAAATCAGCTGGACTATATATAATTTGATTTTGGCACCCTCCAGTCTGAATTCACAACTCTCTTCCCATATTCTCAAAACTCCAGCCATGCTGGCCTCCTTTCAGTTCAATGAACTCATTGAGATTCTTCAAATCTGTCTCAGTCAATGTTTTGTAAGAAAACAGAAGCCAGTCTAAATATTTTAAGCAGCAAAGTATTTAATACAGGGAATTACAAACATAAACTTTTAAAGGACTAGGGAGCAAAGGTTGGGGAACTTGCTGCCAGCATTTAAGAAATTAGGAAGTGGAAGGATCACAAGAAACCACCACTCCTGGTATCCACTACCTTCAATACGGAAGGGGTGATTCTCAGAAAAACACTTGGAATCTGCTAGCAAATCTCTAATCTATAGTCTATCCACACTTATGCCCCGTGCACCATAACTGCCAGAGAACAATGGCTTCTCCTTCTCTTCTATTTGTCAAATCCCACACAGTATCTCTCATTGTTGAAATCTAAACAGAAATCCTGCTGGCAAGGAAGTCAAGGAAAAGAAATTTTCAGGCTTCCAGTCTTTGCTCTACAAGAGAACACCAAGAAGACCTGGGACAAAGCTGAGAATCAAAAAAGAATTTCTAGCACTCTATCACCAGGCCTTTGCAAATACTCTTGCTTTTGCCTGGAATGCACTCCCCACCTGATACCTAAATTAGATTAACTTTTAAAAAGAGAACTTCTGGAATGGCTGAGGAAGGATCGCCAAAACAATGAGATAATAGCAATGAGGACACTGGGGAAAATTCTCAAAATCAACATTTTCTGAATTCTAGAAATTACTGAAACAATCCAAGGTAAATTTATTTGAAAGAAGTAGCTGAATCTCAGTTTTAAAAACTATGAACTTTTTGAAGCCAGCCTGGTGGTGTAGCAGTTAAGTTCATGCTCTCTGCTTTGACGACCTGGGGTTCATGGGTTTGGATCCCAGGCACAGACCTAGCACCGCTTGTCCAGCCATGCTGTAGTGGCATCTCACACACAAAAAATGTGAACTTTGAGGTGTCTTACTTTGGCCTATCTCCATGCCTCTCTATACAATTCCACTGTAGCATTGAAAACTAACAGCCTCACAACTGAGGTAACCATGAAAACCAGCAGCCTAGCAACCACCAGAGGAGACAAAATGGTCTGAAGCTTCCTTAAAAGCTCCATTTTCAGAGAACTGTCATTATTTCACCTATCTGGCACCTCCTTGTAAACCCTCATACACAGGGCTTATCTTTATTTAACCCAACTCAGAGCTTGCTCAGTGCAAACAGCCATGTTGCACTTTCTCTAGGGTAAAAAACAATCACTGGCAATTATTTAACATGCCATCTGCCTGATGTGGTAATAATAGTTGGGGAAAAAACAAGAAACTGACCAGAGAGTTTAAAAGAAAAAGCTGTGGAATGGTAGGTCCATCAGAGGCCTTGAAAAGCTCTGCTACAGTCCTGGGAATCTAAAAAGCCACACACGTGTGAAAGGCTGTGTACCTGCCCAGGAAAAGAAGGCCTAATCTTTCTCTCTCTCTCCAATTATTAGCTAACCATTAAATTAGCCAAGCAGAGAAATCAATGGCCACACATGACAAAGAATACAGACTTCACATAATTATTTCAGGAAAACCACTAAAAAAACAAACAGTAAACTCTAGGGAGAAAAGGAATCTGATTTCCAGAGTTGTCACATTATTTAAAATATTCAGTTTTTTGTAAAATTTACAAGACATGCAAAGTAACAGGAAAGTATAGCCTATATACATAGGGGAAAAGACAGTCCATAGAAACTGCCTCTGAGATAGCCCAAATTTGGGCTTACAAGATAAAGACTTTAAATCAGCCATTTTAAGTGTTTTCAAAGAACTGAAGGAAAATATGAGAGAGTGGTGTCTCATCATATAAAGAATAACAATAAAGAGATATAAACTTTTTTAAAGAACCAAAGAGAAATCCTAGAATTAAAAAGTGCAATAAGAGGGGCTCAACATCTGATGTGAGCTGGCAGAATAAAGAATAAATAAAATATAAAATAAAGCAATTGAGATTATCCACTCTGAAGAAGAGAACAAAAAAAAAAGAATGAAGAAAAATTAACAGAGCCTCAGACATCTATGGAACACAACCAAGTATAATAACCTACGTATAATGGGAGTACTAGAAAGAGAGGAGAGAGAGAAAGGAGCAGAAAGAAGATAATAGAAGAATATAAAAGAATAGATAGCAAATAAAAATAGAAGATAAAAATAATGTTAATAATTAATATTAATTGTTAATATCATTAACATTCTAATAGTAAATTATAACAAAAGAATAGAAAAAATAATTGCTGAAGTTTTCCCAAATTTGTAAAAAGAAAAAAGCACACATTAATCTACATATCCCAGAAGCTTAAAAATACTCCAATGAGGATAAACATAAAGAGATCCATACAGTGGAATAAACATTAAGAGATCCATATCTAGAAATATCATAATCAAACTATAGAAAGACAAAGAATGTTCAAAACAAGAGAGAAGCGACTCATCACATACGAGGAATCTTCAATATGATTAACAGCTGATTTCTCAACAGAAACCATGAAAGCCAAAGGATAGTGGGTTGATATATTCAAAATGCTAAAGGAAAGACTATCAACCAAGAATTCTATATTTAGCAAAACTATCTTTCAAAAACAAAGAAGTGACATCAGCAAGATGGCCAAATAAGATGTCACTCATTTGTATCTCTCCATCAACAACAACATGTGGCATCTATCCACAAACAAAAGTGCTCTGTGGAAGCTCTTGGAACCAGCACCATATGCCAAGCGACTCAGGTGGAATCTCACCCATCTGTGCATTAAGTAGTAAGCATAGAAACTTTGATCCTGTCTGTGGGCCCTGAAGTGGCTCATGAACTGGCTTCAGCCCCTTCAGCTACAGTTCAAGAGTACCCGGAGAATACCAACTGAGACAATCACCCACAGACAAGACAATCTCTGTTGAAGTCCAGGAGCTCAGTGGAGAAGTTACAACACACTGTTGGAGTAAAAAAACCCAAGATTGAATGCATTGGAGAGGGTAAGAAGAACAGTCTAACGGTACCCACATCACCTCTTCCCCCTTCAAGGAAGCACAACTCAGTGCCAAGAGAGCCCTTCTTAGCCTGTGATTTCTCCCTTGGGGGAAAGTAAGAACACGTGAGTGAGCGCCCAGTTTCCCCAGCTGTGCAGGGGATTGCCAAAGAGTCCCATTTTTCTCTCACCACACCCAGAGCACTGAGTTGTGAGCTTCACAACTAGTGGGTAGTAAGCAGCGAGGAGAACAGAATTCAGGGCTCAGAAAATATCAAATGGATGTGGATCCTACTAACTACATCACAGACTCCACTGGGAGGTTTGCCTACGAGCCACTGGGGCGACTCACTCACAGATTCCCCCAACTTGCCTACAGGCATCTCCTGTGTTCCATGTGCCTCACCAACACACACGCTCATAGCCAGCTCCCTGTGCATGATCCTGACAACAGCTAGAGCAAGCATTGGCAGACAACTAGTGAGCACATGTTGAAAGGCAGCCTGAATCTGCAGGCCAGGGAGAGACCACAAATTTCAGCATTTAGCACCACCCTTGGGAAAACAAAAGGGAGGCTGCCACTATTCAAATTGGTGCAATGCAGGATCTAGAAAAGGCATAGAAGTTTAAGAATTCTGCCACAAGAGAGAGCAAGAAGCATGGAGCTGGTGTACCCATGGAAGGTCTGAGAAAACCTCATAATCCCAAGCAGGGCTCATAGAGGTATTTGTCTCACAAAGTGAGTCAGTAAAAACTGGAGGAGGTGACTGATACTTCAAATGCAAAGACAGCAATGCAAGGAACATGAAAAAATTAGGGAAAGATGACATCAAAGGATCTCAATAATCTTCCAGTAACTGACCCCAAAGACACAGAGGTCTGAAATTTACTCAATAAAGAATTCAAAAAGAGGAGTCTAAAAAAGAAACAGAATCATAAAAAAGAACCAAACAGAAATTCTGGAACTGAAAAATATAAAAATGCAATATCAAGCATCAACAGCAGAATGGATCAATCAGAAGAAAGAATCTATGAAGTAAAGACAGAACATTTCAAATTATCTAGTAAGAGAACCAAGAAAAAAGAATGAAAAAGAGTGAAGAAAGCTTATGTACAATATGAGATACCATCAAGAGAAGCAATCTGTGAAATACTAGAGTACCAGAAAAAGAAAAGAAAGAAAAGGGGGCAGAAAGCTTATTTAAAGAAATAATGGCTGAGAACTTCCCAAATCTGGGGAGAGAGTTGGCCATCCAAGTTTATGAAGCTCATAGCTCCCCAAACAAATTCAACTCAAAAAGATCATATCCAAGACAGGTTATAATAAAACTGTCAAAACTCAAAAACAAAGAGAGAATCTTAAAAGCAGTAAGAAAAATGAAGTTTATCACTTACAAGGGAACTTCCATAAGGCTATAAGCATATTTCTCAGCAGAAACCACATAGGCCAGGAGAGAGTGGGATGATATATTCAGAGTGCTGAAAGAAAAAAACTGCCACCAAGAATACTTTATCTGGCAAAATTAACCTCCAGAAATGAAGGAGAGATAAAGATGTCCCCAGACAAAAGCTGAGGGAGTTCATGGCCACCTCACCTGACTCACAAGAAACGATGAAAGAAGTTCTTTAAGCTGAAATGAACCAAATTAGTAACATGAAAACATGTTAAAATATGTAACACACTGATAAAATTAAGTATATAGTCAAATTCAGAATACCCTAATACTCTAATTTGTTATTGGATTAAAAGCTTACCTCTAGTAAAATGGTTAAATACAAGTATTAAAAATAACTATATTACAGGGGGCCTTCCCAGTGGTGTAGTGGTTAAGTTCACGTGCTCCACTTTGGTGGCCTGGGGTTTGCGGGTTCAGACCCCAGGTGCAGACCTACAAACCACTCATCAATCCATCCTGTGGCAGCATCCCACATACAAAATAGAGGAAGATTGTCACAGACATTAGCTCAGTGACAATCTTCTTCAAGCCAAAAGAGGAAGATTTGTTAGCTCATGGCAACAGATGTTAGCTCAAGGCCAATCTTCCCCACACACACACACAAATAATAACTATATTACAACTTTTAACACAAGGATTAAAAACAACTACAGCTAAATTAATTTGTTAACAAATACACGATATAAAAAGAGGTAAATTGTGACCTCAAAATGTAAAATGGAGGAAGTAAAAGGGTAGACTTTTTATATGCAATCAAAGTTAACAGCATAAAATAGACAGTTATATCTATAAGACGCTTTTATGTAAGCCTCATGGTTACCACAAAGCAGAAACCTACAGTAGATATACAAAAGATAAAAAGAAGGGAATCAAAGCATACCACTACGGGAAATTATCGATAAACAAAGGAAGACAGCAAGAGAGGAAGAAAGGAATAAGGGAACCACAAAGTAGACAGAAAACAGTAAGATGACATTAGTAAGTCCTTACCTATTAATAATTACTCTAAATGTAAGTAGATTAAATTCCACAATCAAAAGGCACTGAAGTGGCTGAATGGATTAAAAAATAAGACCCCAACTATGTGCTGCCCATAAGAGACTCACTTCAGCTTTAAGGACACACATAGGCTCAAAGTGAAGCAACGGAAAAAGATAGTCCATCTAAGTGGAAACCAAAAGAGAGCAAAGGTAGCTATATTTACGTCAGACAAAATATACCGTAATTCAAAAGTGGTAACAAACAAGAGACAAAGAAGGTCATTAGATAGTGATAAAGAGGTCAATTCATCAAAGGATATAACAATTACAAATATATGTGTACCCAACATAGGAGCACCTAAATACATTAAGCAAATACTAGCAGATCTTAAGAGAGAAGTAGACAACAATACAGTAATAGTAGAGCAAGACCTTCAATACCCCACTGAATCATGAAAAACATAGAAAATCTGAAATGATCAATAATAAGGAGATTTGATCAGTAATCAAAAACCTCCCACCAAAGAAAAGCCCACGTCCAGATGGTTTCACTGGTGAATTCTACCAAATATTTAAAGAAGAGCTAACTCCAATCGTTCTGAAACTCTTCCAAAAAATTGAAGAGGAGGCAACACTTTCAAACTCATTTTTTTGAGGCCAGAGTTACCCTGATACCAAAGCCATGCAAGGACCTACAATAAAAGAAAACTTCAGGCCAGTATCTCTGGTGCACATAGATGCAAAAATTCTCAACAAAATATTAGCAAATCTTCTTCAGCAGCACATTAAAAGGATCATACACCATGATCAAATGAGATCTATCCCTGGGATTTAAGGTTTGTTTGACATACACAAGTCAATAAATGTGATCCATCACATTAATAGAATGCATGTAATATATATATATATATATATATATATATATATATATATATATATATATATCCCGCAACAAAAAACCCAGGACCAGATGACTTCACTGGTGAATTCTACTGAACACTTAAGGAAAAGTTAATGTTAATCCCTCACAAACTCTTCTAAAAGATAAAATAAAATAACAGGGAACACTTCACAACTCATTCTATGCAACTGGTTATTACCCTAACACAAAACCCAGACAAAAACATCTTAGGAAAAGAATAGGTAAATATGGTTTTGCTTTAGAGTAATCAAAACGTTCTGAAGTTACACAGTGATGATGGTTACACATCTATATAAATATACTAAAAACTACTGAAGTTTACACTTTAAAGGGGTGACTTTTATGATGTGTAAATCATATTTCAACAAAGCTGTTATGTGTTGTTAAATTCTGGTTAACTTTTACTAATGCTTCAGGTCTCAAGTTAACTGTCCCTTCCTTTTTCTATGAACTAGGGTAAATGCCAAGTTATTTGCTGCTGTGCCACAATGAAGCAATCCCCTTGTAGCACCTTCACAATTTCAATGAAAAATTATTTGTACAATAGATTTATTTAACATCTATCTTCCCTGGTATACCGCGGTGGAAAGATTAAGGAAGTAAGAAGAAAAAGTAAAAGCAGGGAGAGAAGAAGACGGGGGTAGATTTCCCCCTTGGTTTGTTTCCTCTCTTAAGAGCAACACACTGACAACTGTTTCCTCATGCTCATCCGTTCGTGAATTGTGTGTTGCAGAAATAGAATCTGTAAATCTCAGAAAAAAAAGTGATGGAGTAGGTAGACCTATGGGGGAAAGAGAGTGGAAAGCTTTTAAAATTATTTCTTCAGGCATCCAAATGAAACTTCTTTTGTTTAAAAAACATTAGAGACATATACACACGCTAGCACATTATTTCTGGCAGAAGTATTCTTTCTAAATGTTGTATCAAAATGATGAGGCCGCAAGTGCAGAAACATTTTGATTAACATAAAGTCTTCTGCACTGTTGTAAACCATCTAGATCTTTTGTACTCTACAAGCAAGGAGTTATAAGGCATTTCATACATGTATATAAAAGAAAGATGCAATGTCAACTTTTTCAAGAACATTCACAGAACTTCAAAATAGGATATTTATAAAATAAAAAGTTTTGCTAAAATGTAAACATTAAAGACTGCAATAGTTACAGAGGACTGCAAAAGGCTTTAAACTCGGGAAAGACTGTGTAATGCCCTCTCTACTCTGATCAAAGTCTTGCACAGTGACCGGCATATAGTAGTCATTTGATAAGTACTTTTTGACTTATGAATGAATGGGTCAAGCAGCCTCCTCTCAACCTTGTTTCCACTGCTCCATGTGTGTACTTTCTTCTTCTCTAGATCAGTTGCATCCCTCATATTGAAAACATCCTTTCCAGCAGCCTCATAACCTTTGTCCGTGATGTTTCCATCACCTGGAACACCATCTCCCCTTCCTCACCTATGAAATTTGAATTCTACCGATGTATCAAAGACCAATGCAAATTTCAGCACAGCAAACCAATTCTGACCTCTCTAGCCTTTAAGTCTTTTAAGCTCTGCACTTCCTTAGAATGTACTAATCTGCTCTGCATCCAAATTACCTAAAGAACACTTTTTAAATATAGGTGGCCAGGACCCATTTTAAAACTATTGAATTCGTATGCAATTTGCAGATCTCTTTCTTTTAAAGCTGCGCACTGTCTACAAATCAGTCCTTGGAAACCATTCTTCCATACTACATCGTCTTGAGCTTTACAGGATAACTGCTTGTGACAGTTTTGAAACATTATATTTTGTAAAGGGTGAGCATTGAGAGGACAGAGCTGTGTTATAATCCTGGTGCAATTCTGCTACCCATGATATGATTTATAAATGGTCAAATAATCCCACTTTATATCCATGAAAATATTTCAGGTCCAAATCTCGAGTCATAATCTCCTTGATCTTCTTGTGATGACATAATGTTTAATAGACACACTTGGAAAATCTAGGATCAGATCAAATACAGAGTATTTGAGTTGAAGGAGCCTCTTCAATCAATTAGTTCAATTCCATTAATCAGCCATGAGAAAGAAGGAAATCCTGCCATTTGCATCAACATGAATGGTCTGTGAGGACATTATGCTAAGTAAGATAAGTCAGACAGAGAAAGACAAATACTTATGATCTCACTTACACATGGAATCTAAAAAAGCTGAACTCATAAATACTGAGTAGAATGGTGGTCACCAGGGTCTGTGGGGTGGGGGAATTGGGGAGATGTTGTTAAAGGGGACAAACCTACAACTAGTAGATAAGTCTTGGAGCACAGCATAGTGATAATAATTGTTCTCACCACAAACAAATTTACATATTTTTAAAATTATAATTATGTGACAGATGATAAAGGTATTAGCTAATACTACATTGGTAATCCTATTATAATATATTAATGTATCAAATCAACATGCTGTACATCTTAAACTTATACTATGTTATATATCAATTATATCTCAACTTTAAAAAACTAGTTCAATTCCTTTATTTAATAGAGTACAAATTAACATTCAAAGAGGCTAAGTGACTTGCCTCAGGGCACAGTGAATTACAAGCAGACCTGGGATTCAAAACCGAAGCTACCAAATCATGGATTGCTGGGTATACTCTTGCTCTTTCTATAGCACTTGAGAATCTCCGAGAGATCTCAGAAATGACCCACTATCTCTCTGGCTCTTTTTCAACAGGGATCAAGTCATCCTGAACACAGGTTAAGAAATCTGCTTTGGAGAACTGTACCAGCTGGGACCATGGATCTGCCACAGGCAGTGGTTCAACATTTCTCCTTAATCGCCTTTCTAAACAGTCAACCCATGGCCATTCTCGGGAAGGAAACAAAGGTTCACACAGCTGGCTTGCTCTTTGGGTGCACTTCACAAGCAACAAATGGAATTAATAAGCTTCTTACTAACTTAACAAGAAGGCTAATCCACCGATTTGTCCTTCTCATCTGCTTTCCTCTTAGCCCATCCCTAACCCAGATGCCTTACTTCTTAATTCTTTGAACTACAGGGAGAAATGCTCTTCAGATTGACATCCCCTGAAAGAAGATTCAAAGAACTAGTTGATTCAATAATCCTTTCTAAAATAATTTTAACTACTTTTTTCTTTTTTTTTTGCTTCTCTGCCACTAGCAAAATCTTACTTACTTGAACTTTCGGATGCCTAAAGACTCTACTCAACTACATGGGAACATCGATGTTACCCCTATAGTTATCTGCAGATTTATTTCAGAAGGGCTGGTAAAAGTGCGATTTCCTTATAGTTCCAATGCCCTTTTGATCTCCTAGCAATATGGTGCTCCTGGTGTACTTGGTTAACAAAAAAACTAAATAGAACTTTGAGGTTAGATATGCACCATCGACTTTTTTTAACTTTTTCTTTTTAAATAATTTTAGACTTGCAGGAAAGTTGTGAAATACTGCCGAATCTCCCTCTATTCCTCACCCAGCTTCCCCTCATCTTAACAGCTTACATAACCATAATACAATTGTCAGATCCAAGATATTAATATTGATACACTACTATGAACTAAAAAGACCTTTCTGGAATTTCACCAGTTTTTCCACTATTGTCCTTTTTCCGTACCAGAATGCTATCAGGACCTCACATTATGTTTAGTTTCTATTTCTCCTTAGGCTCCCACAATTTGTAACAGTTTCTGAGTCTTTCCTTGTTTTAAATGATTTTGATGTTTTCCAAGAGTGTTGATCAGTTATTTTGTCAAATATTCTTCACTTTGGGTTTTTCTGATGTTTTCTCATGATTGGACTGAGTTTCTGCATACCGCATACCACAGAACACTGTTGTGTCCTCAGTGCATCACATCAAGGGACTGAAGACATTGATATGACCTGTGGCAAGTGATGTTTACCTTCCTCACTTGGTTGTCTTGGTGTCTCTGGTTTCTCCACAGTAAAGTTTTTATACTTCCCTTTGTATTTACCAAATATACTGGGGGAGATACTTTAAGACTATGGAAATCTTGTTCTCCCTAAATTTTCCCCCAGTAATTCTAGCATTAGATCTTGTCCGCAATAATTATTTTTGTAGTATTTGTCTAATGGTGATTTTCTATTTCTTTCTTTTCTTCTACGTAATTTGAATTCTACTGTAAAGGAAAAGCTATCCCTTTTCCTCTATTTATGCACCTTATTAATTATTCATAAAAGTATGGACTCATAAGTATTCATTTTATTCTATGGGTTATGATTCAATATTGTCGTTATTTATTTCTGCTCAGCTGTTCCAGCTTTGTCAGCTGGGAGCTCCTTCAGCTTGTTCCTGTGTTCTTTTGACAAGTCCCCATCTTCTTGTGAGCATTCCCTTACTTTCTGTCACAACAAAATGTTACAGGCTTGTCTTATATTTTCTCTACCTAACCTAACCCTGGAATAAACTATTTCTCCAAGAAGCCCCAGCTCCTTTTATGTCAAGAATGATGTTTAGAAACCAAGGTCTGGGCACTAGGTGTGTTCATTGCTACTGGGGTGCTACTGCATCCAGGCCTTCTCAGAGAGCAGAGCTAGGAAATCCATGCATGTAAACTAACCCACACATTAATACACATCTACATTTCAGTATCTATCTGTAAATACAGTAGAAAGCATGAGTTTGTACTAATACTTCAGATTCCAATTCTAACATACACACAAAGTAGTTTTGAAATTATTAACCAATATCCCTGTAAGAAACATGTTTACTAACTAGATTGTAGCATCTATGTACAGTTTTTTTCTGTCTTTAGCTTTATAGTATCTAATCCAGATACTGTTTTCAAACTTACTTATGTTGGTTCTTTTTATCTGCATCCCATTCACGTTACTCATTTGTAATACAAATAGGTTCATTGGCTGGTGGTGTATTCCATCTCAGGTTCCTCCTATGTACTGGCTGGTTCTAATTGTTGATTTGGGGAGTATATGAATTATATATGAAACATTAGTATAGTTCTGAGAGTCAAAAGCTATTTTAAAATATATACGTAGAAAAAAATGTGCAAAGGAGTTGAATAGACATTTCTCCTAAGAAGATACATAAATGGCCAATAAGCACATGAAAATACTCAACATCACTAATTATAAAGGAAATGCAAATCAAAAACACGATGAGATAGTACCTCACACCCATTAGGATGGCTACTATCAAAAAAAAAAAAAAAATCCCGAAAACAAAAAAGAAAACAAGGGTTTGCAAGGATGTAGAGAAATTGGAACACTCATGCACCATTGGTAGGAGTATAAAACAGTGCAGTGACTATGAAAAACTGTATGGTGATTCCTCAAAAAAACTAAAAATAGAATTACTACATGATCCAGCACCTCCACTTCTGGGTATACGCCCAAAAGAATTGAAAGCATAGACTCAAAGAGATATTTGTATACCCATGTTCATAGCAGAATTATTCACAAGAGCTAAAAGGTGGAAGCAACCCAAATGTCTGTTGACAGATAAATGATTAAAAAAAAAAAGTAGTATATTCCTACAATGAATTAATATACAGCCTTCAAAAGTTGAAAGATCCTGTCACGTGGTACAACATGGATGAACCATGAGGACAGTATGCTAAGTGAAATAAGCCAGTCAAAAAAGACAACATTGTGTGATTCCATTTGTATGAGATACCTAAAGTAGTTAAATCTATAGAGGGAGAAAATAGAAACGTGCTTACCTCAGCTTTGCAAGATGAAAAGAGTTCTAGAGATTGGTTGTACAACAACGTGACTGTACTTACAAATGAACTGCAAAAGGGGATAAGATGGTAAATTTTATATTATGTATATTTTACTACAATGAAAAATTTAAATTATAGAAAAGATATATTCATAAAAGTGTCATTCCCTCTTCATCCTTCCTGTACACCCTTCCCATTTCCTCTCCCCTTTCTACCCCTTTCCCACCCACTCCTTGTAGGTGACCTATCTCTTTAGTTGCTGGTTTATCCTTTTTTTTCTCAAATGAGAAAATGCCTGTGTATTTTCTCATATTCCTTTCTTTCATACATGAGAGTAACATGCATAATTTATAATCTTGTTGTTTATAAGCTTTACTTTTTTCAACTAATACCATGCCCTGGAAATCACTTCATATCAGTTCATAAAGGACTTCCTCGTTTTTGGTCACAGCTGCCTAATACTCAACTGTGTAGATGTACCATTGTTTATTCAACCTGTCTCCTATGTGTGAGCATTTGGGTTGTTCATAATACTATGCAGTTACAAACAATACTGCAGTGAACAAACTTATGCCTGTGCATTTGCATATTGCTGGAGATGTATCTTCAAAGAAAATGCCTAGGATTAGGATTTGGGGGTTGAGAACTAAAGGCATACCTTCTAGAAGGAAAATTGGAAAATTGTCAATTTTCCTTCCAGAAGGAATGTACCAACCTGCACTCTTTCCAGCAATGTGTAGAAAGTGCTTGTTTGCCCACAATCTCACCAAAAGAGTGTGTTGTCATATTTTCTCATTTTTGTCAGTTCAATAAGTGAGAAATAATATCTCAGGGTTGTTGTTTTAATTTGCATTTATCTAATTATAAGAATATTTTAAATGTTTTCATTTGTTTGAGGACCATTTTAATCTGTCTTTTTTAAATTGCTGATAGCTTTTTCAGGTTTTTCTATTAGGTTTTTAGTCCTTTACCTCTGAACTTTTAACAGATGTTTATATAGTAGATTTATCATTCTATGGTATATGCTGCAAATATTTTCCTGCAATTTTTCAATTGTCTTTTTACTTTGTTTAAGTTGTTTTTAGTGAGGCAAAAACTCTTCTGTAGTCCTATTTATCAACTGTTTCTTTTATTGCCTCTGGATATTGAGTTATAATTAGCAGAGCAAAAGAAGCAATCAACAAAATGAGAAGGCAACCTACAGAATGGGTGAAAATTTTCACAAACCATATATCGAATACGGGGTTAATATTCAAAATACGTAAAGAACTCATACAATTCATTAGCAAAAAAACAAACAATCTGATAAAAAAAAATGAGCAGAAGACTTGAATAAAAATTTTTCCAAAGAAGACATACAGATGGCCAACAGACGCGTGAAAAGATGCTTAACATCACTAATCATCAGGGAAATGTCAATCAAACCCACAAAGAGATGGCACCTCACCTCACCTCACCTCATGGTTAGAATGACCATCACCAAAAAGATAAGAGACAACAAATGTTGGTGAGAATGTGGAGAAAAAGGAACTCTTGTGCCCTGTTGGTGGGATTGTAAACTGGTTCAGCCACTATGGAAAATAGTATGGAGGCTCCTCAAAAAATTAAAAATAGGACTACCAGCAATCCCACTTCTGGGTATATACCCAAAGGAAATGAAAACAGGATATCTAAGTGCTTTATGCACTCTGATGCTTATTGCAGCATTATTCATAATAGCAAGATACGGAAATGACCTAGTGCCCATCAATGATGAATGAATAAAGAAGGTGTGGTGCATACACACACATGCACAATGCATGCACAATGGAACATTATTCATTCACGAGAAAGAAGGCTATCCTGCCATTTGCAACAACATGGATGGACCTTGAGGACATTATGCTGAGATGTCAGACAGAGAAACTCACATATTGTATGATCTCACTTATATGTGGAATCAAAAAGCCTGGACTTGTAAAAACAGAGTAAAATGGTGGTCACCAGGGGATGGAGGTGATAAGATAGGACAGAGGCCGTTGAAAAGCACAGACTCACAACAAATAAGAAATAAGTCCTACAGACTTAACGCACGGTGTAGTGTGTATAGATGACATTATTATATTATAACCAAACTGGCTAAGAGACTAGATCTTAATTATTCCAGGCACTAAAATAAAATAATAATTATGTGACTCGACAGAGGTGCTTCTTATTGCTACAATGGCAATCATATTACGATATATAAATGTATCAAATTAACATGTGGTACACCTTCAGTTTATACAATGCTATATGTCAGATATATTTCTATTAAATATATTTTTCCTACACTAAGATTAAAGGAGAATTCACCTATATTTCCTTCTAGTGCTTGTACGGTTTCATGTTTTACATTCAGGTTCCTCATCTATTTGCAGTTTAGTCTTGTGTACGGTGTGAGACATGACTCTAACTGTATCGTATTCTGAATAGCTACCCAGTTGTTCTAGCACCATTTACTAAAGATCTATCTTTATGCTATCGATTTAAGATGCCACCTTGGTCATATCCTGCTTCCATACATATTTGGGTCTATAACTCTGGAGTTTCTGTTCTATTACATTAGTCTGTTTATCCGTTCATGTGTTAGTAACATACTGTCTTAATTATCGAAGGGCCTGAGTACATTTTCATGGCTATAGCATTTACTCCTCCCCCATAGTTGTTCTTTTCATTGTTTTCTTTCTTATTTGTGCATGTTTGTTTTTCCATATGAACTTTAGTAGCAACTTGTCTAACTCCATAAAATAGTTGACATTTTTATTCAAATTGTTGACTTTGGATAGTATTTTTAAAAGATTCAGAGAAACTGGGTGTGATCCCTCAAACATGATCTCTAAAAGAAAAAATGGCTAAATAGCACAAAACATTTAAAACTAAATTCTGATAATAGAATTGAAAACCATCTACTCAATATGATAGGTGAAAGATTCTGAAAAAACTAAAGTGGATTCTTGGGGACCCACTCAAGCAGTTAACTTCTTTTTAATGTAGATATACTTTTAAAGTCACTGTGACCTACTCATTCTTTTTCCTTAAAATTGTCTTTTGAATTGGTCCCCTATGTTTGCCTCTACTGTTCCTGCCCTGATTGAGCTTTTCTCTCTTGCACTCTGGCAGCAAAGTCTCTCCAGAAAGCATTGGTAGTCATCTATCCAAAACTTAAATCTCATTTTATGACACCACAACTTAAAACCCTCCCATAATCCCCTGCTGCCTTCAAATTATTTAGTATAGTAGTCAAGGCCCTTTATGATCTGACCTAGCTCAGTTTATTAGGTTTATCTTCTGCCTCCATCCCCCTGCAGTTATGTTACATTGCTCATCATCGTTGTCATAGATCTTCACATCTTTGCCTTAGATGAATTCTTCACCTTTTGAAATTTCCGATGCATCCTTTAGGATTCAGCTCAAACAGCAGACTTGCTGAGATGCAGCTCCAGCTTCCGCATGCGCTCCATACTTATTTACATCGCAGTATTGATCAACACTGTTGATGAATTCCTAGAGGGCAGATGCCTACAGAGTTCACCCAGTCTTCCATATAGGACCGAGCACATAGTATAGTCCCCACAGCTTTAACAAATTCACAAAGGGGGCTATCAGGGAAGATAACATAAAATTAACATAAAATTACCTTGGTCCATAGGAATGTCACAACAGAAAAGCAGAAAATGAACTTAGGCTTTAGAAATATTTTAAAGACAATAAAGTAAAATTTTTCTGCCTGTGTGAGGCAAGAACAGCCAGACGATGCTACATTCCATGCTTGAAGCCTTGGTAGAAATGATAATAGAAGTCAGTCCAGGAGTATAGCATATCGATACCTATCTTGCTAACATTCATCTTTACCACAGAGAACAGGGCCACTAATAATCTTTACTTAGTGTTAATGCCAAGTGGAGAAAGGCATCCCTTTCTCAAGACACTTGACAACCCCTGCTGGAAAGCTGTCATAATAAATATATTTTATTATATATATAATATGTATTATACACAATATATAATATATGTATTTTAAATATACATAATTATATATAAAAGTATATTATATGTTATATAATATATATTAACATATTAATGTGCAGTACGTAAACTTGTGATAACTATAATCACATATTATGATTTTAGATATTATTTATAATATAGTATATGTATAGTACATATTATTAGCATAAACATACTAATCTGTGGGTGCTACATTGTGAATGACACTCCTTAAAGTTGCGCAGAGAACATCCTGCTCAACCACATCTGTTGGCTGTAACAGAAAATTATCATCTATGCAGTAGAGATAAATAATTACAGCGAAGAGGGACTAGAACCTAAGATAGCCGAGGAGGCCACATGTGGCTAGGAAGGCGAGCAGATCTAGGCTCACAGCCAAGCAACACACACTCGGGCTTCTGCAGGCACACTATGGGTAATCCCTGAACACTCGTGGAGACGGAGAGCCTCCAGGAGGAAGAAGTGAGAGGAGGACTTTTAGAGAGACCATTGCCTGAAGTTTGGTCATCTGCAAAAATTCCATGAGCAATATTTTTTTAGTGTTTGAGAGCATTTAAAATGGTAGTACCCCTTTCTAGAACACGGCTCCCCTAAAATCGAATCAAGCTAAACTAACTTCATTGCCTTTTTAATAAGTGGTCACCCTACCATGCTCCTTTTCACTTATGCATGCAAAAGTATTTATTGAGAGACCACAGAAATGGCTTAGACAGATCTGGATTTAAGCCAACATTTTTACATTCTGTCAAAATAAATTTCTACCTAAGATGAAGGACTGTGGGCTAGTTAAGGGTAGAGCCATGTAAGGTTATTTTTAAAAAGTGAGGTCTCTTTATGTACTGACATGGAAAGTATCTGTGGTGCAAGTCTTGTTATTGAGTGGAAAAAATAAAAACAAGGCTAAAACAGGATATGTAATGTCACCAACTGTGTGAGACAGGGAGACTATTATTTTATCTGCTTGCATACACACGAAAACATCTCTGGAAGGACATCAAAGAATGTGCTCCCTTTGTTTGGGAGTAGTGAAGAAGGGGCAGAAGAGGCCCAGAGGGGAGAGAAAATCTTTTCACTGATGATCCTTCATAATTTTTATTTTGAAAAATTATGTGAATGTATTACTTATTCAAAACAAATACAAACAAACATATATACACACATATGATTAGGCAGATTCACAGCTCATTTAGAAAATGTACTGAAAGTCTGTTAAAGACTCAGCATTCATCTTTCCAGGGGAGAGACTCTGGTGATAGCCTCCCTACCAGTAGATCCTGACCAAACACTAAAACCATTGTGTGGGAAGTGAGGTGGGCTCAATAAAATAAACCCCTGGGTCAACCAGCATCAAGTCTCAGTAAAGCCAGATGAATAAGTTCTAGAGACCTGCTGGACGACATGATACTTAGTCAACAATACTGTACTGCACACTGAAAAACTTACTAAGAAAGTAGATCTCATGTTGTGTGGTTCCTACCATAATAAAACTTTTAAAAATAATACATTTAAATAAATAAATAACCTGATTAAGTCTGTACTTTTTTTAATTGAAGTATAGTTGACATACAATATTAGTTTCAGGTGTACAACTTAGTGATTTCACATTAATATACATTATGAAATGATCACCATGATAAGACTAGTTACCATCTGTCACCAGATAAAGTTATTACAATACTGTTGACTATATTCCTTAGGCTGTACACTACATCCTTGTGACATATTTTGTAACTGGAAGTTTGTACCTCTTAATCTCTTTCACTGATTTTGCCCATCCCCCTTCCCTTTCATTTTTTTTTTTTTTTAAGGATTGGCACCTGGGCTAACAACTGTTGCCAATCTTCCTTTTTTTTTTTTTTCTGCTTTATCTCCCCAAACCCCCCCTGTACACAGTTGTATATCCTAACTGCATGTCCTTCCAGTTGTGGGATGTGGGACGCCGCCTCAACATGGCCTGACGAGCAGTGCCATGTCCACGCCCAGGATCTGAACCCTGGGCCACCGCCGCAGCGGAGCCCCAGAACTTAACCACTCGGCCATGGGGCCAGCCCCTCCCGCTTCCCTTTCTCCTCTGGCAACCAACAGTTTGTTCTCTGTCTCTTGGAGTCTGTTCGTTTTGTTTTGTTTATTCATTTGTTTTTGTTTTCAGATTCCACATATAACTGAAATCATATGATATTTGTCTTTCTCTGCCTAACATCTCACTCAGTAAATACCCTCTAGGTCCACCCATGTTGTCCCAAATGGCAAGATTTCATTCTTTTTATGGCTGAATAATATTCCATTGTATATATATATATCACATTTCTTTATCCATTCATCTATCGATAGACACTTAGATTGCTTCCATAGCATGGCTATTGTAAACAATGCTGTAATGAACACAGAGAGGGGTGCATATATCTTTTGAATTAGTGTTTTCATTTTTTCAGATAAATACCCAGAAGTGGAATTGCTAGATTGCAAGGTAGTTCCATTTTTAATTTTGTGTGTGTGTGTGTGTGAGAAAGATTGGCCCTGAGCTAAGATCTGTTGCCAATCTTCCTCTTATTTTTGCTGGAAGAAAATTGTGACTGAGCTAACATCTATGGAATCTTCCTCTATTTTATGTGGGATGCCACCACAGTGTGGTTTGACAAGTGGCACTAGGTCTGCACCTGGGATCTGAACCTGTGAGCACCAGTCCACCAAATCTGAGTACGCAAACTTAACCAGTATGCCAATGGGCTGGCCCCTCCATTTTTAATTTTTTGAGGAACCGCCATACTGTTTTCTGTAGTGGCTGCATCAATTTACACTCCCACCAACACTGCACAAAGGTTCCCTTTTCTCTACATCTGCACCAACACTTGTTTATTTCTTCACTTTTTAATAATAGCCATTCTGACTGTTGTGATATGATATCTCATTGTGGCTTTGATGTGTATTTACCTGATAATTAGTGACATTGAGCATCTTTTCATGTGTCTGTTGGCCATCTGTATATCTTCTCTGGAAAAATGTCTAGTCAGATATTCTGCCCATTTTTTAATCAGATTTTTTTTTATATTGAGTTGTATGACTTAATATTGTCAAAATGCCCATACTACCCAAGGCAATCTACAGAGTCAATGCAATCCCTTTCAAAATACCAATGGTATTTTTCACAGAACTAGAATAAATAATCCTAAAATTTGTATGGAACCGCAAAAGACTCCAGATAGTCAAAACAATCTTGAGGAAGAAACACAAAGCTGGAGATATTACACTCCCTGATTTCAAACTATACTGCAAAGCTATAGTAATCAAAACTGTATGGTACTGGCACAAAAACAGACACATAGATCAATGGAACAGAATAGAGAGCCCAGAAATAAATCCACGCTTATATGGTCAATTAATCTATGACAAAGGAGGCAAGAATATACAATGGAGAAAGGAAGCTCTCTTCAATGAATGGTACTGGGAAAACTGGACAGCCACATGCAAAAGAATGACACTGGACCACTTTCTTACACCATCTACAAAAGTAACTTAAAATGGATTAGACTTCAATTAAGACCTGAAACCATAAGACTCCTAGAAGAAAACATACACAGTATGCTCTTTGACATCCTTTTAGGAATATCTCTTTGGATTTGTCTCCCCAGGCAAGGACAACAAAAGCAAAAATAAACAAATGGGACTACATCAAACTAAAAAGCTTTTACATATCGAAGGAAATCATTAACAAAACAAGAAAGCAACCTACTGAATGGGAGAAGATATTTGCAAATGATGTATCCTATAAAAGGTTAATATCCAAAATATATAAAGTTCTGCACTTCCTTTTATAGACCAAGAAGAAAAAGGCTAGTAGCTAAATCCCAGGGAACTCTTCCATTCTAGAATAAAATAAGAAATTAACATGACCGTGTAAATTAACAGAAGTGACCAGGCCCCAAATATGCTAAAAATTAATCTAAGCCTAAAATAAATTACACAAACAATTTAACAATTTTAAGAGTCACAAAATTCATGAAACTTTAAATCTACTCATAAAAGCCAGGAGCTGACAACATTGCTAGGAAAACTGGTTTTCAGAGTCACTGCCCGAGAATATTTTTTCAGAATAGCAATTTTTTTAAAACTCTGATGATTATGAATATGCAACTCCCCAAACTTCAATTTTGGTGGGTAGAAAAATAACATTTTTAACCATCTAGCAGTCTGATATTAATTATATGAAGGTTCTGTATTTCAAACAACTTTGACCCCCTTTCCTTCTCCAGTTCTCCCTTCGCTATACCTCACTGCAGAAAATTCATACTTTGTTGTTTTCATTTCCAGTTAATCATATGAGAACAGATCTGTTCAGTAAACATACTTCTAGACTTTAGGATCATTTACAGTCCTAGTGAGCAGGGTTATGGTGTAACACAGGGAATTAAGCGTTGAAGCCAAAGTGCATATGTCTCTCCATACACTCTGGCATATAAACTCTGGGAATTTCAGAGTTCGCAGTGTGCAGCATGGGGTGATAAGGAATCTGTCATGGACCATTTGCAATAACAAAGAAGAAAACTGTGTGGACAAGGTCCCTGCATCAGCTGGTCCAGAAAGCTTTCTTCCTGTTCCTCTTATTTTATGAATTAGCATGATGATGGAGGGGCCAGCCATTGGAGAGAAACCTGGGAAAGTTCTCTTAGAAAATACTTGTGGAGACTTCTCTTTCTCCATCAGCTATGGACTGAGCATTTATTCCTTGATTCCTTTGGAATATGGGGTTTCATGCAGCCAATAAATTCTATGAGACTCTGCCTCGTAGGGTCTCTGTAATATTTTAAGTTACAACCAGAACCCAAAATCTTCTAGAAGACTATGCTATGGGAATAGTCTGAGTTTGAAGACATACCCCATCTGATGCTATAACTGCCTTCCTAAAGATCTCAGGGGCGTCATGAGCTGGAGGGCTGGTACTCGCTACTCAAGAGGATTTTATTACAAATTCACAGAATTTCACTGCAATATTCAAGAATCATCCTTTGATCTAACTTCAGTCATCTGGGTCTTGCTATCCCAGGAATTCTTAAAATATGTTTACTTTGCCCCCAGTTTTTTGTTTCTGAAATATGAAGAAAAATATCCCAGTACATGGTCTCTAGCTGGGGATTGCACAGCTCAGAATACATGTTTTCCTTAAGAATTTCTGTGCACCACCAGAGGGATTTTTTTCAGCTCAGCACACACACACACACACACACACACACAAAATCACATCAAGGAGAAAGAAAAGTAAAGGAAATCGTTTGCTTCTATTATACTCTGAAGTGTTGTAATTACATTTACCCTTAATGTATTGAACAAAGAAAGTCAGAGATAACATAAACCCCCAATCCAGCATGTATCAATCAGAGCCACATGTTCTCTAATAGGACATAAAAGCATATTTAACAGTTCAATTTTTCTAACATATTCTGAGCATGTTTAAAATATAGCAGTGTGCTACCTGCTGTGGGGCACACAGTATTAAATTGTTGGGATCTCTTCACTCCAGTGGCTCCCAATGGGCATGGGCTGGGATGGGGGGGGTGGGGTGGGGGTGTTACACTTGTCTAAGTATATCTGAACCAAAGCGTAATGTGATGTGCCCTCATATTTGAATCTCCCATGGAATCAATCAAAAGACATTTTAACAGGATCCTGTTCAAAGTCCATTCACATGAAATTTGGCTTTTCCAGTTTAGCCAAGATAAACATTACCAAAACCCCAACCAGAGATGCTAAAAGCAGATCTATACTTGACTTTGAAAGTAAAGCAACTGCCCCTCCCTCAGTGTTTACCATCTCAGGAAATGGCATCTATGACTCAATTGTCCAAACTCCAGAAACAAGACTCATCCTTGTTTCCCTTCCTTCAACTCTCACGTCCAGGCCTTCTGCAAGCCCTAGGCTCTCCCCTCCAAAATACATCCCAAATCAATCCTCTCTCCTTATCTCACTGATTCCCACCACAGTGCCAGCTACCATTATCTTTTACCAGAAGTACTACGATAGCTTCCTTCCTGGTCTCAGGCTTCCATCTTTTTCCTTCTATAATCTCCACACAGGTGTCAAAGTGATCTTTTAAAACCAAGCCAGCTAACTGGTTTTGTAAATAAAGTTTTATTGGAACACAGTCATTTGTTTAAGTACTGTCTGTGGCTGTTTTCATAACACAGTGGCAGAACTGAGTAGTTGCAACACAGATAGTCTGGCCTACAAAGCCAAAAATCCTTACTAGCCAAACCTTCCCAGAGTTTACCAGCCCTTCTTTTAAAGCATAAGTCAGATCAGGCCATCTTCCCTTCCAAAAAAGCTTAGTAGTTCCTCTTTGCTCTTGGAAGAAAATCTAAATTTCTTACTTTGGCTTACAAGACCCAAAATGCTCATAATATGAATACACTAAATAAATGGGAGTAAGTTGCACTGGTTCATCCACTTTGGTCTCTTTTCCATGCCAAGGCGTCACTTTCAAACAGTGAGGAATGTACATCTGAAAACTCATTATTAAGGTATTAAGGGAATTGCTTCAATAAGGTGGACGCACCACAGGCATCAGAACCACATAGACTAGGATTTAATTCCCAGCTTCAACACTTGCTCGCTGCATTCCATTTCCCATTTATCAACTGGAAGAATGCTATTTCTCTCGGAGAGTGCTAGAGGAGAGGAAATGAGATTATTTATGCACACACATTAACACACTAATTTTACAAGCTTTGATCCTGTCCTTCCCAGACCAGACTGAACACCCTTCACTTTTTAACCTGTCCTCACACAGGTCCTGGATATTAAAATTTCATGTGCCTCAGAAACAAATAAAAATACATGAAAACAAACCACATTGAAGATTTTTGATGTCCTAGATGTAAATTTCCAATTTTTTTCCTCTCTTTGTTTCTTTAACTGAACCATTTTCTTGCCCTGGAATTTACATCCTTTATGGAAATCAAATGCAAACTCCTTGCCAACCAGCCAAGATGTAGTTACATGCTAATATTTTCACTTCTGGAGCTGTTTTTTTATAAAAGAAAGCTTGGCAGACGCAGTAATGAAGCCAACAGAGGCTTTACTATTGCTTCAGATCCAAGCAAATGCCTTTGATGGTATCTATGTTACCTTACGATGCATGGAAACAGGATTATTTTTGCAACACCCCATTGAGGGATGCATATTAGTTTAGCGCATCTTGAGCCATTAGTCAAGAAATAGAGTCTGGAAGGAAACACTTCAAGTTTGTGAACTTGGTTCCGGTTCAGGTTATTTGAAGACAGGATTACAGCAAGACCAGTCAGCCGTCTGTGGCTTACCCCATAGAGTCACAGGGTGCCATCACTTCATAAGAAGTAGACTTTGAGACAGGATTTGAGTGCAAGTAGTTTATTTGGGACAGAATCCTAGAACACACCAGTAGGGGAGGGGGGAATGAAATAGAGAAACAAAAACAGTCAATGAAGGGCAAGTTACTATGGGGGGTAACTGGAGCTTAATATCAGCAGGAAAGTCTGGGAGCCAGGGTACCTCCAAGTTATCCCCCTGAGCGTTAAAGAAGCCAAGGTATTTACAAACTAACTCCAGTAAATCACTAGATGACAGCTGTCCTCAGAGGGCATTAATTCTCTGACACCGTGGGCAAAGTGCGTTCAAACCACCAAAGAAGCCCACAGGCAAAGAGAAACAGAAGCTTTTGGATGGAAGACTGGTCCAGGTGAGCTGTGATCCAGAGGGCTGTAGGAGGCAAATAGACAACGTGTGCCACACAGGCATTCTGAGTCACCAGACCTGGTGGGGTACATGCAACCCCACTTCAATTCAATGCTGAGGCCAAGGTTCAGAAAGGAGATGAGGACAATGTCAGGACTAGGAATATTGATTCACTCCTCAAATATTATTTGATGGCCTGCTGCAAGACAGAGGACATAGTCACGGACAAAACATTTATAGCCCTTGCTTCTCTTTCCGCCCCATGTCCTTCTGCATACCCTGCCCTCAGCAAGCTGGGCTCCTTCACAGGCCCATGCATCCTCACACGTTCTGGCTGATAGCTTCCTCCCCTGAAAGATCTCTTTTCCTTCTAGGCTCCCCTCAGCACTCAGCAACCTGTGTTCCTATAAAACTTTGTATAGATTTCTACTATAGCTTGTCAAGGTGAATCATAATCAGTTATCTCATGTCTGCCTGCCCCTACCAGACTCTGGGCTCATGGGGGCACAGAGACTATAAGTACCCAGCACAGAGTAGATGCTCAATAAATGATTAATTGACTTGAATGAAAGGAAAGTGCAAGAAGAAGAAGAATTAGAATGATGGCATTTTAAACTATAGAGTAGAGCATATTTACAAACATGGAAATATCTTCATAAAACATTATCTTAAATATACACACCTACACAGAAAAAGTCTGGACAGATCATATACAACCACATTTTAACAATGAACTTTGTCCTTGGTTTATCTATATTTTCTAATTTTACTGCCATGAAGACATATTAACTATATCATTTAAAAGTTAAATAGCTCTTTAAGAACAGTATAAGTTTCATTGATGGCAAGTCAGGGTCAGGCCAGTGATATTTCACAGATTTCAAGGTCAGACAGGAAGGCTAGTGAGAAACCAAACATGCAGGATCCAGACACAAGATGACTTGGAAATTGAGGCATTTCCTGACTCTGATAGGAACCTTCATCTGTAACCTGGTTGTCAGAGGGGGACCATGTGGGACCCTGGGGGGGAGTTGGCATATTAGGTTAGGGGTGTGATAAGGGAACAAGGCCAGAGAGGGTCGGGGGGGATTGGGGATGAAAGCATGGATACTCACTGCTTCCGGACCCCTGGTCTCCTGGCCAGATTGTCATCTCTCTCCTAAGCAGCCCCAGCCTTACAAATTGAGTTACTGATTATCTGCAGAGCATCAAGCAAGACATGGGAGTCAAAATAATTTGACCTCTGATGATCCATTTCTCTGTCTCTTAAAATACTGGATTATCAAGTTAGAAAGGTCTTTAGTGATCATCTTCTTCAAAAACTCCTCATTTCACAGAGAAGAATACCAAACACCAAAGAAGAGAAACATTTTAAACCAGAAGTCATTATGTCAATGAACATGCTAACTCAGATAGATTGAGGTAACTACTAGAAGTGTTATGTGAAGATTATGAGGCTATAGTCAGGCCCAATTATAGAGAAATTTGTGGTTGATTAGTAATGTCTGCCTTAGCAATGACTAGGGAAGAGATGACCCACATGCCATTTTCTTAACCACTTAGCAGTGGTAGGATAAATCAGCACTAAAAACAGAAGCCATGTATGGAAGGAAGATGATGTAGCACCAAAGAAACTTTTCTAATTTTATAATATAAGGAAACATCATTTGAAAGATGAAATGACTTTCTCAAAGTGCTACAGGGTCCGTCCTTGGTGGTGTTCCTTTCCACTAGCTCCAATGCCACTCCCTCACTCAGCTCTGACAGGTCTTCTCCCAAAACAGACTCGAGACTCATCTGCTTCTGATTTTGATAGCTAGTGCTATTTGCCTCAGACACAAAGACACAACGTCTCAAGTCAATCTTCTCATTCAGGTCCAAAGTTGGCCATTTTCTGAACCTTTACCACTGAACCTCTTTTACATGTCACTTAGCTCCAGTCTTTCCTTTCAACCTGCCTGATTTATTCAAATGTGGAAGAATGACTCACAAGTTACACGAAGACAAACCCAGCTGTGTACCAGAGATAATTATTTCAGAGTAATTAAAATGAGCTAGGCGCTGCCAAATTAAACACCAAGATGTGATGCTGTACATTCTCTCTTATCTGCCTAGTCTGTTCTGTCTGTCAAAAGAAACTGCTTGCCCCAGCAGGGTCTCCCCACCCTAATACATTAATCATCACTGTTCAGCAGCCTTATTAAGGGATCGTCTGTACAAGGGAAACTTTCTGCAGCTCAAGAGAAAAACTGGTCTGAAATCAGAGGGCTCCAAGGTGACCACTTATGCTACTTGCGGTTGGTGAGCTCCCCAAAAAGCTGTCCCAAACATCTAGAACCAACCAGAATGTCTCAAGACAATAGGAACAGTGAGTAAGGAAGCAGAAGAGGCGAAGGGAAGAAAGGAGGTGCGCCTCAGTATAGCTGCCCTCCTCCCTAATCTATTGCATTCACTCTGTACCTTTTGCATGACTCTCTTAAGCTCCTCTCCAACTTAGGACTCCCCTCCAGCAGAGACTCAGATGGAGATTCTTGTGCAACTGCTTTATTGAAAGAGTGCTCTCAGGAGAAACCTATAGGGGTGTGAGGGACATGGGGTATGGCAGAGGAAAAAGGTAGGCAAAAATGTGCTTTCAGGAAAGATCTCAGCTTGATCGCACCAGGAGCTCAGAACCACAGACTGTATCACAGAGTTTGAACAACCCAGAGGCAAGGCAACTGGGCTATCATATGCTTGCATCAGTTAGTCATTGCTGAGGACCACCCCTGTGTGGGAAGGATGAGGTTGAGGGGAACATCTCCTGGCTTGGCACACCTAGGAGCCAAGGACAATCTCAAGAAAGAAGTGCAGAGAGGAGCCGTTAGCCGACAACACTCACAGCAGCTAGAAGAGAGGATCCCCAGGGAGGTAAAGAAGATCTGAGTGGGGCACTAACAGCACCTGCTAAACTCTCTGATATTGTCTTGTGGTGTTCTGAAACAGATTGTTCAAGCTGTGAGTGACCTCAAATTGGGGGGCCTGAACCTGTGGTGTAGCCATGCTTCCAAAATATCCGTGCTTGACTTCAAGGTCTAGGTGATGCCACTGAAATTGTTTGCAAGATGTGCATCTACGAAACTGACAGAGAACAGAGAACACAAGTCTCATCTGATTCTCTGTAGAGTGCATGACCCTCTTGGGTTCAGAAGTTTGCCTGTGAATTTCCTCAGAGCAAAGGGCAGCTATAATTCAGCCTCTTCCATGAAGCCTTCCCCGACGACTCCGTTTTTATCTGATGCAGACCTCAGAGGCATAGCTGGGGGCATAGAAGGGAACAAGGTGCTGTCTTACATCTTCCAAAGGCCATAATGTTGGTCGTAACTTGAAGACGGTGATGAGGATGACTCAAGCTAAAGGTTACTGAGTAATTTCTAAGTGCCAGTTATTGTTCCAAACTTGTGTGGGTGTTATCTCATTTTGTTTTCAAAACTAACCTTCAAAGTAGGAACTATTATCCCATTTTCTCACCTAAGAAACCTGGAACACTGAGAAATTAAGTAACTTGCCCAACTTCCGATAGTTAGGAAGTAGTAGGGTCAGGATTTGAACCGAAGCAGTCTGGTTCCAGAGCTGCAGGGATCTTGGAGGAAGCCATGTAAAATACGTGGCTGAAGCATGAGAATTCAGACCCTGAAGGGAGAGAGAAGATACACAAAGGCCTGTGGCTTTGTAATGCTCTAGACTCCCCATTACCAACGGCACAGGCCGTGCCCCCCCAGGACATAGTAAGTGCTCAAGAACATTGGTTATATAAGTGAATAAGTTAATGGTTAAATGAGATAAAATGAGTCTGAGTGCCTAGCACAGTTCCTAGACTTAATACATACAAAAGAAATGGTAATTTGTTTTCTATTAAAAGAAAGAATGTTATTTTATCCCCTGTTACATATCTTACAGTGTCTCAGAAAATAGTGCTAGGCACAAAATTTGCTGAACTGAACTGAATGAGTGTGAGAAAAAGCAAGACTGAAAAAGAAAAATGAGAGAGCAGGGGAGGAGTGAGGAGAGAAAGAAGAAATGCAAGAAAAACCAGGAGAGAAGGGAATAAAGAAAATTTCTATTGCTAGATGTACAGCCAGCACATCCAGTCAGCAGGATGCCACCGACACATCTGCAGTTTGATTTGAAAGAGTCCAATGTAGCTTGCATCTGTAATTGGATTTTCCTATGCAACTCCAGATCTGAAAGGGAAGATACTCACCTAAATCGGAAAGACACTGAATGAGAATGCATATTCATCTTGCCCTTCTGCAAGCCAGTCCCCCAACCCGCTGCTTCTCCATGAAGTTTTTTCTCCATGGCATTCTCGCTCTCTCCTTTAATCATCCTTTAACACCACAGCACCACCTACCGTCTCTCGATGCCGATAGGTGAGGTATGCCTCAGCTTGGACCTGAAGGAGATTTTAACAACACTAGCAAGCATGCTGGAGGGGACCATTCATCAGTCTCATGACAAGCCTGGTGGAGGCAAAATTGCCACTCAGCATTTCGAATTGCAGGCTCTCTCTTCTCTCCTATTCCTTGCCAGGCTCTTCCTCCACCCTAAAGCATTTTCTCACACGAGTAAATGGGTAATTCAAAGAGAAGGAAAGTCTCCAAGGAAATTAAACATAGTCCCTGGCTAGCCACAGAGTTTCTTATACTTTTACTAGGATGATTTGTGGCTAAAAGGAAAAAGTGCTCAATAGAGCTAATTACTCTGGGAAGTGACCCAGTAGGCTGATGTGCCTCTCCATTTAGGACCACAAAGACAAAGACAGCCTCTGTTGAAAGATTGCTCTTGGCTTAAAGCCTTAAAATCATAGCAATTGCTACAAAACGAATTATCTGGATGTTTGGTGCTTGCTGAGTGGGAAAAGTAAATCTCCCCTCAGCTACCCTGGCCAGGTTCGTTGTCTTCACAGGCAGCTGCCCACTTGACCTCCGAAGCCCATGTCTACCACCACGTCCACCTGGACCTCCACACGAGGCATGGAAATAGCAGTTGTGTCTGGTATTTCCCCATTTCACTCAGCCCAAGCCCACTTTCTCCATTCTGCTGTTCACTGCTGGCCTGGAGTCTGCAAACTGTTTCCCAGGTGCCCTTGTTCACTGCCTCCAGTTATGTTCTGCTGGGGAGGGACTCTCTCCTGTGTTCAGCTCACATTGGCCTTATTCCAACAGCATCAGATAGCTTCTGTGTCTTTCAGAATTCAAGGTGCCAGCCCCACAATGTCCCCACTCTGGGGCCCCGAGTGGGCTGAGTACCAGACACATGGCAAGCCTCAAGTCTGAGCAGCCAGCCCTGCAGTGCATGCAGCCCCTCCCCCTCAAGCACCCAGCTCTGTCAGTAACATCCCGTTTCCCTAGGGTGATGACCACTTCCTGTGGTTACTATTTCTGAGCCACTTCGGGGGTCCCCTTTTTCTCTCTTTCAGCCTTCCAACATTATGTCACTAATTCCCTGGGTTGTATCCCCTCCATCTGACATACCTGGGTGGTTTTGGTTTCCTGACTGATACAGTAAATGCTGTGCAGTGACAATCAAGAGGGTGAAAAGGTGAAATGGTTTTTGAGAGACCAAGGACTGATTTATGAGTCCTACCCACTTTTTTAGGATGGTATCAATAGCAGTTAAGAACAGTCATCTGAGAGTCAGAAAGACTTGGGTTTACTTTCTGGCTCTGCCACCTACTATTTGTAGACCCTTAAAGCAAGCTATGTGAACCGTCTAGCCTCAGTTTTCTCATCTGTGAGATGGGAAATCATGATACCTAACCCACAGAGTTGTAGAGGGATTAAATGATGTATGATTCACACACGAAGTGCCTGTGCGGAGCCTGGCACATAACTATCCTTCAGTAAAGATTATCCCTTATTGTTTTTATTATTAATGTTTTATCTCCACCATCGTCAAGTTTCCCAATGAGGAAGCATTGTAGAAAGAAAATTCCAGGTTCTGGGATGATTCAGGAAAGCTACCACTCCAAACATTCTCTGATTCCCTGTGCTAATAGCAGAGGGATGAAATTCCAACCAAGAGAAGCCTCAGCCAGGAGAACTATAATGGACGAGGCAAGGACACGATCAACAATAATAGCTGCATTTAGTCACTACCCAATATGTGCTAAACACTTTACCTGCATTGACTCAGTTAATTTAGACAACCACCCTATAACGTGAGTACTATTGTCTCCATTACACAGATAAGGAAACTAAGTTTAAAAAAAAAAAAAAACTTGCTCCAAATCACACCAGTAAGCAGTGAGACTGAGCTGTGGCCCTGGTCTGGCTGAGCAGTTCTAGAACCCATGCTGTTTACCATTAAGCGACCTTGTAGAAGGATCGATAAGGTCACAAGCTAAGAGAGACCAGAGAATGAAGCAAGAAGGAATGTATGGAAGCACCATTCAGGAAACAAAGATAGCAAATACAGAACATGCTTAGAACTTTTTTTTTTTTGTACATCTCAGGACAGATATGGTGGTGGAAAGGTGTCACATGAGGCCAGGCAGCAGTGATGTCTCAGAAAATATCAAACAGCTTAGGTCTTATAGACTCAAAAGATCTTTACTCCCAAGGGTCCTCTCCGATTCCTGAACTTTGAAGAATTCAAACATAAGGAAGCCTATTAGGAAAGTTGGCTCCATGAGACTCTCTCTGTCAGGCACTCAATAGCCAGTTCCACACAGACCCCCAATCACCAACTCCAGCGCTAAGAGCAGGTGGTGGGTCCTATGCACAGAGAAAATTGCAGCCTGGTGCCATCTGTATGAGAAAGCATGTTGTAATGAGCCCACAAACATCATTGGGCCAAGTGCATGCATATTAGAGACTCACTTTTAGTCTACAACGAAAGAAAATAATTGATCGTTGCTAATAAAATAAGTAAGCACTTCCCGTATCATAATTAACTCAGCCAAGGCTTAGTTCAGTGGGGCCCATCAGCAGCTCTGTAATGAGAATGAAAAGTCGGAGAGGCCTCTAGAACAATAGAGCAGATGGGAAAATGTCCCACAGAACTTGAGCTGTGCCAGAGATCCTGGCACAGCAAAACAGGGTTCACAAGACAGTCTAAGAGCATCCTGGTTGTCTGCCTGCAAGTGCTGGAAGGGACAGTTCTGTAAAATGCTCACTGCAGAATCACTGTGAAAGTTGCCTCCCACCCACAATCCACTTTACTCGCCCACCAGCCTAATGGAATGGACTTCAAGGCCCCAGAGGGGAACAGGGCCACAAGAGAGAAGCAGCCTGGCCTCTGAAAGCCAGAGTGAAAGATGGCCATCGACCAGGAACAGGAAAAAGACTTTTATGTCACCGCAGTTAACATGACTAACCTTAATTAATATGTCATGTATCCCAGAGAAAGAAGTTCCCGATCCTTAATCCTTCTCCTCAGGTACCTTTCTGAAAGTTGCAAAGGGAGCATCAGAGAAACAACAGGGCAGGTCTAGGAGGCTCCTTCTGGAGCCACCACCCGCCGGGTGAGCATGTTGGGTCGTAAGTGGTGACTACAGCTTGGCAACCAAACACACGGGTGCTTTGGAATAATAGAGAGCTGGACACTTTCAATTAAAGAACTTGCCACTTGGAAAGCGCGCTCAGGAGGAACATGTACCGCATGACCTGTCAGTCACTCCCTTTTATTAATAATAGAGTGTTTGTGCTTTGACTGCTGTCCTCTCGAGAAGCAGAAGGAACACCGACATGATGGGATAGCATTTCAAGGTCAGCAACATCTCAACAGCGGGTCACAAACATTAGAAAAGCGAAAAAGAATACTCCAGATGACTGGCAGCAGGAGCCTAGGAACAAGAAAGAAAACTGCTCATATGACGTTTTATCAGCACATCCAAGCACCAGAACAGTATTTTCCAATGTGCAATACACTTATAAGGGGTGGCACTCAAGGTGGAAGGTGGTATAAAAGTGAATTTTTCTTTTCATTTTTTGCAAATATTTATTTGTTTGTTTATTTTTGGTGAGGAAGATTGGCCCTGAGCTAACATCTGTGCCAATCTTCCTCTATTTTGTATGTGGGATGCCACTACAGCATGGTTTGATGAGCAATGTGTGGGTCTGCACCTGGGATCCGAACCTGCAAACCTCGGGCTGCCAAAGGAGAGTGTGTGAACTTAACCACTATACCAGCGGGCTGGCCCATGCAGTGTTTATTTTTGTAGCTACCTTTTTTAAGTATAAGGGTGATGCCAGCTGCTGTGACAAACGAGCATGAAAGTGTCAGTAGACTGAGCACAATGAGAGTTCACCTCTTGCTCAGGTACTAGTCTGTGGAGAGCGTTCCTGATCAGTATCCTGCTTTAATAAACCTGGTGAATTAGGTAAGCAGGCTCCTTCCATCTCGGGCCCTGCCACCCCCTAAGTTCTTGGGGTCTGCTTCCATCTGGCAGAAGGGGTAAAAGAGCAGATAACATACACATGCTTCTTAGAATGCTGGGCCCAGAAGTGACACCTCACACTTCATGGGTGAGATCTAGTCTTAGGCTACATCTAGAAAGAAGAGCAACATATGAACATATTACTCAATTAAAAAACAAAACTGCATAAATAATAGTATAAGTGGTTCATGACTATGGCCACAATCTTGAGGGTAACTCAAATTTCATAAACCCTAGACCAGAAATTCATAAAATATTGAATCCCCTTCTTTTGCTAATGAAATAGATTTCACACACATGAAAATACTCAGATACCAGCAACCCAGTTGTTAAATCTCAGGAGCTTAACCCAAGGATAATGCCCAAAGGAAATGCTTTACTGTATGGATACAAATTGCAGCTAACCAGGGAATGCAAAACTCACACTGCATTTATAAAACCATAGGTTTGAGGTTATCACAGGCAATGGGCTCACTAATGAGGGCACATCTGGAAAATTAAGTCCAGTTTGGATGTAACATTTTAAAAGTTCACGAGTGATATTATAAGTACAGAGATCTAGACAGCTAGAATTCTGCTATTCTAATAAGTCACTTCTTTTAATTTCATATTCTTATCCATATTTATATTTAATAGTTACATTAATATAATCTTAATATAGTTATGATTTTATTTTCAGCTTACTCATTTGGTAGAATTTTCATACATTTTCCCATGTTGCTACATTTTTTCACATTATAAATTTTAACATTTGCATAATAACCCATCAAGGTATTATTTAATGCATCATAATATCACTTCCCTGTGTTAAATATTTGAATCAGTTCCATTTATTCATATTATTTATAATGTTTCAATTAATTGATCAAATTTTTATGACGTGTTTACTGAAACTGAGACCTAGTTTTTCTCCAATCTACCAGTCTAATAACATTATCCGTCATGCAGACCTCCACACCTAAGACAGGGTATCTGCCCTTTCCTCAGAGTTCTGATTCACAAGGGGTAACCCGTAGATCTGTCGTGTTGGCATTCAATTGTATCATTGTCGTCAAAGCACTCCTCTTTACAGAAGCAAAGACCACTTCTGAAATGGAATCTACAGTGATGCCACATCTACTTGAATCTTTGACGTTATCTTTATCAGAAATCACACCAAGTGGTCACCAAAAGGAAAAAGGCATAGCTTTTTTAAAATGCAGAAAAGAGTCTTGAAACCAATCTCGTCAGTGAGGGCAGCAAGGGCTAAGGAGAAATCAGAGAAGCTACCTGTATTGCTTACCTATCGCTGCATAACAAATTACCCCAAAACGCAACAGCTCAAAGCAAATGTTTACTGTCTCACAATGTTTGAGGATCAGGAATCCAGGGTGGTTTAGCCGGGTGGTCTGGCTCAGCAACAGATGGGACTGTAGTTAGGATGTAGGCAGGGGCTGTAGACATTCAGAGGCTGGACCAGGGCTGGAGCATCAGCTTCTGCAGTAGCTTCCTCCCATGGCTGTTGCTCCTCAACACAGGGCCCTCTATGGGACTGCTTGAGCACCCTGATGGTGTGCAATGGGCTGCTGTCAGAGCGAGCGAACCGACAGAGAGCAAGGAAATCACACTACCTTTTATGACCCAAACTCCAAAGTTGCACTCTCTCATTGTGCTCTTTTTTTTCCTATTCTTTAGAAGCACAGCACTAAGTCCAGCCCACACTGGAGGAGAGGAAAATTAGACTCCACCTCTTGAAAGCAGGAGTATCAAAGAATTTGAGGACATATTTTAAAGCCAGCACAGTAACTGCTAAACTATCACAGAATAATGGGCAAAGTGTGGATTTTTACAGTCACACACATTTTCTTTCAAATTCTGGTTGTGCCAAGGATTAGCTATTTAACATTGAGCAAATCCCTTGGTGCAGTGCCCTCAACCTCCTTCTTCACCACCATGCCAGAGATTATTTATTGTCTGCTTGCCTCACCATATTGTTATGAGACTCAAACAAGATAATGGAAAATAGTGGGTTTTTTATTAGTCATAAATAAAAATTGGATATTAATAATAGCCACCATCAAAACAATGATTATTACTCAGGACTCTTTAGGTGACAAATGACCTCACTGAAATCACACTCCACAGAAGTTAAACCAAAAATTGAATGTATCAGTTCACATAAGCAGAGGTACTTCAGGAATGGCTAGATCCAGGATCTCATCTTGGTTGAGATCTTTTTCTTTCTGTCTCTCTCCTATCTCAGTTTTTTTCTATTTCCCTTTTTGTCTTGGTTCCTTCATTTTTGTGCAATAACTGTCTTTCTCCACGTGGCCAGGAAGAGGATTACAAGCAGCTCCACCTTACATCATCGTCAAAGCTTATTATCCTAAAGGTAAAAGAAGTCTCTTTTCTCTCCCAGCATCCACATATCACATCTCAGGGAACATTCTAATTAACTCTCCCTTGTCACTGCCATATTTAAAACCCTCCAATCACAATTCCAATCAATCAAGATCTTCTTCATAGACTATAAGCTCCTGTACAGTTCGGTCCTGGGCCACCTCTCTGACCTCATTCCCTATCACTCTGCCCTCATTCATGCTATTCTAGTCACATTGACTTCCTTGCTGCAGCCTCAGGGTCTTTGCACCTGCACTTCCCCCTGCCCAAAAATACTTTTCTCTAAGATATCCTCTCACTTCCTTCAGACCAGATGTCACTTTACCATGGAGGTCTTCCATGAACCTCCTTTCTAAAATTGCTGCCCACTCTCCTACACGATCGACTCTCTACATGCTTTTTACATTTGTGAATACAACCATTGTCTGACATTTTATTGTATTTCTGTTTCCTGGTGTACCTTATGTCTTCTTCAAATAGAATATAAATTCTGTAAGCACAGAGACCCTATTTTGTTCACTGTTGCATCCATAATAAAAACCAGCACCTAGGGCTAGCCCTGTGGCCTAGTGGTTAGGTTTGGCACGCTTCACTTCAGCACCCAGGTTTGGTTCCTGGGCACAAAACTACACCATTTGTTGGCAGCCATGCTGTGGTGGCAACCCACATACAAAGTAGAGGAGGATTGGCACAGATGTTAACTCAGGGCGAATCTTCCTCAAGCCAAAAGAGGAAGATTGGCAATAGATGTTAGCTCAGGGCTAATCTTCCTCTGCAAAAAACAGAACAAAACAAAATGAGAAAAAGTACACAGCACCTAAAACACAGTAGGTGCTCAGTAAATATTGTCGAATGAATGAATGAAAATACCCATCAATAAACCAACCACTGTGACTGGAGAATAGAGTATTCTGGCCAAAATGAATGACATGTCCCTTCCATGGGGATCAAGATTGATAGCACAATCAGAACAACATGGAGTTGGCAGTGGATCTGCAACAGAAAATCAAAGTACAGTTTATCAGATGCAAAGGGAAGGAATGTAGGGCCGGCGAAAAATACAGCCATCCACCAGATCACGTTTATCCCAATCCCACGCAAAAGGCTGCAAATAATTGTGAAAGGGAGGTCAGAGATGGAGGGAGTAGATTTTAAAGCTGTTATGTATATACCATACAAGGCCTACAGCCAAAAGCCACTGTGAAGCTCATGCCAATTTCATAGATAAACAGACATAATCAAGAAACATTCAAATACAAAATTTATCACAATGCCTAATAAAAACTGCAACAAGCCCCAGCATTACGAATTAATGATCATCAATGAGTGGCATGGCATTAGAAAAGTGAGAATTTTAGAAAAAGCATTTTGTGCAAAAGCAGGCATCAAGAGAGGCATTAAATCAAACCACGGTACCGTGAAAAGGCAAAGGAGAGGTGGAAAGGATAATTTCTCAAAAAGTAACTTTCTGACTGAGAGAATGGATTGATAGTACTATCCGTTCTTTATAGGAAAGCTCCCAACAATGAATTTCCTTGTCATCATGATCTAATATTGGTTACCAGCTATTACTCTCATTTGTCATGTTCTACATCCGCGCCATAGTATAAACAATATCAGGGATTTCTTCAGTCGTATTTCACGGCGCCTCCTGGAGGGGTTGGATTTTGTATTCAAGTGCAAACCCAAGTGTTCCAAATCTATCTAAGCTCATAAAAACTATAAATGACCTGGTTGGGGTGCCCGGATGCCCAGCGGTGCTATAGAATGTAAGGCTGGTTTGCTGGAAGCCTTCCTTGCTTTAGAAAATTTACTTATCCTTTACAATGGGATTTAAATTAGGCTGCTCCACATAAAATCAGATTGCTTCTACTAACTGTCTATGCTGTTCCTTCACTTTCCAAGACAACTCAACTCTGATCTCCCTCCTCCGTTGATCACTACAAATCATAGCTACCTTTTATTGAGTGCCTAATATTTCCTGCTACACTTCACAGAAGGTCTCAAACCATCATGACAGTCCCTTGAGATAGACATCATCATCACCATTTTAGAGACGAACCATGACTCAGTGCTGTGGAGTTGCTTGCCCAACACCCCACAACTAGTATTTGGCAGAATCAATCATTCAGCTCTAATCTGTCTGATTCAAAAGCCCACATTCTCTCAATTCTATCACGTGGCCTCCACTGTCAGTTACAAAGTTCTGCCATTATTTTCTCCAAATATTTGTCAGACTGACCATTCCAAGTGCACCATTCTGACTCCAACCTTCATCACCTTATGTCTAAATCACTACAACCACATCCCGATTCATCCCCATAACCCTAATGTCTTCCAACTCCAAAATCTCCTGAAATATTATCATCCTCATATCAGAAAATGTAACTATTTCCTCAGTTATTGTCAAACCAAGTGTAGACGTTTTGGCTAGAGTCCACTACCTTAACAGGAACTTCTGTCCCTTTTATACCTCTAGGCAGGCAAAGCCCTCTGCAATCTGGCCCTGCCTTCTTCAGTCAGAGTGCACTGTTCACTGTCTCTACCATATGGGTGTATTCTCTCATATCCTCATGACAGACAGACAGAGAGAGTCATAGAGACAGAGACAGACAGACAGACTTAGATATATAAAGACATAGAAAGACACAGATAGACACAGAAAGAGAGACAGAGAGAGACATAGAGAGAGACATACAGGTAGAGAGACGCATAGAAATAGAGAGGCACATAGACAGGGATGACAGACAGAAATAGAGTAACAGAGAGAGAGATAAGGAGGATAGATCGAGAGAAACAGAGACACACAGAGATAGAAACGCAGAGACAGACACACGTAGACATATAGACAGAAATAGCCCTAGCTATAGATGCAGATCCACCCACTCTACATCTGAGTGTGGCGGGTATCCAGGTACTACTGATACGGTTCCAAAGCTATGTTTTCTTGAGCTCTCACTATCTGCTAGGAGTTTTGCATGTTCTCAACATAATCTTCACAATCATCTTAGGAGATATGTACTATTATTTTCCCCATTTCATAAATGAGACACTAGAGGCTCTTATAGGTTAACTTGCCCACCTTGTAAATGACAGAATAGTATTTCAACCCATGTGTGTACAGCTCTCAAATCCAAGATTATGGACATCAGCAGTTCACAACTGGTGATGATTTTTCTCCCCAGAATACTCGGCAACGTGTGGAGACGTTTTCGATTTATCACATGGGAGGTGAGGGAAGAATGCTACTGGCATGCAGTGAGTAGAGGCCAAGGGTGCTGCTAAACATCCTGAGATGCACAGCACAGCCCCCACATCAAAGGACTGCCTGGCCCCAAATGTCAATAGTGCAGAAGTTGAGAGACCTTGATATAAATGCACAACCTGATTCTAACACTCAGTTTTCCCCCATCTGCTCTAGTCCACACCAGTCCCTCTCTTCTGGACATCTAAATAACCTTAAGTATATATTTATTCATCAATTCACCAACCATTTTCTGGGAGCCTCCTAATTAGTAGGCAGAGAGGAAAAAAAATGATTAAGACATGCTTCCTCACAGGCTATTACATAAAGAGGTAAGAGATATGTGAACATATAGCTTCAAGTCAACGTGCCAAGTGCTATGATAAAGATGTGTGCAAAGGACTTGGGGAGCACAAACAAAGAACATTTAAATCAGGAAATATAGGGCCACAATCCCTAATTCTCAATACTGAAACCTGAAAAGTTTCAAAAACTGAAATGACTTCTGCACAGCAAAGGAACAATCAAGAAAATGTAAAGGCAACCTACAGAATGGGAGAAAATATTTGCAGATCCTGTATCTGATAAGAGGTTAAAATCCAAAACACACATGGAATTCATACAACTCAATAGCAAAAAACAACTTGATTTTTTAAATGGGCAAAGAACCTGGTTATATATTTTTCTCAAGAAGACATACAAATGGCCAATATGTACATGAAAATGTGCTTAGCATCACTAATCATCGGGGAAATGCAAATAAAAACCACAGTGAGATATCACCTCATACCTGTTAGAATGGCTATTATCAAAAAGACAGGAGATACGTGTGAGGGTGTAAAGGGAACCCTTGTATACTGCTGGTGAGAAGGTAAATGGTGCAGCCACTCTGGAAAATAGAATGGAGATTCCTCAAATAATGAAAAATAGAACTACCATATGATCCAGCAATTCCACTCTGGGTATATGTATCCAAAGGAAATGAAATCAGGATGTCAAATAGATACTGCACCCCCATGTTCATTACAGCACTATTCACAATAGCCAAGATATGAAAACAACGTAAGTATATGTTAATAGATGAATGGATAAAGAGAATGTGAAATACATATGTATATATACCAAATATATATATGGTAGAATATTATTCAGCCATAAAAAAGAAAGAATTCCTGCCAATTGTGACAACATGGATGAATCTTGTGAACATTATGCTGAGTGAAATAAGCCAGACACAGAAAGACAACTACTGCATGATCTCACTTATATGTGGAATCTAAAAAGTTGAGCTCATAGAGCCAGAAAGTAGAACAGTGGTTGCCAGGGGCTGGGGGAAATGGGGAGATGTTGGTCAAAAGTTTCAAACTTCTGGTTATATGATGAATAAGTTCTGGGGGTCTAAGGTACAGAATGATGACTACAGTTAACAATACTGTTTTGTATACTTGGAATTTACTAATAGCAGATCTTAAGTGTTCTCACCACAAAAAAAAATAATAGCTATGAGAGATGATGGATGTGTTGATTGTGGTAATTTCACAGTATACACATATATCAAATCTTACATTGTACACCTTAAACGTAACACAATTCTTACTTACCAATTATACCTCAATAAAGCTAGAAAAACTGAAATGAAAAGTTTTAAAAACTGAAAGACTTGTTACCCTTAAATTTAGCACCAAAATCCTTTGCGGCGAAACCCAACTTGAACTGAAGTGAAGTGTCAGTGGTATGTCAATGACGCTGCCAGTCATAAGCTTTTCTGCTGTCCTTTGCTATTTGGTAACTTTTGGCTTAATTACACTATGAAAATATCAGAAAGAACTAAATACACATCACAGGGTAACAGTGAGAAGATCAGTAAGCCTCATGAGCAATAGCACAGAAAATAGTCATCACAAAAGCTTAGCCAAGGTCTGTCTGTAAGGCATCTACTGATGAATATGGTGAAGAATCTATATGACTTAAAGAAAAAGGAAGAGAAGTTGTGGGAGTTTTACAGTGATAATGATGACCAAGCACTAATAATAAATTGGAAACCTTGCAAAGCATAAAAAAAAATAAAGATCTTGATAGTGTTGAATGGATTTATGTTCACCAAAAAATGAATATATGCCATTGACTGGTTTTTTGGTCTTGACATATGCTAGAATACACTTTGTAGAACATTAACAGTAAGTGTGAATATTCAAAATATCAGCTGTAGAAAAGGAACGCGTGCCTTTGGGTAAAGTGTCGGAAATCAAAGACCTGCTCATTGTGAAAGTTATATTTACAAATTTGCAAAGATACTATCTGATGAAAACCTTAGCCCTGAATAAATTTACAATGCTCATGGAACAGCTCTGAATTGGTGCTGTGTTCTTAGAAAAACATTAACAATGGACAACACAAGGGGTCTTGAGAATGCCAGCAAACACACTGACTCTGCATGCATATACCAATGCCTCAGATGGTTGCAAGAAAAAACTGGCAATAACTGACAAAAGCCAACATCCAAGATGCTACAACATGGCTGTACTCTGAAACATGATGCTAAGTGAGAGAAGTCAGTCACAAAATGCCACATATTATATGATTCCATTTATATGAAATATTCAGAATAGGCAAATCTATAGAGACAGAAAGCAGATTAGTGGTTCCCAGGGACTGGGGGAAAGAGAATGGAAAGGGACTGCTAATGGATACACGGTTTCATTTGGGGATAATGAAAATGTTCTTTTATTAGATTGTGGTGATGGTTGCACAACTCTGTGAATATACTAAAACCCATTGAGCAATTTAAATTCGTTTGGATAATATATGGATTGTATATCAATAAAGTTGTTAAAAGAAAAAACAACATAGGGTAATCAGAGAAATCTTTTTCTGATAGATTCAACAATACTTTGTGCCAGAGGCATAAGTTGGACCAGAAGAAAATTTTATGTTTGTGTGTCTCTCTCCCAAATGTCTTGTGAAAAATAAAGTGATTGGTGTTTATTTCCCCACAATGTGACATTTATAACAAAGCCTCACGAGCAAGGAATTTTATGGTCCATGAAGAATAGGTACAAATACTTTTGAAAAAATTCTATCCTTGCTATATTGAAGAAGAAACTAAAAGATTCAAGATTTCCTTAAAGAGTTCAGTCTTAAGGATGCCATTTACATGGTTGTTAATGTTGGAACAATGTTGATCAATCAACAAATGCTTGGCATAGGTTTTGAAAATGAAGGTCTGAAAATGAGCTTGCATGTGAAGATTTGAAGGACTCCATGCACATAATAAAAAGAAGATAGCAAACCACCTTGCTTACCAAAAAAATTATAAAGTGAAAACGAGCTGTCATTGAAGGAATGCTGAGCTTAACCATGACACACCTGTTATACTTTCCTTGGGTGATGGGGAAATGGTGGTGTTAAAAATAGGTAAATATAAGGATGCTAGTAACAATGATGAGGATGCTATTTTGAACTCAGGTGGAAAAGAATCCATAGAGATGAATATGGTGAACAAGTATCACGATTTAATAGTTGGCCTTGAACAAAGTGTATTTATGTGTGAGCAAGAGACTAAGGCAGTTCACTCAATTAACACGCTACTACCTGGACAAAAGTTTATGATACAACTGATGATACTGGAAAAAAACTGTTTCAAAGCATCAATTATAGCAACAGTTTATCGCTTGAGAATCTTGTTTGTAGCTCATCATGCAATATTCAACAGAGGCAATACTGACGTATCTTCCTCAAACAACCAGATTTAAGAAGCATTTACACAATGTACAAGTACAGACATTTGCCTTAGTCCAAACCTATACACATTTGAAGTTTTCCAGAAAGGTTTTCTTCAAAATATAGTCCGTGTTTATCAGGGGTCTATTCCTTCCATTCTTTCACATCTTCCTAATCAGCAAGCTCTACTGAATATTTCCATTCCACTAATATTTCCTTTCCCTTCTCTAATACAAATATGTCTCAAAAGCATGGCAGAACTCTCGAAAGAGGAAATACTTAACACAGATGCAAGTTCATTTTTGAGGTAGTGAAGGCTGGTTATTGTTATCAAAATACACTTAATCTTTACCACATTCTCATAACCAGCAGTAAATATGGTGAGAATTTACTTTGTATTCTCTTAGATCTCCTTTAATTGACTATATTCCAACCTCTATTCCTCCATGATTTAATGTGAAACTTGAGAAAGTTACTTGAATTTGATATATCTAAATTTCCCCCCATGTAATGGCTATAATAATATCTAATGTACCTCGTGCCAAAGTTATGAGAATTAAATGACACAGTGGCTATAAAAGCTTATTAATAAAGACAAAACTGTATGTATAATAAAATCTGAGTCCTACTTATCCCAAGACGTATTCCTCAGAATGCTAATCTCACAAGATAATTTGAGGGGAAAAAATGGTTTCTGAAAAGATGCTTGAGAGGTGCTCTCTATTCTACTTTCTCTTGGAGATTCCAAATGCATTTAAAAGTATTAAAAGATTTTGGAGGTTCCAAAGTTTAAAAAAACAATCTTGTGATTAGAGCCTGGCACTAGGCCCAGACAGAGTCCAGTTTCTTAGCTCACCCATTTATTGGCTGTGAATTTTTAGCACATTGTTTCATCTCCCTGAGCCTCCATTTTTACATCTACAAAATGGAAATGAAATAATTTCTCCCTCATAAAATTGTTGAGGAAATTCAATAAAGAGATGTCGTAAAGCACTTAGCAAAGTGCCTACCACATGGCAAGTGCCCAATAGATGGTAGCAATGATTAACTTGGCCTTATTAATTCTATTAATCGTAAATTTTTCCTAACTCAGCTTTTTTCCACACTCTTGGCCATTGAACCTCTTTTTTCCTTGTTATATATGAGCAGAGTTCCTCCCATCACACCTCTGGGAAAGCCACGTCTTAGGTAACTAAAATAACAAACTCTTGTCCTCTCAATTTCTGCTTTCTTCACTTAAATCCTTACCACCATTAGTCTTAAACCAACAATACGACTTCTCCAGGGAGGAATTGCTCCTCTGCCTCAGGAAATGAGAGGATGCTTCCTGGAAGTGAAAAACATTTCCAACGACACAGGACAATCCATGATTAAGTGCAGATGAGTGTTTCTGAGAATAAGACTACAAGAGTTCAAGGGCAGAAATGATCCCGAGAGAGAAAAGTCAATTGAGAGCGTCCTGGGGAATGTGAAACTTGAAGTGGGCCTTGAGGTAGGGTAGGATTTGGGAACTTGAGAACGATGTGTGGGGAAGGGAAAAACTCAAATTTTAGAACTGTATGCAAGGCCCTTCAATACTTCTTTTTGCCCTGGAACACAAGGAAATTTAAAATGTTTCCATATGTAAGCTACTTGACTTGGCTCATTGCCCCTAATATCTGTTATGTTTCCCTTAAATCAGCAGGAGTGATATCCCACTTAGTCTCTTACTGTGTGAGTTCCCAAGAGGAAAACCAGTGGGGACACACCACCCAATATATTTCTCCCTGAGAGAGGCATCTCTCCTAAGCCTGTCTGTTTTTCTACCCTCATAAATTGGAGGGGGAAAATCTCACAATTTAGAATCCCGTGAATTGAGCATATATTTAATCCTTTTTCAAAATTCTAGGACAAGAGAAGCCAAAATCAACTCACATGCCAATTCATGATCAGCTATTAGTGGCTGCTCAACACATTGTGTTGAGAAGAATAGCGAGGCCCCATCTGAGCTCAGCAAGGAAGGGTCCCGAGATCCCAGGAGACAGGAGTGTCACATCACCACCGTGCACTTATAGGAACAAATGCCCATCTTCCTTTCCCCTGAGCTCTAGCCCGGACCCCCAGAGCCAAAGGCCCTGGTAACGAGAAGACTTAGAGGCTCCAGTGGGGAGAAGAGGACAGAGGTGACTTCCTCCTTTCCCATGACACCTTGAAGAATCCTTCTTGGTGTCTAGCCATACTCACTCCCCGTGAAGAAGCTGAAGGGTGAAAAGGAAGGGTGCCAAGAACAGCCCATTCCACAGGCTTTTTCCTATGACTGCCTACAGACAAGACTCATAGCCTCCACTTGAAAATGAGCACCGGCTCCTTGTGAACAGAACAGCGTCTGCTTCATCTCTCAGACCAGATGTGAACCTTGCTCACAGAAGGCACATAACAATGGAGCAATGGCCAAGTGCTTAAAAGAAGTAGGCCCAGCCAACAAGCACTGAACTCTTTGGATTTCTAGTAGTTTTTACCATATTTATCTCAATAGCAGCCCCTCTGGAAGACTTTCCCATGAGCTCCCAAAAAATGCATCAAGCTTTCCCCTGGGCAACGTTTTTATTCCCATTGCTCCTCTTTGCGAGATAGGTGGGGCTTAGATGTTTACATCTCATCTCCTCATGAATGGCCCTCTCCACAGCAGGAACCTTCTTATTTCTTTCTGATTCCTCCTGAGCTTAACTTCAAGTCTGGCACACGACAGAGTTCAATAAATGTGTATAAAGGAATTGACTAAAACAACAAGAATAACAAAATCAACTGATTAATTATACTCAAAACTAGGAATGAGGAAAGTCCTTCTAGCGAAAAATTTCCCGTATTCACTTTTTAACTAGAGAAACCTTTAGTTTCTTCAATTTATGAGAATCTACTATTTTATTGAGATTGAGAGGTGGGAAAGGGGATGAAAGAAATCTGGGAAAAGAAGAAGCTAAACTGAAAATGGATACAGAACTAGAGAAAAGAAGTATGGTAATTCTTGTCCCTAGTCATACTGCAGAGGCATGATGTAATTCTCAGGATGCTGAGAATTATCAAAGATCTAATAACAAAAGCCTAAAGTAGAAACTGATATCCTGAACGTGTCTGATCTAGCTTAGAAACTGTTAAATTAGCCTATAAACCTGCTGTTTTTTAGTCTAAAATCATAAATCTTTAGAGATTTTTGGCTTCATAATTTGTTTCGAAACTTAGAAGACACAAAAGGCTTTTGTAAAAATGATATATGCCATTCATAAAAGACCATGCAGATGGCTAAGGATGGGTGGGGGAAACAACCAAATGGAATAGGGACTTACTTTAAATGGAAATTCATTCACAGGAAATTGCCCCTAATACAGGAAACATCCACATCTGCCAAAGTTCTGAAAATTTGGACATCCTGTAAATATCCATCTCATGCTTATTGTTTTTGGATTTCCGTGAAATCTCTTTTTGAGAAGTTAGTTTCCTGCTCAATATGGTTGTGACATACAATCAATTCAATAACATAGCACTGAATTTTAAAATAAAATTAATGTGCTTGGATAGTCAAAGCGTCAACCCAATTCTTTTTCTCATCCTGAACACCCACCTTTCAGATGAGATTTATTTTTCCCATGCCAACTATGGATTTAAAGATCAGAGTAATTGCAGACATTTCATACAGGAAAAATACTTCAGGGACCCTTATAACATTTTCTGTAAATGCTTTCTGAAATATGAACACCAAGCTGGGTATAACCTTGAATGTGAATGTCCCCATGAACTGCTACAGGTTTCTGGAGAATGAGAATGACCATTGACCAGATCAGTCTCCAAACTCCTTTTACAAAGGGAGTAGCTCAAGAAAAGTGGCCCAAAAAGGTTAAGAAATGGTCAAGATCCACAGTTAAAGCCAGAGCCAGAGGAGCCGCAAAACTTCACTCTTAGTCAAACCTTCTTCTGCTATAGCGTACTAGCTACATTCTGCCAATCAGCACCCGAAAAATTTCTAGGAAACCACAAAATAAGGTTTCTATGAGTTGTTATTTACTGTTTTTGCTAATGATAACCAATTGTAACACAATACAAACTCCATGACAGCATAGATTTGCATCTGTTCTGTTCGCTGTGGTATCCCTTGCACCAAGAATAGTGCCTGGCACGTAGCAGGCACTCAGTGAGTTGTGTTATGTATTGAGTGCTCACTATGTGTTAGATGCTGGGATAAGTACTCCACATATATGACCTCATTTAATCCTCAAATCTCACTGTTATGGACTGAATTATATCCCCTAAAATTCACATGTTGATGCTCTAACCCCCAAAGTGACTGTATGTGGAGATAGGGCCTGTAAGGAGATAATTAAGGTTAAATGAGGTCATAAGGGTGGATCCCTAATCTAATAGGACTGGTGACTCAATAAGAAGAGGAAGAGACAACAAGGAGGCACACACACAGAGGAAAAGGCCGTGTGAAGACATGGCTGTCAGCAAACAAAGGAGAGACTCTGTAGGAGAAATCAACCCCACCAGCACCTTGATCTTGGACTTCCAGCCCCCAAGGATGTGAGAAAATAAATTTCTGTTGTTTAAGCCCCCAGTCTGTGGTATCCTGTTATGATAGCCCCAACTGACTGATACACACACAATCAGATCAATATTATTTTCATCCCATTTTTCTGACAAAGAATCTGAGGGGTTAACTAATTTCACTAATGTTACCATTGCTGGTCTCTGGGTTTCTCAATGGTTGGTGGTTAGACAATGGATGTCAGAGGGAAATAGAGGTAGATAAATTTTTTAATAGATTTTGATGTATAGTAAACTACACTCTTACAAGTCTCACTGAAGAAGTACAAAAGAAAAGAAAAAGGAAACTGTTCTGGGTAGCAATGAAGCAGCTCTTAGATTCCCAATTTTCTGATTCTCCCCAAATTTTAGATCACACACAATCATGGCTTGTTTTCCTTTTCCAAGATGGCAGTGTAGGGTTTGGTAATGGTGCTCACTGCATGGCATCCTGACCCGTGATGGAAATACCTTTAACAGCCTAGAAAGGATCCTGTGCACCTCCCACTACTCAGAAAAACAGACTGTCTTCCGGGTCTCCCTTGGATCAGCAACCAAGGAAGAGCATTATTCTTCACCTGAATCCACCAAAATCAAAGCAAATTGTTTAGGATCAGGCACGTTATTTTGTTTCTTACAAAACAATGGAACCCCTTAAAATTCTTTAAGTTGAACAACTACATATATTCATATAAGCCAATTTAACAAAAAAAAAATAGATCCATTGCAAGATTTCTGAACAATGGCTTCCTAATAAAAACTCTAGTTTCAGGCATGGAACAAAATGGAAAACCCCCATACTGTCTTCATCCTGAGTCCAGGACCCTCCTCTCAGTATGAGGTGGAGGCCCAAATAAACCTCCCATGTTTGTGAGGGAGTAAAAGAACATGGATGAATCCAGAAACAAACCAAAGGCAAAACAGCGGTCCGTTTTTTTATGACCACAACTCACTTTTGTCAATAAGTTGATGCTTGATAAATATTAAATGACGGTCCAGGACTCAACCAAAGTTATACTGCAAAGTGACCTTTAAACTTGAACATAATCTGAACCTTGAGAGAAAGAAAGATGGAGAAAGGTTATTTCTCAGGAAGTGTTTTGAAGCTTCCCAAAGGTAGAAAGTCAGCATTCTCACAGTTCGCACTCATAAACTGGTCTTGTTATAACTCTGCTACAAAGCTACACAAAGAATCACACACCCCAGTAGTACAGTCTGAAGAGCTTGGGGAAGGGTTGTGCCGAAGAGAAGTAATGAAAACAGAGAAGCCAGTCTTGCAAAAATACATTCGTGAAGTTCAACATTTTGCATGATTGTCTTGTAGTAATTAGCAGAAAGCACAGTTGAGGGGACCCTTCCCCCCCCAAAATTATTATAGGCTTAATATTCTTGTACATGCAAACCAGAGGGGGCAGCACGATATCACCTAGCAAAACAACTCACGCTCAACATTCTGATAAGGCCCTCCCAGCCACTCTCTTTAAGAAAAAGGTTCAGCCTCCCTGAGACCTAATGTTTTGAGTTGATAAAAAATTTTGGCTAAATGCCTATTTACAGGCAATGCAAGATCACTATCCTAATATCTAAGGAATTATATGCCCCCTAATAGGAGAGAGATTCTCCATTTTCATTTGAAATAAGGAAATAAATGTCTCCACAGTTTAACAATATCCCAGATCCTGTATCACACAGCAATGTAATTGGCATCCTTGCTTTCGCAATATTGCGCTCAGGGAAGGAAGACATCTTATCTTTTCAGTATGCTTTTGAAGTCCATTTAAAAGTGGAGAACGTAGCTGAAGAGCCACTTAAGGAGAAACCTGAGAGGGGACAGGACTTATAACCATGATTATGCTGTGCTTTCAAGCTGCAAATTTGCCAAATGGAATCTTCACATTAGAAGTGAGGCCCCAACTACACACAGATTGTCATCTGTACCTCTCAGGAGACTAAGGCGTATTGTTATCATGTAGAGGTACACTGTCCTGAATTAATACAAGCTTATTTTCCCCCGATATAATTTAAGCTAACATAACACACTGGAAAGAACTTAACATCACAGGCTTATAATAAAGTTCATTAATATATTGAAAAAAAACACTAAAATGTTGTACTAGTCCCAACAGACTCTCCCCACAACGGTCTAGCTATCCAATTAGAAACCCCAGAGTTTTTTGTTAATGGCAGGTGGTAGAATTAATTGTTTAAGAACATGAGCTCAGGAGTTAGAATGCCTATGTTCAAATCTGCCTGATAGAACTTTCTGGACTAACAGAAATGTCCTAGATCTGTGTTGTCCAATACCGCAGCTACTAGCCACATTTAGCTATTGGGCATTTGAAATGTGGTGCAGGCATCAGAGGATCTAATTTTTAAATATCTAATTTTAATTAATTTAAATTTACATAGCCTCATGGGGCTAGTGACCACCATAGTGGACAGCACAGTCCTATACCCTGTACTCACCAGCTGTGTGTCTTTGGACATGTAACTTAACTTTTACGTGCCTCAGCTTCCTCACTCCTAGAATAGGGATAAAAATGATACCTCATAAAATTCTTGAGGGGATGGAATAAGGTAAACCATGCAAGGGCCCTAGCACAGAGCCGGGGACTCGGGTCATTCTTCTGCAATGTCTTTTCTTTCATTTCTTCTCTGCATTCCCACAGCGGTCACCTTTGTCAGATTCTTATTGTACTCACATTCTCAAAAATCCTCTTAACTCACCTCCCTCCCCCTGGTGAGTTCAAGCTCCAATCCGCCCCGAAAAATATAATCAATAAAAGTTTTTTAAATACAATTTTTACCATATTACTCTTCTAATATCAAAATCACTTATAACTCCCTAGGACCTTCAACAGAATATGCAGTCTGGCTTTTAAGGCCCTTTATAATCTGACTCCAAGCTGATGTTTCACACAATCTCCCTCTCTCCCCGGATACAATCTACAGTGTTGACCAGATGGAGCAACTTGTTCTTCCTCAGACCAACCATGCACATTTTCACCCCACACCTTCTCGACAATATACTCAACTAAATGCTGCTTTCCTTTTCCCTTATTTCATCATATTCTTCCTTTGAGGCCTATCCCAAACCCCCTCATTCAAGAAGCCAAACCCTCTGAGGCACCTATGAGAAGGATGAGGCATTTAACAAGCCCATATGCTTTATTAGCACGTCATTTTTCATGTGTGCATTTTTTTGATTGCCCTCTAAGAACAAAAGCTCTCTGAAGACAAGGGGTTATGCTTTTGGTGTCTCCCCAAGAGCGCCTAGCCCAGTACATGCATGAGTAAGGGACTCATTACAAATGTGACCAAGAATTGCTGTTACACATGAACACAGACGTTATTCAACTTAAACACTTTGAAAATCTCTGCCAGTTAAACCGCAAAACGTATTTGAAATTCCTATTTTAAAATAACTGCACTTTGAATAAATACCATGGAAAGAAAATCTAGGCAAATATTTATTGATTACTAACCAACGTTTGCCTTAAATAAAACCCTCGATAATTCTCTGCTGTCCTTCTGAATCCTGCTAGAGAAACTTCTCCAAGGATGATTTCAACGTGTCCTTCAATCTCTGTGAGCATGTGCTTTGTTGACAGGCTCAACTCCATCTGCCTCTCTCCCTGAACTCCACCTTCTCTGACCCTCTGGACTCTCCTCTATGCAGCTTCCCTACCCTTGACCCTCCATCACCCTCACAGTCACCCCCACTTTGGAGGACTTTTTCAGCCCTCTGCTCCCCCACCCCTTCAAAGCCTCTAGGAAACCCCATTCCCAACTATTTTCTCCCTGTCCGATGAGATGACTCTTTCAAACCTCCCTTGGCTACCAGAGAGTCGAGAAAAGGGAAAGATGAAGGTAATCAGAGAGAAAATGTCTTGAAAGCTCACTTGGGTCAGAGCTTTAGTCACAGTTTCTGGCATGGAAGAAAGATCTTTGATCTCAGAGATAGTTCTCCACAAAATAACATGCCAGATAAAAGCCAGACAGCTTTTTGTAATTTGCACTCCTTTTTCAGACATTCTCTAATGCTGTGGTTCTCCAGCTTGCAAGTGCATGAGAATCCTCAGGCGTACTTGGTGAAACACTGATTCCTGAGCATCACTGCTAAGGGAATCTAAGGCAGTGAGTCAGGGGCTACCCAGAAACCTGCATTCTAGTGAGTACCCAGCTCCTTCTCTCACAGGGTCAAGACTGACAAATATGGCAGATGCTGTCTCTTCCTCTCTAAGCCAGTCTTCTGTTTCCTCTCTGTACGCCAAGAGAAGAGGAGCAACCAATTGCAGCAAAAAGACTTATATCTCCTGGAAATGACAGACTCTTCCCAACAAGGGTAAGTAGGTAGAGAAGCCGGGGCAGAACAAGGTGATCAGGCACATGAGGCAAAGACTAAAAGGCTATTGGTAACCACAGGTTAAAGCAAATGACAAATGGAGATCCAAGAGGAGAGCTGAGAAATTTTCAGTACAAGCAAAAGGGGAAAAAAGGTAAAAGAATTGCTACCATAAAGTCTACCACGTGTAAAGCATCACGTTTAATTGCAAAATGCCAATTCTTAGAGGGGAAACTCACCACAATTTAACATGAAGTATCTAAGCTGAGTCAGATCAAGTAATATGGTCCAAGACTCATCTAATCAGGTCATTTCCCGAGGTCAAAGAAAGAAGAAAGGGTAATTTCCCAGCCTGGGCTGGGTCCTGCCATAGGAAGCAGGAGGACATAACATTTGCAGAAAATTAGAGGCATTAGCAGGTGAGAGAGAGGGTCCTAATAACAATAGCTAGAGAGGCCACACATTCTTGCACAGACCCTGGACCATCTCTCTTTACACCTTTGTCCCAGCATAATTATTAATATCACCCCCTTTCCTTCCTGAGTTCTGTTTTTGCAGTAAATTATGTAATTACTCTAATAATAGCTAAGAGGCATGTACTAGGCATTGAGCTAAGTGTTCTACTTATGTCATTTAAATCCTAAACACCATAGGGGACCGGAATTAATACTGTCATTACACCCTCATTGAGCTGAGGAATGTGGGAGGCTGTTGGAAGTTATTGGGAGTTAAATTACTTGCCTATGACCACACAGTCAGTAAATGACAAGACTTGAACTCAGGTCAGGAGAGGCAGTTCTCTTAACTAGGATTGGTAAACTGCAGCCCACTGACCAAACCCAGACCACCAGCTACTTTATATGAGCAGAGTTTTCTCGGAAAACAGCCCCCTCTCATCCATTTGCATATTGTCTACAGCAGCTTTCACACCACGAAGGCACAGTTGCACAGTTGCAACAGAGACCCAAACGTGGCTTTTCCACCAGGAATGGCCAGAGGCCAAGGAAAACATGACAAGATAGTAGAATAATTTTTCCAACTTGGACATTTCAGGTATTTGGGGGGGTTTTTTATTTTGTCTTATTTCTTTTTTTTTTATCTTAGGGTTTATAATATATTGAACTATCAATGGTTGCAATAAACACAGTATCCTTACATAACAAAAAAATAGCCAGAAAGTAAAACAGTATTCCAAAAAGCCCACAATAATAGGAGTGTGTCTAAGGAACACCAAAACCAGCTGAAAGAGTTCCCAATGCCCAAAACTTGAACAATTTAAGCTACAAAATAAAGTAGTATTAGATTATAACCCAAAGTATAAAATAAATCTATTTTATGAGTCCATAGTGATATACTCACAGATATATACTATGAGTCTATAGTGATATAAATAATGATGGAATAAATAAACGCAGAGAAAACTCCTGTGCAGAATTCAAAAAAATGTATGTAGATACTCCATCCTAAAGAAGGAAGAGCATCACTCCCCATTCCATAAGTGTAGGCTGCACATAGTGACTTCCTTCCAAAGAGTAAAACATGAAAGAGGTGAGGGGAGAGGAACTTCACAATGGAGTTACCTGGCAAACACCAACTCAAGCAGGTGATCAAGGTTCATATCAACAGTGACAAGTCATGTCACACACACCCTTGATACGACGTGAAGACAATGTTGCTTCACCTCTGTGCTCTTCCACCCCAAAACTTATAACCCTAGTCTAATCATGAGAGAAATATCAGACAAATCCCAACTGAAGGGCAGCCTACAAAATACCTAACAAGTACTCCTCAAAATTTTCAAGGTCATCAAAAGCAAGGAAAGTCTAAGAAACTGCCACAGCCAAGAGAAGCCTAAGGAGACATGACAACTAAATGCAATGTGGTACCCTGGGTGGGATCCTGGGACAGACAAAAGACATCAGGTAAAAACTAAACAAATATTTTAAAAAGTGTGTACTTTAGTTAATAATACTTAACAAAAATGTTTCATTAATTGTGACTAATACTAAGAGGTTAAAACAGGGGAAACTGATGTGGGAGGTATGGGAACTCTGTATTTCCTGCATGATTTTTCTGTACATATAAAATTAAGTTTATTTTTTAAAAAATAATTAAGAGGACAAAAAATAGCACCTACCTTTCTACATTTCAGCTCATAGGAGGATCTGATCTGGAAGACATTTCTTTTCCCTGTGTGGTTTACATACTGTAATTATTTCTAATTTTGTCTGGAAGATGCAAAACTCAGATTTTAAAATCATTCCCACATAAATAATTCAGGCTGTGATTAGTGCCAAAACAGAATAAATTAAACCTGGTGTAGATTACCAAGTAACTCTGAGCAAAATTCTGAAGGGTGATAAGAAAAACAACACTTTTGGGATGCAGGAAACCTTGCTTCATGACATCCTAGAAGATACAACTCAGGCTGCAACAGAGTACACAACTCTGCCTTCTTCGCTTGGGTTTTGGATGAACACAAATAGCGCTAGTGTATCCATTGTTCTTTGAAAATTGATCCTCCTTCTCAGAGAGGAAAACTCTCCAGGAAAGAATACATTCAAACCTACAGACCTTACTGTCTTCTCACTGCTAGAGTGTCTACAGATTTCTCTACAGGTCGCTGGCAAGAGGCATATGACAAACTCTGTTAAGAAAATATGTGACCAGCTCCCCTCTCTCCCAGCCACAATGAATTTCTCTCCATTGATTGAATGGGTTAAATTCCCATAACATACTCTTCTCATCTTTTTATATCACTTAACAAAATTGTAACAAAACGTTTGCCTGTCATTATTCATTGAATGCCCATCTCCCACATTCAACTGAAAGCCTATGAGAACCATGTCTACCTTGCTCACTGCTGTGTTCCTAGAATTCTGTGTACCCAAGTCCTGGCAGATATTAAGTGCTCAATAAATATCTGCCGAATAAATGAAGGGACTTATCTATCACTGGTTACCAGGGTACAGCTCAAGTCTACAGATAACCCCAAATAATTTCAAATCCATGTGCTTCCCCCTGCAGTTCGTTTAATGTGTCTGCTGTGAGGAACATCAAAATCCTGTCTTTGGCTCGTTAGCTAAAGTCAGTGCTAAGTCAGTGTTATAGGTTCAAACAACCCGGTAACGGAAGATAGAAGTGATTAGCATTATCTTCATGTTCAGAGTGTCAGAGAGAAAACATAGAAAGCAAAGCGTTGTACGTGAGCTTCCAACTGCATTACTGATTTCCATTAACAATCTTCCTTGTCCAGAGGCAAATTTCTCCTGGGCCTGGGCTAATTTTTTCAGCCTATGTTACTGCAAGACTATGCTAATTTACATAGCTGTTTAAACCATGATCTTATGTTTTAAATATCTATCTCCCAAATAACACTGTGGCCAGCCTAGAAATGTTTATAAATTATAGAAAACTCAGATTAAGTATGGTGTCATGGAAAAGGTAAGGCTCAGAAGAGCTAATTGGCCTTACCTCTAGCCATTCATCAGCAAACTTTTACTGAATACCTTTAACAGACACTATTCCAGGCACATAGTGCAGTTATAGTCAAATCATTTAAGCAATCTAAACCTCATCGCTAAATTTACATGAAGATGTTAGGTCAGATGTAGAATAAACATATGCGTCCTCTGTCCTGCCTACTCAAAATTCCAGAAAATAACATAAAAGTTACTGGAAAACAAAATAAATCTGTAGCATAGTTTGTTGTTTGGGTACTATTTGCTGGATAAGAAGTTCTGCATTTCAGAAATTCCAGGACTCCTTGAATATAGGATCACATCTAAAGAGATCCAAACCCAGAGAAAAACCACAGATGACAATGTGATGTGCAAGAAGACCGACCAGGAAGTGTATGTGGTTCAGAGGAGGTCTAAATCCAGAGGGAATTAATATAAGGAGGTGCTCACAGAAGACGTTTAAGGCAGAAAGGAATCAGAGGGGTAAATAGATGCTCTCTTATTTTACTCTATCTACTTAGGTATTTCTTAAGTTGATTACAAGGAGAATATGTTTGAGTTATTTTTGTAAATAATACTGAAATGAGCATATTAATAGAACTAAAGGATGACTCATCTCCGCTCTAACTTTCTCTTCTTCTAAAGGTAGAATCACAAGAAAAGTAGAAGTCAATTTCCCAGCACTATTCACCCATCACCCAGAAAAGAGGCAGCAGAGAAAGGGACAATATTCAGGAAGGTTATAAAATACCACCTTTTATAATCAGAATAAGAGACCCTCAGTCCCCCAGTTCAACACACTCCTCTGTTGTTGCTTCTTTACAATTAAAGATCCCCTTTACAATCTGGGCAGGAGAATGTGCAGACTTGCCTCTCTTGCTCCGAGTTTAATTAACCTAAGGAGGGGTCATGGGAATTTTCCCAGGAGAGAGCTGGTTCAGGGCAAAGCATGAAAACATTTCCTGGTCCTCTTCCCATTTCAGAGCACTGCTTTCCAAAGCCTGGCTACACTCAGCCCAGGCAAGCCTCATTTCAATTAACCTCTTTCTCCGATTACAGGTCATCCCCCTCTGTGCATCGCAGATAGCACAGCAGAGGCACACAAGCAAAAGAAAGCTGCTATATGGTAGGAAAATAGAAACTACAGAGAAGGCAGGTGGCAGAGTTATTACCCAAAGTATGAATTTATCCATGGAATATCAAAAGGTCACTTTTCCTAATCTCAGTTCACCAGAGCGTTATAGAACTCCCATCCACTACTGAACCGTTTCAAGTTCACACCCTAAAATAGGCTGGAAGAAGGCTGAGCATAACTGTCTCCAGAATGTCTTTGGTTTTCTGTTAAAGGGCAAGACAATCAAGAATTAAGGCTGGGACAGTTGGTACCTTGTCCCTTTTACCTTCGCATCGTGACTGCAGCTATATTTCAACAACATGGCACAGCTCCTGGGAAATCAAAAATAAAAGGCAGGATTATGAATATAAAACAGGTCTCTACTTTACAATGATAGACCAGGGAGACAGGTGGGGAATGAGGTCGAAGTATTGGTGCCTGAGAGACAGGAAAGTGGAAGTTGAAAGTGCAGGAAAGGCAAAGAAAAGAGACTGAAAAGGCCAAAGAGTGAGATGAGTTTATTGTGTCTTCACTAGCTTGCTCTTGGGGTGAGGGGGGGGCTCAAAGCCCCCAAATAAAACCCTCCTTTGAAGGTGCTGCACACTCAGTCCACATAGGTAATACAAAGATGAGGTCTTTGACTCCTCCCTCCTGAGACACTCTCCTTCCCAGTAAGACTTAGGAACCAGTTATACCCTGCATTCAGTGACCATATAGAAGTATCTCCTGTGTACTCACTTCCTCCAAATAAATGCAAATTCTGAGCCCGGGGATCATATCTCCCTACACAGCACCTACCAAAGAGCTTGGCTCACAGTGTCCATGCAGATGTATATGCATATGTGCATATATATGTATATGCAACAAAATAATGATTGTTGGGTCCCTGTTCTATTCCTCTCTCTGAGTAGGTCCATCTTTCACAGAGAAAGGTAAGGATGAAGGAAAAACACTAAGGAACAGTCTTCTGAAATTGCCCTGAACCCTGCTAACCCATGCCCCCATGCACCAGAAGAACACCCTTTAACCTTTTCTCATTCCATGTCTCCTTAATAGCAACAATGTCAATAAGCAGAACAGGAAGATACAGACACCTACCTGCGCCGACTTAAGTGGAGTCAGTAGGTCAAGGAAGAAGCTACCAGTATCCAGGGGTTTAAAACAACAGTCTTGACACAACCCTTTTGTTTATAACTCAAACGATTTCCTGCAAGAGCTCATTCTTGGTTTTGCATTATTTACTCTACCCCAGACCTTTCCCACAAGGTAGGGCTAATTAAACCATGCTTAGCTCCTCTTGCAAGTTTGATTTTCTCATTTGGGTGTCATCTTTCTCAATATAATGTCATTATCATTTGGTGGGGTTCTTGCTGACAGGGCAGCCAACAGAGCAACACTGTGCCCAGTGCAGCCTGGACGGAAATCTTTAACTCTGCTTGGTCACATTCCTACTACATCCTTGTCCCTCCCTCTCTCTGCTCTTGTGGTTGGTTCTGTTCTACATCTTTCTCTCCTTGCCTCGTCCTTGCTTCTGTACTCTATGTGGCTGACCAATACAGTGGCTCTTGAATTTACTAATTTTGTTTGTGCTAATTTTTATTTCTACCATCTCACTTTGATTCTTCCCCTCCCACACAAAAGATCCCCCTCTAAGCAATATTTTCCAAAATGATAATAAGTATTACAATTAGCATATTGTTAGAACAACTACAGTTTATTGAGTACTTCCTTTGTATCTGGCACCATACTAGATGGTTTATTTGCCTTCCTTATACTATTTAATCTTCAAAACAGCCACATGAGGAGAGCCTTATTATTGTCTCCATTGGAAAGAAGAGAAAAGTGGAGTTCAGAAAGATCACTTTCCCATCATCTGTCTGACTCCAAGACCAGAGTTCTTAACCAATACTACACTGCCCATAGCAACCATAGGTCCAGCATTTTGTATATTTTTCTTCCTTTTCAACAAAAGCATTTCATCAAATGTATATATTATGGACTGCATGTTTGTGTTCCTCCAAAATTCACATGTTGAAACCCTAAACCCCAGTTGGATGGTATTTGGAGATGGAGCTATGGGAGGTAATTAAGTCATGAGGGTGGGGCCCTCATTATGGGATTAGTGCCCTTCTAAGAAGAGATAAGAGAGAGCTTGCATCCTCTCTTTGCTCTTCACCTTGTGAGGGCACAGCAAGAAGACAGCCATTTGCTAACCAAGAAGAGGGCTCTCACCAGGAACCTAATCAGTTGGCATCTTGATCTCAGACTTCCTACCTCCAGAACTGTGAAAATAAATGCTTGCTGTTTAAGCCACTCAGTCTATGGTATTTTTGTTATAGCATCACATACTGACTAAGACAGTATATGTAGAAGAAAATGTAGAAGAAATTTAACTTTAAAACCTTTGGAAGACTGTTTATATAAACATACAAAAATATGAGAATGATTTTTTAACATATCTTGACCTATGGTTTTAAAAATGTAGTTACCATAGGCTAGGATGGGCAGAAAAATTGCAGTATATAGGAGGACTTCAAGAATTATTTGTTTGTTCATTTATGCATGGCTTCAACCTAGAGTAGCTCATGTTCCATAGTTTCTGAGATTCATAGTAATTGTTTTTTTAAGATTGGCACCTCAGCTAACATCTGTTGACAACCATCTTTTATTCTTTTGCTTTTTCTTCTTCTTCTCCCTAAAGCCCCCCAGTACAGTTGTATATCCTAGTTGTAGGTCCTTCTGGTTGTGCTATGTGGGGCACCACCTCAGCATGGCTTGATGAACAGTACCATGTCTGCATCCAGGATCTGAACTAGTGAAACCCCGGGCCACCAAAGCTGAGCACATCAGCTTAACCACTCAGCCACAGGGCTGGCCCCCATACTAATTTTTTCCTACCAACAGGATTAGCTTTATTTATGGACACATATCACCTAGCAGTATTCACAGAATGGGGACAGGAAGGCTTCCAATACACAAATACCAAAATTCCTCCCCATTTTAACACCTAAGATTCCACCATTTGGGGTTAATTCTTTTGGGCTAAGTTGTGTTCTCTTGCTAGATCCTCTTTTAAAATAAGTTTATTCACTGGGGAAAATAACATTAAGTCACTAATAGCTTAAAGTGAATAAATATTCCAAATGCTTCCTGACAAAATGATCTAGAACAAAAGAAATGAGCAGTGTTAATTCCTTGGGAAGAGAGGGAGAGCCTTGAAATGGAGGAGGTCACCCAAAGAGGATGGCAGATCAGTCGAGACAAATATTTCCTCATTGTCTCAGCCTGGATCAGTCCTGCTTTCTAGTGTGAAACAGCTCAGCTGTGCTTTGTAGGAGGGGGTTTCATATACTGAAAGAAAACTGGTCACGATCCTAGCCATTGAGGCCTACTTGGCCCTGTTGTAATAAATCAAAGAAATAAAATGGAAAGATTGTACAGAAAAATGGTATGTTTGATCAATTCCAGCTGGCCAAGTGAGAGCCACAACTGTAATAAACTTGATTTAAAGGCAGAAGCATCCAAGTATCATTTTTGTTGAGTCAAAATGATGAGCTGCTTTTGTCTTAATTGAAATTATACATGCTTTTTTATTCATAAAACTCCAGTAACAATTCTAATGGCCAAAGTCTTTAATCATGAAATTATTTGCCTTTCAGAATTGACAATTAGACCGTTATATTAAAAATGCCACCTCTTTTCTCCATCAGAGTTGAGTGCTGCTATTTAACCTCAATCTTTTACAAAATATACCGAGTATTTTGTAAGTTTGAAAGGAGGGAGAAAACTTTGAGAAGTCTTTTTTTTCTCCTTAGCTTCTTAAAATCAGTTTATTTTTTAAAGACACCTCAAGACCGTATTTCACTAAATTATTTCTGAGCGTAATGTTCAAAAATATTAGATACCCAAAGGGCTCAGAAAATCAAATGTGTTCTTTCCTGTTCTAGAGCTAACATCCATCAACTAAAGTTATCACTATTGTTTGAACTAAAGTCATTGAAACTGAAAATTAAAGTTAAATATCAACAAATTCCATTAGTCAGGACCGTTCAATCTTTAGTAGCTCAACAATTTAAATTCCTCCCTAAACATAAACAATACTTCTGGACAAGGCATTACACCTTAACGAAAATCAGAATCCTGCTTTTTAAAAATGTCTTGATTATCTGCCATGCGCACTTCTTACATCTTTGGGAGAGGAAGTTAATTGAAGTGACATATGAAAAAACTACTTTGAAAATGCTACCCAAACATATGGTAATGCTACTTTTTATAAAATTCACCATAAATTCTTTTACTTCTACTTTTTAAAATATCCAATTACAGTGTCTGAAATGCCTTGATATTATTGAATAGTAGACTGCTACACATTCTACAATCACATAGTGGCGTCAACATATCTTCACTGATCCCTGAAAAACGTTTCTAGGAATTAATGTATTTCCTGACCCTGTATTGAAATCTATTATAGTTTTTGACGTAATTATCTTTCTTCATTAAAATCTTAACTGTCAGGAAACAGAGCTGAAAAGTGTAAGGAGAGGCCAGAAAGTTTTTTTAAAAAATTCATAGAAGACAGGAAACGGCTAATATTATTAAGTGATCATTATGTTCTGAGCCCTTTACACATTAAGACCCACAAATTAAAGATAAGGAAACTGAGGCATAACGAGGATAAGTAACTTCCACAAGTTCATACAGCTAGTAAATGGACACAGGCATGTTATTAACAGGTGATATAGGACAATTAAGTAATATTAACTATATTTGCAATTAACAAAGACAACCATATTTCCCCCTTGATTCCTCTGGCAATAGACAATATACTTATTCACAGTAAGTCATAGAATGGCATTAATTCTGTTGAAACTGGCAGAGAGGATATAACTTTGTGAGATCCTCGATGAGATAAACATTTCTGAGCTGAACAAAGGAGAAACAAATGTTTCCCCCAAAACACAAAGTTCCACGGAATCTCTAAACTAAAGTCTCAGGACATAATGTTGAAACATCATCCTCAATGATCAAGGATGACAACTGACACAGCTTGGATATTCTGAAAGAAATTAATTACACATTACATGAGTTATTTTGTTTTATTCTGAGGTGGCCAAGATGGAGCAATAAAGACCAGGTCTAACTTCCCACCTAAAACAACTAGAAAACTGGACAAAATATATAAAACAACAGTTTTCAGACAGTGGATAATAGGAATGCAGAACTGTGATCCCTGAGAGAAGGGAAACAAATGAGGTGGTCTTATGATTGCCCTCGCTTTCTGACAAGAGGCAGATTACTGTCCACAGTAACTGAGCAGTTACAGGGGATCCCAATGAGACACAGAGGTCTCACTGAATTGATGAAACAAAGGTTGTAGTTCAGGGTATTTGAAGGGGCTGTAGGTTGCCGGGACGAGTTCTAGAGAAGAGTGTTACACAGAAAAATAGAGCTTCAGGAGTGTGCATAGAGATAACCTGGAATCTCTACAGATCATGCATATATGTAGAGTAAAACTCCATGAGATAAGGTCATGAGCAATGAGAGGTCTATGAGCCAATTTTTTTCCAGGTTCACACAGATCTGGGAACCATTCAAATTCCCAACAACCAGTGTGGAGAATTCTCATTGATCACTTGGAGCATTCAGAAGGGGCCCCAAAAAGGGCCACAGTAGTGGAACTAAAAGTAGTGGAACTAACCACAAGAAATAGTAGAAGTAAATTATCACTAAGTAAAGACTTCACTACTCCAACCTAACAAATCTTTGAAATAAGACTTGGAAAGATCAAACTGATCCACAGGCAACTTAACTCTCTCTCAGAATAAAGCCCAACACTTAAATGAAGACAACAAAATCCAGACTCTCAACAACTCAAACATGCAATGTCTGGCAGTCAATGAAAATTACTAGACAGTCAAGAAGTAGGCAAATGTGACTCATAAATTAATCAATCGAAACAGACACAGAAATTATAAACATTATAATATTAGAAGACAAGGATGTGAAAACAGGAATTATATCTGTGTTCAAGTATTTAAGGGAAAACATGAACATAGCGAGAAGAGAAATGAGAGACATTTTTTAAATCCAGAAAACTAACTTCTAGAGTGGAAAATATGTTAGCGAAAGAAAAATTCACTGGGTAACATGAACAGCAGATAAGACACTGCTAAAGCAATGCTTGGTGAGATTGAAAACAAAGCAAAACAAACCAGCCACAAATGAAGCACAGAGGGAAAAAAAAAGACTGAAAATAATGAATAGAGCATCAGTGACCTGTGGGACAGTATCAAGCAGCCTTATATATGTGTAACTGGAGTCTCAGACTGGGGACGGAGCAGATGTAATATTTAAAACAATAATGACCCAAAATTTCCAAATTTGAATATTATAAATTCAGAGAGCCAAGAAACTCAAACTCCATATGGATAAATATAAAGAAAAACACACCAAGACCCATCATCACCAAATAGCTGAAAACCAGTGATAGAGAGGAAACCTTAAAATTAGTCAGAGGGAAAAAATACAGAACATACAGAAGAACAAAGATACGAATAAGCAAGACTCTTCATCAGAAAATGCATCCGCTAGAAGAAAACAGACCAACATCTTTGAAGTGCTGAGAGAAACTGTCAACTTGGAGTTCTATACTCAATTAAAATATCTTTCAAAAATGAAGGGGAAATATAGTCCTTTTAAGACAAACCAAAGCTGAGAGAATTCATTATTAGCCAACCTACTCTCCAAAAAATATTGAAGTTCTTTGAGTGGATATAAAATCATACCAGATAGAAACTTGGATCTACACAATGAAATGAAGAGTTCCAGACATGGTAAATACATTAATAAGTGTAAAAGGCTGAATATGTTTGTCATAAATATGTGAAAATAAAGAGTGAGAGCAAGAGTCTTGCTCTGTTTTTGTGCGGAGAGGCCCAATAGACAGAAGCTTCTTTCTTAAATGAAAAGCACTCCTTGAAAAGATTGAAGTGAGTTATTTACATGCCAGAGGGAATTATTTACTAAGTCATCTTAATATCAAACTTTTACAATCTACTGAGAAAGCTACAGTTTTATTTGGATTACTGAAAGAGGAAACAGTAAGGCTTTCTGTCGAGAAGAGCAAATGGCGGGTGAGTTTGTAGGCATGCGCACATATGTATGTACAAGGCTCAGGGAAGGGTCTTAAATAATCACAGGTCAGTAGGAAGGCTTTGGGTTAGAGTAATTGAGTGACAGGAACAAGAGGGACCCAGGAAAGTAATGAGAAAAGATGACAAATGCAGTTACTTTATAATTTAGTCATGGCCACTGGTGATAGCTGAACTAACCCAGTCAGACACAGATGAATTATATAGTGTGTGGGAACTCTGCACTCTATAACCAAGAAGTGTGAAAGGAAAGCCCAAGAGGGTCAAAACGACACGGATTTTATCAGAATGTTTTACAAAGCCTACTCAGAGTTAGTCAAACTGTGAGGTTTGAGGGCCCAGTCCTCCAGACTGCCAAGTAAGCCTAAGATTTCCGACACGAACCACAGAGAGTTAGGGTTCAATTACAAAGTTAGAGGGAAGAGTCCACACAAGACCCTTACTTCCGACACTAACTGTACATTCAAGGGGTTCGTGAAAATCACCCTGAGGTTCAATAATTGGGTAGGACTCACAGAACCCACTGAAAGCTATTATACTCATGGCTATGTATTTATTATAGGGAAAGGATACAAATTAAAACGAGCGAAAGGGAAAGGCTCATAGGGTGGAGTCTGGGAAGGTACCAAATATGACGCTTCCACTATCCTCGGGATGTGTTGCCCTCTAGGCATCAGTAGGTGACAATATGCATGAAGTGTTGCCAAACTAGGGAAGCTCACCTGGATCTTAGTATTCAAAGTTTTATTGGGGCTTGTATAGATTCCTAGGGCTGCCCTAACAAAATACCACAAATATTGTTGTATTGTAAGCCATTTTAGGTGGCTCAAAATGACAGAAACTTATTCTCTCACTGTTCTGGAGGCTGGAAGTCTGACATCAAGGTGTTAACAGGGCCAGGCTCCCTCTGAGTCCTGTAGGGATAATCCTTCCTTGCCTCTTCTAGCTGCTGGCATTTTCAGGCATTCCTTGGCTTATGGATAGATGCATCATTCCGGTCTCTGTCATCACACAGCTATCACCCCTTTGTGTCTCCCTCTTGTTCATATAATGATACCAGTCACGTCACACACTAAATGACCTCATCTTAACTGATTACATTGGCCATGACCTTATTTCCAAATAAGGCCACATTCTGTGGTACTAGGGGATAGAACTTCAACATCTCTTTTTTGGAGGCACACAGTTCAATCCATAACAGGGCTCCACTATACAGGCCTGAATGATTGATTGATTGCCCATGTGGTTAATCTCCGCTTCCAGGTTGACAGTGACCCAAAGCCCTCATCCTAAATCCCATGGTTAGCCTTTCTGGTGTGGTGAGTCCTTACCTCATGACTATTGGGTGTGGTCATCCTCTGCTCTAAACAAAGACGCTCCTACCATGCATGACATAGATTACCTCCCAGAAGGATGAAAGCCAGAGGTCTCTTTGGGCAAAGGCCAAATTCTTTACTACATAAAACCTTAAAGATTTGCCAGTGATCTGTGTTAAATCACTAAATAAAGAGATAAGAGATCTAGTTTTATGGAATACCAGAAGTCGAGAAGAACACAATAGATATGTACAGATAATTAAGATACAATATTACTTAGAGTAGACCTGGCAACACAGAAATGATACACCAGCTTACTCAGTCAAGTAAGCTTAAAAATCAGTGAATCTGTAACCAAAATTTGTAATGGTTAATTAGAATTATTTTGAGAAATGCATGCTAGAAATAATTTCGTTGTTTAAAAAGTACCAAGAAGATAGCAGCAAAGTCAGAGTGAAAAAAAATTATTCCTGCATATTCTGTTTGAGGAAAACTTTTCTAGTTATTTTTCTAGCAATTACTGTGACATTCATACAACAAAATAAATATTTTTTACAAACATCTTACATTCACATTTCACAATCATCAGTATCACAAATTGGTTTGGGACCCTAAGAAGCCATCCTGAACTCAACATCTCTGAAAAACAAAACTACTCTGAATTTGGGGTACAATCTCCTGATTCAAAGAGAGGGGGCAGGTGTTGATAGTATTGGCACTTATGACTGTGTCCCAAATATAATCAGGAAATTGTTCAAGTATTTTAAAGGAAAGAAAAAAGCAGAATAGTACCTTCAGAATTTGGGATCCAAAACAAATAGTTGTCTATTTGAAGGAATCTGTACAGAATTTTCCTTGAGAATGAAGAATACATTGTTAAATTTACATGAGGTCAACCATATTCCAGCAGAATCCACAGAAATTCAATTAAATAGGTGAGGTGATGAGTTATGTCTTTAACTTTGGCAATGCAAATTTGACCAGGAAAATCACTGTCCAGAAATTAGGTTTGAGATTTCCTTCAGAAAGGCAAATGGATCTAGAAATACTCCAAATCTCTATTCTGCCCTATTCCCACATCCTGAATCTTACTGAGTTCTCTGAATACTATTAAACCTGCCCACTCATCCCTTAATAACAAGCAATTCTGTACTGCCCAGTTACATGAGAAGAAACACACATCTAACATTAAATGAATATGACCTATTTCCAGTTCAGCAAATTTGGGGATCTCAAGCCACAAGCAAGCTGAATCCTTTAAGAATAGAGTAAAAAAATCAGAAAAATTAAGAGCTTTTGTCTGTCTTTAACTTGCCTACTCTTACTAGATGTCTAAATGCCCTTTGCCCGGCAACTTCCTTTTCATCTCTTAGGTCACAACCAAGAAGTCACTCCCTCCAGGTACCTTCTCTGATTCATGTGTCAAACCTCACTCCTCACAGCATCCTGTGCTCCCCTCCTCCCCACAGCACTCCTTCCATAGGGCTGCCTATCTGCATTGTAATTGCCTGTGTTCTTATCTCCCCATTGGACACGAAGCTGGGTAAGGCAGAGGATAGGCTAAGCTGATCCCCATGCGTCTTCAGTACCTAACACTTGCCTTAGTTCATTGGGGCTGGTTTAGAAGAATATAGACTGAGGGCTTATAAACAACAGAAATTTACTTCTCACAGTCCTGGAGGCTGGGAAGTGCAAAATCAAGGCACAAGCAGAGTCAGTGTCTGGTGAGAGCCCGCTTCCTGGTTCATAGACAGTTGTCTTCTCACTGTGTCCCCCATGACTGAAGGGTTGAGGGAACTCTCTGAGGTCTCTTTTGTAAGGACATTAATCCTATTTATGAGGTCTCTACCTTTATGACAATTACATCTCAAAAGCCCTCCCTCCTAATACCATCACGTTGGGGGTTAGGATTTCAACGTATGAATTTGGGCGAGACATAAACATTCAGTCCATCTCAGTACTCAAGATTTGTTTGTAGAATTAGATAGAAGAGTATGAAAGAAGTGGAATGGAATGGCATAGCAAGGCATGGCAAGTCGTGGAGTAGAATGGGATGACTATAGTCCCACAGGTACTCCTCTTAGCAATTTTACTCCCCAGAACTGAACACCTTAACCTATGAAGAGTGACTTGGGCAAAGAAGTGGTTGCATCAGAACCAGCTAACAATAGGTAAGATGTCTGATTACATCAGATGTGAAGTAATGATGTCATCAACCACGCAACATGGAAAACAAACAAGTTCAAGAACGATATTGCTCCTGCCAGACATGGTTGACTGGGAGCAGGACTCAGATAAACAATTCCTTTGGTTTACTCAGGTAATCGGGCATTCGTTTCCTTTACATCAAAAGCATGTCTCAGACCCTCTTACTGTCTACCTACTTCCCAAGATTATACGGTTTAGCACCTTCATGCATTTTTACCTTCCCCGAAGTACATCAGCTCGTCACACAACCTAGACAGAGAATCACTCATCCAGTCTACAATTACTGAATTTGTACAGTGTGAGAGGTCCCTTCCTATTGTGAGATATAATTTCACTACTCAGAGCACAGACTCTTGAGTTTGAAGGAAATGGGTTTGAATGCTTTTTCCAGCACTGACTAGCTCAGTATCCCTAAAGCAATTACTGCAACTCTCTGCACCTCAGTTTTCTCATCTATAACATGGGACTAAAAACACCTCATGGACAGGGCAACAATGCATTTTTGGGCATATTGCGCAAAGCTGTCATAGAGGAATGGGGAAGAACAAATGAAATGCCAAGTGCCTGATGTCAAGTTAGCACTCTCAAGTGTTGCTGATATGATCATGCCAAGATGAGTCAGAAATGGATCCCGCCCTCCAGGAGCTTCCTGTCTAGAATGGGAAATGATGCACGTGTAGATAGAAAGTAAAGCACAGAAGACAATTGTTCAGGGCAGACAAAGGATAACTGAACTGGGGAAGAAGATGACTGCTCCAGCTAGGAAGAGCGCATGGCAACTTCTCATTCGCCACGTGAAACATTCTGAAACATGTCGTATTAAAAGAAGGTAAGTGTCAGCTTGATTTAAAATCAAAGGTCAAAATCTAAGAAGCCAAAATTAATCATTGTGAATCTCCACATTCAGCACAAAGTTCTTCATAATGCAGATGCGTGAGTACTGTAAGTCACGTTCTGATGTCCATGAAACAGCTACATATGCAGCAAAAGCGGTTCAGAACTGTATTCAGATACGGTTTGGTTAAAACTTAATTCATTCTTTTCAAGGCCCATCATGTGCCTGACTTGCTGTGTAAACTCTTCACCGATCAGAACTGGTAATCTCATAATCAACTTTTCCCCAGTAGAGGATTGTGAGGACACAAGAAGTCAGGATGGTCAGCTTAGAAATGTCACTGCGTAATCCAGCTTTGGAACAACATTCTCAACTCCCCTCAGAGAAGAATTCTGATTAATAACAGCAGGGCACACTGTGAACCCAAGGACAAAGTGTGGCTTTAAGCTCTAGCCCAAGGAGTAAGGCTCCTTAGGGTTTTTATACATGGGTTTAAGACTTATTTCAGCAGAAGATGGAAGGATATTGCTCTATTTTCATTCTCCTCAGCATGTAGCTTCTTATGCATTACTAAAATATATGTAACAGTTCTAATTCCATGACAAAAATATTCCATACAGCAACTGCTCTTAATAATACGCTTATGGTTGACTGTTTCTTTACCTGATAATTACCAGATCATTAGAGCAAATAATATATCCTTGTGGGATAAACTTATGGCAGTAATTTCAGAGAAAAGAATAGGAATGTGCTCTTAAAGTCACCAGTAGGCAATATGTAGAATTAGCGATCGAAGGAAATGAATATAAATGTACTTTTAAAAAGCAAACAGCAGTACAATAACATATCTAGCTAATTCTGGATCATGAAATCAGAAGGGAAATGGCTAGAAAGAACTGGTCCAACCCCATTCTTTCACAGGTGCAGACGAGGAGGCCAGCAGATTCAAAGGCGCACAACAGGCCGACAGAACTAACGTAAGCAGCGTCAGCACTAGAAGCGGTTTCTCCCCCCTCATGGCAAAGCTTTTCCTTTTTATCACAGAAACCTCTAAATGCAACACAGATTTGATTTGTAATATATTGATTAACTGAAATATTTAGGAAATTCAGAGAGCTAGTTAATTAGGTTTTCTATTAAGCTGGGTTTGGACCAAAAACTAATCTTTCTGACTCACAATATTACAGTGGCTAGAGAGTCCGGATCTAGCACACCAAGTCTCTCTTACCCTGGTTCCAGGCAGTGACCTCAGCCACCACTCCACCTGGTTCATTCCTCCTCATCCTTCAGATGGCAATTTAAACACCCTTCCTCGGCCAGGCCTTTCCTGCATTCCAGGGTAGGCAAGCTCTCCCAACTGTGTGGGAGCTCTCCTAGAGCTCTCTCTACCTGCCATGGTGAAATCGCATCACATTTATAATTATTCATTTAATACTTGGTTTTCCCCTCTAGATCAGTTCTCAAACCTGAGCATGCATCAGAATACCCTGGAGGGCTTGTTAAAATACAGATTGCTGGGCCCCACCTCTAGAGTTTCTGATTCCAGTGTGGGACGTGTCCTGAGAATTTGCATTTCTTTTATTTTCTTTTTTTTTGAGGAAGGTTAGCCCTGAGCTAACATCTGCTGCCAATCCTCCTCTTTTTTTGCTGAGGAAGACTGGCCCTCAGCTAACATCCCTGCCCACCTTCCTCTACTTTTATATGTAGGAGGCGTACCAAAGTATGGCTTGCCAAGTGGTGCCATGTCCGCACCCGGGATCCCACCTGGTGAACTCCAGGCCACTGAAGCAGAACGTGCGAACTTAACCGCTGCGCCACCAGGCCCACCCAGAGAATTTGCATTTCTAACAAGTTCCCGCATGATACTGATGGTACAGAGACCACACTTTAAGCTAGACTATAAGATCCATGGAGGCAGGAGCTGGGTTTGTCTTATTCATTGTTCTATTCCCAGTGCTAGCACAGTGCCTGGCACAGTAGGAAAAAAGATTTGGGAAGTGAACAATTTTCTTCTCTAGGGCAAAAAGTTATCACTTCAAAAATCGAGGGTGTAACATCAGGGGAAGCCTGATGAAGGTAGACAGGAACTCTCTGGAGCATTGTTGCAATTTTTCTGTAAGTCTAAAATTATTTCTAAATAAAACTTTATATATATATATATGTATTCTAAATAAAACTTTATATATATATATGTATACACACACACACATATTCATACACACACGCACGTCAATGAGCAACAACAATAACCACCTTAGGGTGAATCAGGCATGACCTTGTCTGGTGAGGGCCTGGATGTTTCCTTTTTCATTCAGTTTCCATTAGAAATTGATAGCTTTTCTTAGGCTTCTCCTCTCGCTGGAGAAAGCAGCCCACAGTCAAGGGCTGGATAATGAAGCATTTAGGGTTGGCTGGCTTCTGGTAAACAGCTGCATCAGTCCTTTACCTGTAACTGTGGCAGATCCCTCTGACTTCAACTCCCCTGGACCAAATGAAGAGCAGATGTGCACCTGGATGATGCTTTCCATTATTCAATGGAAGTGTCATAATCACCAGCAAATGACTTCCCAAGTGCCCTTTCTGAGCATGCAGGACCTATCCTTATGCAAAAGCTGAGACAGCAACCACCTGTTGGATGATTTACAGGCTCTAAGAAGGCCCCTCAGCCCTCAAATATTCCCACCCCAACCTGCCACTGGGCTGGGATTTCCACCAAGAGAGAAATAACCCTCAGCTTTCAAGCCTTGCCTCTCCACAAGACCTCTGTGAAAATGTCAACATGGCAGCACGTTCAAACATTATCCATCATTTTGGCTCCAGATGGAATTAATTTATCAGACTACTTTCTACTATGACAGCCAGCCTCAGGAGCCATGAAGAAGCTGTGTTTGGAAAAGGGGACTGCAAGAAGCAGATTGGGGTATGAACCTCAGGGCAGGGGATGCATGGGGACTGAGTTCCTGAGGGAGAAGCCTGCAAAGTTCCTAAAAGGGAGGAAACAGCTAAATGATGGACACGTGGTTGATGGCCAGCCTGGGACTCACCACTATTTTCGGTGGATCTCATACAAAAAACAAATATGATCCTTGCTATCTCAGTCCATTTGGGTTGCTCTAACAAAATACCACAGACTGGGTGGCTTGCACACAACATAAATTTATTTCTTACAGTTCTAAAGGCTGGAAGTCTGAGATCAGGCTTCCAGCATGGTCGGGTTCCTTGTCCCATACACCACCTTCTGTTCTTTGCTACTCTACCCAGAATGAAATGGGTCAGTATTGACAATGCTAAAAGCGCGATCTGTCCAAACCTAATTGTCTCCCCGTGGCTGTAGGTCCTTTGGAGAGTCACTAACCCTTGCTAAGCCTTGGTTTCCTTGCCTAGAAAGTGGGGCTCCTGCTCCACAGTAAACACCACTGCAGCATTAGCTGTTGTTAACATTATTATTTTCTTTTCATGCCTAAAATTACTTCCTTTCAAAATCTTACTAATGGCAACAAATAGTAGGACCTTGAGGGCATTAAGCTAAGAGGAATAAGTCAAACAGAGAAAGAGAAATACTATATGATCTCACTAATATGTGGAATCTAAAAAGGCCAAACTCATGGAAATAGAGAGAATGATGGTACCAGGACTGGAGGGTGGAGGAAATGGAGAGACGTTGGTCAAAGGGTATAAACTTTCAGTCAGAAGATGTGTAAGCTCTGGGGATCTAATGTCCAGCATGGTGCTCATAGCTAATAATACTGTGTTATATACTGGCAAGTTGCTGAGAGTAGATCTGAAACATTCTCGCCACAAAAAAAAAAAAAAAAAAGGTAATTATGTGCCATGATGGAATGTTAGCTCACCTATGGTGATCATCATTCTGCAACATATAAATGTATCAAATCAACATGCTGTATACCATAAGCTTACACAATGTTGTATATCAATTACATCTCAATAAAGCCGGAAAAACACATTACTTCCTTTCAGCTTCATTCATTCCTTAGTTTCATTCAAAAACTTATTACTGTTCTGGAAATGAAGGATAGAGTGATAAATAAGGAAGAAAAGACCTGTGACCTCAGGGATAGTGGGGCAAACAGTGAACAAACAAGTAAAAATCAGTAAAACATGGTCCTTACAGGTGGTGATGCACGCTAGGAAGAAAATAAACAGAATACATGATGAACATTAACCCTGAAGGAGGGCACTTTAAGAAAGGCGGTTAGGGAAGCCTCTCTAAGGAGCTGACCTTTGTGCTGAAATGTGATTGTCAAGCGACCGGTCATATAAAGAGTCTAGGAAAGGGCATGTCAGGCGGAGGGATATGATAGTACAGAAGTCAAGAGGGGCAAATGAGCTTGGCTCGTTGAGGAATAGAAGGAAGACCAACTTGACTGGGCTTGGTGAGAAAGTAGGAAATTGATGCGAGGGCAGGTTGAAAGGTAGAAGGAAGCCAGAGGATGTAAGTTTTTGGTTCTGGTTAAAAGTTTGAGCACCATTCAAAGTACAAAGATAAGATACTGAAAAAATTTAAGTAGGGAAGTGACGTAATCCGATTTTTTTGAAATCACTTTGGCTGTTTGTAGAAAATGAAGAGTAGGCAAGAATAAAAGTTCAGAGATCAGTTAAAATGTTTTACAATAGCCAGATGAGATATGAGGATGACACTTACTAGAGAAACAAGAGGGAAGGTTGTAAGTGGAAAAACTTACAATGCATTCAGGAGATTAAACCCAAATGACTTGGATTCAATGAGGTATGAGAGAAAGAGAAAAACTCAGTTAGGTCCTGGAACCTACCATGTTGGTTTGAGAAACTAGGTAAAGAAGACACAGAGAAAAGCAGATTTATAAAGAAAAAAAATTACAGCTCTGTTTCACACATAGAACTTTGAGATCCCTATGAAACGTTCAAGTTGAGATGCCTTGTAGAACATTAGATATAAAAATCTAGAGCTAAGAGCAGACTGGGTCAAAGACAAACACATGTGAACCATCAGAATTCAGATGTTTTTAAAGCCAGCAGACTAGATGAGGACCTCCAGAGACTGTGCAGAGAGAGAGAAAAAGGACTCAGGACCAAATCCTGAGGAGGAGAAGTCAGCAAAGGTGAATAGGGAGATATGGCCCCAGGACGTGGAACAGCAGAGGCCAAGACAGGAATGATTCAGGAAGGAGGGAGATCAAAGATGTGGAGCAGTCACCAAGATGAAAACAGAAAAGGGCCCACTAGACTTGGCCACATGGGCTTTGTTGAAGACAAGCCTGGTTTTGGTGGCTTGATGAACACAGAAGCCCAGTTGGAGAAGGTTGAAGGGAGAATGGGAAGTAAGGAACAGAAAACAGCAAGCGTGGACGACTCTCAAAATGTTTGTAGTGAAGGGAGGAAGACAGATCGGGAGGTGGCTGGAGGAGGTTGTGGCATCCAAGGAGAGCTGTTTATTTTTAAGATGAGTCAAAGCCAGAGTTCATTCCTATGGTGTAGTCAAGAAAGCAGTAAAGAGAGAATATGACGCAGCAGAAGAGAAGTGAAGGAGTGAAGACCTTGCAAGGGTGGAAGAGGCTGGACCCTAAAGCATTCAGGGAGAGGTCAGCCTTTGATAGCAGGGGGACACCTGTTCCAAGGGAGCACAGTAAGACAAAGTAGGTTTGGGGATGGGGAAATGAACAGGACAATAAGGGTCTCCAATGGTCTTTTTAAAGTACTCTTAGTTTCGGCATTCCGAGATGCGATAATTATCTAAACTAGGATCACAAAACGGAAAAATAATTATTTTTCTCATCCATAAGAGACCTCAAAGGTCAAATAATCCAAAACCCTCATTTCACAGAAAAGGTCCAAAGGAGTTAATTCACTCAGGGCACAAAGTTTCTCAGGAACAATGATGAGGCTAGAAACCAGTTTATCAGGATCTTAATCTTTTCATAAAACAAGCAGCTGCTCCATGCTCTGCCTTGTACTTTCGTAGACTGAAAAGTTCTCTCAGAATATTTCAAACAGCTAACATACCAACTTAAATTCCTTAATTTTTTTCCACTTTTCTGCTATAGATCAAGTCAAAGGGAATTAACCTTTACACATAAATGCACCAAACTACACAGCTGTAATGGGGGTAGGTGGAAAAACAAAAGCAGCCTACCTGTGGAAGGTCTCAATTAAGGCTCCCAGGCCATCACTACAATAAAGGGTAATTGAGTGTTGGTGGAGCTGTCTAAATTAAAATATTGCCACCATGAATTTTTCTCCATAAGACAACCTCTCCACAGACTCCTCAATAACAATGCGGAGAATGCTTGGCCTGAGGAAGAAAATGGGCTGGAAACATAAGCCAACATAAAAAGAGAGAAAGTTTGCCACCAGAAAAATGGTCTTTTGATTTTTTTTTTAATTTGGAGACATTTTCCCCACAGTAACAAAGCAAACTAGCAATTGACTAACTCAAGTTAAACTGAGAGGTTTGACATCTTTGTACCCACAGTTTCTAACGTGGCACCAGAGCTCAACAGAAGAGCTCAAAAACTCTTCGCCATTAATGCTGAGTGGAAAAAGCCAATCTCAAAAGGTTATACACAGTATGATTCCATTTTAGTAACATTCTGAAAGTGACAGAACTGTAGAGATGGAGAACAGACTAGCAACACCCAGGGCTCAGGGATGAGGGATAGGATGCAATATGAAAGAGTCACCAAAGGGAGTTCCTCTGTGGTGAGGGAAGATTCTGTATCTTGATGGTGGTGGTCATACAAATCTAAATATATGATAAAATAGCATAAAACTACACACACACGACTGCATGAAAAACTGGTAAAATCTGAATAAATTCTATAGATTACACCAATGTCACTTCCTTGGTTTTGATGCTGTACTGCAGCTGTGTAAGATGTTACCGCTGAGAGAAATGGGGTGAAGATATGCAGTTCTTGCTGGACTATTTTTTCCACTCCCTATGAGTCTATAACTATTTAATGATAAAGAGTCTTAAATAACTGAGTTTCATTCTCTACATATGTTTCCTGAATTCTTTTAACTAGAATCCTCATAAAAATTCTGTGACAGGTTTTTCTGAGCCTGCTATTGAACACGTGAGGAACCTGGGTCTCAAGCATTTCATCGTGGCTAACAGAAGAATCTCTGAAGCCACAGTACCTGGACTCCAGCTCCAGGGCCACTTACCGGCCATTTGACTTTGGGTAAGTGACTTACTCTTTCTGTGCCTCAGTTTCCTTGTCTATAAAATGGAGATATCACATATTCAGCTCAAGGCACAAGACCTAGGACATTGTAACTCATCAGTAAATGCTTTGGCAGCCCAGGGTTTCACCAGTTCAGATCCTGGGCGCGGACCTAGCACCACTCATCAAGCCATGCTGAGGCCACATCCCACATAGCAGAACCAGAAGGACCTACAACTAGAATATACAACTATGTACTGGGGGGCTTTAGGGAGAAGAAGAAAAAGAATATTGGCAACAGATGTTAGCTCAGGGCCAATCTTTGAAAAAAAAATAGTCACCTACTATAGAAGCGGCAGAGCTGAAATTCGAATGTACATTTGTCTGATTCCTAAGCCTTGCTCTTAATTACCATATGGTACTACCTCCTGTTTGAATGGCAAAAGAAGAAACGAACGAATACTCTTATCCAATGTTTCAAGCCCTCTCCTCCAGAGGCACACACCTCCTTGCCCTTTGTGAGTCAGAAATACCTCTTAGTTTTCTAGCATTGCTATAACAAAACACCACAAACTGGGCTGCTTAAAACAACAGAAATTCATTCTCCCCCAGTTCTGGGGGCTAGAAGTCTGAAGTCAAGATGCTGGCAGGGCCATTCTCCCTCCAAGACCCAGAGGAGAGAATCCTTCCTTGCCTCGTCTAGCTTCTGGTGGTGGCTGTCAGTGTGTGGCCTTCCCAGGCTTGTAGATGCATCAGTACAATTTCTCCCTCTGTTACCTTCACATGGCCAACTTCCCTCTGTGTCTCTTCTTTTTTTATAAGGACACCAGTCATATTGGATTAAGGGTCCACCTTACTCCAGTATGAGCTCATCTTAACTTACATCTTAATTATATCTCTACAGACCCTATTTCCAAATACGGTCATTTCACAGGTACCAGGAGTTAGGATTTCAATACAGTGGACACAATCGAACCCACAAGAGCCTCCCAGATGGTTTCCAATGCCATCTCAGACTCCAACTGCCCTCTTTTCCACCCAGCATAGAAAGCTTCTGAGCTCCTTCCTCTCCATTCAAGACAAACTTTCCGCAGTCCACAGTTTATTAAAACATGGGGTGAGTTCATGGAAGTTTTTGGCACAGTTTGGCCATCTCTCCAAGAGCAAATTCAGCTTTCTAGCACAAAAGCCACAAGCACAGGGGGTACTGTTCCTCGTTTTCATTTCAAGCTGCTTAAGTGATCATTTATGGCAGGACATAAAAATTATCACTGTTTTGAAACATACACTAAGCTGGTATTCTAAGTAATGATACCTCCGGGCCAAGTCATTATTTTCCAGGAGCTTTAATTATCAGGATGAGTACAGTGTTGTTTATTAAATTCTTTGCAGTCCATAGACAGTGTCTGAATAAGATGAATACCATCTTCTTTCCCAGCAACGCTCAGTTTAACCAATTCTTCATACTTTCCCTCTACGCTGATCAGTTGATGAAATCAAGAGCAGGATCTGGGACGACATGCACACACACAGGACAGTGTGTCCTGGCGCCCAGGGCCAAGAAGGCAGGCCTCAGACTCAGAGAATCTAGTTCCATTCCTGGCTCCACCACTTTCAGCTGTGAGACTTGGGGCATGGTGCCCCTACTCCTCCTGAGCTTCTGGCTCCTCATCTGTCCCATGGAGATGACAAGATTTCCTGGGGTTTGTCTATAGATGAGGTGGTATAAGGACCGATGTTAATATTTTATTCCTCAAGTTCAAAGACATGTAAAGGGACAAATGAGACGTGGCTTCAGAGAGTTGGCTCATTTTCCCCTTCCAAGACCTATAGACAAGCCATCCCAACCCACTTCTACTCTGCAGTTGGGAAACAAAACTAAACCCCTCACCTCAAAGCAGCAGGGGGCTGCTGCTCCAGAGAAAAATAACAATAATATTTCCATAACCCCCTGCAACTTACCAAGCACTTTCTTGTCTTTGCAGGGTGACAACAACCTGGGGGGCAGACATTATTCTTAGCTCCTCCATGCACTTATCAGAGTTCGCAATGAAGTGTTTATGTGAGGGTGGCAGTGTGGTATAACAATTGCAAGGCCAGAGTCTGGCACTAGATTGTTGGGGTTCAAATCTCAGCCTCATCTCATGTTGATTTAACCTCCTGGTGACTTGGCTTCCTTGTCTGTAAAATGGGAATACTACTACCAACTCCATCTTGTAAAATGGAGATAGTACCAACCTCATGGAGTTATCATGAGGACAATATATGTATATTGATTTGATCATCACCTGGCTCACAGTAACTGCTATTTAAGTGTTTGTTGAATAAATAAATGAACAAGTACATGGTAGGCACTCAATGAATTCTAGCTATTAATGTCTATATATACTGATTATCTAAATGGTCAGCACACTATCACCCACAGGACAAACCTGGCCCTCTGTTTGTGTAAATAAAGTTTTATTGGAACACATCCATGTCCATTCATTTACATATTATCTAGGGCTAGCTTCCTGCTACAGGTGCAGAGTTGGGTGGGTGCAACAGTTACCCTATGGCCCACAAAGGCTGAAATATGACCAGAAACCATCTGGCCCTTTAAGAAAAGGTTGCTGATCCCTGGTCTATCTCCTTAACCAGACTCTGAGCTCCTTCAGGACAAGGATTGGGCTTTGTTTATATTCCCAGCAGTTAGCACAGTGCCTAGCACCCAGTAGATGTTCTATAGCTACTTGTTGAAACAGGGAAGAAATAACTGAAGCCTTATTTTACATGTTCAGGCCATAAATAACAATAGCTACCATTATTAAGCACTTGCCACATGTCAGACACCAAATACCAAATGCTTTGTCTTGTTAAATCATCTAATCCTCACATCAAATCTCAGACCCAGGTACTATTATCATCCTAATTTTGGACAGCAGGAAATTGAAGTTGAGAAGTTAGAAGACAGCTCAAAGTGACACAACTGACATGTAATAATGCTGAATCTCAAATCCCGGTTTCCTTACTCCAAATCCTATATTCACACTTTACTCCCTATCCAGGAGTTTGACAACTTGGAAACACATCAACAATTCGTAAATTTCCCTATGGCTGTATCCTTCAAACTACATTTTGCATTCCTTTTACTCCTATATTCCCTGATAAAAGACCCTAGGATCAGCAATCCTATAAAAATCTGTCCAATTTACCTCAAAACTTCAGGTTTTAACTGGGCCCACCCTCTGCCAACTTGCCGGTTGCAAAGTAAAAACTACGGTCTCACCACCATTTGTCTTTTCAGACTACGAGATGCCCATAGACAAATGACTGACTTTTTCTGCAGTGGGTCAGGTACAAGTTATCAAATGATTAACCAGCTGCACTAGTTGGCCTATTGTTCTTGTATAGACTACTATAGTAGTTACTGAATTGGGGAAACCCAAGAGTGTCAATGTCTGACATTTTAGAAGTCAAATTGGGCATTTATTCTGATAAGTAATTTGAGGTCTTTTCTACTTTTTGCACATCTTTAACACAAAGCTTGCCGCAGATAGATTGGCCCCCTGTACGGGACCTATTTTATGCTTCTCCTGGGATTTGCTCATCTCTCTGTACCCCTCAGATCTCAGCCCCTCACACAATGGAGAATGCTCCTGCCTTCACCTCATTTCCTAACACTACCAGTTGTCTCAGCCTCCCTCAGATGGAAAAAAAACAAATTCTGTAGTCGCTTTCACCAGAAAGTCACCAAGGAGATGATCCATGTAATTAGCATTAACCTGTGATTTGGTTAACTTGTTATTGCAGCATAACTTAGCATTAGCCTGACTAAATCCATGATCGCTCTGCTTTCCACTCAGCCAAAAGTTAGAGAAAGAGAATCTCTCTGACCTCAACTATCCCCATGAGGCAAACTGGAATATGCTGTGTCATGGTGAGTAACTGTCCTCTGAGATATTCGTGTGGTAGGTGGGAAGAGCTATGTCATGTCCTAGTAATAAGTAACCTGTCTTGTTTAGCGGCAATCTCACCCCTTAAATCAAGTTGAGTCTCCCCAGAAACAGACTGAGGCAAGGATTCAAATGAATTAGTTCATTTGGGAAACATTGACAATGGAATGAAGAAATGAGATGGGGATAGAGAAAGTCAATTAAACGTGCATTCTGGAGCGAGTTACTGCTCTAGGCAACTGGAGGTCAGGTTCACCGGAGAGTTCTGGGAGACAGTGTGGAAGCTGCCTCAGATTTATCCAAATCAAGAAGCAGGGAAGCTGGAGCACTTATTCACCAACTCTCTAAATGTCATTAGTTGAAGACTGATTCTGGGGCTTTGCTCCAGCACTTCCAGCTTACCCACACACACATGGGCTAAGCAGACACTCAACAACAACAAAAACCCCTCAGGTAGAGAGCCACAGGTGTGCACAGGTTGTCACAGGTGTTCTGTGAGTAGAAGTTTTAGCACCAAGAGTATAGGTATGAGGCACAGACCATGTCAGCTACACCCTCTATATCCAAATTATGCTACTGCTCAACTCAAACCCATGCTAACAGCCTATGGAGTCTCTTTCACCACTAGTGATTTTTTTTCAGGCAGGATGTGTTGCATACCTCTATTTACAATGACCTCAATAACTTGAATTCCATATCAAAAATATAGAAAGTTGCTGGGAAGGTAATAAATCCCCATCTAGCATCTATACGTCAATTTAGTACAGCTCACCTCACTTCTCAGCCTGAAGCATTCTTGGTGGGTTGAAAACCCCAGTGTCCTGGCTATTCATGAAACGCCTCATAACTAAATCCTTTGAGTCCAGATTTCTTGGCATAACGTGGCCTTCGGCAGAGCTGAGGCATCCTGAGGAGATGCTATTCCTTCGAAGCAGCGTGTTCATAATCAATAGCACTCCATTTTCTGTTTGGAGAGTTCTCTCTCAACAACTCTTCATTTTTATAATGAGCTGCCTAATCCTGGACATTTTCCCCACAGAGAAGTGATTAAGGCTGTCAGTGTATCGTTGTAGGGGGTGTCTCCTCCCCATTAAAATGACCTAGTTGCTTCTGGTCTCTCACAGGCCACTGGAATTATTTGCTGAGTCTTTGTGGGTTGAAAAGGCGATAACTTTACCTCTCTTTACCTCGCTTTTCTTTACTCTTTTGAGTAAATTTAGGAAGTTTCTGGAGAAGTATAGGAGTCTAGTCGTGGGTCTCTTTTGAGCTCAGCAATGATATGTTGGATCGGCTGAGGGATGGGGTGAGAGTTGTATTGGAATATCAGCACCAACTTTAGTTTTAATGAGGTAACTGTTCGAATTCCAGTAACTCCACAAGCTCAGCAAACCAGCTACAGATGGCACCGAGGTGTCATTTTTTTTTACAGTGTAGACATTCAAGGTGACATGGAGATGGCTTCTGAATTTTTTAACTAGATAATTAAAACAAAACAATGGTTATTTGCAAGTGTAAGGGCATGTCTGATTAAGTACCAGTGCTGAGAACTACCGTCGATTCACTGATGCCGGGCCAGCCCATATTGGAGAGCCATATGGATGACATTACTAAAACAGGCACTAATATACAGTTTCATTTCAGATAAAATTGTCTCCTTGTTTCAAAAAAATGGAGGGGGATTGTTTAATGATCTAATTATCTGGAAATAGGTCAGTTAATTTAATTGCGCTGCACACAGAAAGGAGGGTTCAGTGGGGAAAAAGGAAAATGTGATGAATAAGCCCAGACCAGGCAGAGAAGGCAGCCAAGTGTGCAGCCTCACGAGCTATGCCTCCTTGACAGCTTTGGATTATTAAGAAAACAATTGCCAAGACATAAACTAATATTCAGAAGCAGTTGCCGGATAATATGTTGTCTTCCCAATGGTTAGAGCATCCCATGAAAAGCACTCTTGACAGAGCCACTCTCTTCTGGTGCTGATTTACAGAGCATCGTGCCCAGCGAAAAGCAGTTAAGTTTAATTTATAGTAACCCAGGGCTAACCAAGGAAGTGGAGTCAGCAGATAGCTGGCATGAGCGTGAAAGATGAGCTCAGTGATTCACGTAAATCTTTCTCCATTTTATTAACTACTAGACATCAAAGACGACCAGCTTCCCAGCTACTTATTAGTACTTTGCCCCTCTATCAAAATGACATTAGCCTGCCAAGTCCTAAATGATCGAACGTCTCCTGTCCTTGCTGAAAGGGACTTGAAACATCATCTAGCCCAGCTCTTTGGGTTTATAAGTGGGAAAAGCGATGCTCAAACTCATGAAGTCAGCATCCAAAATCACCCAGCTAGTTTGCAGCTGACTAGTACTGGAACTCGGGAACCCTACCTTTAGCTTAGGGCTCTTTCCACCACTTCCGGTGGCAAAGAACTCCGAATTTTGTGAGGCTATTACCAACCACACGAGACAGGGTAGTCTATCACATATTGAGCCAGATCTCAAGCCACATCTTTTGGGTAAATTAGGTACATCCAGAAGCTTTGTTAACAATACTCAGCTCACCAGGGTGCTATTAGGTACACTGAAGAAGTAACTTACTAAGCAAAGTCACTGTGAAATAAACATCCATTGATCTTTTTCTCATCACAGTGATAATACACAAGGCTACAGAGGGAGACTCTGGCCGCCTTCCAGGAGAAAATAAGAGGTTCTGAATCTCACCTGTTTGAGAACAGAGACAGTGACCAAATGATCCCCAAACATCTCTCCTGGCTGTAAGATTCTATAAATTGAATTTATATATTTCAGGGTTGAACCATAGCAGCATTCCTGTGATATGACCTCATAAAAATTTTACCTTCTATCTGTCTAGCTCTTCACTGGGTACAAACCATGTTCACTTAGATAAACTCATTATCTTCTAATAACCCTTTGAGGTTAGAGAGGCAGGAATAATATGTTTTGAACATCCCTGGGAGGGAGAAAAGCATAAAGGTTAAGAATGGCAAGTCAGAGAGACCTGGGTTCCAGCCTCAGCTCTGCTCCTCACTGCCAGTGACCTGAACAACATCTCTGAGCCTAGGCTTCTTCTTTAGTCAAGTAGGTATCATTTTATTTTATTTTATTTTTTTAAAGATTGGCACCTGAGCTAACAACTGTTGCCAATATTTTTTTTTCCTGCTTTATCTCCCCAAATCCCCCCAGTACATAGTTGTATATCTTAGTTGCACGTCCTTCTAGTTAGTTGTGTCATGTTAAGTAGGTATCGTTTTAGCAAGACGTGATCCAAATCATTAACTAATGAAGCATTCTAGGTCCCCGGGTCCTATTCCAGAGTTCTTCCTATCCCACACCTACCTCTATACCGTCTTTCCCTCATCTACTCCCTGGTATTAACCACGTCTTCTATTTTCTGTATTTGGAAGCTTTGACATCTGGGGCATTGCTGACCCTGGAGGGACTGCCCCTCCCAAGGCTACCAACTCGTAGAGATAGTAAACTGCTCTCCCAGGTCTGTATTTTACAAAGGCGAAGCAGCCAATGCAGAGCCCATACTCTCAACCATCTCCTTTATGGGACACTCACACTCTAGGCCACTAGCCACGTGCTGTCATCACCCCAGGGTCAGGTACTGGAAAACAAGGGATGGCCCCTACGCCCCAGAGCCCACTGAAATTATTCTAATTAGCCCATCCTAAGCCTGCTTGAACTGACTTGCCCGTTCCTTCCTGTGGAAACCACAGTAAAGGCTTTTTACCACAATTCCCTCCTCTTCCTCTGCCCCTGACTGACCCTGGTGCTCCTATGAGCCCTCCCACGCGCTCCCACCCCTGAAGGCATGATGTGTCCCCTCCACTTGGGAACTATGAGTAACAAGCTATTTTTTCACTGTCAATCATCTCCCAGTCTGTTGGCCTCATTATACCTCAGATTTCCTATTAATATGCTGTATTTTAGAGCACCCCCACCATCTTTTACCCACACCAGCTCCAGCATAGCAGAGGTCACATAACAAATGCTCAGTAAGTGACTATCATAGTCAATTTTATGTGTCAACTTGCCTGGTCCACAGTGCCCCGATATTTGGTCAAACATTCTGGATGTTTCTGTGAAGGTGTTTCTGGATGAGACTAACATTTAAATAGATGGGCTTTTTGAGTTAAAGCAGATTGTCCTCCATAATGTGGGTGGGCCCCAACCAGTCAGTTGAAGGCCTTAAGAGAACCAAGGCTGACCTCTCCCAAGGAAGAAGGAATTCTGTCATGAGACCACCTTTGGACTCAAACTGCAACTCTTCCCAAGGACTCCAGCCTGCCATCCTACCCCATTCGATTTTGGACTTACCAGCCTCTGCAATCACATGAGATAATTCCTTAAAATAAATATGTACACATTCCTACACACACACACAACCCTCTGTTGATTTCTCTGGAGAATCCTGACTGATACAGTGATGGTGAGAACAAAAATGCTCATAGTAGCACCCTTCGTGATAGGCAAAAACAACCTAAATGGTTATTTACGATGGTTTGTACAAATAAATTATAGTATGTGCATTCATTGGAATGGCAGACAGAGAACAGAATGAATGAACTACAATTACATTCAACATGGACAACTCTTGCAAACGGATTATTGAGGGAGGCAAAACTAATCTGTGGGGCTAGAAGTCAGGAGATGATTACCCTGGGAAGAGGAACGGGAGGAGGGCGGACCCAACAGTACTCCTGGAGTGCTCCCGCAATGTTCTGCTTCTTCATCTGAGGGTTGGTTACACACGTGAACCAATTCGTGAAAAATTCACTTCAATGTCTATTGATGATCTGTGCCCTTTCCTGTATATATGTAACCTTCACTAAAGATTTTAAAGATAGAAAAATTAGTAAAAATGATATTTTTCAAAGTCATTCATCAGTTTAAACCACGGCCCATCTCTAAGATACAGTGGGTATTCGTATATTAGAAACTCAGCAGAGAAGAGAAATGTGAAGCTTGAAATTACCTTATGTAACTGAATGTGTTATGTTTCCTAAACTGAATCTTGGAAAACTGCTATAGCATCTGACTCACGTCTCAGAAACACTGAGAGGGTCTGGCGTCCTGGGCCTCGGAAGCACCCCCAGCAGGCACATCAAGTGCTCTCTCAGTTCCACAGGACAGAGTCCCACGGAGAACCTGGCAAAATAACCCTCGCAGCATCTGGGTTTTTTCAGAAAATGGAATTTCCCCCTGTAATTATCTCAAGTGTTTCTGGGCGAGTTGAATAAATGAGACCTGCAGCCTGCACTGCACACTTCTGGAACTGCAAGTCATTCCTGAATTGTTTTTTCAAAAAGAAGGGAAAAAAAGGCAAACAAAGCTAGAAGACCATTATTGCCCAGACAATGACAGAAAATCTATTTGGATTTGGGGCTTGGGGGTGGACGAGTAGTTTGTGTGTTGTCTTTTTTTAGTAGCTGTGTGTTGAGAAGTGGATTGACTCAGGGAATGTTGTCGGGGTTTTTTGGTTGGAGGTGTGCATTCAGATATTACTCAGGAAAGGGGACATGTAAGCCCAGGAGATCTGTGATGGTCTGTAGCTCTCTCTGAAGGCCCTGTTGTCTATAAGGCATGGGGTTTGCTTAACACATAGGCCAGCAAATGCTTGGCTGGCCAATGCCCTCGGGATGAAGTCTACACTGCTTCAGCTGCGCCCACCCAGCCCCAGCCAGATCCCTCCTTGCTCCTCCCCCACGCCTTGTGCCACAGCTGGTCTGCACATCTAGGAGTTATGAGAATGCACTGGGAGCCCTGACCTGCATGCCTTGGGACACCCTGGAAAACTAGAACAATGTGACAAACTCCTGCTCACCCCTGCAGACCCAGCTCTCCTTCCAAAGGCTTTCTCTAACCCTCCCACCCGCGCAGGTGCCTCTCCAGGGCACACCCTTCTCCTGGTACTGACCACGTTGCAGGGTGATCCATGGTTACCTGTCAGCCCACCCTGCTAGACTCTGAGCATCCTGGGGCAGAGGCTGCAGATGTCAATTCTGAATCCCCAGCACCTGACGTGAGCCTGGCCCATGACAGGGCATGGCATCTCCTGCTCCCCTTCCCGCTTCCTTCCCTACCCCTGGCCGCCCACTGGTGTAGTTTAGCAGCCATTTGCTCATGCCAAGCTAAAGGGGACGGACGACCTCTGTCTCCAACTCTCAGATTCCTCCTGGAGATGCAATCCAGGGGAGCAGGGAAGAGGAGGAAGGGGTCGGATGGGAAAGGAAGACTCTCCACAAAAGGAGAGTGCAAACTAAGCCAGAAACTCAATTTTACGTGAAGGACCTTTAGGTACCAACATCAAAACCCATTTATAAGCAAGATCCTGATAAAAACGAGGAGCCCCAGGGACAGAAGGCAAGAAGGGATTCTTGAATAGACTACAGGACTCCCATTGCAAAGAATGACCAGTGAATGCTGATGGATTCACTGGAGCAGATTTACCAAGGGACCCTTCACAGAGATGTGGGCAGGACAGGGAAACCAAACGTGATGTGGAAGCCCCAGCGACTGGAAACAGCAGGAAGCCACCAACACCCCGGACCTGAGAGAGGGAGCAAAGGAAACAGTCGTACCAGATCGGCTGAGAGCTCAGCCATGGCCCAGGGGCTGGTCCTACCTGGCTGTGGCAGCAGTGGACACAACCACCGCCATTATGATGGTCCTGCGGGGAGGGAAGGAAATTCCCCAAGTCTCTCCTCCTGCCCTCCAGTCTCCTGCCACTGCCTCCCATGGACACACCAACCAGAGGTCCGAGGCAAAGCAGTCTGGTAAGAGGTCCATAGAAGTCTGCCTCCCCAGGCTGGAGCAGGGCAGAGAACTGGAGAAGGCGTGGCAGTGGAGGGTCACTAAGACTGGTCACGGCCTCGGGCAGGGCAGGTGCTAGTAACAGAAGTTCAAATGAAACTATCGTAAATACGCACAGATATTGTAAGGCTACTGAGGAGCTCTCAAAATAGAAGGAAGAGCTGAGGGAACCAGAGAAGTATTTTAGGAAATTTAATGGCACTAATATTTATTCTCCATTCATATTTTTATTCTCCCTCCCCTTCCCTTGTGTCCCTCCCATCCCCATCCCCTCCTTACATCTTCCCCTCCCCCTCTTTCTCCCCACCCCTTCCCTTCTCTCTCCCTCTGTGTCCTTCTGTGTGTGTGTCCCTCTCTGTCTCTCTCTCTCTCCCCCCTCCCATCTGTTTTTCCCTCTCTATCCCCCACCCAGTCTGTCTCTCTCTCCCCCCCCCAGTCTGTCTGTCAGTCTCTCTTCCGTCTGTCTGTCTCTCTCTCCTCATTTGTCTCTCTCTCTCCATCCCCAAATCTGTCTGTCTGTCTCTCTCTCCCTCCTCAGTCTGTCTTTCTCCCCCATGTCCTGTCTCTCTCTCCCGCCGTCTGTCTCTCTCTCTCACCTCCTGTATGTCTCAATCTTGCCCTCTCTGCCTCTCTGTCTCTCTCTCCCTGTCTCTGTTTCTAGTCTCTGTCCCCTTCTATCCCCCGTCTCCCCTCTCTCCATCCCCTCCCCGTCCTCCCTCTGTTTCCCCCCACATCCTTCCTCTCCCCATCCCTACCCCCACCCCAACATCCCCCCTCTCTCTGTCTCTCCATCAGCTTTGGTCTCTCAGAATTCATTCTTCCCATAGCACAGGACACAGCTCTGGAGTCATTCTTACAGCTCCATTACCAGAAAGGAAAGAGTCTCCTCTCTCTTGACTTCAGTAGGAAAAATCCTAGGGAAGAATTCTGATTGGTCGAGGCTGGGCCTTAGTCCTTTGCTTTAGACCAATTACTGTGGCTGGGGAAGCAAGATCCACACCAGAGTCGGGGGTCTGTTACCAGGAGGGAGGGTGATGACTCAATGGTATAAACACTACCAAGATGTTAAGATTTTTAAATATTTTAAATTTTAATTTTAAAATGTTCAGATTAAATACAAATAATGTTAAGATTACTTGGTATTCTTATTAAATTTCAAGGCTATTCTATAAAGGACAAGCTCCAGATGGAGCTTATTTTCCCATATCTGTGTGTCTTGCACACAACTAAGTATTGTTCACAAACCATAAATCTACTGGACTGCAAGGCCTGTAAGACAGGGCTGTGTCTGTCTGATTCACACCTATGACCCCAGCACACAGCACAGTGCCTAGCACATAGAGGTACTTATTAAATATGAGTGAATAAATAATTGGATAGATGGATGGTTAACAATAATTTCTTAAGACAACTTGAGAATTTTTCTTCACTAAAAACAGATCTCTTTCTCACACACACACACACACACACACACACACAGATCCTTACAGCTAATCCAGCCAAAAGTAAGTGGAACTCAGTGGTTCATCATTTTTCAATCAACCACCAGTCCTAGACACAATGCCTTCCTGCAGCCTCCCATGGCATGCTAAGCTACTGGGGACCTCCCGCCTTACCTGCAGCCCTTTCTTCTGACTCTTTCCTGGGCTGGTTTCCATAAGAAATCCCGAGTGTCTGACCTAGGAGGCCCCTGAATGAAGGAAGCAGCTGTGGATCCCACCTGCCAATCCTGGCCAAACTAAGAAGGGATGAAGCTCGAAACAGGGAAAGAATCTCCCCTCTGATATCTTCCTAAATGCACGTCTGACCCAGGCTCAGGAACCAGATGAAAGTGAGGACGGTATCGTTAGGAACCCAAATCAGTACAAATGAGGATGCTAACAGCAGATTAAAAAAGCAACACTGCGCCCTTTTTCTGGGTTTTGCGTCATTTCTCACACAGCGCCTTTGGAAACAGCCTCTAATGATAGAGAAGGCATCAGAAGGACCACATGAAACCGAATAAAACATCAGCGCTGGGCAAATATGGTTCATCACGCATTTTAAAACCCCAGTGTGCAGAGAAGACATGCGCACAGCTTTTTTTAGCTGGATGAAACCTTCATCTTTCAAGTCACCCCAGGGCTTTCATATTCGAAAACCAGGCAGGAAAATGCAACGAAAACTGCAACATTTGCTCCAACCCCAGTTCCTTCTGCTGCATCTGCTCAACATCTGACAGTTCTGATCCTGGATGTGTCAGAGTCACTGCCGCCCCTTACCTCAGTTTCTACATTTATACCCCTGGGACAGTATGCTCACCGTAGGTCTCAGGAATCATGGGGCAAATTCAGAGAACAATTCAGTCAAGCACTTTGGGCTTCTCAGGTGAAACACAATCAGTGGATTCATGGGCTTGGGCAAATCATCAAAATTTGTTAAGCCTCACTCTTCATGTCTAGAAAATGGGAATAGTACCTCCTACTTCTCATGGTGGTACTGAAGATTCAATTTTAAAAATGAGTGAACTGCTTCACCCAGGGCAGTTCTTGGTCCTTAGTAGGTATTTCAAACATATTAGTTCCCTGTGTATCGAAATCAAAATAGACCTGAAACTTCCCATTTCATTGTTGCATTTCAACACAAATGCACACACTTAATGCCCTAAGAGGCAGCACTCCACAAGTTGGAAAACTGGACCTTCGATACAGATCCTGCATATGAGATTCCACCCCACAGACCAACCATACAATTCCTAAAACCAAACCACAGAAATCAGGAACCCCGTTAGTCAAAGAGAAGTCATGGAAGACATTGAGCGGGGGGCTAGGGCAGAGCAAAGAAGTAACAGAAAACGCAACCAAGACAACTGAAGGGTGATGTTATTAAAAAAAAAAAAAAGCAAAACAGGCAAAGAAAAAAGGAGGAAAGAAGAAGGGATGGGGGACATAATTCTCCATGTGTCAGTCCAGGTTATCTAAAAAGTAGACACTGAGATTGGATTCAACATGTAAGGATTTTATTAGAAGACAGGCCGCGTGGGAGAAAATAGGGAGAGGGCTGGAGAAGACTGAGGAGCTGTCGGACTGCAACGCAGTTCTGACCCCAGCGAAGGAGAGGGAAGGAAGTTTGGGTGGCTGGGTCCCAGTCTGCCATGCAGTCTAAGGGAGGTTCAGCAAGGTCGAGGGTCAGCTGTACGAGAAGTAGGGACAGGTCTGCCAGGCACATTCTCATCGCCGCCACTTCCACTAGTCAGCATTTTCTACCAATATGGCAGACCACTAAACTTCTCTCTCCAGTTTGGTGGTGCGCTGCCTGTCTTTACAGCACAGACCAAGCTATGAACAAATGACGTACAATAGAATACACCACACTAGGGCTTGCAAAGCTTACTAGTGAGGGTAGAAAACCCATGATGCTTGTTCCAAACAGAAGGCTCAGGGGAGGTTCAGTGATGTGAGAAAGGGTTGGAGAAAGAAGCAAGGGAACAGGATGTGCTCCTGTCTTGATTTGGGTCCTCCAGAAGCTGAGGCTAAAACAAGGATTTGGTGGCAGGTAGTTTATTTGGAAGATGAAGCAAGAAAGCTGGGGTGAGGGCATGAGGAGAGGGAGACAGGAAAGAAGATGCTAATGTGAGGGTGCAGTACTGAGGTCACTAGAGGCAATGGGACCTCAACTCCCCTAGGACCAGAGAAACATGGAGCGCCTTCCAGAAATGCCCCTGCAGGACCAGAGTCTGAAGCGTTTCTGCACTGGCTCTCCTCCCACTGATGGAGAGCTGTCCCTTGGGGAATTCCTCCCCTAATCTTCGGGCTGGGATGGTCCCTGTGCTGAAGAAAGCCCCAGACAGAAAGCCAGCTCTGAGGGGAAGACACTGCCAGGGTAAGCAGGTCTGAGCGTGCATGAAGACACCATCACAACTGCTCCAAATACCAAAGCGGGGCCTGGAGATGAAACACGGGGGCAGCACAGCCCTTCGCAACAGCTCCAGAAGCAAATTGTCGATTAAGTGACTTGAACCTTGCGCCTTGTCTCCGTTCTCATGTTACACACTCCCATCGCCTTCAGTCCCTCCAGTATCAATCCCCGCTGTGATGTGGCATGTTACACTTCAGTTAGCTGTGACCTCCCACCTTGACACCCAAAGCATTTATCCAGTAAAGGAAGAGTCTTAGAGTCCACCCTGGGGCCCATCAGACTAGACCTCTGAGTGGGAGTAAAGGAAATAGGGCAAAGCCAGGCCACTCCATCTCCAAATTCCTCTCCCTCCCAATAATTCCTCCCCAGAGCACAAGCCTACCTCGCCCAAGGATGGACTCAGAAGACTCGGCACTTCAAGTGGGACAAGACTATAGTCCTGGCTCATACCACAGTGCCCTCTTAGCTGCTGCAGGCAGGGCAGGCTGCTGTTGACACCAAGGGGCTCAGAGCAATGGCAGACGAACCTATGTCGCAGCCCCAGCTTTGTGCCTGCCACACTGCAGGGAGATTTCAGACTGGTGAGAAGAGTCCACCTTCACCTGCTGCAAATAGCTAATCATTTCAGCCAGTGGTCTGAAGACTGCAGTGTGTCAGAGCTACTTGGAGCGCTGAGAAAGCGCACAGAGACCTCTGCTTATTGAAGCCGGAAAGAGCCTGAGAGTTTGACCAGTTCCCCAGGAGGGTCTCATACCCACCAAAGTTTAAGAACCACTGATTTAAGCCTGGGCCAGAGGGTCTCAAATTTTACTGTGCAAATGCCTCATCTGGGGTTCTTGTTCAGCTTGAGACTGATTCAGCAGACCTGCCGTACAAGCTGAGAGTCTGCATTTCTCATGGGCTCCCAGGTGATGCCAATACAGCTGGTCCATAGGCCAAGTTTGGGGATCCAGGGCCTACAATGCAGAACCTACTGGCCTCAGGATGGCTTCACAGGAAATCTACAGGAGCCGCTTCTCCGGGTCTGCTTTTCCCTGGTCTCTTCATTCCCCATGGTGCATGTGGCTACCAGGGACTTTTTGGGTGCAGGTGGAGAAGAAAAAAATCTTGCTATGTGGCTGCCTTTTTTGGAAGTTTCAGAACATACTTTATTTAACCCAATAAATATTATCATTTTGACATGTAATCAATACAAAAGTTATTACGATATTTTGCTTTTTTTTTAATTTTTGGTACTAAGTCTTAGAAATCCAGTGTGCACTTTACGCCTATGGCAGATCCCACTACAAATAATAGCCCCGTGTGGCTAGTGGCCACTGTATTCGCTAAGGCACTGCCCTCTTACATCACGATCTGGAAGTTCCTATTTCATCAACCCAGGTGCTTCGTTTCAAGCACTGTGCACTCCTAGTTTTTGAGCCAAACCTGGCATTAGAAAGCAGCACCCTGGGGCTGGCCTGGTGGTGCAGTGCTTAAGTGCGCATGCTGCCCTTCGGCGGCCCAGGGTTCACCGGTTCAGATCCAATGTGTGGACATGGCACCACTTGGCACACCATGCTGTGGTAGGTGTCCCACGTATAAAGTAGAGGAAGATGGGCACGGATGTTAGCTCAGGGCCAGTCTTCCTCAGCAAAAAAAAAAGAGGAGGATTGGCAGCAGATGTTAGCTCAGGGCTAATCTTCCTCAAAAAATAAAAAATAAATAAAAAAAGAAAGCAGCACCCTCACCAAAGAGAGAAAAACTGCCCAAGTATCCCTGAATAACTTTTTTTTTTCCTCTAGCTTCTCAGTGGCCTCCCGAGAAGTCTGAGGTGACCAACTGTCCCAGTTTGCTCAGGGCTGTCCCAATTTTAGCACTGAAAGGCCCCCATCCCAGGAAACACCTCAGTCCCTGGCAAACCAGGAGAGTTGGTCACCCTTGAAAGTCTGTTCCTACACAGATCACTCATTGACACTAATGAGGACCCTTTGCCACGGGTGGGAGAGCTCCCAGGTTTGGCTCATGGAGGAAAATGTGTTCAAGTCCCCTGTCAAGACCGAATCATCTACACGCAGGATTTGCAATGTGGTCAGGCTCCAGGGCCCCTCCAGGCCTCTGAGGCCCCAGCAATTAGTACTGCCTCTCTCCACTCTCCTCTGCCCAGGCTCTGTTATTGACTCTGAGCCTCAGTTCATCTCACTGGGTTTTGTGGGCATTATAAGAATGTGGAAGCATTTTGAAAACTGTGAGGCGTGAAGTAAACATGTCTACTATTAATACTTATGGAGCAAGTATTACATGCCACGTCCTGGGATAAGAGTTTTATACTCATTATAGGATTTAATCCTTACAACAAATACAAATAATAGTACCTACGAGACAGGTACTATTATTGTCCCCATTTTACAGATGAGGAAACTAAAGTTCAGAGAGGTTAAGTAACTTGCTTATGGTCACACAGCTTACTAAGTCTCAGAGGAGTGACTTGAACCTAGAGCTCTGACTCCAAAGCCCATGAAAACAACAAAACAGAAGAGAAAGAACAGAGAGTGGGAAGATACATAAATGGCAAGACTAACCTCCACACTGCGAGAAAAATGCTCTAAACGTGAGGCCTTGACAAAAAACAGCAGACGAAGTTTTCAGAAGCATTTGAAATAAGAGTATCTATTATTATCTTCTAACAGATTTAAAGAAAGGATTAGTGGAGGCTTATGAGTCCTATTCATGCCTCCACCCCCAGCTCTTTGTAGCAGTACTGCTGTCCCCTCTGCCTGGGACATGCTGATCTGCAGGTGGATGGAGCTCTCTAACCATCCAGGTCCCGGCTCAAAAGCAACTTCCTCCTCCAGGGCCCCCCTTACTAACTCATCTGAACTTCCGCCCCTCAACTCACTCACATGACACCCTATTCTGCTCCCTGCTTTATTGTGGTTGTAATACTCATCAGAGATCTGCTATTACCTCATTGTGTAGGTATTGGGTTGTGTGTTAATTTCCCCCTCCCCATATAAGCTCATGGAGCAGGACCCTTGTCAATCGTGTTCATCCCACATCCCGGAGCCCTAGAGCAGTGTCCAGCACATGACAGGCCCTCAAACTTTTGTTGATTGTTGAACAAACACAATACCTGAAAAACTGTGGAATATATTGTCAATAGAGGGGAAAGAAATTTCCATGAGATTTTTTTTTTAAGTGGCCTGCAATCAACACACAAAATCAGACTTGGTGAAAGAGTTCCTTTTCTTAGTATTGATGCTTCCCCATTTGCAGAGTCACCAAACCGCAGGAGCTATATTGAAATCTTCCCTCGCTGGGAGGAGTTCTCACTGTCTGCTTACAGACTGGAGTCTACAGATTTCAGTTACCCAAAGTGTCACCACAAGTGACAGTCACTCAAATTCTCTAGTTCTGCAGAAGTCAAAACTCAAGTCAGCCAAGCCAGAAACACCTTCCCTGATCTGGTTGTGTTTTGAATCATTTCCAGACAAACTGTAAAAATTCCCAGGAGAGACTTCCAGCAATTATCTTAAGGTCTGATTAGCATTTTAAATGTCACTTGTATAAATTAAAACTGTTTACAGCTCACAACGTCACTATTTTGTGATTCCTGATCTTGCCGCAGCTAGCCAAAACTCACTTTTTGGAAAACCCCATTCTCAATGTTCCCTGCTGAATTAGGCCTGGCAAAATCTCCCTCTTGGTTGAAATATCTGGCTTCTCTTTTCATTGTTCACATGGTAATCTCATCTTCCTTCCTTGGAACATTTTGAGTATTGGGGGTGTCACACTTGGCAGGGAGACTATTTGAAAACGGTTCTTTTGGTTGTGTGAGTTACTCAATACAATCCATGCTGCTTAAAGAAAACAAATGAAGATTTCTGCACATCGTTCTATATCAGTCAAATACCACTCATCATCACCTATCTTGTCAGTGTACGCACTATCTTCCCAGAGACTGGAGGATGGGATAATGACTTTTGGAGGTCACCTCTACTCCTAGTCATTTTTTACCAAAAAACAATATTTTAAAACAGCTCCCTTTCATGCATACTTTCTCTATGCCACCAGCATTTCACTGATTTGCTTTGTTTTGCTCCAGAATGATAAAGGACAGAGGCATTTCATGCTTCTCTGGTCAAAGGCAGCTGAGGGGTCAGAGAAACACTGGGCTGTGAAGTCACTTGGAGGGATTCCAAGCCTTGCTCCACTACGTAGAGCTCTAGGACCTTAAACAAGTCCTCAGCCTCTGGTTGCCTCAGCTTTGTCATGCCCAGCCATGCACAGGGAACAGGGTGGAATCCCTGCACTCAGTCTAGCTGAACACTCAGACCCACATGGGAAAAGCTGGAGGATCAGCCGCAGATGCCCCACCTGGTGCCACAGTGCTCTTTCTAAAGTTCCACTTCCCTGCTTTCAACCCTCTAAAGCAAAAATCACCAAACTTTTTCTGGAAAGTGCCGTATAGTAAATGGAAACAAATGGGCATGGCCGTGTTCCTGTAAGACTGCTCACCTCTCCAGCCCCAGCTCCTACCAATCTGCTTTTCCTTCATCATGCTTCAGCCACACTGGCCCCTCCTTTCAGTTTCTGGAAGTTTCCAAGCTTGTTCCCTCTTGCCTTGGGGACTTTGCACTAGCTGTTCCCTTTTATGGGCAATTCTACTCCCAGATCAGCATATGCCTGGTTTCCTCTTGACATCTATCTCTCAGTTTATCATCATCAACACAGAGAGGTGTTCATGACCACTAACTGGTCAGCCACTGTCTAACAGATACCCCTGTTTCATTTTATCATGGTGCTCGGGACTCTCTGATAAGTGGTACAAAGGAGTCAGTCACAATATAGTCCTGGATGCAGACTATTGATATTTTCTCAATCTGATCTGTAAAGTTTAGCAGACTTGTTATCTCATCCATTTTTGTTTTTTTAATTATGGTAAAATTCACAGAACATAAAATTTACCATCTTGGAGTGACATCAGCATCATGGTGGAGTGAACTGGCTTGGGACTCTCTCCCCTCCAACATACAACAAAAAGGGACATCCATACTCCAACAGAAGACATCCTAACAAAACAAAAACCTCGGAGAGACACACAGCCACACAACAGAGGACAGAGAGGCTGGAGCCCCCCTCAGAGAAGCTGGAATGGGATAGGAGAGAACTTCATTCCCTCCCCTAAAGACAGCAGTTGCTGCCATGGGGAGGATCTGTGAGGGAAGGAGTAGGGGAGGGGTTGCTCATTCACAGGATCACCCAGGACTCCCTAGAGCCCTTGAAGCCTAGAGGGAAGCCCTCTAACAGTGTATAAGCCTTCATGTGGGGTGACCTCATCAAGCCAAGACCCCAGGAGACCAGATAGTGAGAGCTGATTGAGAAATCCCAGAGTGCATGCAGGAGAAAGCATCCCTGCCCCTACCCACCCTGCACCATCTTGGCTGAAGGCAGAGGGCTCACAATATGTGGCTCTCCACTTCCACCCAGGGGCGATAGGCAGCAACTGCAACCAAATAATATCAGAATGAGAAAGAGCTGACCTTCCAACATCAGACACTACATCAAATCTCCAGACAAGAGAGAAAACGACAAGCACCCAGAACTCAGTCCTGAGGACACAGAAATATGTAAGCTAAATGATGAGGAACTCAAAATAGCTATCATCAAAAAACTCAACGAGGTAAAAGAAAATGTAGAGAAACAATTCAATGAGTTCAGGAGCTACTTCACAAAAGAGATTGAAACTATTAGGAAGGATCCATCAGAAATATTAGAGATGAAAGACACAATGGAAGAGATAAAACAAAATATGCATTCCCTGAATGCTCAAGTGGACATCATAGAGGAGCGTATCAACATAATTGAAGATAGGCATGTTGAAATGCTCTAGACAGAGGAAGAGAGAGAATTAAGACTAAAAAGAAATGAAGAAAGCCTCTGAGAAATATCAACTCAATGAGGAAATGCAACATAAGAATTATAGGTATTCAAGAAGGTGAAGAGAAGGAGAATGGAGCAGAAAGTGTGTTCAAAGAAATAATAGCAGAGAACTTCCCAAATCTAGGGAAATATGTATGGAAGAAGCTTCCAGATCTCCTAGATTTGTCAATGTAAAAAGACCTACTGCAAGGCATATAGTAGTAAAACTGGCAAAAGTGAATGAAAAAGAAAGAATATTCAGGGCAGCAAGGCAGAAAAAAATAACCTACAAAGGAACCCCTATCAGACTTTGAGCAGATTTCTCTGCAGAAACCTTAGAAGCTAGGAGGGAAGGGAATAACATATTCAAAACTTTAAAAGATGAGAATCTTCAGCCAAGAATACTCTATCCAGCAAAAATATCCTTCAGATATGAGGGACAAATTAAATCTTTCTCAAACAAAAGCTAAGGGACTTCATAGCCATGAAACTCCCCCTACAAGAAATCCTCAAAAAGGCCCTTATACCTCAAAAAAGGGAGAAAGGGGTCACAAAACACAGAGTAAGGAGATAAATAGGTAGACAAAATCAGAATAGGATAGCAAATATTCAACTATAGCATTAGGCTAAAGGGAAGGAAAACACCAAAAACAAAGACTATCTTGTCAATTTAACCACAAACTCACAACACAAGTTGGAATAAGATATGAGAAAAACAGCTTAGGAGGGGACAAGGGAAGGGACTGAATCAGTTTAGACTAAAGAAATAAGAGGCCATCAGAAATGAACTATCTTATACACGAGATTCTGAATACAAACCTCAAGGTAGCCACCAAACAAAAAAGCAGAACAGAGACACAAAGAATAAATAAGGAAAAAACAAAGAAACACGTCACAAAAAACTACATAATTCAATGTGTAGACCAAAACACACAAGACGAGAATCAAAGGAAATGCTGGAAAACGAGTGATATAATGACAGAATTAAGCCCTCATACATCAATAATCACCCTCAATGTAAAGGGATTGAATTCTCCAATAAAAAGACACAGAGTGGCGAGATGGATTAAAGAACAAGACCCAACAATTTGCTGCCTCCAGGAAACACATCTCAGCTCCAATGACAAACAGAGGCTCAAAGTGAAGGGGTGAAAGATGATACTCCAAGCTAATGGCAAACAAAAGAAAGCAGGTGTCATAACACTTATATCAGACAAAGTAAACTTCAAGATAAGGCAGGTAAAGAGAGACAAAGAATGTCAGTATAGAATGATCAAAGGGACACTTCATCAAGATGAAATAACACTTATAAATATCTATGCACCAAACACAGGAGCACCAAAGTTCATAAAGCAACTATTAACAAACCTAAAAGAAGATATTAAAATAACACAATAATATTAGGGGACCTCAACACTCCACTCACACCAATGGATAGATCATCCGGACAGAAAATCAACAAGGAAAGAGTGGAATTAAATGAAAAGCTAAACCATTTTGACTTAATAGACATATATAGAACACTCCATCCAAAAACAGCAGAATACACATTCTTCTCAAGTGCACATGGAACATTCTCAAGGATAGACTGTATGTCGGGAAACAAGGCAAGCCTCAATAAATTTTTAAAAACTGAGATAAGAACAATCATCCCTTCGAATTATAATGCTACAAAGCTAGAAATTAATTACAAGAAAAAAGCTAAGAAAGGGACAAAGATGTGGAGACTAAACAACATGCTATTGAACAAGCAATGGATCATTGAAGAAATTAAAAGGAGAAATCAAAAAATATCTGGAGACAAATGAAAATTATAACATACCATACCAACTCATATGGGATGCAGCAAAAGCTATATGAAGAGGGAAATTCATTGCAATACAGGCACACCTTAACAAACAAGAAAACTCCCAAATAAGCAATCTCAAATTATACCTAACTGAATTAGAAAAAGAAGAACAAACAAAGCCCAAAATCAGCAGAAGGAGAGAATAAAAATCAGAGCAGAAATAAATGCTATTGAAATAAAAAAGGCAGTAGAAAGGATGGATGAAACAAAGAGCTGGTTCTTTGAGAAGATGAATAAAATTGACAAAACCCTAGCCAGACTTACAAAGAAAAAAAGAAAGAAAGCTCAGATAAACAAAATCAGAAATGAAAGAGGATAAATAACAACCGACTCCACAGAAATACAATGGATTATAAGAGAATACTATGAAAAACTATATGCCAACAAAATGGATGACCTAGAGGAAATGGATAAATTCTTAGACTCTTACAACCTCCCAAAGCTGAGTCAGGAAGAAACACACAATCTGAATAGACAAATCACAAGGAAAGAGATTGAAACAGTAATCAAAAGCATCCCAAAGAATAAAACCCCAGGACCAGATGGCTTTCCTGGGAAATTTTACCAAACTTTCAGAGAGGATTTAATACCTGTCCTTCTCAAGCTATTCCAAAAAATTAGGGAAGATGGAACACTTCCTAACACATTCTACAAGGCCAACATCACTCTGATACCAAAGCCTGGCAAGGACAGCACAAAAAAAGGAGAACTACAGGCCAATTATCACTGATGAACATAGATGCAAAAATTCTCAACAAAATTTTGGCAACTTGAATTCAGCAATACATCAAAAGTATCATACATCATGATCAAGTGGGATTCATCCCAGGGACATAGGGATGGTTCAACATCCACAAATCAATCAACGTGATACACCACATCAACAAATTCATGAATAAAAACCACATGATCATCTCAATAGATGCAGAGAGAAAGCATTTGACAAGATCCAACAGCCATTTATGATAAAAACTCTTAACAAAATGGGGATAGAAGGAAATTACCTCAACATAATAAAGGCCTTATATGACAAACCCACAGCCAACATCATACTCAATGGGCAAAAACTGAGCACCATCCCCCTGAGAACAGGAACAAGACAAGGATGCCCACTTTCACCACTCTTATTCAACATAGTACTGGAGGTTTTGGCGAGAGCAATTAGGCAAGAGAAAGGAATAAAAGGAATCCAAATAGGGAGTGAAGAAGTGAAACTCTTGCTGTTGGCAGATGACATGATCTTATATATAGAAAACCCAAAAAACATCCATTGGAAAACTAATAGAAATAATTAACCACTACAGTAAAGTTGCAGGGTACAGAATCAACTTACAAAAATCAGTTGTTTTTCTATACCCCAATAACAAACTTACAGAAAGAGAACTCAAGAATACAATTCCATTTGCAATCAGAACTAAAAGAATAAAGTACCTAGGAATAAATTTAACCAAGGAGGTGAAGGACTTACACAATGAAAACTATAAGACATTACTGAAAGAAATTGATAATAATAAAGACATGGAAAGAGATTCCTTGCTCATGGATTGGAAGAATAAACATAGTTAAAATGTCCATACTACCCAAAGCAATTTACAGATTCAATGCAATCCCTATCAGAATCCCAATGACATTCTTCACGGAAATAGAGCAAAGTATACTAAAATTCATGTGGGGTAACAAAAGACCCCAAATAGTGAAACCAATCCTGAGAAAAAAGAATGAAGCTGGAGGCATCACAATCCCTGACTTCAAAATGTACTACAAAGCCATAGTGACCAAAACGGCATGGTACTGGTACAAAAACAGGCACACAGATCAATGGAACAGAACTGAAGGCCAGAAATTAAACTACACATCTACAAACAGCTAATCTTCAACAAAGGTGCTAAGAACACACAATGAAGGAAAGATAGTCTCTTCAATAAATTGTGTTGGTAAAACTGGACAGCCACATGCAGAAGAATGAAAGTAGAACACTGTCTCATGCCATACACAAAAATAAACTCAAAATGGATCAAACACTTCAAGATACGTGCTGAAACTATAAAACTCCTGGAATGTAATATTGATAGTACACTCTTTGACATCAAACTAACAAGGATCTTTTCAAATACCATGTCCTCTCAGACAAGGGAAACAAAAGAAAAAATAAACAAGCGGGAATTAATCAGACTAAAGAGCTCCTGCAATGCAAAAGAAACTAGGATCAAAACAAAGAGACAACCAACCAACTGGGAGAAAATATTTGCAAATCATATATCTGACAAGGAGTTAATCTCCATAGTATATAAGGAACTCACACAAATGAACAATAAAAAAACAAACAACTTGATCAAAAAATGGGCAGAGAAGATGAACAGACATTTTTCCAAAGAAGATATACAGATGGCCAATAAACACATGAAAAGATGTTCAACATCACTAATTATCAGGGAAATGCAAATCAAAACTACACTAAGATACCACCTTACGCCTGTTAAAATGGCTATAATCACTAAGAGTAAAAATAACAAATGTTGGAGAGGGTGTGGAGAGAAGGGAAACCTCATACTCTGCTGGTGGGAATGCAAACTGGTGCAGCCACTATGACAAACAGTATGGAGATTCCTCAAAAAACTAAAAATAGAAATACAATGTGACCCAGCTATCCCACCACCGATATCACCCAAACAATTTGAAATCAACAATCCAGAGTAACATAAACGCCCCTATGTTCACTGCAGCACTATTCACAATAGCCAAGACATGGAAGCAACCCAAGTGCCCATCAACTGACGACTGGATAAAGAAGATGTGGTATATATATATAGACAATGGAATACTACTCAGCCAGACGAAAGACAAATTCATCCCATTTGCAATAACATGGAAGGACCTAGAGGTAATTATGCTGAGAGAAATAAGCCAGTCTGAGAAAGACAAACAGCAGATGATTTCACTCATATGTGGAATATAAACAAATACATGGACAAAGAAAACAGTTCCATGGTTACCAGGGGAAGGGGGTGGGGAGGGCACAGGGGGTGAAGGGGAGCACTTATGTGGTGACAGTCAAGAAATAATGTACAACTGAAATCTCACATTGATGTAAACTATTATGAACTCAATAAAAAAAATTTACCATCTTAAACCACTTTTAAGTGTACAGTTCAGTGGCACGAAGTACATTCACATCTTCAGGCAACGCTCACACCATCCATCTCCAGAACGCTTTTCATCTTGCAAACCTGAAACTCTGTACCCATTAAACAACTCCCCATTTCTCCCTCCCCCAGGTCCTGACAACATCTTATCAATTTTTTAACATTAAACCTTACCAGGCAAAATCAGATTAAGAAGTGTCCATGTCTTCTAAACAATTTTACTACCAATTTCCACCCCTGAGCCCCTTCTATGTGGAGATTCTGAAACCGCCATTGAGACCTATTTTCTTATCTACTTTTTATTTGTTCTTTTTTCTCTCCCCTACTACACTGTAAGCTTTATGAGAACAGGAACTTCGACTTTTTCCTCACTGGATGGCAGACACCCAGCACAGGCTAACACAGAGCAGGGGCTCAGCAAATGTTCATTAAATGAAAGAACAAGGACATGAATGACAGCCTTTGTGGTTGGGTTAGACCGTAAGCTGGGCTCTCCAAAGGCTTTGGATCTGTAAAGAAGAGAAGGAATTTCAGCTCAGGGTAACAGCAGAAAACATAAACTCTGGAGGCCTGGGTGTGTCAGCAGGGACAGGCACTAGCAGGTAAAGGAGGAAAGAAAGGAGGGAGGAAAAGGAAGAGGCAGGAAGGTAGGAACGCAGGTACAAAGGAGGAGAATGCACTGGAATTTCCGCAGAGTATACATTTGAGAGTCCTGGAAAGAAAGGGCTGAGGAAGTAGTGAGTTAGATTGTTAAAGACCTAGAAAGCGTGGTCACGTGACCCACCTGGTTCTTGACCAGGGAATGTCATGATGCCCGCTGGTGTATAAGGAAAACGTTGCTTGCAGCCTTGTAACTTCTCATCTCAGCTCTGGCCTCCAGGCCCTGTGTCCCTATGACCCTGGGCTGTGAGTAGCTAGATGAGATGCTGATCAACAGCGTGTAGGTTGAGGGGCTGTATGTTTCCCGGCTTGGGAGTGATTATTCACAAAGGATGTGACTCACCAACCAGCTCTGATCATGATTTATGCCTCAGGCCTCCAGGAACCCTGACTCATTCACAAGCCATGAGGAGATTGTTTTAAAGTGGTTGAAATCTTACAGCAAATTGATACAAACAGAAGCGGGTTAGGCGTGGGATTTACTGATGTAAATTGGACTTACTCATTGATTCAAATAGTGTCCTTTCATAATTGGTCCCATGTGTAATATCTACCTGGAGAGATTGTTCCTGCCGGAGTTAATAAGGCTTGGTTGAAAACTCACTATGTGTAGCTGATCCTATTAGGCAGTTGAGTTTGATAACTATACATCTAAGCTCCAAGTTCTGGAGGAATTCACAGTCCAGTGAGGAAGTTAGCTCAATTCAGCTGGCATTTATTAGAAGCATGGTCTTGGAAGGGAATTCAGAAACTGACTAGTCCTACCTACTCGCTTTGCACATCAGTAAGCTGATTGGCTGGGGTTAGATTAAGGAAACTGACACAGAGAGAGATTATCAGACTCACAGGGCTGATTGTCACTGAGCTGTGTACTATAGAAGGAGGGGTTGATACAAGAATGCTTTCACTGAGCTTAAAGAACTTTCGAAGAGTTGGACTGACAAAAATGTTAACACAGAAATGAGGAATGAGGGTGAGAAGTGGAAAGTTCGGAGAAGAGGGCACCAGGAATGCGCAGGAATAGCCAGGGAGGACCTCTTGAAGCGGATGATGCTTGCTCTGGGCTTTGATGGAAGGAGCGGATTTGAGAGGAATGAATGAAGTGCGACAGCAGAAAGATGGCAGAGAGAGCAGCAGGCGTGAAGTCTGAACCAGGCAGGGCAAGGACACACAGCCAGCCTGGAGCACGCCCACCTGCAGCAGAGCATGATCGGCTAAGGCCACCGAAAGTCTCAGCTCTGGGCAATCCTGGGCTGCTTGGTGTGCTGGTAAATGCTTGACAGCCAGTTCTTGAGGAGGGAGGCGCCCTGATTTGTAGCCTCCGCCGGTTTTGTCGTGGTGTAAATGCTCTTCCCACAGCTGATTTCAAAGCTGGCTGAGTTGAACAACAGGCTCACAAATCTTCCAAAAATTTAACTGTCGGCTCCTGTGAGCAGCTGCAGCACACCACTGCCTGAGACCGTCTTTGTTTACAAGGATTCTTCTCTGCTAGTATTTTTATAATAGCTGCCCCTTACTGAGAACTTATGGGTCAGGGTCTATGCTGACACCTGACATGCATTATCTCCTTAATAATTTACAAAAATCCTTATAAATTAACAAGTGAATTTTTAACACTTAATATTGCCATTTTTCAGAGGAGGAAAAGGGATATTTAGAGGTAGTAGAAACCTAAATGCTTGTCACTCCAAAACTCATACTTTTAACTTTTATACTGTACTCTGCCTTGTCCTCTGACCACTGCTAATATTTTTGTTCTCATTATTATTGCTTTTGTGTTGTTTCTTTTGATCCTCAGAACTCTTCTGACCCCTATGCTGGAAAAACAACCACAGAAATGACTTGCCAGTGGATCCATTGTCCACCTTCAAATATGAAATACATTAAGGGAGGCTGGGTACGTTTATATGTATGCATTTTATTGCTTAGATTTTCAAATCCTTATATTTTAATTAAAAGGTTAAGGGAAGTAAAACTATGCCTCATTGAGAAAACACCAACATTTGACAAGATGAAATGGAAAAGAAACTTTGACTTCTAACCTTTCATAAATTTCAGATTTCACAAAGTTTTCAGGGAGAAGGTAGTAGAAATACTTGACTGCCGAAGTTTTTTCCTCTTAACTCTCCAAGTTATTCTAAGACAAACTCTTTGATGGGGTTCTCTGGAAACAGAGCCTGAGACAAGGATTTTTGTGCAAGTCATTTTTTTTTTTTGGAGGAAGATTAGCCCTGAGCTAACATCTGCCACCAATCCTCCTCTTTTTGCTGAGGAAGACTGGCCCTGAGCTAACATCCATGCCCATCTTCCTCTACTTTATATGTGGGACGCCTGCCACAGCATGGCTTGCCAAATGGTATGTAGGTCTGCACGTGGGATCCGAACCGTCAAACCCTGGGCCGCCAAAACACTTGCGAACTTAACCACTGCACCACGGGGCCAGCCCCACAAATGGAAAAACCTGTAAGGAAATGAGGGTGGCAGGAGAAGACGCAGAGCAAAAATAGTTTTAGCTGCAGTTCTGGCCCCAGCCTGATCCCACAGGAAGTTCTGGAGTAGGAATGGAATCATAGAGCTGTCCCTCCTTAAGGCAAGAGGACAAGCTTTTATATCATATCATTAGCTATGGGACTATAACCCGTCAGGGGCTTCCCATTGAGGTCACTCCTGTTGGCCAAGGGAAGTACTTTAGAGAAGGACACAGTTATGAGCTGTTAGCAGCCCACACTCACAACAGGTAAGGGATAGATGCATCGGCCAGGTAAATGGGATCTGGGCAGGGCACCAACAATGTCTATTTCAGGCAGGTAACCAAACTAAACCTCTGTTGAAAAGAACTTCATATTGCCTAATCTACCAATCACAGTAATTAGCATGTTTAGATGCGTGGGAAACTTTCTAAGCCCAATTCCTGGGTTAAGATTTCATATCAGTCACAAACTCAAATGTTTTGCGTAAAACTGCTATGAATTCTTGTAGAGCCAGAATTTCTTACGAGGGATTGAAATTTACATTTCTCTTCATGATCTTCCAGGGAAAAGACTCTTCTTATTCATTGGTAAATATTCATCATTCATTTGTGTCCTTGGAGACTGACAATCCTTGGCACATAGTAGGTGCTTGAGAAATGTGTTGATGAATCAGACGCTTAAGAAGCCCTCAAGTAAGGTGACCAACTCATCCTAGTTTGCCCGAATCATCCACTTTTGAAACTAAAAGTCACTCATCTTGGGCACCGTCCTCAGTCCAGACAAAACAGGACAACTGGTCACCCTACCTTTGAGCCTTTCTCCCTGCTTCTGCATCACAGCTGCTTCAAATCAATCTATCTCTTCATCTTTCCTAAATGTCTTCCGAGAGGGAAACTTAAAACTCCGTGGGTCATATATTCATAGGAACTTCTTCAAATGTCTGATGTAAACGCCCCTGCTGCAATTTTGATCATTTTTACTTTGCTTGTCTCCAATAGAAACACCACCACAACCACCTCAAAAATTCTGACATAGGAAATGTTAGCCTGTAGTCCTTCCATTCTGCCTTCCTTCTCACCCACTAGGGTAGCCAGAGTCCTTGGTGAAACTCTGGATGCCCCCAAAACCCTGCTTCAAGCTTGACAAAAGGCCGACTACACCTACACCTCGAAAATTTTTCTTCTACATCCTCCATATTAAAATTTATCTGTCTTATCTCTGTATGACTCCACTCATATGAGGAAGTTAAACATGTAGACAAGGAAAACAGATTAGTGGCTACCAGGGGAAAGGTGGGGTGGGGGTGGGCACAAAGGGTGAAGGGGTGCACCTACGACACGACTGACAAACAATAATGTACAACTGAAATTTCACAAGGTTATAAACTATCATAAATCAATAAAAATTAAATTTAACAAAAGCACAAATTATTAAAAAAAAATTTACCTATCTTGTTTCAGACTTCCCTAGCTAGATAGTAATGATTTGGTCCTCAAAATAACATAATGATTTAACCCAGTTAGAACAGTAGAAATGTAAGCACTAGGACAGCTTTTTGTCCCCTGTTTAGCTCTCAGACTATGCTCTACTGGCGGGGACTGTTGGTGTGCCTAACAATACTAACAGTCCGAAACAGGTTAAGAAATAAATGAACTTAAATGAACGATGAGGTAGGGATTATCAGTCCACGTAATCCAAAAGGCAGGCCAGATTCACATCTCCCCAAATTCTGCTCTCCTCTGCGTTGCCATCTTTCAGTTCCAGAGAAACTCTCATCATGGAAGGGGAACTATGTCACCAGCAGGGTCAGGCAGTCCTCATCCTTGCTGCCCATGCTGCCAAAGGAATAAAGACCGCTCTCCTCCAGAATCCATACACCAAATATCTCACAGGGACTGGGATCGTCCCGGTTGGGGATGTGCCTGTCCTGAACCAGCCTTTCTGGCTGAAGACAGTGGGGCTCTCTGATTGGTCAAATTGGGGGTCACTTGCCTCCTATGTGACTGATAAAGGGGAAGGGAGAGGAAGAGGGGGAGGATTGGGTGCAGAGCTGACAAAAACTAAAGCTGTGAAAACCCCACCCACCTGGCTCCATACCTCACCTACCCATAGGTCTTTGCCTCATCTCCATCTTTAATCCATCATAAAATACTCTGGCTAAGGCCCTGGACGCTTATTTAGAATCCCTTGGGGGAAAAGGTAAAATGTGCTATTAGAAATAATAGCCACCTATGAAGAATTTAAAAAGTCACATAAATACAATAGGTTAGGCATCATGCCACAAACATGGGGGACATTTTCCCTAAAAGTGGGAGGTTTTGCTGGAGCAGCCCAGGAAAGTTTACAGGTGTTTTGGCAAAGCTTTCCCTGGTTGATGCCAGAAAGACCTGCCTCCCCCAGCTGCATTCTCCCTTTATTCAGAGCCCTCGGTAGCAACTTCACTCTCTAATTGCCCCTACTTAGTCATTACGTCTCAGCTGCAGGACTCGGGAATGCCAATGAAGCTAGCTCACACAGAGGCCTTTTGTGTTTTAAACGTTTGGACCAAAAAGACATTTCTGAAGGAAAGTTACCACTTCGATTTATGTAGGCCAAAGGGCTCTGGTTGGAAACATTTCCAGACAATGCAACTAAAATCCCTGGGGTTCTCAGAAAAAACTCAGAGTAGCAGAGTGCATGGAAATGAGATTTGACGCAATCCTTTGCACTTATTCTTGTGCATGGCACAGACTGCAAAGGGAGTTGGCCAAATCGGTTAGAGGAATTCAACTCAATTCCATGAACACTAATTGAGCTCTGTTTCAGTGAGGGTGCTTTCAGCTGCAAATAACAGCTGAAAGAGCCAATTAAAATTGGCTTTAAATAATAGGAATTAATTACTTCACATAACAAGAAGTTGGAGAGAGGCATGTCCAGAAGTTGGTTAATCTAGCAGTTAAACAACGCCAGAAATATTAGTTGGCTTTTTTGAGATTCTCATGGATTTCAAGATGACTATCACAGGTTCAAACATAACATCCTCACACATCACCCAAAGGTAGGAAGGAAGGTGGGCTTTCCCCATGAGTACCTCTTTCCCTTTGTCTAGAATGCAAAATCTTCTCCACAACTTCTCTCAATAGACTTTCTCTCACATCTTTTTGGGGAGAATTAGATCACTTGGCCATTCCTAAACCAATAAGCCAGGAAAGAGGAATATAAGGGCCATAAATGCTTTAGACCAATCATGACTGATTTCCTAGGTCTGGCCTACCTTTCTGGAGCGCCTTGCCTCCCAAACAAATTGAGGGATTTGCTGGTTAGGAAGAAAGGGTGAAGCAGTGGCTATTAAGTAGGCAGCAAACAGCATCTGTTCCCAAGCATCTACTTCCAAGCTCTGTCCTGGACATACAAAGATGGAGAAATCACAGCCCCTCTTCTCAAGGAGCCCACAGTGATACAAGCACCTACTCAACAATTGCTATCATTTATTGCCTTGCTTAATACTAAAATGGATTTGAAGTGGTAAAGAAAAGCCATGCCCTGTTTTATTTTTTAGAAATCCCTACAACAGAATCTGCCATCCCACCTGCTCTTGTTACAATGTGGCTTTAACTGTCCTTCTATCGAGAGGCAGAGTCTACACTCCCTCTCTTCGAATTAGGGGGGACTTGTGACTCTAGCTGAAGTGACACCACAGGACTTCTAAGACTAAGTCTTAAAAGTTATCACAACAGCCATTTGGTTCTCGTTGGATGCTCCTTCTTGGAACCCGGCCACCATGATGTGAGGAAGCCCAAACTTCCCAGTGGAGAAGCTCAGCACCAACTCACCAGCCATGAGAGTGAGCCATCTAGATCCTCCAGCCCCAGTGACCCACTGTAGCTGATAGCATGTGGAGGAGAGATGGGCTGTCCTCCTGACCCTTAGCCAAATCATAAATTTGTGAGCAATATAAATGATCATCATTTTCACAAGCCGCTAAGTTTTGGGTTGGTTAGACAGGAACAAATAACTGGATCCCAGCTCACTTTAGAACTAGAAAGAAAGAAGTTTTCAAGATGGTATAAATCACCTGCTACTGGAGCACAGAGCAAGGAAAAATACATGTTTACTGGGGAGAAGAGAGAAGGCAATTACAGAGGAATCAGACATAGAGGAAGGGTCTTTAGTGCTAAGTCTCGGAGGATGAGTATATTACAGAAGATAGACAATAGAAGTGTAAGCAAAATGAATGTACACTGATTTTGGAAAGCAGGGAGTATATGGTGTATATCTGTTGGGTTTGACTCCTGTGGTAGACCTTACTAGTGTTCACCAAGATTTCTGGTCCTCCTCTCCTTCCAGACACATGTCTTCTTGAACTTAGGTACAGCCATAAGACTTGCTCTGGACAGTTAATTGTCATAGGAAGTGTCATTACTCTCTTTTGGTAAAGCATTTAAGAGCCTGTACACAATTCTTTAATCTCTTAACTTCAGCCAATCCTGAGGCCTCATATTGAGATGGGGAGATTATAAGATGGAGTTTCTGTCAGCCTGAGCCCCTGGGTATAACATAGTTTTGGGTTTGTTTCTTTTTTTTAATGCTGTCTTGACCCAGTTTTGAGGCCCTAGTTTAAGGTGAGTCAGTTCCTCTTCTTGAACAGTTGATTAAGTCCACACCCCCAACCGCCTCCCTTATCAAGCTCTCACACACCAGACCACTACACACTCATTCTAATTCCCCCAGGGCCAAGTCCCAGACAATCAAGGACAGCCCCTATGCCCCAGAGCCCACTAAAATTATTCAAATTAGTCATTCCTGAGCCTGCTTTCCTTGTCTCACCCTTTCCTTCCCATGGAAACCACAGTAAAGGTGCTTGCCCACAGTTTCCTCTTCTCCCTCTGCCTCAAGACCAACCCCAGTGCTTCCCCACATGGCCCTGCATGGGCTGCTGTGTTCTCCCCCAGGGAGCTGTGACTCTAACAAAGCTGTAGAACTCTTTCCAGTTTCTCTCTCAATCTGCATCTAGCCTCACCATATCTCACCCAAGGTTAAACTCAAGTTAAAACACTGAGTTACTTAATAAAATGGGTATAGAAGGAAAGTACCCCAACATAGTAAAAGCCAAATATGACAAACCCACAGCCAACATCATACTCAATGGGGATAAATTGAAGGCCATCCCTCTGAGAACAGGAACAAGACAAGGGTGCCCATTCTCACCACTCTTATTCAACACAGTACTAGAGGTTTTGGCCAGAGCAATCAGGCAAGAAAAAGAAATAAAAGGAATCCAAATAGGCAATGAAGAAGTGAAACTCTCACTATTTGAAGACAACGTGATTTTATACATACAAAACCCTAAAGAACCCATCGGAAAACTATTAGAAGTAATCAACAACTACAGCAAAGTTGCAGGGTACAAAGTCAACTTACAAAAATCAGTTGCATTTATATACTCCAATAGTGAACTAACAGAACGAGAACTCAAGAATACAATACTATTTACAAGTGCAACAAAAAGAATAAAACATCTAGGAATAAATTTAACCAAGGAGGCGAAAGACCTATACAAGGAAAACTATAAGACACTACTGAAAGAAATCGATAATGACATGGAAAGATATTTCATGCACATGGATTGGAAGAATAAACATAGTTAAAATGTCCATACTACCTAAAGCTATTTACAGATTCAGTGCAATCCCAATCAGGATCCCAATGACATTCTTCACAGAAATAGAACAAAGAATCCTAAAATTCATATGGGGCAGCAAAAGACCCCAAATAACCAAAGCAATCCTGAGAAAGAAGAACAAAGCTGGTGGCATCGCAATCCCGGACTTCAAAACATACTCCAAAGCTCCAGTAATCAAAACAGCATGGTACTGGTACAAAAACAGGCACACAGATCAATGGAACAGAACTGAAAGCCCAGAAATAAAACTACACATCTACGGACAGCTAATCTTCGACAAAGGAGCCAAGAACATACAATGAAGAAAGGAAAGCCTCTTCAATAAATGGTGCTGGGAAAATTGGACAGCCACATGCAAAAGAGTGAAAGTAGACCATTATCTTTCACCATACACAAAAATTACCTCAAAATGGACCAAAGAATTGAAGGTAAGTCCTGAAACCATAAAACTTCTGGAGGATCTTTTCGAATACCATGTCTACTTAGACAAGGGAAACAAAAGAAAAAAATAAAACAAGTGGGACTTCATCAGACTAAAGAGCTTCTGGAAGGCAAAGGAAACCAGGATCAAAATGAAAAACAACCCACCAACTGGGAGAAAATATTTGCAAATCATATATCTGACAAAGGGCTAATCTCCACAATATATAAAGAACTCACACAACTGAACTACAAAAAAAAACAAACAACCCAATCAAAAAATGGGCAGAGGATATGAACAGATATTTTTCCAAAGGAGATATACAGATATACAATAGGCACATGAAAAGATGCTCAGCATCACTAATCATCAGGGAAATGCAAATCAAAACTACACTTACATATTACCTTATGCCTGTTAGGCTATAATGGCTATAATCATGAAGACAAAAAATAATAAATGTTGGAGAGGTTGCGGAGAAAATGGGAGCCTCATACACTTCTGCTGGGAATGCAAACTTATGCAGCCACTGTGGAAAACAGTATGGAGATTTCTCAAAAAATTAAAAGTAGAAATACCATATGACCCTGCTATCCCACTACTGAGTATTTATCCAAAGAACTTGAAATCAACAATACAAAGAGGCTTAGGCACCCCTACGTTCATTGCAGCATTATTCACTATAGCCAAAAAGTGGAAGCAACACAAGTGCCCATCAACTGATGATTGGATAAAGGAGAGGTGGTATATATATACAATGGAATACTACTCAGCCATAAAAAAAGACAAAATTGTCCCATTGGCAACCACATGGATAGACCTTGAGGGTATTATGTTAAGTGAAATAAGCCAGACAGAGAAAGACAAACACCGTATGATTTGATTTATTTTTGGAACATAAACAAACTTACGGACAAAAAGAACAGTTTAGTGGTTACCTGGGGGCTAGGGGGAGTGAGCACAAGGAGTGAATGGGGCACACGTGGTGTCTGACAAATAATAGAGTACAACTGAAATTTCACAATGTTACAAACTATTATGACCACAATAAAAAAATTAAAAATAAAACAAAACAAAACACACTGAGTTACCATAAAGAGCACAGCTCCCCTGCTGACCTGCACTGGACGTGTAGCTGGTGCAGTAAGTACACCTTTATTGCTTTAAGCCACTGAAGGTTGAAGTGATTATTTACTGTAGCATAATCTAGTCCATCTCGATGGAGAATTGCCCAATCTCTATCTCCCTTCCTCTTGTGAGGGCACCTCAAATTTTCATTGGGAAACCGTCTCTCTTTGACTCTCATGTTTTAAGACGTGTTGACTTCACTCTGGTGGCTCCAGGAGAAAACATGTCACCCAAGCCTAGACAGCCAGATAATTCATTTATCTTCAAAAAAATACCTAAAATCCGACCACTTCTTTTGATCTTCACCATCCTGGTCCATGCCAACATTGTTTCATCACTAGATGTCTGTATTTGCCTCTTCTCTGGTTTCCCTAGTCTCTTCTACAGTCTATTTTCAAGAGTAAAAAGAGGAGTCATTTTGAAGTATAATTCACATCATGTCACTACTCTGCTCAAAACCCTCCTAAGACCACCTATCTCACTCAGTAACAGCCAAAGTCCTTCCAATGGCCAGCAAGGTCCTATCCAATTTGCCCTCTCTTACCCCTCTGTCCTCTCTTCCTATTTCTTTCCCCCAGCTCACTTTCACTGGCCTCCTTGCACTTCCACAAATATGCCAAGCTTGCTCCTGCCTCAGGACCTTTGTACTAGCCATCCCCTCTGCCTGGAGCACTCTCCTCCCATATCTGTATGACTCACTCTTTCATCCCCTTCAAATCTTTGTTCAAGCGTCACCTTCTCAGTGAAGCCTTTTGTAACACTCAATCAAAATTCCCATCGGCTGCGCCCCAGTATTTCCTCTCCTCCGTCCTTACTTTATTATTGACCATAGCCCCATCTAAAATGCTATATATTTTAATTATTTATCTGGCTTTACTAGAATATAAACTCCATGAGAGCAGGGACTTTTCTCTGTTTTATTCACTACTATACTCCCAGAGTAGGGAACAGTGTTTGGCACATAATAGCTGTTGTAAATATTTGTTGAATGAATGACAGAATGAATAAATGAATTCCATCTCATTAATCGTAATTATTAAGTCAAGAATGGGCATATGACCCAAACCAGACCAAGACTTAATTTCAGAGACTTTGGTTGGGATTATTAGAAATTTGCAACAGAGACAGACAGCTGGCAATCAAAAACTCATGCCCTTCTAAAGATGAATTAATGTCAGTGCTTCTCAAACTCTTCCAAAAAATTGAAGAGGAGGGGTTACTTCCAAATTCACTTTATGAGTCCAGCATTTTTCTCATAGCAAAGCCAGATAAGGACACTACAAGAAAAGAAAATTACAGACCAATATCCCTAATGAACATAGATGCAAAAATTCTCAATAAAATACTAGCAAACCAAGTTCAAAAGCACATTAAAAGGATCATACACTATGATCAAGTGAGATTTATCCCTGGGATGCAAGGATGGTTCAACATATTCAAATCAATAAATGTGATACACTGCATTAACGGGATGAAAGATAAAAATCACAATGATCTCGATAGATGCAGGAAAAGTATTTGACACAATTCAATACTCTTTCATGATGAAAACTCTCAACAAATTAGGAATAGAATGAATGTATCTCAACATAATAAAGGCCATACCTGACAAGCCCACAGCTGACATCATACTCAAGGGTGGAGCTTAAAGCTCTTTCTCTAAGATCAGAAACAAAATGAAGCTGCCCACTCTCACTCCTTCAGTCAACATAGTATGGAAGTCCTAGCCAGGAAAATTAGGCAATAAAAAGAAATAAAAGGCATCCAAATCAGAAAGGAAGAAGCTAAATTGTCTTTGTTTGCAGATGACATGATCTTATATAGAAAACCCTAAAGACTCCGCCAAAAACCTTTTAGAAATAATAAACAAATTCAGTAAAGTTTCAGGATACAAAATCAATATACAAAACTCTATTACTTTTCTGTATACAATGAACTATAGGAAAAAGAAATTAAGAAAACTATCACATTTACAATCACATCAAAAAGAACAAAATACTTAGGAATAAATTTAACCAAGGGACTGAAAAATCTATACACTGAGAACTATGAAACATTAATGGAAGTAATTGAAGAAGGCACAAACGAATGAAAAGACATCCAGTATTCATGGTTTGGAAGAATTAATATTGTTAAAATGTCCATACAACCCAAAGCAATCTACAGATTCAATGCTATCCCTATCAAAATTCCAATGGCATGTTTCACAGAAATAGAAAAAAATCCCAAAATTTACGTGGAACCACAAAAGACCCCTAATATCCAAAGCAATCTTGAGCAAAAAGAATAAAATTGGAGGCATCACTTTCTGATTTCAAACTATATTTAAAAGCTATGGTATTCAAAATAGTACAGTACTGGCATAAAACACGTAGATCAGTGGAATAGAATAGAGAACCCAGAAATAAACCCACAGATATATGGTCAACTAATTGTTGAAAGGGAACCAAGAATACGCAATGGTAAAAGGGTAATCTCTTCAATAAATGGTGTTGAGAAAACTACATATCCACTTGCAAAGGAATGAAATTGGACCCTTATCTTACATCATACATAAAAAGTAACTCAAAATGGAGTAAAGACATAAATGTAAGACCTGAAACCATAAAATTCCTAGAAGAAAGCATAGGAAAAGAGCTCCTTGACATTAGTCTTCACAATGTCTTTTTCGATATGACACCAAAAGCACAGCCAACAAAAGCAAAAATAAATAAGTGGGACTACATCAAACTAAAAAGCTTCTGCACAGCAAAGGAAATAATCAACAAAATGAAAAGGCAACCTATGGAAAGGGAGAACATATTTGCAAACCATATATCTGATAAGGGGTTAATATCCAAAATATACAATTAATTCATACAACTCAATAGCAAAAAAACCCCAAATAACCCGATTAAAAAATGGGCAAAGGACTTGAATAGATATTTTTCCAAAGAAAGTATGCAAATGGACAAGAGGTGTATGAAAAGGTGCTCAACATCACTAAGCCTCAGGGAAATGCAAATCAAAATCACTCTGAGTTATCACCTCACAACTGTTAGGGTGTCTATTATCAAAAAGACAAGAGATAACTAGCGTTGGCAAGAGTGTGGGAAAAAGGGATCTGTGTGCACTCTTGGTGGGAATAAAAGTTGGTACAGCCACTATGGAAAACAGTATGGAAGCTCCCCAAAAAATTAAAAATAGAACTACCATACGATCCAGCAATCCCACTTCTGTGTGTATATCCAAAGGAAGTGAAATCAGCATCTCAAAGAGAGGTCTGCGCTCCCATGTCCATCGCAGCATTATTTACAATACCAAAAAAGAAAAAAACCTAAGTGTCTGTCAATGGATAAATGGGAAGAAGAAAAATGTAGTATAGGGATGAGGCTGGTGGCGTAGTGGTTAAGTTCACACACTCCAATTCTGTGGCCTGGGGTTCGCAGGTTCGGATCCCAGGTGCAGACGTACATACCACTCATCAAGCCATGCCGTGGCAGCATCCCACATACAAAAGAGAGGAACACTGGCACAGATGTTAGCTCAGGGATAATCTTCCTCAAGCAAAAAGAGGAAGACTGGCAACAAATGTTAGCTCAGAGCTAATCTTCCTCACACACACAAAAAAAGTGATATAGATATACAAAGGAATATTATTCCACAATAAAAAAGAAGGAAATCCTGCTGTTTGCAACAACATGAATGAACCTAAAGGACATTATGCTAAGTGAAATAATCCAGACACAGAAAGATAAAAACTGCATGATCTCACTTATAAGTGGAATCTAAAAAATTTGAACTCACAGAAGCAGAGATTAGAATATGTGAGGCGATGGATATGTTAATTAACTTGATAGTAGGAATTAATCATTTCACAATGTATCCATATGTTAAAGCATCATGCTGTACACCTTTCGAAGAAATCACACTGTACAACCAAAAAGCAAAAACATTTATGCCCTCCTCTCCATCATGTGGAATTGTTGCTAGGAAGCAGTTACTCAGTCAGGGACTGCATTTTCCATCCGTCCTTACATCCAGATATGGTCATGTGGCCAATTCTTGCTGAAGGAAGGTGAGAAAAGGTGCAGAGTAAATATTCTTTAAGAAATTGATGGGGGTGTAGCATAGTGGTTAAGTTCAGCATGCTCCACCATGGCAGCCTGGGTTCATAGGTTTGGATCCCAGGTGCAGACGTACACCACTAATCAGTCATGGTCTGGCAGTGACCCACATACAAAAAGTAGAGAAAGATTATCTCAGGGTGAATCTTCCTAAGCAAAAAAAAAAAAAAAAAATCGATGGGGATTCTCCATATTTTCTTTCCCTACTTGTTGGCTGGATGAAGCTGACTCTGAGCCCTAAGGGATGGTGGGGCCCTGAGTCTCTCTATGCAGAAAATCCACAGCATCTTATCACATCACCAGCAATAGATAGTGTTCTTTTCCAAAGGTGTGACCCACATCACAATTCTAAGTTCTTTCTTGCTACTAGAAGCAATTTGCTCTGCCTCCATGTACCTTTCTGGACCTATCCTGCAGTTCTACAGCAGTAGACCTCCAGAGTTTCTTCTATGATTGGGAATTTTTAACCTTTGAAGGACAGAAAGAAAACTGAGGATCAATTTGCTTTAAGCAGTAGGGATCTTGAGTATTTTTGACAGTGTCACTGGAAAGCAAATACTCTCCCATCAGCCACTAATGCTTCAGGTCCATTACCCTCCTGCCAGCTGCTATGGAACAGAGTATTCCAACCAGTGTGAGATCATGGTAAAGCTATTGAAAGCCATAGAATGTTAAAACAGAAGGATGCTTACTACTGTGTGACATTGGTTACATTTCTTAACCTCTCTGTGCTTCAATGTCCTCATTAATAAAATAAATACATTAAAAAGGCTGTTATAGGGGCTGGCCTGGTGGCAAAAGTGGTCAAGTTCACACGCTCCACTTCAGCAACCCAGGGTTCACAGGTTTGGATCCCAGGTGCAGACTTAGCACCACTCATCAAGCCACGCTGTGGTGGCATCTCACATAAAATAGAGGAATATTGGCACAGATGTTAACTCAGGGCCAATCTTCCTCACAAAAACAAAAGGTTGTTTTAAAGAGTATATTACATATTAGATGTAAAGCACTTAGAAATGTGCCTCTTACATAATAATCAATCAATAAATGTTAGCTATTTTTTTCCAACAAATATTCATTGAGTACACGCTAAATTCTAGGCCTTGGTTCTGCGTTCTATTCTGGGGACACAACAGTGAACGGATATGTTTCTTGCCTTCATGGAAGTTACAGTCTAACGAAGGAAAGGGGCAAGAAAATAATTACACAGATAACTCCTAAATTACAACAGGAATAAGCGTCACTATGGCGCCTGTAACAGAATGTAGCAGACGCTGTCCGTGGCCTGCTCGCCTGCCCTCGGCCCACCCGGAAGTGAGGCAGCTCTGCACGTGAGCCCCCATGTAGGGGAGGACCAGACTTGGTGGAATTTCTCCATAAGTGACATTCAGTGTTGTTGTTACTTTGGACCACATACAGCAGTCAGAGGAGCATAATCTTTTCAGAGCTTAAGAGCTCCAAAGGGTCCTACCGCAGCCGAGACGGATGGGAGAGAGTCCACTTTTAATAAGAGATAGTCCAGATTACTTGACTGTCATAAAAATTGTTTGAAATAACTGATTACTTCATGGACATTTAGAAATCTCAATAAACAAATACATCTTCATCTTTCTATTCTAGCGGTACATTAAAATGGAAGCTTGCTACATTCTTCAGCAGGCAGATAGATGCAAAAAAAAAAAAAAAATACAAGATTACACTGAGGAGCTCTGCAGAGGGCCTGCTCGTATCTTTAAGGCTCTAGACACAGGAGTGAGGGCTTATCCCTTGGGGAATCGTGGTGCACGTTAGTCAATGGGAAAGATGATGAAAGCTGAATAGATGAGGGGACTAAGGAAAGGCAGAAATTTTTCCCAAAAAGTTGCTTTACATTTTATAGCATGAGACTCAAGGAGAACCACACTCATTATATCTTCACCTCCTGTGGGACAATCCAATTCAACTAATTATCACTAAGGTTTAACTGGAAATTCAATACATTATGCAAATATCCCCATTTATGCACTGTCACGTCAAGCCAGTAGTTAAAAGGAGGAGATGATACTCTGGTTCTCTTCCAGAGACATTCCAGAAGCAACGAGGGGAGCTCCCAGCACAGGCATAAGAGAAGAAATCTCCCAGAGGGCTTGCTCTGGTGCTAAGGTGCTGCAGGAGAGGGACTCAGGCCCCTTCTTTCTAAAGAAATCGGGGTGCAATTACTGGTTGCTTCTAAAGAGTAGTATGACTTTTTGTGTCACTTGTCAGGAAAAAATATGCAAGGCAGAGGCCAGTCTCACTGCAGGATAGAGAGATGGGAGCCTGCGGGAGAGGGCAGGGCCAGGGGCCAGCTAGGGACTCTAGGAGATGAGCTGTGTTTTAGAAACAGAGGGAATGAGATGTGATGTCCACATTCCCCACTCTCCTCATGCCACCCCACATATCCTATACGACACTGACCCACTGTGGGTGCAGCAGGCCGGGCATTTTCTCCTGCCCTGCCCACTGCCTGGAATGCCCTTCCACGACCTCTTCTTGCAAACTCTAAACTACTGGCTGTGGGAACCTGGGCGAGTCATCTTACCTCTAATAAAAGTGATTATAGTAACTACTCAACTGGGTTAATGTGAGGATTAAATACATTATATTTAAGTATCTATCACATTGCCTAGAATATAATAAATGATCAGTAAATGTTTACATGAATAATAACAAGAGTAAATAAAACTTATAGAGTGCTTGCCATGTGCCAGGCACTATTCCAAGGGCTTTACATTATTACTTTATTTAATATCAAATCACTAATCATCAGGGAAATGCACATAAAAACCACGTCACACCCATTAGGGTGTCTATTATCAAAAAGGAATGGAAAAACATTCTAGGCAGAGGAAAATTATATGCAAATGGCCTGAGGTGGGACAAATAAGTTTGTCTATGAATGATTGTAAAAGGCCAGCAGGGCTGGAATACAGAGACAAGGAGGAGCATTGCAAAACAGGGTTTCGGAGAGATAAGTAGGGACCAGACACATAGGGCGTTTTGAGCCATGCTCAGGAGTTTTATCTGCTCTAACCATTCATGACCTCCATTCAGTCTTGTTTCCAGCGGCCGGTCATTCATATTTAGCCCATTGCATTTTTATTAGAAAATCCTTCTTCACAGTGGGTTGGAATCACTTTTCCTTCAGCTTCCAGCTCTAGGCTCAGTCCCCTGGAGCCCTATAGAGAAAACCTACTGCTTATTCTATTGTCTCTCCAGGTCACGTTCCCTCTAACTCTCCTGCTCTGAAGTTTAACCCATCCTCATAGGGCAAGGATGTAAGACCCTTTTCCATCACTGTGGCCTTCTTTGGAACACACTCTAGTTTGCCAGCATCCTTCCTCAAATGCGATGCTCAGGACCAAACACTTGAGGTTGAGCCTCAATAGAGAAGGACTTTCACCTCCCTTGTGTAGGACATTTAGCTTCCATTGACGTGACTTCAAAATGAAAGTTCTTTATTGAAAGCCATCTCACACTGCTGATTCATAATAATCTTGCAGTCAACTAAGCCCCTTAAATCCATTTCTTGTAAGCTGCTGTCAAACCAGGTGTTTCTCATCCAATATGTATGTAGGCCTTTAATTTTTAATTTATACCTTGTTTATTTCTAAAAACGACTGTCAGCCTAGAAACAGATCACAAGCATACACCTACACCATTAAAATCAGATCTAAGGGAGAGCAGAAACCTTACATTTCACAGTAGTTTTTCTGAGTTTAAGTGCAGATATCTATATATACCCTATTCAATTTCATCCTATTGGTTTAGGACTCTTGGTGCTGTTTTTCCAAACTTCTTTCTCTTCTGTGAGTAAGCCACTCTCAGCAACCTATCATTTGCCAGTTTCCTGTTGATCACCATTCTGACATGGTTCCTGATTCTTTAAGTGAGAGATCTCAGTTCCATCACTTACTAGCTGCGTGACCTTGGGCTGGTTAATTAACCTGTCTGTACCCCACTTTCCTCATTTGCATAATAGTGCCCACTTCATAGAGGTGTTGTGAGGATTAAATAAAGATGTTTGATGGGGTTTCTCCACACTTTCTCTCCCCACTTGCTGGTTAGATGAAGCTGACTCTGAGCCCCAAGGGATGGTGGTGCCCTGAATCTCTCCACGGAGAAAAGCCACCCACCAATCAGGAACAGCTGCCTCAGACCGCCCTGTGAGAGAAGAATAAGTTCTTATTGTGCTAAGACAATAAATCATAGGGGTTGCTTGCCTCTACTGTCCATTCTTGCCCAACTCTCAATGGCACTACCTGCCTTTTGACTTCAGAGGCAGAAGGTAGGGGGAGGTTCCATCCTGAGCCCGTTTGCCCCCAGGTGCCCCCCTCCCCATCCCTTGCTCTGTTCTCCATCACAGCGAAGCCTGCAGGCTCTGCTTTCCAGGCTCCCGCTTCAGCTTGCTTCTTGAGGCAGTGGCTGACGGGAGGCATGGGCAAGATCCTGAAACGCAGGAAGAGAGAGCAGCCAGGGCGTCTCTCCCGAGCCTCTCCCTCAGGGCCTGCATTTCCTTCCCGCCTCTGGTTCACTCCAGACAGGCCCACCTTGGTTCCAGCTGCCTCAGGGGGTCCGAGTCCCTGGGCTCCAATTGTACCCTCTTCTGCCTTTGTCCCTTTAGCCTGGTAGGGGCTTCCCACTCCTCTGGTCTCTGGTTGCTGCACTGCCCCCTGCCTGGCATCTCAGCCCTTCTATCACCTCTGTATCCAATTGTCTCCATGAAAGGCCTTCTGTATTAAACATTCAAGTGATTTCTGGTTCCTGGAGAAATCAGTACCTAGGAAAAGGCATCGTCATTCTTCACACCACGATTGATGAGACATTTACCAATAATGAGTTTTGCTAACATTATACTTCATCTCTGATTCAGGAAATAGAATATGCATCTCCTACACTGAACCCTCTTGGTCCCTGTGAGTTTCACTGGCGTGGGCGGGGGGTGGGGGGGGGGAGTGTGCTTTTGTTTTACTTTAGCCAGACACTAGGATGTACCATTTAAAAATCCCTTTGCCTCCCCTGATACGGACGTAATCTGGAGACCCTGTAAGAACCTCCTAACTTATCTCGCCGCTCCTTCTCTTGGCTTCTCAGTCATCGATTTTTGACAAGCAAATCTGATCGTGTCACTCCCCTGCTTAAGGCTTCCCATGCCCTTGGAATAAAATATAAACAGCTTACCATGGTCAGCAGGCCCAGTGTCACCTGCTGCTGGCCCGTCTCTCCATCCAGTGCCCCACCTCTGCCCTCCCCGCTCCGCCCATCCTGTTTTATTCTTGTTGCTTCTTCCTGTTCATCACATTCCCAGTTCATCTGTGCACATTTGTTCCCTCTGCCTCCAGAACTTGTCAAGTCTGTCTCCTCTCATCACTCAACTCCAAACTAAATTTGAACTAAATTCCCTACCCCTTGGTCATTTTCTAACTTTTCAACTTTTTTTCATAGCACTACTAGTTAACAAAATCAGCTGGTTCATTTACGTCTTTGCTTATGTGGGAGCATGACCTCAACTATCTTATTCCCCTGCCGTATCCCCAGCATTTGGGAAATTCAAGGTATTTGTTGAATAAATGATCAAATCTTCATTTCTCAGATGAGGAGACTGAAGCCCACTGACATTAAATGACATGTGTAGGATCTCCCAGCCCAAGATCTGACACCGTGCCTTCTTGGCCCCTCTACCACACTGGTCCAAACACAGCTAACTTCTATCCTATAGCTTCCAGTGCTGTATGGCTAAGAATTTATATAGATTGGACCAGAGATTACCCCATCCTTGGACTCTTCTGTAGCATTTTTGTTCAATAACACAGCTGCCTCTCATCATTCCACATCTCAATGAACATTGGCCTTGTGAAAACCAACTAAACAACCACTATTAATTCCACAATGAATTTTCTTTGTGAATGTACTCATTGTTAAAATGCAATTTTCCTGGTTATAGACCCTCATAGAAATGAATGCATATTTGTGTCTATACATAAATATTTAAATAACACCTCCTCCTCCCACTCTCTTTGCCTTGCCCTTGGCAATCGGCTCTCGAACTTTTACCTGGCTGAAAGGTCTGCCGCAGTGCTATGTTCTATTCAAAGATACTTCCCTTGAGGCCCTGGAGATTCTTGCTATAATTTGACATTAAATATAAACGACAAAGAATAACTCAGCCAACTCAGGGATCCCACCCACCTCAGTTGAGCTCCAAGCTCACACGAAGAATCAAAAAGGTCTGAAAGAGCTTCCAGCCTAATCTTTTGAGGGGAAACTAAAAGAGGTATACCATACACAGGCGGTGGCCAGACTACAGAGAGCAGTGCTGTCGCATTTCATCTGCCAAAGGCGGGGAGAAAGTGCTGGACGTGAACTTCACAATCAAGTGCTGCTCGTGGAACTGAATTCTGAAGACATTCCTTGGGGCAACTAGGAGAAAACGTCTAAGGTGATCACATTTTCCAAGGCTGAAAATTAGGACACGCGAGCATATAAAAGAAAATTTCTTTTTTTCTTGTTTTGGTGAGTCCGTGTGTGTGTGTGTGTATTGATTCTATATATAAAGAAGCCAGTAAAATTTAGAATTTTACTCAACATGTTAGATTTTCCAGGAACTGGGATGGATTGGTTTCAGGGTGATAACTGGAAAAAACATTTCAAAACAGGGTTATCTCAAAAACTGCTGTCTATACACTGTTGTGTCTACCTTTAGCTCAGTTCCTATAAGAGACAAATAGAAATGTTTCCATTTCTTGCAGAAAAAACTTTCCATGGTTCAACTTGCCTACAGATTACACTGGAAAATCCTTAGTCCAAAATTCAGGATTATCTCTCTCCTATGGATCTAACTTTACCCTCTTTTATAAACTGTGTTACTCACATAGGCTAGGCTTTTTCTGCAGTAACAAATATCTCCCACATCCCAGCCTCTTCCCTTGCTAAAGGGCTATTTCTCCCTTAAGCTACACATCCGTCAGAAATCTGCAGGGGGCTCTGCTCCACAAAGCTACTCAGGGACTCAGGCTGATGATGGCTCCGTGATCTCACAATAGTACACCTAGAACCCAAATCTGCCCTCTAGGTCACCACTGCAGCTGGGGAGAGGCTGGAGAATTATAGACAGGCCATTTAATGCCTGAGCCCAGAAATGATACACATCCCTTCTGCTCATGTTTCTTTGGCCTGAATTGGTCGTGTGGGCTCACCTAGCTGGGTGAAGGGCTGGGGAATGTGGAGGAGCAAATACAATATTGGGTGAGCATTATTGGCTCTGCCACACAAACCCACCAGTGCTCAAGAAGAATTAACCACTTGCTTAAGAGCCCCTTAGAGTCAGACAGAACTGCGTTCAGTTCCCAGTTCTTCTACTTAATTACTTGTGTGACTTGTGGCAATTTAACCTCCCTAAGCTGCAGTTTCCTCATTATATTCCTCTCTAAGCCTCAGTGTAACATAGGAATCATCATCATCATCATAACACATATGTCGTCAGTATTACGTCATCACTATTAGAATTAAGTGAGCAGGGGCCGGCCCGGTGGCGCAGCGGTTAAGTTTGCACGTTCTGCTTCTCGGTGGCCCAGGGTTCGCTGGTTCAGCTTCCGGGTGCGGACATGTCACCGCTTGTCAAGCCATGCTGTGGTAGGTGTCCCACATATAGAGCAGAGGAAGATAGGCACGGAGGTTAGCTCAGGGCCAGGCTTCCTCAGCAAAAAGAGGAAGACTGGCAGTAGTTAGCTCAGGGCTAATCTTCCTCAAAAAAAAAAAAAAAAAAAGAATTAAGTGAGGAGATTCGTGTAAAGTACTCAGAACAGTGTCTAATACAGAGTAAGTCCTCAATACAGGGTATTTATGATGTTGAGGAGGATGAGGATGATATTCAATTCCACAATTCACAAGGTGCATTTAAGAATCGATTGCCCCAGGTCTTTCTCATCTCCATTGCCCCTGCTAGTATACTGTCTGGCCTATAATGGATGGTCAAAAAGTCTAAATAAGTGTTGACTTAGCTGCCATCTCAATACTTCTTGATTATTCTCCCTGTAAGCCATAACCATTGCTCTTGCTGTTTCTTTAACCAGAATGCCCTGCGCATGTCCATCTGCCTCTTCAGTGCTACTGATCCTTTAAGCCCACCTCCACACAAAGCTCTGTCAGGTCACACTAGTCCTGAGGGCATCCATTTCTCTTTCCACAGAATTTCTACTCTCTTATTGTCAAGAATCACACCGATTATTTAGCTATTTGACATTCAACACCTTGATCTTCCAACAAGACTGTCCATCTCCTGTAGTAGGATTGTGTATTTTGTACTCCTAGCAGCAATTCATAATGACAGCAATGATAAAATATTATCATTTTGAGCATCTATAAACGAGTTACTGCACAACAGCATTTCTCAAACGTTAGCGTGCCTCAGGGTCACCTGGAGGACTTGTTAAAACACAGACAGGTGGGCTCCACCCTGAGTCTCTGGTTCAGTTGATCGTCAATAGGGCCTGAGAATTTGCATTTCTAACAGGTTACCAGGTGATGCCCATGCTGTTGGCCCAGGGACCACAGTTTTAGAGCCACTGTTACACAAGATGTTTTATACTTGTTACATTTAATCCTCATGACAGTCCTTTAAGGTAGACATGGCTTCCTCACATACAGTCGGTGACACTGAGGCTCGCGGAGCTGGAATAACTTGCCAAGTTGATCCCTGGTAAGCAGAGGATGCCAGACCGACTCGGCCTCAGCTAAACCTTCCACCTCTAGGATGATTGCAAATATTGATTATATCGTGACATCCAACAGTTCATTACTTATTGAAATAAAAGGTCCACTTTCCCTGACCTCAATAAAATAATTCAAAAAACATTTTTTGATCAAATTCTGAAACCCGGAATCCGGTTTTGTGTTCATCACTCTTCAGGAAGTTTGCTCCACCTCAAGATAAGGATGATCTTTCCTAATCACTGAAGCCCTAAATCAGAAGCATTATAATAGCAGTGGAAACAAGAACAACGAAGACAGGAGAGCCACAGCTGCCACCAGGGCGGCTGACACGAACCCCCTCTCCTCTTCAAGGCATGGCTGAGTCTTCCCTCTGGGACTCCCACCTCTCCTCAGTGTTTGCCTTTGTGCACCAGTTGACATTTTGACAGTTTCCTAAGGCATTTGGTGAAAAATAAGAATAAACTGAAAGAGTACAGCACTTGCTCCAAGCAGCATCTGGGCAGGCTTAGTGCCCAGAAAGTCCCGGGAAACCCGGCTTCCCGCATCTTTCCTGTGACCACATTGCCCTCTAGGGGCCACCGGTTTCCAGACAAAGGGATGGGACCGTTGCTTCTCTGCTGGGATAAATGCTTTTGAGGTCCAAAGACAGGGTGCCCAGGGGATCGTGGCAGCATGGCCTGTGGGATTCAGAGAGATTTATATGTTGAAAACACAGAAAGAGAGACTATCCCTCTTCCACGCTCCTCTTTCCACAAAAAGCCTAGAGTCCTAAAGTGTGTCTCTCCTCGTCTACTCTAATTATCAGGCCATCCCTAGAATTGTGTGCTCAAGTACAGATCAGACAAAAGAAGATATAAATGCATGGGACATGTGAAAAAAAAATGGTTGTGATGGTAAAAGAGACTCAAAACCATGGAGCATAATTAAGGGAATGATAGACAGGGCAAGACTTAGGACACTGCAAATCCTCTTTAGATGTGTCAGAGGTTGGCAGTGTTTCCAAAACTGTCCTGCAAGATTGTTAAGAGGTATTCACTGAAGAAGGGTTCTGAGGACAAATGCACCTGAGGAACTCAGGTGAAACAAAGTCCAACAGATTTTACTAATGCAGGACTTCTCAGGACCTTTAATATATTATAGGCCTTGTGAATCTCCACGGGGGTCATGGGTACAGCGTGTTTGCCAAATTTATTTGGTGAGAAACTCTTTTCCTCTAGGAATACCCTTCAACTTTTCACAGGATACTGTGTTTTCCTAAAACACACATTGGGATTCACAGACATGTACAGGATACTAGTTTTCCTGTGTCCAAATTTGGACAAACTTGAGAATAGTTGTGCTAGAGGGCAAAGTTTTATTCTGCACAGCCCCAAGGGGCAATAATAATAATAATATGAATTGCCATAGCAGTTTACAGTTTACAGATTACTCCCTTACACATTCTATCATTTAACCCTCACAGCAAGCCTGTGAGGTGTGCCAGCCAGCAATCCTGTTATTCAAAACTAACAGATCTGAGCCTCGAATTAAAGTCATCTCGGTCCCAGTTTACTGGCTTTTTCCTAAACCAAAGGAAGGACAAAGCCAGCAAATTCCCCATCCCTGCAAATATTTGAGCGCTGAAGTCTGCTCAGTAGCCATAACTGCTAGCTCTCATTAAGTTCTTAACTTCCTGTGCTAAGCTCATCTCGTTAATAGTCACAAAAATCCTATGAGGTGTAAACTATCATCGTATTCACTTTCCAGATGAGGAAATCGAAGCTTAGAAAGGTTAAGCGACCCACCCTGGGTCATATAGTCAGATTTACTTTAATCCAGACCCATGTGTCTAACTATATGACCCGTTTCAGAGAAGCTCTCAGTATTAAAGGGGGATTGGTGACATCTGGAGCTGTGATGCTCTCTGAGAGTCTATCTTCTATGTCAGGTTCACACTGCCTGTGCCCCTGCCCCACGCCCTACCCTTCTCCCTCCCTCTCACCTCCCCTGCTCCAGCCTTAAAAGCAGGCTCATCAGTTCCAGCAAAACACCTGCCAAAAATAAGCAATGCCCATGTCTCCAATTATCCACCCCAAGAAGGTTTGCAGAGTGTGGTCTCCCGTATATCTCTTTATACATATATACATATATAATTTATGATGAGCAAGTTAAAGTTACTTTGGGGGACTGATACAGAAGGAAGCACCTGTTTCTTCTAGGAAACTAGGGACAGCAGCAAAACCCTTAATATTTACAGGGTTTGTTAAAAGAGACATTCTGTCAACCCCTGCTAATAATAATCTGAGGTGCTAATTAGTTCTATAGTTTTGTTGTTACCTGTGCTTCTCACTTCTTCATCTGCTTTGCAAAAATTAAAATAAGGAGACCAGAAAATTTCCAAACATCTTAACAGCAAAAGGTTGGGAGCTGGGCAGGAGGAAGTGATTACAGATTCCAACCAATTTGGAATTTGGGCTACAAAACAGAACAAATTTTCACAATTTTTTAAAGGTAACCTTGAATCTGTACCTATCCAAGATAATTCGAATGATCAGGTCTTTATGCCTCATCTTTCATTTTATAGGTTTATCAAACATGTGATTTCAAACAGCAGTTAGAGCCACAAACTCAGAAACATCACACCCAGCTATGGATTTATTTAACCCCTGTATTAGTTTTCTAATGTATGGCTTTCCCCTGTATGACTTCATTTTACCTTAATTATCTTCTTGAAGGCCCAATCTCCAAATACAGCCACAGTCTGCAGTATTGGGCATTAGGACTTCAACATAGGGATTGTGGGAGGAGGGAACATAATTCAGCTCACAACTATCCCCAATATTTACTCAGTAACGACTATATGTGTGGGACTGGAGATACAATGCAGAGCAGAAGAGGCAAAGATCCTGCCCTCTTTGAGCCTATTGTTGGGTGGATAACGCAAAAAGAATACATGATACAGTACTTGGCAGCTGGTGGTGGTAGTAGTCATCGTTTCATAGTCATAAACAAAGTTGTAGTCACAGTCAAAGCCGTAGCTGAAGTCACGCTCATAGCCTTTTATTAACAGTATCCTTATTGGGAAGCCAATGCTCCAGTAGAGGGAGAGTTTCTCAGCTTTTCTTCCACCATCAACACTTAAAGCAAAGACTGAAGATTAACTCGTTGTCCAACCAACTGGGCACCTCTGAAAGCTCACCTTGACCACAAGGATGTTTCCTCTTTTGTGTCTTCTCTTAAGCAGATGTACGTGACACCCTGACCCAGGATTCCTGCTCTAAAGCTTGTTTTATATGGGTGGGCTAGTGAGACCATATAGACCAGGAAGACTAAAATAGCTATAAATTAGGAGTCACTGCTTCTGTGTTTGAATCCTACCTCTGTTACTAATTTCTTGACACTGTGCAAGTCACTTCACCTCAGGCCTCAATTTCCCTTTTTTTATAAATGGGAGGGTTAGATCATGTTAATTTTTCAAGCAGTGTTCCGAGGCAAGTGTGCAGGTCATCTACATGCAGCACCTGCACAACTGCACACAGCAGCCCTGCCCTGCAGGACCCCCAGGGGATCCTTAGAAATAACTTAGAGCCCATGGAGGTGGGGGAAACCAGTTAGCTACCTTGGCTTTCATCAGCAGTTCTGCCTTATCTGCCTCACATCTTGTACTTCTGCCTAAAATTTTGTGAAGTTTCTACAGCTAAAAGATTTTGAAGGCCACTAATGATTTAAAGGCTGATTCCATTGCTAACACCTCAGTTTGATGACTCTATGTCTTGAAATCAGAAGCCCTTGGGTTGGGCCATTACCAGCAGCCACACTGGGTTTAGGGTCAGAGACTGTGTTTCCAGCTCACTGGACTTCATTCTCTCAGAGATGGGTGACCTGACTGTATTCAGGAGGTAAGAAAGCACATGACATCACCCAGGAATTTGAGGGGTGAGAGAAGGGAATATTGCACTCCTGTCTAGAAAAATTACATTTCATTTGTTCACTTAGTCTTTTCAAGCAGTTCTAGAATCCCCCTCATTAAACCTTCTAAATTTATTCCTCTTCACCACTGAGAGCTGAGTGACAGTTGGCGCTGTCACAGCCTGCCTGAATTGAGGAATCCCATATTGCTATGTATTTTTAGCTTCCCTTGCTTACGTTTTCATTTCAGACTCAGCTGCAAGTTTCCTCTCCTGCATGGACCAAAATTGGCAAGAATATCTGAGTCTTTGGGCACAAGGTTTTCAGCCCGCCAGTCTCTTTGAGAGAGACCTTTGTGGTCGATCCATGGCAACCCCTACATGTGACTCAGTAAACATTCGTTAGTTACCTACTATTTACTCTGTGCAAGTCCCTGTTGTACTCTAGAGGTTTCAAGAATGAATCTGATATGGATCCTCCTTCAAAGAGCAAACATGGGGGAAAAGTGATGAGGGAACTCAATGGGCCTCATTCCAACAAAGATGGAAGCCTGCCCTCTACAGCCTGTAAGAATGTGCTTAGTGAGAGACAATCTTCCTGGAGGATAATCAGTGACATTACACAGAAAACCATGGCCCACTACTCCAGAAGGCACACACTCTGGGTCCACCATACCCAGAATGCCTAAGGTTCTCACCCCACCAAGAAGCATGATGCAGAAATAGTCTTGAGGCATTCTTTGCAGACACACAGAATAAGAATCCCCCACCTCTGCAAGACTCTCCCTAACATACGGGGGCCAGTCATTCCAGTTTTCAACAGAATTATGGCTTAGGTGACTGTGCAGAAGAGTTTAACATAGCAGGCCTGAGCCCACTACCCATAGAAAGACCTGCTCACAAAGTTGGCCCTTAGCTGGAGTGTAGGATGTGGATTTCAGGAGGGTTCCCACTGTCCCCTAACTGATGAGTATGGCTCACTATACTGAAATGGGTTGTACAAACAGCATAGTTTATGTCGACACTTGCTTTCCTTCTGAGAGCCTGGAATTTTGGCATGTTCCAGGCCATTCATGACGAGCCCCCAATAAAAACCCTGGGCACTGAGTCTCTAATGAGCTTCCCTGGTAGACAGCATCCACACCTGGGTCTCAATTCACTGCTGGAGGAATTAAGCATGTCCTGTGTGACTCCACTAGGAGAGGACTCTTGGAAGCTTGTGCCTGGTTTCCTCCAAACTCCATTCCATGTACTTTCTCCTTTTGCTGATTTTGCTTTGTATCTTTTCCCTGTACTAAATCTTAGCTGTAAATATGACTTTATCCTGAGTCCTGAGAGTCTTTCTAGCAAATCAACGAATCTTGACCCACAACAGAGTGACCCTCTCCAAAATCTCAAAATTCACCACTTTGAACATCCTACCTGAAATATTTCCTGGAACTGTGTCCCCTGCCCCATACACACGCCCATATTCTCTTTTGTAGCAGAGTCAGGATCTGTCTGGGTCCCTGCATCACAGCTCTTCCCATGGCTGTGGCCACTTGTCTATCACCAGAAGGCTCAGGGTACTCCCAAGATCTAAAGCCAGTGCTTTCCCTGACCAGGGGAATTATAAAATCTCCAGTCAACCCGTCACAACATTCAGCGTGAAGCCCTTCTCACTGCTAATCCTGCTTTGACTTTACATGCCAGCCTTATTCCAAAAACCAGGGCTCTACCTGTTGCCCCAATTTCATCACTGAACCTCTATCTTGATGATATTCCCACCCCTCCAGGGCCCTGCTTTGATTGTTCTCCTGGCCAGTACCACCAGTTCACCTAATCGTGCCTCTGACATCTCTACGTTTCATAAGCATTCCAACAGACTTGAAAGCAAAAAACAAAAACAACAAAACTAATAGAAATACAGCAAAGCAAACTAAGGAGTACATACAGGTACATCCATACTGGCCTTAAATTATTGATTTGGTTAGGTTATTACTCCCGCATTTTAGCTTGAATGCTTGTGATGCTGTTGCTAGCATTTGTAGAGCAGGAAATACATTTGGAATTAAAGCATCCTGTTCTACAGCGCTACAGTTTCTAAAATGACTACTTAGTGGTTTGCATGCAATAACCTGGTCCTATCGAATTGTTGGGATTTGAGACGCTGTGAAGATCATCGTCTTTGGTCTTCTCTACGCCTTTTATTCTGTATGACGTCAGAAATGTCAATTGCTCATGAACATAAAAACTGGCTTATTTATCCAGACTCTACCTCCAAAATAGTGAAAATTCTGTTTCTTTTATGCCCTGTGATAAGTGTGGTAGAGCATAAATGGGGAGGAGGAATACGCAAAGACAGAAAGATAGGTAAAGAGGTTGTGACATGGGCAAAATTGTGACCAGCACTGTATTGATGTGGATGGAGGATCTTTAGAATGACAACAGCATATTCTAATGCCATGAGAACAGAGGTCAATTCTTTTCCTTTATGGATCAGCACAACGTGAACTTCTATTTTCTCACTTTGATCGTTCACTATTAGTCATCAGCCTAGATTTTTTTTCCCCTTTGTAAGTAATCCTATAATTTAGATACTCTCTTACCAGGTAGTGGTAATCTGCCAGAGACAGACCTCAAAGCTCAATTCTTATTTGGGACATGGGATTACAATAACTCTTTGTCAAGTCCACCTGCTTTGACAATGAAATTAAAGATGTGTGTGTATGTGTATATATATGTATATATACATATATATATTCAAATATATATTCCGTGTATGTTCAATATATGTGCAAATATAATATCCCAATACGTATTTCATACATACATCAAATCTTGATGAAATACATATTAAATCACTATTTCTAAAGTTAGTAGACTCTAAAGTCGAAGTTAGTAACTTTGCTTTATGCACTTACTCTTTGACTGAAACATTCCTTTTAACTCACCCTGACTCCCAGACCAGAGTCATAACCCCAGACCTTACACATCACTAAGGGATAAAGGTAGGTTAGGTTCAAGAACTCCAGAGCGCCTTCTCTTTGCGACTGACTAACACCACCAAGTCCCATTTACAGGTGAACTCTTCACCTTTCTAAGCAGTTTGAGTTAATCAAAGGAAAATCCTTACTTTGTAGTTCTAGCACACGTCTGACCAGCAGCCAAAGAGGTTCTTCCCACTGCCTCCAGCTCTGTCCTGGAATATACTCTACCTAGTTTTTTCTCTTTGGAGCTGAAAGATAAACAAAACATCTCTGTTGTTAGTCAAGGGCCTCTTCATCCAAATCGGAAGGTAGTATTTCCCCCCATCTTATTATTTTTATTGGAGGTCACTCTCATCCCAATCCCAGTATCTTCCCCAACTCTCCTCTTCAAATAGTGATGAACTCCTAACATAACACTGAGGTGATGAGTTAGTTCAGGACCTTTTGTTTTACTTAAAACTCATTTTAAATACAAACTGTTCCAGTTAATAATGAAGAATTCCTTTTAAATGAATTGAATATTTTGGGGGCCGGCCCCGTGGCCGAGTGGTTAAATTTCCACACACTACACTTCACCAGCCCAGGGTTTGGGGGGTCGGATCCCAGCACAGACATACTCCACTCATCAGCCACGCTGTGGAGGCATCCTACATACAAAATAGAGGAAGATTGGCACACATGTTAGCTCAGGGATAATCTTCCTCAAGAGAAAAAAAACCAAGGGAGATTGGCAATAGATGTTAGCTCTGAACAGATACACAAGATGGCGCCGTGAGTAGTCCTCTTTGTCTCTCGCCCTTCGAGTCTACAATTATTTGGACACTTATCGCTTGACAAAGGATATCCAGACAGCATCTCAGGACGTCTGAGACACCCACGCGACTATACATCGGAAGGCGGACGGACTTTCCTCCGGGAGGATGTGGAAATAGGTGAAAACTCTCCAACCCCGACGGGCAGCCTAGTACCCGCAAGCGGCTTTCTTCCAACGGACGCCCCCAGAGGATCCACACACATCTAGGGCAGGAGCGAGAACACAACAGAGGAGCGACGGTGGAAACAGGTGACCAGAACCCTACTTAAACCCCCCGCAATTACTCCTAAACGCAGAGGGAAACTTTGGAGTTGCACACCTGAGCCCGCGGGGAGAGTCTCTCCCCGCCATTGGCGGGGAGACCCAGCCTGGTGCTCGGGGCGCCCAGAGGGTCCCAGAGAGAGACACGGAGGGCACGGAGGTCTCCCAGCTGCCGTTGCCCGCCCCGGGGGACTAGGGATTGCCGGAGATCTCGGAGAGGACCGGGGCGGGGGAACTTTCAAAGGCGGGTCCGGCGACCCGGTGGGGAAGCGCCGGAGCTCCGCCAGGCAGCAGACAAAACTCTCTGTCTGCCGGTAGCAGAGGGGCCACGCTGAGCACTCAGGGCTCCCGGCAGAGGCCCGGAGAGAAGCCCAGAGGGCGGGGCGACCCCCAGCTGCCGTTGCCCGCCCCGTGGGACTAGGGATTGCCGGAGATCTCGGAGAGGACCGGGGCGGGGGAACTTTCAAAGGCCGGTCCGGCGACCCGGAGGGGAAGTGCCGGAGCTCCACCAGGCAGCAGACAAAACCCTCTGTCTGCCGGTAGCAGAGGGGCCACGCTGAGCACTCAGGGCTCCCGGCAGAGGCCCGGACAGAAGCCCAGAGGGCGGGGCGACCCCCAGCTGCCGTTGCCCACCCGGTGAGGCTAGGGATTGCCGGAGATCTGGGAGAGGACTGGGGCTGGAGAGAGTTCCAGAGACCCAGCTTCGTAGCCTAGGGGGAAACCCTACAGGCTCACAGAAGCCTTAGGGAAAGCCTCTGCACAGCACCAGTAGAAGGCACCCAGCCGCCAGCCACAAGGCTGGAAGACCCCAGGGCAAAAGCAGCATAGCTAGGTGTACTAACCACAGACTGTAGAAGATGCCAATAGCTCTCCTGCGACCCATAGAGGACAAGTGAGATTTGGTGGGTGCCGACAGCAACGGAGTGACAAATATAAGTGATCCCACCCCTGGCCGCTGGAAAAGCCCATAACACCGTTGCAGACCCCAAGGAGAGAGCGCATCTAGGTGGGCAACAACAGTAGGCACCTGCAGCCTGAAGCCCCCCGTGACGGCCCCCACGGCAGAGGAGGGAATCCAAAGGGCCACTGTGGCTACGAAGAGGGGCCCAGGCCCAGTTAGCAACTACGGACAGGGTTCCTGGTTGGTGAAGTATAAACAGCTGCTCCCCCCACCGCAGCAGCTGAAACAAGTGAAAGGAGCAACTAAACTCTATCTCCATGCGGAGGCACAAATCAACATCATCAAGCAATATGAAAAAATACATTAAATCTCCAGAACAGAAAGAAAGTAACAAATACACAGAAAACAATCCCAAAGAAAATGAGATATATAACCTAAATGATGATGACTTCAAAACAGCCATCATTAAAATACTCACTGAGTTAAGAGAGAATTCTGACCGACAACTCAACGAGTTCAGGAGCTATGTCACAAAAGAGTTTGATACGATAAAGAAGAACCAAACAGAAATATTGGAAATGAAGAACACAATAGAGGAGATTAAGAAAAATCTAGATGCTCTGAACAGTAGGGCCGATAATATGGAGGAAAGAATTAGCAATTTGGAAGATGGCAATATAGAATTGTTGCAGGCAGAGGAGGAGAGAGAAGCAAGACTTAAAAGAAATGAAGAAACTCTCCGAGAATTATCAGACACAATTAGGAGATGCAACGTAAGGATTATAGGTATACCAGAGGGAGAAGAGAAGGAGAAAGGGGCAGAAAACCTATTCAAAGAAATAATGGCTGAGAACTTCCCAAATCTGGTGAGGGAGATGGATCTTCAGGTGACAGAAGCCAATAGATCTCCAAACTTTATCAATGCAAGAAGACCAACTCCACGGCATATAGTAGTGAAGCTAGCAAAAGTCAACAACAAGGAGAAAATATTAAGGACAGCCAGGCAAAAGAAACTAACCTACAAAGGAACCCCCATCAGGCTATCAGCAGATTTCTCAGCAGAAACTTTACAGGCTAGAAGAGAGTGGAATGATATATTCAAAAATCTGAAGGACAAAAACCTACAGCCGAGAATTCTCTACCCAGCGAAAATATCCTTCAAATACGATGGAGAAATAAAAACTTTCCCAGATAAACAAAAATTAAGGGAGTTCATTGCCACAAAACCTCCTCTTCAGGAAATCCTCAGGAAAACCCTCATTCCTGAAAAATCCAAAAAAGGAAAGGGGCTACAAAACCAAGAGCAGAGGAGATAAGTAGAAGGACAACAACAGAGAGTAGCAGCTCTACATCAGAACAGATTAAACCATGGGACGAGAAACAAAGGAAACTGAAGAAAACCGGAAAACAAGACACAAAATGGTAGTGGTAGGCCCCCACGTCTCAATAATCACTCTAAATGTAAATGGATTGAACTCCCCAATCAAAAGACACAGAGTGGCAGGATGGATCAAAGAACAAGATCCAACAATATGCTGCCTCCAGGAAACACACCTCAGCCCCAAAGACAAACACAGACTCAGAGTGAAGGGATGGAGAACAATACTCCAAGCTAATAATGAACAAAAGAAAGCAGGTGTCGCTATACTAATATCAGACAAGGTAGATTTCAAAGCAAAACAGATAAAGAAAGACAAAGAGGGACAGTATATAATGATAAAAGGGACTCTCCACCAAGAAGACATAACACTTATAAATATATACGCACCCAACACAGGAGCACCAAAATTTGTAAAGCAACTCTTAATAGAACTAAAAGAAGACATCAACAACAATACAATAATAGTAGGGGACCTCAACACACCATTAACACCAATGGACAGAACATCCAGACAGAAAATCAACAAGGAAATAATAGAATTAAATGAAAAATTAGACCAGATGGACTTAATAGATATATATAGAACACTTCATCCAAAAACAGCAGGTTACACATTCTTCTCAAGTGCACATGGAACATTCTCAAGGATTGACCATATTTTGGGAACCAAAGCAAACATCAATAAATACAAGAGAGTTGAAATAATATCAAGCATCTTTTCTGATCATAACGCTATTAAACTAGAAATCAACTACAAGAAAAAAGCAGAGAAAGGTGCAAAAATGTGGAGACTAAACAACACGCTTCTCAACAAACAATGGATCATTGAAGAAATTAAAGAAGAAATCAAATATTATCTGGAGACAAATGAAAATGAGAACATGACATACCAAATCATTTGGGATGCAGCAAAAGCAGTCCTAAGAGGGAAATTCATCGCAATACAGGCTCACCTCACTAAACAAGAAAAAGCTCACGTAAGCAACCTCAAACGACACCTAACAGAACTAGAAAAAGAAGAACAAACAAGGCCCAGAGTCAGTAGAAGGAGGGAAATAATAAAAATAAGAGCAGAAATAAACGATATTGAAACAAAAAAGACAATAGAAAGGATCAATGAAACAAAGAGTTGGTTCTTCGAAAGAATTAACAAAATTGACAAACCCCTAGCCAGACTCACCAAGAAAAGAAGAGAGAAATCGCAAATTAATAAAATCAGGAATGACAGAGGAGAAATCACAACAGATACCAATGAAATACAAGAGATCATAAGAGAATACTATGAAAAACTATATGCCAACAAATTGAACAACCTGGAAGAAATGGACAAATTCCTAGACTCCTACAATCTCCCCAAACTGAATCAGGAAGAAATGGAGAATCTGAATAGACCAATCACAAGTAAGGAAATAGAAACGGTAATCAAAAACCTCCCCAAAAATAAGAGTCCAGGACCAGACGGCTTCTCTGGAGAATTCTACCAAACATTCAAAGAAGACTTAATACCTATTCTCCTCAAACTGTTCCAGAAAATTGAGAAAGATGGAGAACTCCCTAACACATTCTATGAAGCCAACATCACTCTGATCCCCAAACCTGACAAGGACAACACAAAGAAGGAGAACTACAGGCCGATATCACTGATGAACATAGATGCAAAAATCCTCAACAAAATTTTGGCAAACCGATTACAGCAATACATCAAAAAGATTATACACCATGATCAAGTGGGATTTATACCAGGGACACAGGGATGGTTCAACATCCGCAAGTCAATCAACGTGATACACTACATCAACAAAATGAAAACCAAAAACCACATGATCATCTCAATAGATGCAGAGAAAGCATTCGACAAGATCCAACACCCATTTATGATAAAAACCCTCAGTAAAATGGGTATAGAAGGAAAGTACCTCAACATAATAAAGGCCATATATGATAGACCCACAGCCAACATCATACTCAATGGACAAAAGCTGAAAGCCATCCTTCTGAGGACAGGAACAAGACAAGGGTGCCCACTTTCACCACTCCTATTCAACATAGTTCTGGAGGTGCTGGCCAGAGCAATTCGGCAGGAAAAAGAAATAAAAGGAATCCAAATAGGTAACGAAGAAGTAAAACTCTCGTTGTTTGCAGACGACATGATCTTATACATAGAAAACCCCAAAGAATCCACAGAAAAACTATTAGAAATAATCAACAACTACAGCAAAGTAGCAGGGTATAAAATTAACGTGCATAAATCAGTAGCATTTCTATACACTAACAATAAACTAACAGAAAAAGAACTCAAGAACTCTATCCCATTCACAATCGCAACGAAAAGAATAAAATACCTTGGGATAAACTTAACCAAGGAAGTGAAGGATCTATACAATGAAAACTACAAGACTTTCTTGAAAGAAATAGGCGATGACATAAAGAGATGGAAAATCATTCCTTGTACATGGATTGGAAGAATAAACATAGTTAAAATGTCCATACTACCTAAAGCAATATACAGATTCAATGCTATCCCAATCAGAATCCCAAGAACATTCTTCACAGAAATTGAACAAACAATCCTAAAATTCATATGGGGCAACAAAAGACCGCGAATTGCTAAAGCAATCCTGAGCAAGAAAAACAAAGCCGGCGGAATCACAATCCCCGATTTCAAAACATACTACAAAGCTACAGTGATCAAAACAGCATGGTACTGGTACAAAAACAGGTCCACAGATCAATGGAACAGAATTGAAAGCCCAGAGATAAAACCACACATCTATGGACAGCTAATCTTCGACAAAGGAGCAGAGGGCCTACAATGGAGAAAAGAAAGTCTCTTCAACAAATGGTGCTGGGAAAACTGGACAGCCACATGCAAAAGATTGAAAATTGACCATTCTTTTTCACCACACACCAAAATAAACTCAAAATGGATCAAAGACCTAAAGATTAGGCCTGAGACAATAAGTCTTTTGGAAGAGAATATAGGCAGTACACTCTTTGACATCAGTTTCAAAAGAATCTTTTCGGACACTGTAACTCCTCAGTTGAGGGAAACAATAGAAAGAATAAACAAATGGGACTTCATCAGACTAAAGAGCTTCTTCAAGGCAAGGGAAAACAGGATTGAAACAAAAAAACAGCTCACTAATTGGGAAAAAATATTTACAAGCCACTTATCCGACAAAGGGTTAATCTCCATAATATACAAAGAACTCACACTGCTTAACAACAAAAAAACAAACAACCCGATCAAAAAATGGGCAGAGGACATGAACAGACATTTCTCAAAAGAAGATATGAATATGGCCAATAGACACATGAAAAGATGTTCATCATCGCTAATCATCAGGGAAATGCAAATCAAAACTACACTAAGATATCACCTTACCCCCGTTAGATTGGCAAAAACATCCAAAACCAAGAACGACAAATGTTGGAGAGGTTGTGGAGAAAGAGGAACCCTCATACACTGTTGGTGGGAATGCAAACTGGTACAGCCACTACGGAAAACAGTATGGAGATTTCTCAAAAAGTTAAAAATAGAAATACCCTATGACCCAGCCATCCCATTACTGGGTATCTATCCTAAGAACCTGATATCAGAAATCTCAAGAGTCCGTTGCACCCCTATGTTCATCGCAGCATTATTTACAATAGCCAAGACGTGGAACCAGCCTACATGCCCAGAAACTGATGATTGGATAAAGAAGATGTGGTATATATACACAATGGAATACTACTCAGCCATAAAAAAAGACGAAATTGGCCCATTCACAACAATGTGGATGGACCTCGAGGGCATTATGTTAAGCGAAATAAGTCAGTCAGAGAAAGACGAACTCTATATGACTCCACTCATAGGTGGAAATTAGCATATTGAGAAGGAGATCTGATCGGTGGTTACCAGGGAAAAGGGGGGGTGGGGGGAGGGTACGGAGGGGGAAGTGGTGTACCCACAACATGACTAACAAAAATGTACAACTGAAATCTCACAAGGTTGTAATCTATCATAACATTAATAAAATAAATAAATAAATAAATAAATAAATAAAATAAAATAAAATAACAGATACATGTAACTGACACATAAGAAAAAAGTTGATTAGAAAAAAAAAAAATAGATGTTAGCTCAGGGTGAATCTTCCTCACCAAAAAAAAAAAAAGAATTGGATATGTTTAATACAAATACTTTTAATGAATAAAATTGTGGCTGAACTTGCACTTTGGATTACACAGAGCTAGGCTTGAATATCAGATATTCCTTACTAGCTCTGTGACCTTAGTGACGAAATTAAATTCACCTCTCTCAGCCTTGGTCTCCTTCTGTAAAATAGGGAGGATAATATTGATCTTAAAGTGTTATGAGACCTAAATTGAGATGACATGAAACAAATGTTTAGTGCATGACTGAGCACATAGTAAGCACAGAAAAACTGGTAGCCGCAATTATCATAGTCCTACACTGTGTCTAATGAATCAGAATTTTAGATAAAAGGAAATGGCTTTGAGTAAGAACATCCTGGTTCCAGCCCTGCCCAATCAAATCACCAACCACAGAGCTTCAAATAAAGCTAGGGTAGTCACACATCACCACTGGAAGGGACAGCCTGGCTGGATACCTGCTGTCTGGGAGTAATTATTAATAGCACCACCTTTCACGCTCAAAAGGTCTAGTTTTGAAGAATCTACTATCCAGGTACTCTAGATAAACATAGTTGATTTGTTAATTAGGCAATTATGTTATGGCTTTGTGCTTCAATTTCCTGTAAAATTGAAGAAATATCTGTCCCCTATATCTCATTATTTATAAAGAAGAACCTAAAAGTGTTATTTTTGTCATAAGGGCTATCAAGGAAAATTCATATTTTATTATAAGGAATGAGGATTTGCACTGTCACGTAAAAGAATATAAGATCCCTATTTTCCAGTTCATTTCTTATAAATTTTTCCTCCTTCTAGCCATAGTCCTCACACATTTTGTCATGAACACAGCTAAAAGTCAACATCAGCGAAACCCTGGAGTCCTCTTGAAAACCAACTACGAAGAATGACAGGATTTTCACACTCTCTTAGCTCCTAGCACACTCCCTGCTGCCTCTTGTCTGTGCCCAAGGTAAACGCTGCTGATCAATCACCAAGATTTGACCGCAGAGCCCAAAGCTGAATGCAGACTTCTCTGGGCACTTTAAGCAACCACAATCAACAAACTAGGGTTGGTACCTAAGATAAACGTTTCCCCTTGTGATTTAGCTCAACACCATCAATTTGTGTCAAGGACACGGGAACACTCAGAGAGAAGTGATCCAGTTAGGAGTGAATCTGAGACTAGTACCCAGGCTGGTTATTTTCATTGCACCATGCTGACAGGTGACTGGCCTAAAATAGAGATTCTTGAAGATCAAATCAAAGCAGATAAAACTACATTTGGGGTCAGTAGTCTACTAAGAACTTGCTAAATATATCCCCCCCCCCAAAATATGGTCATAAAACAAATACGAGCCTTCTTTCCTTATTTATTCATCAGCGTCAAAACTGAAGTATTTACAGCAGCCTCCAGGGCTCCACATGATCTTCTCTGATGTCATCTCCTTCTGTTCCTTACTTCAGCCCCACTGGTCTCCTTAGGAGCTTCCTCAGACATATCCAGCACACTCCCACCTCAGGGCCTTTTCACTGGTTGTTCCCTCTGCCCAGAAAATTTGTCCACAGATATCTGCATGGCTTCTCTCTTACCTCATTCAAGTTATTGTTCAAATGGCTACTTGTCACTGAGGTCCCTCCTAAGCACCTTATGTAAAATGGCTCTCCTACTCCACTGGCACTTCCAATGCCCTTAGTCCGCCCTGTGTCTTCCCATGGCTCTGATTGCCTTCCAATATCCTATATCATTGAATTACTTATTATGTTCATTATTTATAGTATATTTCCTCCAAATAGAATGTAAACTCCAGGAAGGTGCATGCATGTGTGCATACACGTGCACTCATACACATACACATGCATGTGTGTTTGTGTGGGTACTTTCACTACTGTATTCTCAGCATCTAGACTGGTGCTGGGCACACTGCTGGCACACACTGAATTTCATAGTTACAAGGAAGCAAGATGCACCCATAGAGATGTGGAAGATACATATGTTTGTGACGGTTTCACCACGCAAACCAAATAATTTTCTAGCACGTTTGTCTGAGGAATATCTGGAATTCCACAATACTAGCTGTAAGTCGAGTCCTCCATCAGCAGAAAAGAAGTCTGAATGCGTTCATCTAAGAAATGAAGTCTCAGATCATTAGAAGCAGTTAAAGGTATTTACAAGTCTTTGTGGTCTCACAAAATCACAGTGAGACTGCTCGACAGGCAGAGGCCATGAATAACCCATCATTTGTGAACTGAAGATAGACAAGAAACCGACTGGTTGGCTGTTTTGTATGAAAGAATTTGTTTCTAGAATGTGGTTGTATCTACATTGGGTTTTTTAAAAGGTGCATTACAGTCACGTTAGAAAATATGATGTCTTCCTTAACTGTCTTTGATTCCTCTGCATGCCAAGAGGACTAATCGAGCTCTATCCACACAACCGAGCCCTTGATTTTAACCTTCTTGTTTTTATAGCTCTCAATCCACTTTTTATGTGTAGATCTTCACTCCCTAACTAAATGGTAAGAAGCCCAAGGATAGGCATTGCATCTGCTCTTTGCTTCATGACCTCCCAATGAGTCCTAGATGTACATTAGATGCTACCGAACCATCAGCCTTCATTGAAGGCTGTTTGCTGCTTGCTCATGGACCAAAGAATCACAAACATCTCTGAAGGACCTTCTTTCTCAGCAAGCATGGATAAAGGGGCTGCGCCAAGAAAGACACAAAAAGAAAGGAGAAGATCCCATCCTTGAGGAGCTCATGATGAAGGCAGAAATATAGATGTGGGAGCAAATAAATATTCTATTGCACAACAATAGAGAAATGCTCTAGAGGAACCTAGAATAGAGAGCAGCCTGGAGTTTCAGGAAGTGAGATGAAGGCACGGTGGGTGACAGAAGCAAGACTAAATTGGATAGCATCCTTACTGTTTCTGGATTATTTCTTGATGCTCACTTCTAATCTAACATATCTGTTTGGTCATTTCCAACTGGGTCAGAGGAAAAATGAAGAGATCTGATTTCACCACAAAAAAACAACTCCCTGCACTGGCTGACTGTCCTGCTCAGAAAAATGGTAATTTTCTGGGCTACCAAAGCACTCCCAGTATTTCTCAGCAGCCATAATAGAGAGGAATTGATAGATTCAAAAGAAAATGAAAAGAAGCCACCCAAGTTCTCCTCCTTTTTTCCCCTAAGTCTACAGTGGCCAATCATTTATTCATTTATTAAATTAACTTTTATTAAGCACCTACTATGTGCCAGCAGGAGAAATAGTGGCAAACAAGACCAACAGGAATCTTGACCTCATAGAGCTTTCATTCACCCCCTAAAATGACCAAGAGTTTACTAGGAATTTGTCTCTACAACCTGTAAAAAGACTTGTATTATTAAGAGATGGGAATGTGTGGCCTGAAAAATTCCATCCAGCTGGGTGGATGTATTTGAATCTCACCTCATGGTTCCCCTGGGTCCCCAGTGCCACAAACAGTAATGGAAAGTTCCACACTCCCATGATAGAAGGATATTCTACCTCACGCCTAATACAAAGCTACGTTGGTAAAGTCAAAACTCAGTCACTACTTCACCTTCTCAACTTAAACATGTTTCAAACAAAATAAGGACTGTTTTAGATGACCACTGAACAGAACCCCTCACTATACATGGTCCTAGGAAGAAAGTGCTAGAAAGGAATTTATAAATCATCCAGCCCCACTCCTTTTTACAGACGAGATCATAGAGAGACGGAGTGCGAAAGTAACAGGCTTGAGCTCAGGAACTTGGTAAGAAATAGCTTCGATTGGACCCCAGGTCTCCTGATTCCTAAGGTGACAGCTTTTCACTACTAGCACATCTTCCCTCAGGCTCCAAACCAACCTAAATACTTTTGAAAAAGTTGTATAACAACTTGGAGCTACCTTTGATATTCCTACTGAAGTCCCAGACAAAATAATTATTTCCAGCTTTGGTTGATGGTTTGCTACCCTCCCTGGCAGAGATAATTGCATTGTATCAGACAAACCTTCTACAGCATCCCCCACAAGTGAAGGTCAGCCACCTGCAGCCAGCCAGCACGCCCACAAGAAGTCCCTCAGCAAAGCATAAGACACACGCAATGCCCGTGGAGAGCCCCAAACTCAGAATTAAAATGGCAAGCTGAGTCACCTCCAAGAGCGATTAAACATCTGCACATTTCATCACCTTGTAACAGCTTCTCAGGTGGTTTTTACTCAGTGCCACTTGTTTCTGAATAAAAATTTTAATTTCAAGGTAGCACTGTAATTTATTGCGCCTGTTCCTTTCATAGTTTAAAAGCCGGTGTAATCTCTCTTCAGGCAAACGAGCTCGTATTGCCATAATCAGTTGTGCCCTCTGTGTCATGTTTATGCGCTCTATCTTAATCAGTTTATAATTAGAAGGCGAAGAGAATGGTGGTGTTTACAAATAGAATTTGAAATGGAGGATGAAGCAGCCACCCGTAGATCTGTCTGAAACTTTCAGCATTGGCCCCTTTCATCCATCAAACAAATAAAGGTACTAACATTATCCATGGCTGTGGCAGAGAAGGAAAGCTTCCATTTGGATCATGACTTGGGGAAGCTGGATACTAGATGCTGCCATGTATGTCACGTAGGATGCATGGGGATAATTAATCATAGGACTTGAAGGAGGTGGAGTGTCCTGCCAACAAAATCACTGTTTCAGGGGAGAAAGGTCACAGAGAGGTGATGATAGAGGTGGGTGAGTGCCATCAATTGTAAAGTTCTGTTCTAGCCTTGCTCCCCATCACATGAACTTCTAGATAAGCCAGAAGTTCCCTCATGCTCACAACACACACACAAGATTCTTTACTGGACATCTTTATACCTTTGGAACTGAGCTAGGGAAGGTGATATTAGAGGTGAAGAAGCCAGACGAGGTCCTTGCCCTCGTGAAGCTGACATTCTCATGAGGGAGACATCCAGTGAACAAGTAGATAAGTAAAAATAACAAGAGAATTACAGATTGTGATAAGGGCTACAAGGGAAAGAATTAGGATGCTGCTATACAGAATAACTGGGCAGGGGGTGAGTGGAATCTATCAACAGTTAGGGAAGACCTCTTGGAGGAGGTGACATTTGAGTGAGACCTGAAGGATGAGGTCGAGCCAGGTGAGATGAGCCATAAGCACCGTTCCTGTGAGTGTAAAGGGGTGCTGCTGTGTTTCCTATAAGTGCCTAGGATTATGCTCAGTTTTAGCTACTCCACGCTCCCCAAAAACTTCCCACCAGAGATTCTCTGAGTTCACACTTTCTCTCTTCTCACACTGAGACACACTGTTATAGGTACAGCTAAATGGCAATTCTATACCAGACGCAATTTCTAAACACTTCACATCTCACAATACTTCTAATCCTCACAATAACTCTATGAGGTAGGTCTAAGTCAGTAGGCCCACTTTATAGAAGAGGAAACTGAGGCACTAAGAGTCTGAATGATTATCCCGTCGCCAGACATCTAGTAAATGAGGAAGCTGGGACTCCATGGGTTCACTGCCAGAGTCTGAGTTCTTAATCCTGCACTACATGACCTCTCAAGGGCAGCTCTCAGCACAAAATAAAAAGGGCAAGACTAGGAGTTAGAGAGATGCCTCTTAAAAGCGAGCAATGTAATTTTAGACAAGTCAGCCCATCTCAATTTAGATTTCTCGATTTTGAAGTAACTGTAATAAAAACCAGTCCCAAGTACCTCAAACATGACCGTTAGCATGCAAGGTCCATGAGAGGCAGAGATCTCTTTTTAATTGTAAGGTGGGACCATGGCTGTGATTTTCAACCTGAAGACCAGCACAAGTCCTAAAACGCCACCAACAGGTTAATCAGAAGAACACTGCAATCCTCCCTAAGAACTGCTGCTACATTTGACATCTCTATTTCCTGACCCTCAGGAAGCCCATAGAAACAGATGGAATACCTACTGACTGCGTTTTCTCAACTAGCTTTTTAAAGTTTGGACATGGGGAAACCTCAAAATCTACCCATTTTTAGGCTTTTTCCACCTTATGGAACCAGGAATCCCAGATCTATTCATTTCTGATCCCACCCAGGCCTCTACATCCAAGTGGCCTCTTGAAAATAGCTGAACCATGGCCAACTATATGCAAAACAGTGAAAAGATGCCATTTTTTAGCATTTCTCCATCCTTCTGTTAATACCCATGTGTTTTCTCCTTTGTTTCCTGTCTGCTTCCACTCCTATGATTTCCCACATGCTGCCTGCCCCCATAGCAAAGACCAAGCATCTGTCTTCTCCCCATCAAAACTCATCTTCCCTGTGTCCAACGAGTCAAGCAAGGTCTGCTTGAGTGACTAATTTGTCTAATGAGCAGATCCCATCATCTTACATCCACACAGCCCTTTAAAGTCTGCAAAGTTCTATATATATATACGATCTTATTTAATAGCATGATGGCCCTCTGTACTAAGTATTGTCATCCCATTTCACAGTTGCAGAAATTGAAACTTGTAGATTTGAAGCCATTTGCTCAAAATCACTCACCTAGTTTGTGACAGAGCTAGAGCTTGAACCAGGTCTCGGGATTCCACGTACAGAGTGCTTTCCACTCTATCATATCGCCCCCCAATCACACTTGTAAATGATATTCCCCAGTGCAGGAGTTTTTAAGATAGCATCCACCAACACCTGAAAGCACAGCAAAATGTTAAGTGCATGATTTTTAATCAGACATTTGGGGAGGAAAAGGGTCCATGGCTCCAACACTCATCAGATTATTAAAGACACCAGAGACTGAACAGTTAAGAAGCAGTGTTAAGATAAGCGATGAGGTATTCGCCCCTCTTTTGCCAGCCCAGGAGGGTGATGAGTCTCATTAACATTCCAGAGAGGTCAATTTCCTCTATTCATCTTCAGCTGAATTTCATTGTACAATTCTATGCTTAGATTAAAATGGAAAATGGGAGTAAAATTGCTTTTACTCCTATTTAAAAAATACTTTCCATTTTTTAATCATCATTCTTTACTGTATTTTAAGGCTAGGAGAAGGCATGGATCAAATAGTACAGATCTAAGAGGGGTGGTACGGCCTCTTATACGTTCTCAGTGACTTTTCCTTCACTCTTTTTTCCCAATGTCCCCGCAAGGACTTAACCCGCAGTGGTTTTCAAACTCAGTTCTAAGGAATGTAAGGATGGTACCTCCTACTGGGGTGCAGTGGGGTGGGGAAGGGATAGACCGTGTAATAGTCAGGGTTCTCCAGAGAAATAGAACCAACAGGATGTGTTATGGAGGCTGCTGAGTTCAAAATCTGCAAGATGGGTCAGCAGGCTGAAGACCCGGAGAAGAGCTGATGCTGAGGTTCAAGTCTGAAGGCCGTCTGCTGCAGGATCCCTCCTCACTCAGGGGAAGTCAGTCTTCTTGTTCCATTTAGGTCTTCCACTGATTGGGTGTGGTCCACTCACATCCTGGAGGGCAATCTGCTTTACTCAAAGCCCACTGAATTAAAAGTTAATCCTGTTCAAAAACACCCTCACAGAAATACCCAGAATAATGGTTAACTAAATATCTAGGCAGTGTAGCCCAGCCAAACTGACATATAAAATTAATCACCAGAGATGGATTCTGTCTACCACCCTCCCATCCCCACCTGAGCTAGGGAAGTTTTGTTTTTGTTTGAAAGATGAGTTCTGCTACACAATAGTAATAAGACAGGCAGACCTTGGAGATATTGAGGGTTTGGTTCCACACCACTGCAATAAATAATATGGCCATAAAGCAAGTTACACAAATTTTTTGGTTTCCCAGTGCCTATAAAAGTTATGTTTACACTATCCTGTGGTCTATTAAGTGTGCAATAGCATTATGTCTAAAAAAACAATGTACATACCCTAGCTAAAAAATACTTTATTGCTAAAAAATGCTAACCATTATCTGAGCCTTCAGCGAGTTGTAATATTTTCGCTGGTAGAGGGTCTTGTAAAAAACACAATATCCATGAAGCACAATAAAGCAAAGTGCAATAAAATGAGGTATGCCTGTAGTAATTTTTTAAAGGTTTAATCTACAGTCTTAATACAAAGTAGCAACAGAGGCAGAAATCTGGCTCTGTACACATGCGTGATATTTGGGGTCCTGATCCCTTCGGGCATAAAGTAGCCATTGTAACTAGTTGGCCCATGCCCACTTTTGAATCTCTCCTATTGGATCTCAAGAGTACAAATGGGAAATCTTTTCTAAGCACAAATCTGATAATATCAACTCTCCATGATTTTCTCATTGATCTAAGGATAGCGTTTACAAATCCTTTCTCCAGCCAAAAAGGCACAGATGGTTTAGCATCTACCTTTTTCCGAAACCTCATCTCATGTTTCTTACCCCTCTACTCTTTTCATTCCAGACACATTGGGTTTCTTCCCATCCCTCGTCTGCCCCTAGCTCCCTCCCGCCATACGGACTTTGAACGTATTCCTTCTGCCATGAATAGTTTTCCCTTCCCCTCATCAACTACATGGCTTCTACTCAAATCTCAACTCAAGCATCACTTACTCAGAAAAGCCCTTCTTGCCCTCCACGACTAGATGAAATTCCCCTATTAGCAGCTTTCACTGTACCACGGAACTCTTATCTGTAGTACTTAGAATACTAGCAAATTCACATTTATTGATGTAATATGTTTACAATGCCAAACACACTCTCCACTCTATCCCCAGTGACCGCTGTAGTGTTTATACTCAGCAAATATTTGCTGAATAAATAAATGAAGCACATTGCTCTATGCTCAATACAATAGCAGGTAATGTTGCAGCAGGAGAAATGTATCCTCAAGAATTTCCCTTCCCAATTTGATTATTCTAAATCCAGATTTAGAATGCCAGCCCTGGTGGTCTAGTGGTTAAGATTCAGCGCTCTCATCGCCACAGCCCAGGTTTGTTTCTCAGTCAGGGAACCACACTACCCATCTGTCAGTTGTCATTCCGTGGTGGCCGCATGTTGTGATGCTGAAAGCTATGCCACTAGTATTTCAAATACCAGCAGAGTCACCCACAGTGGACGGGTTTCAGCGGAGCTTCCAGACTAAGATAGACCATGAAGAAGGACCTGGCCACCCACTTCTGAAAAAATTGACCATGAAAACCCTATGAATAGCAACGAACCATCATCTGATACAGGGCCAGAAGGTGAGAGGATGGAGCAAAACTACAGGGTTGGGTTCACCTCTGCTGTACAGAGTTGCTGGGAGTTGGAATCAATTTGACAGCACTAACAACAGCAAAAATCCAGATTGTCTCAAAGGAAAGACCTTCTTACGAAATCCCTCATCTCAGTTTTATCTGCTGCTTTGTTTAACCTGCCACTTACATGTCTCAGTAAGCAATGCCCCATTGTAAACAGTCTTCAAATGTCATGTCCCATTTTCCCAGAGTTACTTTCCTTTACTAACAATGGAGCAGATCCCACATTGTCACAGCCGCAAAATAAATCTTCTGTCCTCACTTTGGAAAATGATCTTAGTAATGAAATCTGTAGTATTGAATTATGCCAATCACCTGATTTCAATGTAACCACCGTACTGGGTCTTAGATTTAAATATTTCCTCTTGAACAATAATGTTTTTCTCTTTCCAAAATAGGAAGGTTTTGTCTCTAACAGTGGGAGCAGGTACTGACTCAACTAAAGCCTTTCTTTGTGAAAGTACAAGCTACCTAGGAAAAGGACTCACAGCACTGCTCCCCGCCACCATCACCTCACCAAATAAAAGCCAAACCACTGAGGCTGGCATTCAAGGCTCTAGGATTCGGCCCCAGTCTGCTTTGGCATCCTACCTTCTTCCGGTGAGCACCCAACACAGAGAAAATGGTCCCTTGCCATTCTCTCAACATACCCTGTGCTTTTCCCTATTTTATTAAATACTAAATTGATTTTAGAAATAATATTTGTAAAATGTATAAAGTTTTTTTAAAAGAGATGTTGACTAGTAGACTTCATCCTGCTTTCTCCAGCACTGTAATTACTACTGCCACTCAGGTCACGTGAGCACTCTGAGTCCCTAGACCACTTTATCCCTGCCCAGGATACAGGTCAAGACCTCCTGCCTTTGTCAAGCTGAGCACAAAGCTTACGACGATCCCTGGGTTCCCAAGTCTCATCAAGTGACAGGTTCCGGCCGCTGCCCATGTTAATTTCAGGGAGAAAATATTATGAACAGTATTAGGACTATTTGGGATCCTTGATAATTACTGTACTACATTATATCTATTTTCACATTTTAATACCTCCAAAATCGAGTGCATCTTTCGATCTCTATTGAGCAGGCAGCCATCATGATAGACTCCCCATTGCCAGAGCATCAAATCTTGCAGAAGGGGATGGAAACTTGGAAGAAACACCAGAAACAAGAGTTGAGAGCTTTTTAACCCTCCTCCCCAAAACAAGTATTTGGGAGGTGGGAAGCGAGAGGAGGTAAGTCAATGAATTTAGAAACTTCCTGAAACTGGCGTCCACAGTCGCCCAGTACTACATAATTGCAGATCTGGCTTACAAGTCCAGCACTAAACGCTTGGGTTTTGGGCTTTTTTTGGTTTTTTTTTTTCTTGGTTTCCTTCATGAATTGTATTATCATCATCACACTTGAAGGCACAAAGGACAATGTTGCGTAGAAAACCACAGACAACAATGACTCTGGGTCAAAAAGTAATTCTAAAGAGTCCAACTATGAATGAGAAGAATTTAAAAGAAAACCTCAAGTATTTTATTTCACTTTTCTTTTCCTTTCATATATGCACAAGATCAATGTATGATTTTTAAAAATCTATGTCTAATTATAAATGCACTCTTTGAATAAGTATAAAATAGAAACTCTGAAATTTTTTAAAAGCATCAAGTTCTAGTTTAATTAGCAGTGGTTTTTCTTTCTTAGCAGTACATGAAATAATGGCATATCTTACAATGGATGGTTTCTTAGATTTGACGAAATGCGATGTGGTCCTCGTTTCAAAGTACTGCAGTAGTTTTCTGGGTTAATTATCAGTCTTTACTGAGATTGGTTAGCACGTACAGGCCCCCTGACTCAATCCAGGTATGAAAAGAAAAGATGGTATAGAGTTTCAGGAAGTGCAAATCTGAGGGCCTACCCCTGGGATGTGATAAACCCACCGGAGGCCTCACACGCCACGGGAAACTCTCTCTAAATGAGACTCTTCTCACTTGACTCATGTCTAAGCTGTGACCCTGGACTCCTTGAAATTGAACCCTAATGTATATTCATTTATGTGTCTCTCAAAATGCCTAGCACAAAATGCCATACATGCATTAAACACTCAGTGAATGTGTGTTGAGTTGATGATGGCTTCTGTTGAAACTTCCTTTCCTCTTAGTCCGTTCATCCATTATCTCCCACTCCAAAGTATACATTAAGTCACTGAGATGCTAATCCTCCTTAAATGTTGCTCCTAAACTTTGGTTTGCTATGGTTTCCTATGAGCACTGCATGTCTGCTGTTGCTAGTCTCTTCATCTCACAGCTGAGAAAACCTATTCCGGTTCCACTGAGGGGGTGGAACTATCTTTCCTACACTCCACCAGGTCAATCATTGCTGGGTTCTATAAGGAGCCAGCATGGGTCTCCTTATGTGTGTCACCTCTCTTTGGTTGATAATAGCTCTCTGAAAAACCACAAGGATTCTGAAGCCACATCTGGCTTAGCAAGAAGGAGAGCTGTGATTGATTTTGTGTGTGTAATTGATTATTGATGTCTGCCATGGGACACCCAGGCGTCACCCACGCATTTGCCATGCTTAATCTATATAGCAGGATTCATGTTGCACCAGGAGGTCCCCTCAGAGTCTTCCACAATGAAAACATTAAAATGCTTTTGGTAAATACTTCTTTTGGCACTAACTTGTTTTTCAAGGTTGTCTATGGCTTTATCCTCTGTACAAAAGCATGTGTATGTGTTGATTTTCTTACATAATCAAATCTATAATTTTTTTCTTTATTGTTTATTTATTTTGAATATAAAAATTATCTTATTCCAATATTATGGAAACTTGCAACCACAATTTTAAGTAGTATTTTTCCGTCTATTGTTATATTTAAATTGTAGATCTACCTGGAATTGATTGTGGCGTAAGGAGTGAAACTGAGAACCAGCTTTATTTTTTTCCCATGTAAAAAATCAGTTTTGCATCAATTGCTGGATATTTTCCTCCGTTAATTTGAACTACCCTTTGGATCTAACACTATATTCTATCTTATTGTTTATTCTGCCCATTTCTACGGCATTAGCATAATAGTTCAATTACTGTAGCTTTAGAGTATATTTTAATGCCTGGTAGAACATGTTGTGCCCTCATTCCTCTCGTTTTTCAGCAATAAACTGGCTAATCTCACATGTTTATTCTTTCGTTGACTTTGGAATCATTTTGTCAAATTCTGAAAAAAAATTCCATAGTAACATTAGTGAATTTTGTATTTATATGTTCCGTTAAGGATAATTTAGATTTTTATAATATTAAGTGTTCCTACTCTCTCCCAAAATAATTATCTCTTAATTTATCAAGATGTCCTTTGTGATCACTCAGCAGAGTTTCATTATTTTCTTTATCAATATCCATTAGGAAAAGACTCTTTTATCCGATACATTCTTTAGCTGACTACTGTTGATGTTTAAAAGAAAACTATTTGTCGTACATTCTTTTGGTTGTTGTACACCTTACTATAGTTACTGTTTCTGAAGTTGTTTGTTGATTTTCATTGCTGTTGTTGTTTTGCGTTATAAGATCATATGATAATATAATTTTTCCTCTTTTTTTCCAAAGCCAACCTTTCTTACTTCTTTTCTGTAACCACATTAGCTAGCACTGTCAGAAAAATGTTCAAAAGCAGGGGTAAGAGCAGGCATCTGGTCTCATTTCTGAGATAAAGGAGATCCTAGTGTTTTAGCATTAGATGTGATTCTGCTTTTCACTATGGAATCCTGATAAGCCATCTTACTTTTAGCCATTTTAGTATGGCCAATTACTATAAGAAAATATATCAAGAATGCATGTTAAAGTTAAGCAAGGGTTTTATGAGCATCTTCTGAGATGAAGCTATGCCTTGCTTCCTTCGTCTTTTGTACTTGTTAATTATGGTTGTAATAATGCTGTGTAACAAACTAGTCCAAGGATCATTGGGTATGCTCCTGGTTTCAGCTCTGACACGTAAAGAGCTTGGAAGTTGCCACTTCTACCCTTATGACAAGAATAAAAGGCTGGAGAAATTGTAAATCAACAACTTTTCTTGAACACATCAACGAACAGAGGCTGCAAGAAATCTGGAAAGAAAAATGCATCCAGAAAGACAAAGCTCAGATCTTACTTGCAGCAGAAACCACTGAAGCCATATACTGCTAGAAACACTTAAATGATTAATTTAAATGAGTTTCTGGAGGCTAAAGGTGACCTAGAGTGAGAGTGATAAACTCCTGGGGCCCACAGTCCTGTGAGAACTGGTCCATATTTTTGTGGGCTTTAACTCCAGAAACACCACCAAGGGTTTTAAGCATCTCATGGTGAAGATGTAGGAAAAGGATTATACACTATTTGTTCCAAGTATGCAAGGGTGGTTCAACATGGGAAAATAATTGTAACTCATCATATTGTTGGGCTAAAGAAAAAAAAACTATTTGATTTTATCTATTGACACAGAAAACAGCATTTGACAAAATCTAACCTCCACCCAACCAAGTTAAAGACTCTCAGCAAACTAAGAATAGAGGGGAACTTCCTCCACTTGATAAAGAATTTCTACAAAAAGCCCACAATTAATATTATACCTAATGGTGGAAGATTGAATGCTTCCCACCCCCAAGATCGGGAACAAGGCAAGGATGTCCTATCTCACTAATCCTCTTCAATATCATACTGTATGTCCTAGCTAGTGCAATAAGACTAGAAAAGGAAATAAAATGTATACAGATTGAGAAGGAAGAAATACACTATCTTTGTGCATAGATGACATAATTATCTATGTAGAAAATCCCAAGGAGTCAACAAAATACTCCTGGGACTAATAAGCGAGTATAACAAGGTCACAGAATACAAGGTCAATATATAAGTCAATTGCTTTTCTATCTTCCAAAAATGAACAAGTGAAATTCAAATTTTTAAAATACATTTACAATAGGACTGGAAAAATGAAATTGTTAGGCATAAATCTAACAAAACAAGTACAGGATCTACAAACAGAAAATGAACTTTGATGAAAATATCAAAGAAGATCTAAGTAAATAGAGAGAGATTCCATGTTCGCAAAATGGAAGATGCAATACTGTTAAAATGTCAGTTCCTCCCAATTTGGCCTATAGAGTCAACACAGCAAATTCTAAAGTTATCAACAAACTGATTGTAAAGGGTACATGCAGAGACAAAAGATCTAGAATAGCCAACTCAAGACTGAAGTCAAAAAACAAAGTTGGAGGACTGATACTATGTGATCTCCAGACTTCCCATAAAACCAAACTAATCAAGGCAGTACGGTATTGAGAAAAGAATAGACACATAGACCAATTTCATACAACAGAGAGCCCATAAATAGACCCACACGTGTATAGTCAACCAATCTTTGGCAAAGGAGCAAATGCAATTCAGCGGAGAAAGAATAGTCTTTTCAACAAATGCTGCTAAAACAATTGGATGTCCATATGCAAAAATAAATGAACCTACACACAGACCATACACGTTTCACAAAAATTAACCAAAAATGAATCACAGGCACAAAACTATACAACTTCTAAAAGAAAACGTACAAAAAAATCTAGTTGATCTTATATTCAGTAGTCAATTTTGAGATACAACACAAAATCATGATACACAAAAGAAAAAATTAATAAGTTGGACTTTACAACATTAAAAACCTTCTCTACAAAAGACACTGTTGAGAGCATCAAAAGACAAGCCACAACCTGGGAAAACATATTGGCAAAGCACAAACATGATACAGGATTTGTAAACAAAATATAGAAAGCAATCTTAAAACTCAACAATTAGAAAACAAACAACTCAATTAAAAAATGGGCAAAAGATCTGAACAGACACCTCACTAAAGAATATGTACATATGACAAATAAGCTTATGAACATGTTCAACATCACTTAGTATTAGAGAATTACAAATTAAAATAATGAGATACCACTATACACATTAGAATGGTTACAATTCAAAACACTGACAATACCAATTATTGGCGAAGATGCTTAGCAACACGAATTCTCTTTCATTACTAGTTGGAAGGTAAAATGGTGTAGCCATTTTGGAAGACAGTTAGGCAGTTTGTTACAAAGCTAAACAGTCTTATTATACCACCTCGCAATCAAACTCCCAGTTATTTACTCAACTGATTTGAAAACTTACACCCACACAAGAGCCTTCACTTTAATGCTCATAGAATCTTTATTTATAACTGACAAAAACTGGAAGCAACCAAGATGTCCTTCAGTAGGTGAATGGATGACCAAACTGTGGTACATTCATACAATGGAATACTACTGAGTGCTAAAAAGAAATGAGCTATTGAGCCAAGAAAAGACATGGATTAATCTTACATGTATATTGCTAAATGAAAGTAGTCTTAAAAGACCACATACTACATGATTCCAATTATACAACATTATGGAAAAGGTAAAGCTATAGGGATGGGAAAAAGCTCAGTGGTAGCCAGGGACTCCAGGAAAGTCCCGGAGGGTGTAACAGGTGTAGCAGGGGGATGTTTCAGGGTGGTGAAGGTCGTCTGTGTGATACTGTAAAGGTGGATATGTGACACTGTGTGCTTGTCAAGACCCATGGAACTTTACAGCACAAAGAGTGAGCCTCACACTATGCAATTTTTCAAGAAATAATTTAGGAAGTCAAGGGATCCCAGGATGGAATGTAGAAGGTGACAAAAGAATCTAACTGTATTACAAACGTATGAAACAACCTCACCAAAAGGGGTGAGAAAAAAGGTGCTGACCTAAGTAACTTCAGAAATGAGTTAAGTTCATAAGATTAAAGGTGAAAGGAACTTGACAGAAGCACCAAATTCTAATTGATAAAGTTGTCTCCCATGGAGGTATGAGTTAACAGTTCTGATACTGCTATACACATCCTGGAGTTGAACAATTAAATCAATGAATGGCAAATGGTGGACACCAGGTTTTCACTCTTGGAGTGGGAGGTTACAGATAAGCAAGGGCAGGTGGTTAGCATGATCCATACGGTAACAGATTAGAGTTAGAGACATCAGTAGGGCCTCATATTTAGCTTAATATAGATGCAGATGGTTACTATAGAAATGTGTATAGACATGAGTATATACACCAGTTAGTGTAGACATATATTTCCTTGCTCTCTTAGCTGGGAAGTCCCAGAAGCAACAACACCCCCGTAGCAACGAGTACATCAAGCACCCAGATCTTGGTTTCTAGTCATTCTCCAGTAAAAGAAACCAGGGCTCTTTGGAGAAGAGCTGATTTGAGGACGGGGGAAGGAAATACACAAGATGAGCCTCAACCTTTTTGCAGTACCGGAAAGTAAAAAAGTGTTCCCCAAAACCCCACAGTGACAGAGATGCATCAAAGGCACACAGGAGCCAACGGATAGGGCTTCCAGGGGCCCAAGCTGGGACAATTTGAGCAAGAAAATAAGTAAAATACTAGTGGATCATAACCTAAAGTGTAAAATAAATATCAATGAGTCCATAGTGATACAAATAAGTAACTGAATAAATAAACTATTGAGGGAGAAGAGACAAAACTCCCATGCAAAAGAATTTCAAATAACTTGTATAGATACTCCACCCTCAAGGAGGTGGAGCATAAATCCCCACCCCTGAGGTCTGTGCTGTGCACAGTGACTTCCTTCTAGAAAGCGTATGGAAAGGTGCTGGGAGTGACTTTACGGACTGACTTTACAGTGGAGAAACCTGACAGACACTACCTCAGTCAGGTTACCAAGGTTGACATCAACATTGATAAGTCATACTATTGGCATGTGCCCTTGAGGTGATGTGATGAGAAGGGCACTTGACCTCTGTAGCCTTCCACCTAAAAACCCATAACTTCAGTCTAGTCATGAGAAAAGCACCAGACAAATCCCAGTTGAGAGGCATTCTACAAAATATACAACCAGCACTTCTCCAAACTGTCAAAGTCATCAAAAACAAGGAAAGTCTGAAAAACCGTCACAGCCTAAAGAGACACAATGACGAAATGTAATGTGGTGTCCTAGACAAGATCATGGACAGAAAAGGAACTTTAGGGAAAAACTAAGGAAATCTGAATAAAATATGGACTTCAGATAACAATCATGTATCAATATTGGTTCATTACTTGCGGCAAATGTACCATACTAAAGTAAGGTGTTAATAATAGAGGAAATGGGCTGTGAAGTGTAGGGGAACTCTCTCTACTGTTCCATAATTTTTCTGCAAATCTAAAACTATTCTAAAATTAAAAGTTTATGTTAAAAATCAGAAGATACAATAAAAAGCATTTGTTTTTCTTGCTCATAGGTCTGTAGGGTGGCTGAGGCAGCCCTGCCTCAGGCTGCAGGTTGGCTACGCTTGGCTCCAGAATTAGGGTTGAGTTCAGGCTTTCTCTGTATGTTTCCACATTGTCCTTGGACCAGAGCTGCTCAGGGCACGTTTCTGTCATGGAAAATGGCCATGCAAGAGGGCAAGCCACATAAGTACATTGAAAATCCCTGCCCACATCATGTCATCTACCATTGGATTTTGCAGAGCAAGTCACACGGCTAAGCCCAACTCAATGAGGTAGAATGTACATGCCACCTATTCTATGTGCCAAGGGGTGGGAGAGAGATCCGAAGAATTGAGAACAACTATCCAATCTCCAACAGTCTGCCTATATGGTATTGTATCAGTTAGGATGGTTTGGTTAAAGCAACAGAATCTATTTTGACTTTTTAAAGCAAAGTAAGAATTTACTGGAATTGTGCGGAATAGTTCACAGAACCAAAAGAAAATCTGAAGAATCAAGCTTCAGAGAGACAGGAACCAGAGAAACTACAGGGAACCAAGTAACAAAAACTAGTAATCTCATGGGAGCTCTGCCACCCAAAGAAGGGAGCACCTGTCACTTCTTACTCTTGCTTCACTACATTCTAAACTCCAATTCCCAGGAGAAAGAGCACAGTTAGTCCGGTTTAGTTCAATGTTCTCTCAAATACTGGGATACTAGTACCGGAATAAGCGAGGAGGAATGCATTCCTAGAATAAATTCTGCCTGATTGTGGTGTGTTATTATCTTCATATACTGCAAAACTCGATTAGCTAATATATTATCCAGAACTTTCTATATATAATACAAGGGAACTATCTGTAGATTTCTCTTTTATGTGTGCTATATTTTGTTTCTGGAAACGATGTTACGTATGTCTGCTTTTTCATTGGCTCTATCCTCTCGTAACCTTTTAACTGCTTTTTTGGTTGTTCTGCTTTTCTACTATTCATCTCTTCCCCATCCCTAATTTATGTATTTGTGTTTTCTCTCACTTTTCTCCCCTTGATTTTATAGCTTTCAATTATTTCTTCATTGATTTTTTAAAGAACCAATTTTTAGATGTATCAATTCTATCTTTTTTCTTTCTTCTAATTAATTACATTATAATTAATTAATAATACATAATTAATAGGTATAAAATCCATATTTAGGCTTTTGTTATATTTTTCTTAGACGCATTTTAACTTCTTGATGTGAATACTTAATTCTTTTCTTTTCTCATTTAACTAACACAGATATTTAAAGTTATAAATTTTCCACTCATTACAACTTTGGCTACTTCCCATTACTTTTTACATGTGGCTTTTTCAGTATATATATTTCCTAAATATTAAAAAAATGTGGTTTTGATTTTTTTCTTTAATCCAGGAATTATCCAGTAAAGATATTTATAATTTCCAATCAGTAAAGTTTCTGCTTATCTGTTTGTGTCTCTATTTATTAATTATTTCTAGGTTTATTTTTCAGAAAATATGGCTTGGCCTATTTCTACTTTGGAGACTTTATTGAGAGTCTCTGCGTGGCTGGATATGATGGTCAACATTTATATCTCTTTCTTAGAGTACTCAATTCAGAGAGAATCATAGATAACACAACTTCTAGTTCTGGGGTCACTCAAGGGGTTGTGCAGAAATTCATAAACTGCCTCCTCTTGCTATTTAATCAGCATTTCTTTAAATTTCTCTATTAAAAAAAATCTATATGACTCTTGAAGTAAACTTGTAAGTTAAATTCTTCCTAAGTAATAAGATGCCACAAGGCATGGGACTGGGTGTTATAAGACCTGGATCCAAAGTTCCAGCTCTACCACAAGCCAGTTGTGTGATCTTGGGCAAGCCTCTCAGACTTTCTGAACTCCAACTTCCTCGTCTCCTTGTAAAAGAGGTTGAAGCACTTATCTTTGCAAGCTCAGCTCTCTCTAAGCCTAGAGTCTTCAAAGGACTGTGGGGAGCAACTTCTCCAACCTCATTGTGTAAAATAAAGTGCTACAACTAGATAATCTATAAGGTCCCAACCAGTTTTAAAATTACACAATTGGAACAAATCAGTCACCCATGCTCCTTGCTTTTAACTGCCTGAACAACTGTGCTTGAATTAAAAGAACCCACGTTATATAAAAGAAAGAAGGAGGAATTAGGTTGAAGTCCTGGCTTTAGCATTAACTGGCTCTGTCATCATAGATATTAAGACCTATTAGACATCCAACTTCTCTGATCTTCACTTTTCTCATTTTTAAAATGGATGTAATATCACCAATCCCACAAAGCTTAAATAAGATAATAAATAGAAAGTGCTTTATACACTATGAAGTGCAGTAAAGCATCAGTTCCCATTATTAAATACCCATGCAGCATTGATGCCTCCAATGTTTTGTGTTTTATAAGGTGTTAAATTGAATGGAATTGTTAAACTTACTGCCTTTCATTAAACAAGCAGTCACAATTAGGTCTAAACAGTGAAAGCAAGGGAATAGGTATTTTGCCTGAATTACCTGGGTAATCCCAGTTAAATCACTATGATGAGTTAAGACAAGCAAGAACTGAGAGTATCTCAAGGCTGGGGAGGAACTTAATAACTTCACTACATCTCCTTCTGCCCCATTATTTCATAAAATTGAGACTGAGAGGGAACTGCATTACACTACATTCTGAAAAGAAAATGAAACCACAGACTCACACCAGACTAGCACATTCGCGCGGAACAAAGACATTACTGGTGACTAGCGTGTCAAATGAGTTTTCACGTAAGGTCCTAATCATTTATTTTTTTAAGGAGGAAAGCAATAAACCAACACTCTGTTGCTTTCTCCTAACTCTAAAGATGTATGAAGAGCCATTTTGTAATTCTCAGCCCACTGACATTGGTGGATACAAGGAGCCTGTGATCTGATTTCCCAGACACAGGCTGGAAACAAATGGATCTGAAAGATTTCTTTCCCCAACAAAGAACAATCTAGTGTTTGTCTGAGGAAGCCTGTATGCTTATTGTCCTTTTCAGCTCCTGCAAAAAACATTCATGATCAGCGATGATAATTATAAACTGACCAACTTGCCAACAATTGAGAAGTTCAAAGTCATGCTTCCTGGAGCTGGGCTCCTAAATCAAACATCAAACCAGCTTTCACGGAGAGACCAACTGGAGTGCGACTCAGTCACTCACATGTTTAGCCCAGCTGAATTGCTGTCATGGTATATTCTAAGGGGAAATTTACCACACATTTTTCTTTTAACAAAAGTCCTCCTTATAGTGTCCAATTTTCTCCACAGAGCAAAGGATGATGCTAAGAAAGCCAATGTCACTGATTCAGTCTATGTCCAAGCCATTCAGCCTTATCCTTGCCCTAAGGCATGATTTGTTTGCTCGTGCACCTATATTCTTGACTATGAAAAGCAGGCATCTATAAAATGGGAGTATTAATATGCTCACCGCCTACCTGTAGCAGGGTGAACGGTGGCCCCAAAAAAGAGATGTCTACATCCTAACCCCTAGAACCTGGGAATGCGACTTTGAGAAAAATAGTCTTTGCAGATGTACTTAAATTAAGGATCCCAAGATGAGATCATCTTGGATTACCTGGGTGGACCCTAAATCCAATGACAAATGTCCTTATAAGTCAGAAGAGGAGAAGACAGAGACATACAGAGAAGGCCATGTAGAGAAGGAGCAGAGAATGGAGATATGCAGCTACCAGGCAAGGAATGCCTAGAGCCAAAGCAGCTGAAAAGGCAAGGAAGAATTCTCCCCCAGAGACTTCCGAGGGAGCCTGGCTCTGCCAACACCTTGATTTGGGATGTCTGCCCTCCAGGACTGTAAGAGAACAAATTTTTATTGCTTTAAAGCACCAGGTTTGTGGTTATTTGTTATGGTGGCCACAGGAAACGAATACATTACCTTAATAGGATTGTTACTAATTGCAAGTAAAGGGCTTATATCAGCTCTGGACTGACCCAGGCCTGCCTGGGAAAATGAAGGTCAGAGTCTTATTTCCTTGGAATCTATTACACAGTTGAGATAAACGTGAAATGTTATGTTGGCCTTCTTTGCTATGAAAGCCTGGTCTTTAGATCTGTGAGTTCACATGCAGACTATGGGCTTATGTGGATAGAAGTGCGTAAAAGACTGGTGGTAAACTGAGGCCTCAGCTACTCTCTGTCAAAGTGACCCACACATACAAGGTCCTTGTTCTGCATAAGCCTTCATGCCCTTGTGGGTGGAGGGGCAAAGGAAGCTGTGTCCTTGGGTAGCTACTGGGCCTCTGGATAAGACAAAGATGCTGTGAAACCTGCATTTCCTGTTCCATATCTTTCTATACAGCTGAGTAAAGATAGCATTTGATTAAGGCCTATTGCATCTTGTGAACGTGATAGCCAATTCTAACCTGCACTCAACTGCTGTAGCAGCAAAATAAAATAATAGTTAATTTATACCGATGACTTATGTGCAAGGTGTTATGTGCATCTTATCAATTAACCCTCACATCGCTATGAAATGGGAATGACTATCCCCATTTTAGAGATGAGATGTAACACTTAAATAACCATCCAGTAGTAATTCCAAACTGGCTCTGTGGTTTTAATTATAAACCTCACATTATGCTTCTCCCCAGTGGCAGGATCAAATAAGTTTAGGGTATCTTGTAAAAAAGTCACAAACTGATATCCCTCAGGTTACATATGTTTCCCAGACATATTTTGTTTGTATTTATAAATTGCATTAGTTGTCAATGTCTAAAGTCGAAAAATTTCATTTTAAAATATGAATTTCTGGCTTATAGTGAATAATCACATCTCGCAACACAGAGCTCACCTTCTTACAATATGCTGGATCTGAGTAACGATGGCCCCTTTTAGATAGAAACTTCAAGTTCACCACAGTCTGCACCATTCCCTCTTGCTCCTCAAACACTAAGGCAAAGCGTCAATCACCATTCATCATTTTGTACCCAGCACAAGTAAAACACATGTATCCATTGATATTTCTTCCTGGTCACTGTAGATGTACAAATTTGTAAGCCTGATGTATTAGTTTGCTATCACAGCCATAACAGATTACCACAATTTTAGTGGCATAAAACAATCTATATTGAGCCAGCCCTGATGGCTTAGTGGTTAAAGTTTGGCACACTCCACTTAGTCATCCCGGGTGCAGAACCACGCCACTCATCTGTCAGTAGACATCCTGTGGCGGTGGCTCACACAGAATAACTATAAGGACCTACAACTAGAATATACGACTATGTACTGGGGCTTTGGGGAGGAAAAAAGAAAGAGAGAGGAAGATTGGCAACACATGTTAGTTCAGGGCCAATCTTTCCCTGCAAAAAAAAAAAAAAGACAGCACAAACTTACTATCTCATAGTTCTATAGGTGAGAAATCCGATACAGCTCTGCTGGTCTCTGCCTCAGGTTTCACATGGCCAACATCAACATATAGCCAAGCCACATGCCTTCTTGGAGACTCTGGAGATGCATCTGCTTTTGGGCTCATTCAGGTTGTTTGCAGATTGCAGTTCCATGTGGTTATAGGACTGAGCTTCTTATTTCCTTGCAGGCTGTCAGCCAGAGGTTGTTCTCAGCTTCTAAAGATGCTCACACTCCCTGGCTCGAGCCTTCTTCCCCGTCTACAAAACCAGCAATGGCAGGTTCAGTCCTTCTCACACTTCAGATCCCTCTGACCTCCCCTTCTACCTCATCTCTCCTCTGCCTTCCTCCTCCTCCATACCTTTTAACTTCCTTTTCTGCTTTTAAAGGCTCATGTGATAACAGTGGGTCCATCCAGATAATCCAGGATACCCTCCTTATCTTAAAGTCAACTGATTAGTAACTTCAATCTGCAAAGTCCTTTCACAGGAGTACCTAGGTTAGTATTGGATTTAGTAACCAGGGGACAGGAATCCTGGGGTAACATCTTTAGAATTCTGCCTATCATATCTGATCTAGTCCAACTCTTTCATTATAGATAAGGATGCTAAGACCCAGAGAGGTGAAGCCTCAGACTCGAGGTGGCACGGGTGTGCGTGGCAGAGCCAGAACTCCAATGCAGCACCTGATTCCCTAATCTAGATCCACTCATTCAGAGAGCTCATTTGAATTAGTAAAAATTTAAAAATCTGATAATATTAGTTTAGTTTGCTTACACAAAGAAAAAACAAATTATGTAGTGTTGCCAAGTACCTCTACTATGAGACCAGCTTTAATGAAAAGAAAAGAACAATTTATATTGGACACATTAATTGCTTACATGCAAATGATTCTTAGTAGAACGGCTTTAAGAAGTCAGGCCAAGTTTATAAATGCTCAGAAATGTGCCTATATTAGTAGAATGGAAATATTGCACACCTCGTATGGATACTGGAAGGATGACATGACCTATTGTAAAGTTCTTAGCACAGTGACTGTTACCTCATTCTCTGGGGAACAGAGATACCATTATACCCCATGAACCTTGCACCCTCCCGCCCCGTTCTGGATACAGTCTTGCAAAGATTGCCAGTCAAGATCCCCAGCCCATTCCCGAAAAATGAGTGGGCACATTACCTAAGCCAAGAATCAGAAATCTTCCATGGAATCTGACTCTTGAGTGGAGTAACTAAAAGATGACATCTGCTACCTGACATATTGCCACAACTGACACAAGTAGCAGCACATACACAAAAGAAATTTAACAAAAAATGTTCAAAATCTCTACCCTAAAAATCATAAAACATTACTGAGGGAAATTAAAGAAGAGCCAAATTAATGGAGAAACATACCCTACTTATGTATTAGAAAATGCAATATTTATGAGATGCTGATTTTCTGCAAACTCATCTAAAGATTCACTGACATCTTACAAAAATTCCAACAGGCCTTTGTATAAATTGACAAGCTAAGTCTAAAATGTATACAGAAGGACCTGGAATATCCAAAACAACTTTAAAAAAGAAGAAAAAGTGTTTGAGGACTTACATTTCCCACTTTCAAGGAAAACTCAATCTACAGTAATCAAAATCATATAATACTAGCTTAAAGATACTCTTTGACATCAGTTTTGGCAGTACCTTTGCGAATACAATTCTACTCAGGCAAAGGAAACAAAAGAAAAATTAGACGAATGGCACCACATCAGACTAAAAACCTTCCACATGGCAAAGGAAACCATCAACAAAATGAAAAGATACCCTACAAACTGGAAGAAAATATATGCAAATCATATATCCGACAAGGGGTTAATTTCCAAAATGTATAAAGAACTCACACAACTGAACAACAAAAAAATGAGCAACCTGACCAAAAAATAGGCAGAGGACATGAACAGACATTTTTCCAAAGAAGATACACAGATGGTGAAGAGGTACATGAAAAGATAATCAACATCACTAATTATTAGGGAAATGTAAATCAAAACAACAATGAGATATCACTTCACACCCATCAGAATGGCTATAATTAAGAAGGCAGGAAATAACAAGTGTTGGAGAGGATGTGGAGAAAAGGGAACCCTCAGACACTGCTGGTGGGAACACAAACTGGTGCAGCCACTATGGAAAACAGCATGGAGATTCCTCAAAAAATTTAAAACAGAAATACTATGTGATCCACCTATCCCTCTACTGGATATTTATCCAAAGAACATGAAATCAATAATTCCAAAAGATATATGCACCCCTAAGTTCATTGCAGGGTTTTTCACAATAGCCAAGATGTGGAAGCAACCCAAGTGCTCATCAACGGATGAATGGATAAAGAAGATGTGGTGTATATATATACAATGGAATACTACTCAGCCATAAAAAAGACAAAATCATGCCATTTGTGACAAAATAGATGGACCTTGAGGGTAATATGCTCAGTGAAATAAGTCAGACAGAGAAAGACAAATACCATAGGATTTCACTTATATGTGGAAGATAAACACATAGATAAGGAGAACAGATTGGTGGTTAGCAGAGAGGAAGGTGGTAAGGGGAGGCTGAAAGGGGTAAAGGGGCACATATGTATGGTGATAGATAAAAACTGGACAGTTGGTGGTGAACATGATGCAGTCTATACAGAAACTGAAACATAATAATGTACACCTGAAACTTACACAATGTTTTAAGCCAATATGACCTCAATAAAATAATTTTTTTAAAAAGATAACCAAATAGATTAGTGTAATTCATAAATAGAGTTACACTTACACAGTCAATTGATTTTCAACAAAGGCACCAGTGCAGTACAATAAGGAAAGGAAAGTCTTTTCAACAAATGGTGTTCAAATAACTGGGTATCTATATTGAAAAAACACATCTTGACCTCTATCACATACCATATACAAAATTTAATTAATCATAAGCCTAAAGATAAAAGTTAAAATTGTAAACCTTCTGGGAGAACACATAGGAGAATATTTTCATGACTTTGGTGTAGGCAAAGATCTGCTAGACAGGGCAAAGAGGGAGGCCATCAAAGGAAAAACTGGCAAAGTCGACTTCAAGATAGAAGACTTCTGCCCATAAAAATTCTGCCCATTTCTATTAAGAAAATGGAAAAGCTAGACACAGAATGGGAGAAAATATTAGCAATACACGTATCTGATAAAAGATTCATATTCAGAATACTTAAACTTCTGTAAATCAAGAATAAAAAGACAACCCAAAGAGGAGGGGTGAGGGAGAAGCTGAAGGAGAAGAAGGAGGAGGAGGAGGAGGAGGAAGGGAGGGGGGGAAGGGGGAGGGAGGGGGAAGAGAAGCGAACAGGCACATCACAAAGGAGTATATACAAATGGCCCATAAGCACACAAAAAAGTGGTCAACACCATTAGTCATCAGAAAAATGCAAATTAAAAACAACTGAGAGATATCAGCACACATCCACTTGAATAGCTAAAATTTAAAACTGATAATACCAAATGTTGTACAAGCACTTTGTGAAACTGTTGGGCTATCTCTTATGATGTTAAATATCTACTGACCCTATGGCCTAGCAATTTCACTCCTGGGTATATATCCACAAAATGATTTATACAAGAATATTCATAGCAACTTTATGCATAAAAGCCCAAAGCTGAGGGGGTGGGGGGAGGGCATGAATCTAAATGTCCATCAGTAAGAGAATAGATAAGGAAACTGTGGCATATTCATACAGCAGATTACTACTCAGCTAAAAAGAGAATTACTGATACAACAATAGGGATGAATCTCAAAAACATGTTGAATCCAGGAAGTCAGAATAAATAAAGTACATTCTGTAAGATTTCATTTATATGAAGTTCAAGAACAGGAAAAACTAATCTCTGGAGGTAACAATCAGAAAGTGGTTTCCTCGGGGTAGGGGCATTGTTGGGAAGGAGGCATGAGCAAATTTTGTGCAGTGCTGGAAATGTTCTCCATCTTGATTGGAGCCATGGTTACCCGGGTGCACCATTCTTCAAACTATATTCTTAGGGCCAGCCCTGGTGGCCTAGTGGTTAAGTTTGGCGTGCTCAGCTTCAGCACCCTAGGTTTGGTTCCTGGGCACAGACCCACACCACTCATCTGTCAGTGGCCAAGCTGTGGCAGTGGCTCACATACAAAAAAAAAAAAAAAACGGGAACATTGGCAGTGGATGTTAGCTCAGGGCAAATCTTCCTTAGCAAAAAAAAAAAAGTGCTGGCCTGGTGACATAGTGGTTAAGTTCACACACTGTTTCAGTGGCCTGGCTTTCACAGGTTCGAATCCTGGGTGTGGACCTACACACCAGTCTTCAAGCCACATGGTGGCAGTGTCCCACTTAGGGCCAATCTTCCTCAACAACAACAACAAAAGAACTATATACTTAAAATCTGTAAATTTTACTGTATGTAAATTAAATCCCAATAAAGAAATATATTTATTTATTTATTTATTTATTTATTTTATTTATTTTTTAGGAAGATTAGCCCTGAGCTAACTTCTGCCACCAATCCTCCTCTTTTTGCTGAAGAAGATTGTCCCTGAGCTAACATCCATGCCCATCTTCCTCTACTTTATATGTGGCACACCTGCCACAGCATGGCTTGCCAAGCGGTGTATAGGTCCTCACCCAGGGTATGAACCGGCGAACCCCTGGCCACCAAAGCGGACAGTGCAAACTTAACTGCCACGCCACCAGGCCAGCCCCAAAATATATATTTACTTTTAAAAGTATGCAGAAGAAGAAATAAATGCCTTTTAAAACTTGTAATTTCCATCCCCGTGCTACTTTATAGCAAACATTTTTCAACTTAAAGCTTTATTGACTCTTTTTGTAAATACCATTTTTAGCTTTACATTACTCCCACACTTCATTAATGCCAATTTGATTTTTTTCATTTTAGTGCTTAGCAATTCTCTGGCTAAGCATCTTCTTCCATGACATGCTTTATGCAGGCACTGCACTGAATGAGAGAAAGTGGATATTGCTACCCCTGGTTACAGAGTGTAAAAATAAAGGCCTTGTTATTGACTACGGAAACTATGGGAACAAATTAAACGTGGCTTAACAGTGCAGGGAAAAAGGTAGCAACCATTAGCTCTTAATAAGGTGATCCATGGGGTTCATTAGCATGGAGTAGAATTTATTAGAAGAGGTTTACAGTACCTAATTAATTAAACCCCCATCAAGTAGATGCATTCGATTAATATGATCCCATTCTAAGTTTAAACATCAACATTAATTAACCCAATAACTGATACATTTCCCAGCTATGTGAGGAACATTAGTCTCATTAATCAAAAAAGATCACAATATTAACAAAAATAAGTTGAGTAGCAAATGTAAACCAGATGATGTGACCCTCGGATCCACCCCATTTTCAATTCATTTTTGTAAATGGACATGAGAAAAAATGCTGAGCGACAGTACACCGCAGAGGAAAAATTTTTAACTTAGGAAATATGTGTTCTATTCTCAGTTTTGCCACTAACACAATGTATGACCTCAGCAAGTTACTTTAGCTCTCTGAGCTTCTGTTTCCACATCTCGAAAATAAGAGTTATACTTGAAAGATAAGCTCCAAATTCTCTTACACTTCTAAAATTCTAACTAAGTGCTACCCAGCTCATGTTTCACTTATATATATACATATGCATATGGGTTTTATATATCTTGTATATTTGTCCAGGAGTCAGCAAACGTTTTCTATGAAGAACCACACAGTAAATATTTGAGACTTTTCAGGTTATATAATATCTGTTGTAACTAGTCAACAGAGCCATTGTAGCATGAAAGCCGTCATAGACATATGTAAATGAATGAGCTTGGCTGTATTCAAATAAAATTTTATTTATGGACATGGAAATTTGAATTTTAGATAATTTTATGTGTCATGAAATATTGCTCTTTTGATTGTTTTTCAATCTTTGAAAAGTGTAAAAATAGATCTTAGTATGCAAACTCTACAAAATCACGTGGCAGGCCCAATTAAATCCATACTTTGCAGACCTCTTTATGCCAGTATGGTAAGTATATGCCAGCACCCACACCCAACCACCACTTCCCAACCAACCCAAGAACACACACATGCCTGCCTATTCAAATAAAGAGCTCTGTCTCAAATAATTCATGTAGTCAAAACAAGTTCACTTACAATGTGTAGATTGAATCACAAGGCCACTTCCACAAAAATAATACTGCCTCTTTGTGTTTTCACACTGTTTTAGATTGAATGTTGGACCCAATTCCTTACCTTCCATGAAGATTCAACTTTGCATACCTTTCCCTAAAGTTGGGTTGCATTCTTCTATCCTTTGACTTTCGGCTCAGCCATGTGTCTTTCTTTGGACAGTGGGATATTAGTAAATGTGATGCAAGCAGATATTTGAAATGCACATGTGTAGTTTGTGTACTTCAGTTTGTTCTCTTGTGTCTCTGCCATCACTGTGGAAGAAAATCCCCCAGCCAGCTCACATTTCCCAAAAAGGATAACGCATGAGCAGATCAAATCCACAGCCTTCACTGTGAAGCAGAGGCTTTTGACCCACCCAAGCATAGATCTGTGAAAACCGATTATTATGGTGGACAGACTCTAACGTGAGCCCCAATGATCCCGACCTCCTGGTGTTCACGCCTCTGTATAATCTCTTCCCCTTGAGTGTGGGTAGGCCTGTGACTTGCTTCTAACCAACAGAATGTGCCAAACATGATGGAGGGTCACTTCCATGGTTATGTTACATAAGATTGTAATTTCCATCTTGCCAGCAGACTCTCTCGGTTACCTTCTCCACTTACATGCTTTGGTGAAGCAGGCTGCATGTTGGGGCAAAGAAATGAGGGCAGCCTCTGGCCAACATCCAGTAGGAAAATGAGACCCTCAGTCCAAAAGGCCACAAGGAATGGAATCCTGCCAATAATCATGTGAGCCTGGAAATGGATCTTTCCCCAGTCAGTCTTTCAGATGAGACCCCAGCCCTGGCCAGCACTTTGATCGCAGGCTCCTAAGAAACCCTGAAACGTTATGAGGCTCAGTTTAGCTAATAATGTAGTTAGTATACACGTATAAAGGGGTGTTGCGCCTTAAGTGAAGGGTCGATAGTCTTCAGAAGTTCATCCTCCAGGGTCTGATGAGTTCGTAATGGCATCTGCCCAAGGTTGACTCTCCAAAGATATTCAGAATCCTGAAGTAAGATGCATCCACCTCCACGAGTCCATTCCAGCTTTATGAAATATACCATTTATCTCCATTAGTTAGTTTACTGGTATGTATTGACCTCCCACTGGGTATGAAACATTCTGCCATGTATCTGTGTCAATTTCAATCCTATTAGGTTTTACGAGCAAATTTGCACTTTTGTCCTTCAGGACTGTCTCACAAATCATTAAGAATATTGGGCCTTTTACTAAGTTTTGACTTTCCCTTTATTTATTTTTTTAAGACTACTCAACTGCTTTCACAATGACAGCACTGTCGTCCCTCCCCCACAGCCCGATTACGATGCCATAATAACCACCTTGGTATAGTAAACGTTTTCCCATGCAGACCAAGACTTCCTGAAGCTATTAATATGCTTTCTAAAAAATGAGGGTGATTAATAAAATTAAGCGACTCTTTCTGGTTGCCCGCTCCAAAATAAAACTCCTACTGATAATATATGAAAATCCATTCCAGCTTTATGAAATATACCATTTATCTCCATTAGTTAGTTTACTGGTATATATTGACCTCCCACTGGGTATGAAACATTCTGCCATGTATCTTAGCAGATGGAAAAATAAGAAAGAAAAGATCTCATCCACATCTCTAAGAAGCTTAAAATCTATTTAGAGAAATGAAAAGCACCTAGCACCCAGCACATTGCCTGGCCTACAGCAGGCATTCAATAATGAAAGTATGAGTGGAGGAACAAATAAACCAGTGAGTGGAGGAATGTCTTCTTAAAGCCAGAAGTTCAACTGACAAATATTTCTTACCCATCAGGTACTATGCTGGGCCCTGGGGACACAAAATAAATAAGATACCATCCCTACTCTTTACTCTCGAGGAGTTCCCCATACATCTGGAGAGCCTGACAGATAAGCCATAATTATAACACAAGAGAATATGAGCTATAACAGGAGTGCAACCATTTTCTATTGCCTAATTCATGCTACATAAAACAACCAACCATAAAAGCTCAGTGGCATGCAACAATTATTACTTATTAGTCATGCATCCAGGATGGTCAGCTAAGGGGCTTGCTGTTCTGGGCTGGACTTGATTGCATACCTGGGAGGAGACTAGACGTCAGATGTTCCAAGATGCCTTGGCTGGAATGACTGACTCACTTCCATGTCTCTCATCCTCTAGCAGACTGGCTAGAGGACAGACGTGTAATTGTTTTTTTACTACAAAATGTTTAAATTTTATTTTTCTTTTGATAAGGTAAAACCACTTTCCCAAGGAAATAATACAATTTTGCTCAAGATTTTAAGACCACAGGAACTTCATCTGTCTCGTTCCTTGGGTTTGTTTTACAACATATGAGCTGCCATCCCTTCCTCTTCACCTGGCAACACTTCTTGGTGATGCCCTTGGTTTGGAACTGCAGGACAGGCTACAGACAAGGCATGAGAGAACACAAACGAAGACACTCACTGTCGTGCTGGACTTCATGAGGCTGCACCAACTGGACCTGACCTTTGAAGGAATCTGAATAGGAATGTGGAGAATACTTGGAATTTCATTGTGGAATGACTCAGAACCAGCGGAAACATTCAATGGTTTTTTCAAGGCTTTCTTTGGATCATTCTGCTAACATCTCATTTGCCAAAGAAAGTCACGTGATGAATCTGGGACCAAGAGGCAAGCAAATAGAGCCCTTTCTTGATGAGAGGAGCTTCAAAGTCACTTGGCAAAGGATGTGGACAGAGGGAAGGAGGAAGAATTGGGCCATTTTTGTAATCCACCATAAGGAATATGAAAAAAATGCTATAGGCAGAAACTTAAAATCTAAACACAGGAAAGCGATTTTGGAAGCTTTTCCATGCCAGAATCCCAAGATCATTTTTTCTAAATACCACGTAACCCAGAAAGAACACTGCTATTCAAAGCCCTGAAAAAATAACAAATAAAACTTATTGAGCCCTTTCAATGTATCAGGCCCTGTGCTAAGCACTCTACACGCACTAACTCACCTGTCTTTCTCCTAGCAACTCTTAAATGTGTATGATTACTCCAGTTATCCAGTTATAGATGAAGAGACTAAGGTTCAGAGAAGTTTGATAACTTACTCAAGGCTGCACAGCCAGGATTCAAGCACTCTAGAGCCTTGGCTTTCCTCAGCCACACCAGAGAAATCAAAATTATGCCAGTCACCTTGTCTTTCTTTTCCTTACTGAGAGAAGTTATGCAATGGTTTTCACATATAGATCATTTTTAGCCAAACGGAGAGTCCCAAGAATTAAAATTTCAGTAAGTGAACCAGCAGGAGTAAATTACAGCACAGGTCAGCCATGAAATTGCAGTTATGTATTTTTAGGGCCGTTGTATACTAACAGACAAGGCCTATTTGTTTTCCTTTTCCTGCGATATTGAATTTTGAAATTGCTTCCTTGGTTCAAAAAGTTCTGATGCCATTTGTGTTGTGTCAGTTGCAAAACAAATTCAAGTAATCCTGAAGAATCTAATAAGCATGTGTCAACCAAAGATGAGGGCTGTGTTTTTTCATTCTGTGAATAATGCATTCTTAATGAAGCCATTTCACTTCTCAAGTTTGAAAACTATAGCCTACGTACTCCTTTATCACATTATTTTGTTCTGGGTGGTCATCTGCCTGCCTTTGCTGGCAACTTCAAGATACAGAAAAGGAAGGAGTCAAGTAGATAGATGTGAGCATTCAGGGTCACTTGGTGTTGATCTGCCATCAGAGAAAATGTTCTCATGCTAACGGACCAGCTTCTCACTCGGTGCAACCCATTTACTTTCTCTCCTGAAATACACAATTTTCCATCTGTTCCAGGAGTTGGCTCCCATCAATGTCTGGCATGGGGTAAAGTGCTCAAAAAAATCAAATGAAGCCTTGCCTCAGCCATGCTGTCAGAATTCCCAAGTAGAACTTCTAAAATGGCCCACTTTTCAAAGTGACATAACAAGTAATGAGCCATTTAGTGATTCAGCTGAAAATAAAAATCCCAGATTGTTTATCCTTAATCATTTCCGTAAGGTAAAAAAAAAAAAAAAAAACAGAAAGGAGAGAAGAGAAAGATCACTTTTTCTTATGATCTACATCAGGGATGGCAAAAGGCTTTATCTCAGTCAAGTGGTAGCTCTCCCCAGAGTGCTGTGTTAAGAACTTTGAAGTCATGTCCGGACATGATGGGAAACATGCAGCAATCAATTAGTAATGTCTGCTTAGTGTTAAAATTAGGAGTGGCAGCCTGCGTGCCATCCTGGCTTCATTCTTCCAAAAGTCACAGTTGTTTAAAAGTGCATTCATCTAGACTTGTCCAGTGTGTTTTATTACATATGGACAATTAAAAAGTATCATTTAATGCTCAGCATAACTGATGGCATTAAAGAAATTACAGTAGATACCAGCGTCTTTCCACAATGGGCCACTACTCAGAAAAGTCATCTAGGGTTTTTCCCTAGACAACTGTATCAGAAAACTATAACCTGCTTACACACTTATTATTCATCTCCAAGCTCCATAAAATCCCAACTGGATTTCTCTTTAAAAATAAATAATTGTTCTTTCTTATTCTCTCACCGTAGTTTAGAAACTGAGTACCCTAAAATGACTATGGAACCCTGTCTTTGTGCAGCTCCAGGAGCAAATCAATGGCTTTTTGCTAGACACTCAGTCAGGCAATATTGACAACCTTATTCAACAATAGCAACGCAACCCCGTAGCATGACTCAAAAGACGACATCAGATCATTAGGTAGAAGTTAACTGCCTTTCTTCACTGGCACCTCATTAAAGTTCAAAAACAATTGTTGTTCCTACTAGTTAGCCCTTATTGTGCATCTCCCCTTATCACCTTGTAGTGCCTTGGTAAGAGGAGACCACCTATTGATTGATGTCAGCACAGATCCGGGACCAAGTGGTGTTTTGTTCATTAAACGAAGGTTGGAGCACAGGATGAGGTGCCTGCCCTTGGAACCCAACGGCTCTGGGCTTAACTGACATCTAAGCGGGAAGGGATGAGAAGCCTCCACTTTCTTTCTCCATCCTTTTTCCTTCTGTCTTTCTTTTCCTTCATTTCTTGTTGTGTGTTCTACCCTTTCCTTTTTACTTTTCTCAGCTTTCCTCACTCTTTGTTTTCTTTCCATCTCTTTTTCTTCTTTTTTTCTTCCTTCCTTCTCTTTTCTTTACCTTTTCGCTTTGATTCTTTCCTTCCTCTTCTCCTTTTTCTCTTTTCTCTTTCTATGCCAAGTACCTGCAGTCATGTATTGCTTAACGACAGGGACACATTCTGAGAAATGTGTCATTAGGCCGTTTTGTTGTGCGAACGTCACAGAGTGTACTTACACAAACCTACACCTTGTATAGCCTGCTGTACTCCTAGGCTATCCGGTACTCATTTTATGCGACCACCATCTATAAGCAACTTGTTGTTGACTGAAACGTCATTATGCGGTGCCTGACTGTATTTCCAACCATTGAGACAGTGAGTTCAACATATATGGAGTGTTTTTTCACATGGTCACGTCTGACAAACAATCCTGCCATCAGACCCTTTTCAGAGAAGGCGCTTTGTTGCTGGCTGGGGGAGGCTAAGGAGTAAAGGAGATGAGTGGACCCTCCAGCCCGCTTCTGAGTGCGTGGTGCCAACGTTGCCGAAACAGCGGAAAAGAAAATTCTGGTTCCCACAGTCCTAAGGCTTCATCCATGTTTAAGTACCAATCTGTGACACAAAAAAGATTTAGAAGGAAAGTAATTTTCACTCATATTCTACAGCTTTTTTAAATTTTAATCGAATTTGGGGGGAAGTGTTCTGCCCTTCCTTGACTGCAGCCAGTTGAGGCCTGACTCTCAGCTTGTGCAGCACCACGGGCTGCCAACCTCAGAAACAGGCAGTGGAGCAAGGGCTCAGGGGGCCCCTTCGGCCTGGGGTTTAACTCAGTGCTTGGTCATGGCTCAGAGCCTCCAAATTCACTGAGAGCAGAGAATTCACTGGAGCCCACGTGGTACAGCAGCGCCTCTCTCTGACGGACCCCCTCCCCCTTTCTTGTTTTCCTGCCGAGTCCTCCATCCCTATAAGCCACATCTGACGTCCCTGAAAGACTCAGGATAAAACCCACATCTGGACTGAAGTCATCATTAAAAGACCACCTTTATCAAGGACTTAGAGATTCTAAGATTTTTGCACAAATTAATCCCTTTTAATTTTTACAACAACCTTCTGAGGTGAGAACTGTTGTTTCCATTTAACAGATATGGAAACTGAGGCCTACATATGTGAATTTATTTGCCCAATGTCACACAACCAACGAGCGCTGGAGCCTTAGAGCAAAGCAGCTGGCTCCAAAGCCCTCGTTCTTGGTCTCTGTGCCTCACTGCCTCCCTTTAAAAGCGTCTGTACAATGACAAACTCAAGTCCACGAAACCCCATAGACTGGATAGCCATCCTCCTAGGCCAGCTAAAGTTGCATTTTCTCTGTGAAGCCTTTTCTAAAGCCCCAGCCTGCATGGGTCTCTCCCCACAGAGAACTGGTTAGCATATATTTCCATTTTGTACTGAAATTGCACTTCCTTTTCACCATTTTCTCTGTCTCTCCACTAGACTATGAGCGCCTTGAGGATCCAAACATTTCCTTCCACTTCACATTTTTCTCGAAAAAGGATAGAGACCCTCCAACCAGGCTCTGCACGTCAGAGTCACCCAGGGAACCGGTCAAATGGCCGACTCCTGGCCTACTAAACGGGCCTCTCCAGGAAGGGCCCTGGTGTCTGTATTTCAAGCCGTCTCACTAAGTTCTTCTGAGGCACAGCCGGGCATGTAAAGAACTCATCTACAATGTCTACATCAGGTTTAAGCAATTCTCTTCTTAAAATGGCGATGGGGTCTAGTCATAGATATTTTTCATGACCAAACTCCCTATCTTCCTCTACCTGCCAGAGCGCCTGCTAAAAGGATATGGCGGGGGGCGGGGCGGGGGGGGGAAGGTGTCCCTTTGGGCCTCAAGCAACTCAGACCCAGGACTGTACTAGGCCCCTCCAGTTAAGAGGTAGAGCCTGGCCCAAGGGTGTTAGAATTTCCCAGTGGAGGTAGAAGGCCAGACCCAGGCACACATCGTAGGGAAAGTGAAACTGTGCCAGATGCTGTAACAGCTGTGTGCAAAATGCTCTCTGAGACCTGAGTGGGAATTTGGGAGGGCTTCTCCAGGAAGGTTACACCGACTGCAAGATGAATAGGTGTGGTAGGCTGTGGGACTGGGGAGGGGTGGGGATCTATTTAGGAGGAAAGAGAGACTTGAGAACATGCATGAAGGCAAGGAATGGATAATCTGTTCTTTTTTAAATAAACCCTAAATTGCCATTAATAGAGAACTGGCTATAAATGACAACACAGCTTTATAGTGGAATAGTATACAGATGCAAAAAATGAATGCAGTAGAACTGTATGTGCTAATGTGGAATAATCTCCAAGAAACATTGTTTAAAAAGAGAAAAAGCAAGATATAGAGCCGTATGAATTGTATGCTCCCATTTGTGCTAAAAAAACAAAAAATGGGTGTGGGGAAGACTGTGTACACGCACACATTCACATACACATTTGTCTAAAGGGAAGAATACTTCTGGAAATGCACGTGAAATAAGTTGGGAAGAGTGTCTGGGGATGAGTACCAGAAGAAAGACTTAAAGTTTCATGATATGCCCTTTTGTACTGATAGGTTAATGTGCATATATTAATTCTTTGCTTAAAAAATAAGTTAAGGGGTCCGGCCCAGTGGCGTAGGGGTTAAGAGCACTCACTTCACTTTTGTGGCCCAGGGTTCACAGGTTTAGATCCCAGGCACAGACTTAGCACTGCTCATCAAGCTGTGCTGTGGTGGCATCCCACATAAAATAGAGGAAGATTGGCATAGATGTTAGCTCAGGGCCAATCTTCCTCACCCAAAAAAAGAGTTAAGTATTTTAAACATATGTTGTTGACGATCATATAAAAAGAAAACAAATGCCATTCTACAGAATTCCTCCTTCCGCAGGTAAAAAGTGCCCCATCACCAGGGTGTGCAAACAGACCCTGGTCAACTGCCAGCCCAGATGATGCAGCTGGAGAGAGAAGCATTCAAGCACTACAGTTAGTTGGATGAAATGACCTTCGGGGTACCAAGCCATCAGGAAACACTCAGACTCTACAGGCAAACATCTGCAGGCAGCGCTCGTATCAACAAATTGCATGAAACAAGCCCATCGCAATAAAGTCACTGAGTCCAAAATCTTACTAAAATGTCTACATTTTGAAGGCCTGCTAATATATAATACAGCCACGTTAATTCGAGATTTAAGTGAAGTTAAATCTGTGTTAACAAATACACTAAAGGTCAAAATCATTACTCTCCACCCAGGCAGCTAGCATTTACTGCAAATATTTTTCTCGCATAGTCTACTCCTTGGTTTCTGTTGAAACTGGCTTGCCCATTGCGCCTCGTTAGCTCCCTCCAGCCCAGGGAGCAGTAATCCCCTCGTTCCTGCTCAACTCCAGGGTGGCCTTGCCTTCGAGATATGATCAGGTAGCTCTCTCAGGAAATTTCCTTTGAACTCCTTATTGCTAGAAAAGAAATTTCCTCTGCTGCCTGAAACCCACTGGTGGGTGTAATTTGTGGCATTGTGCCTCGCCACCAGGAGGGTGAATGAAGGCAAGAACGTTAATCAAATTTGGAAATAACGAAGAAACAGTGGGCTCCGAGTGGATCAGCGTGCGATTAGCAGCCCACAGTATCAGATTTTAGAATGGGAGAACCTGGGAGCCTTGTGGCTGAGCAGAATGCTTCTGAGATTAAAGTGCCAGTCTGCTGGCCACCCCAAGGGCTTTGGGAGCAAGTGTTACCTCCAAATGCATAATGGCAACGTCATTAATTTACCAGTTGCTTGTATTTCCTACCTCTGTATCATGAACTGCGATTTTTCAGAAAACCATAAATGTATCAATTTGGTACAGTCCTTAGCATGGCACCAAGGGCATGAGGGTTTAATGAGAGCTTCTAGTCAATGAAATGTTTGTTGAGCACCTACTGTATACACACACACCCTCAGGGAGACATAGTTGCACATTTCTTCAAAATACGTAATTATTCTGGCTGACATTTTTTCACCTCTGGGCTTCTCGTACATTTTACCCTGACAGAAATGCTCTCTATCTTTCAAGATTCTACTCCTCCTTCAACATTGTTCCTAATCCCCTGATATCTTTCTCTTTTGAGATCCCAGAGTACTTTGAATGTTCTGAGAGTACTCTTCACGAATGTCATCATGTAAGAGCTACCTGCATATATTCCTGTCTCCTAGAGGAAGGATCCTGTTTGCTTGATCAGTTTCTTTCCCCATACAGTGCTCAGCACAGAGCCTTATAAACAGTGTGTTCTCAATATTTTTCAAATAAAGGAATAGCAATTACCATATGGTATTGTAGTGGATTGAATGGTGGTCCCCCAAAAATATATCCACCCTGAACCCATGAATCTGCTTATTTGGAAAAAGCATCTTTGCAGGTGTGATTAAGTTCAGGATCTTGCGGTGAGATCATCCTCGATTAACTAGGCGGGTCCCAACCCAATGACACATATAAGAGACAGAAGAGAAAATAGAGAGAGAAGAAGAGAAGGCCTCGAGAAGACAGAGGCTGAGACTGGAGTGATGCTGCTTCAAGCCAAAGGATGCCTGGAACCACCAAAAGCTGGAAGAGGCCAGGAAGAATCCTCCCCTAAACTTTCAGAGAGAATGTGGCCCTGCCAACACCGCAATTTTGAATTTCTGTCCTCCAAAACTGTGAGAGAATAAATTTCTGTTGCTTTAAGACACCAAGATTGTGGTCCTTTGTTCAGCAGCGACAGGAAACAAATACAAGCACAGTCCCTGGCTTTAAAGAAATGAGGTGGAGAGACAACACACGCAGATTTTGTAGGAGATTCACACAGAAAAAGACAACAGTAGAGTCACGTGTTCTCAGGTGCTGCGTGAGTTGCACAGATTTCGGATGCCAGGTATTCATTCATCCGTAAACACTGACGGATCACCGCTTACGCTCCGAGATCTGAGAACGCAGCAACAAAAAAGGCAGGTGTATTTCTAACCTCGGAGCTTACAGACTGGGCAGAAACTGCAAAACTCAAACCCTCACCGGGGCCAGGCAGAGGATGGGAAGCAACAAGGTAGGGGGGTGGATCCATCATTCTCTTTCCCACTTTGAATAAAACAGGGACACAGAGAAATAGTTCTTTACTTTAAAAAAATATCGGCACAAATACTTTATGATTTCACTCCTATGTGGAAAATAAACAAATAAACACATAGATACAGAGACCAGATTGGTGGGTATCAGAGGGGAAGTGGGGAGCGGGGCACAGGGGGTAAAGGGGGACACTTGTACAGTGACGGATGGCAACTAGACTTCTGGTGGTGAACACAATGTAGTCTCAATGTATGGTGAACACACTGTATCAACGAGTACAGAAGTTAGAATATAACGATGTACAGCTGAAATTTATATAATGTTATAAATGTTACAAACATATATATATATATGTCAGCACGAGTATGATGATAAATAGCAGTCAACAACTAGACTTCATCTGGAGAGAAACAGTAGGGAGAGGTGGAGACTATGGCAAACTGGAGACACGCCACAGCCAAAGGGGAGGCTTCCACTCGAGCCTTGACTGCTACCATGTGGAAATGAGAGAAGTGTTGCCAGAGTTTCTGTTTTTAAGAGAGGTGAGAATTCCAGGCTTTCAACTGCAATCTCCTTGAAATGAAGACTCAAATGCTTAAAATTGGCTGTGACCAGAAAATAGACCACTGCACCCAATCCAGCCCTCGTGCCTCCAGGCTCTCTGATTCAGATATTAAATTAGCCCCAAAGAGGAAGATGTCCCTAGGAACTGTGCCAATCGCAGAATGCCACGGAACCTGCAAGACCTGAGCTGGGCCTTAAAAAGTGAGGACTATTCTTGGCAAGGAGAGGGAGAATATTCCAGTCTAGAAGAGTCTCTCATTGAACACGAAACCACAATCAAACATCTTCAAGGCCTTTCCAACGCTAAACAGGGGCATAAAGACGGAAATGCATAAGGTCCGTATCCAGCAAAGAAGAGACAAATGTGTAAAATGTAAGAAAGACTGATCAACAGCCATCACAGAGCCTTCATCTGTAAACTCTGAGCTTATTTAGAGCCAGTGGAAAAGCAGAGCTTCCTGATTCCTTCGGTCACTCATGCTTGTATTCAGAGAGGAAAAAAGCACTTATATTGATTCTTTTATGGGAATTCTAAAATTCAGAGACATCTTACTGGAAAAGAGAAGGAAGAGGGGGAGAGGGGTTGAGAAAGATAAAGATTCATTTATGCATACATTTATTTAGACATGTAGAGCATTTGCTAAGTGCCAGGAGTTATTTTAGGAACTGAAGATGCAGCTCTGAAAAAAGCAGGCAAAGCTTCCATCACCAGAAAGCCTCTATTCCAGTGAGGGAAGAGAGATAACAAACAAATAAACGTGTAAATACATATATCAGTTGTGCAAGCCATGTGACTATCTATGGAGGACAGAAGGAACAGCAAGTGCAAAGGTCCTGAGGTGAGACGGATTGCAACACGTTTCAAGAATAGTGTGGGAGGCAGAATTCGAAGAGGGGCCCCATGATCTTCCCCTCTCCCTTGTGTTATTTCTAGGATTACATTTAACAACCTAAAGGATTCTTTTAACAAAAGGAATTTTGCACTGTAATTAAGATTACTAATCAGTTGACCTTTAGTTAGGAAGATTATCCAGGTCAGCCTAACCTAATCATATGAGTCCTTTAAAAGCAGAGGATTTTCTCTGGCTGCCTGCAGAAGGGAAAGTCAGAGGGTGAAAGCATCAGGAGGATCCAATGCACCCTTGCTGGCTTGAATATAGAGGGGACCATGTGCAAGGAAAATGAGTGGCCTCCAGGTGCTGAGAGTGGCCCTCAGCTGACAGTCAGCAAAGAAACAGGGGTCTCAGTCCTACAACCTCAAGGGACTGAATTCTGCCAATAACGTGAATGAATCTGGGAGTAAACTTTTCCCCAGAGCCCAGGCCAGCTGAGAAGCTGATTTTGGCCCAAGCAGAAAACATGGGGCCAGCCTGGCAGCGCAGCTGCTAAGTTCGCACATTCTGCTTTGGTGGCCCAGAGTTTGCTGGTTTGGATCCCAGGTGTGGGCCTACACACCACTTGGCAAGCCATGCTGTGGCAGGTATCCCACATATAAAGTAGAGGAAGATGGGCACAGATGTGAGCTCAGAGCCAATCTTCCTCAGCAAAAAGAGGAGGATTTGCAGCAGATGTTAGCTCAGGGATAATCTTCCTCAAAAAACAAAAAAAGAAAAGAAAACGTAGCCGAGCCTGCCCCTACTTCTGACCTACAAATTGGTGAGATGATAATAAATAGGGGCTGTTTTGAGCTGCTACACCTGAAGTACTTTATTATGCAGCAACAGAAAACTCATAGAAATAGCAAGGAGGCCAGTATGGCAGGAGTGGAGTGAGCAAAGGTAGTTGAGAAGATGAAATCGAAGAGATAGTCAGAAGCCAGAAAACGCCAGGCTTTCTGAGCCTTGTCAGCCCACGGGATTTCTGCCGAATGAGACAGGATGCCCCTGGAGGGTTTGAGCAAATGAAACACGGCCTCGACTTGCTCCTGGGAGCTCAGCACTGTCTGAGGAACTGATACCCAGAGAAAGCAACTCCACTGACAGAGTTCCAGGTGACCTCCAGGGGCACTGGTAAACGCTTGACTATAAAATATTCAGAAGAAGCTGGCAAAACAAATGGAGAACAGCCAGAAAGGCTGAGAGACGAAGCCTATCAAATACAACATGAAAGATACGCCAGCAGCTTCGAAGAGCAAATCCGTCCAGAGAGAGCACCCCAGACAGCCTGAAACGCAGCTACGCTTCCCCTTTCTTCAGCTCCCACGTGCAACAGGAACAATGCTCTCAGAAACCGTGCTTCTCTAACCAACATATCTGTGCGGTACAGACTCAGCCTCAGGACTATCTGAAGCTTGCCCCCACACCACCCTGGCAAACGATTAACATATGATTAAACCTGATGATTAATCATGGCCAGGAATTTGATTGCTAATAATCAGAGACTCGGGGGGCAACTTTTATTGGTGGTTGAGAGCTTTGCCAGAAACTGCCTCCCAGAGGGAGCTGGGGGATTGGAGGATGACTAAGGAGTCCCATGGTGGGAAAAATGAAACTGCAGACCCACAAGATAATAACAGCAATAGAGAGAGAGGCGGGGCCTCCCACACACACGCCAAGTCAGAAATACCTCAGGTATAATTAAACCCCACTCCAGAACTCAGCACCTTTTTGCAATAAGAATCTTTACTTGCAGTCCTCAGCATTCTGTTGCCTTGGCAAAAAACCTCTCTTTTGACATTTGAGATGTTTCTGTCCTGTTTTCAAAGAACAGTCCTGGTGGAGATGCCTTTAAAAATGTGTTTTGTATCTGCGATGCCTTTCCTGCGGAATTCCCTGGACCCTCCCAACCCCGGGCAGGGTAACCTGCTCTCTGCCATATTAGAAATGGTTCTAATCAGAATCTGTTCATATCCTCTACCTGTCTTCTCCATAACAGGCATCCCCCAACCCCATTTTCACTGGCAAACCTTGGGTTAGACATGCCGTGGGGCCCCAGTTGTAAGAGGGTGCCCAAGCAGGAAGCAACAGAGATTTCCGTGTCACATGGTGCCTTTGAGTGTCCACTGTCTGAACTGGTGACCTTCTGCTTGTCTTTGACCCTGGTCCCTGGGAACGGTGGGCTCCTGAAGCAGGTTGAGCTTCTGGGACTTGGGATTGGCAGCTTATGTTTTCCTGACCGGTTTCTGATCACTTTTATCCTGACTGCCAGTTTATGGGGACTTGTCTCTTCCATTTCCATTTCTGCCCCTGTTTGCTTTCTCCTGGCTTCCTGCTCTCCAAGATCCATGGTCAGAGCCTAATGCTGTTAGGAATGAACCATAACTAGGAATTCTGTAAACTAGGAATACGCGTGAGTCGATCACAAAGGGGGCTTGTGATGATCTGGAAGATAACACATAGAAAGCGTTGTGCGGGTGGACGGTACATAAGTGTTGACCAAAGGTTAGCCATTTTTAGCAGGAAAGCCGGTGGAGGATGGGAAAAGATCAGAATGAAAGTCAGAGAGAGTGCTGGCAGGAGAAGACACTTGGGCTGTGGGAATAGAATTTCAGAGTCCTATTTCCAGGCAAAAGGCACTGGGCAGTGGACCCCCACTTCATGAGCATCACTTCAGCCCTACAGCCACAGAAACACAGAAAGTGATACTTGGGAGTTTGCTTAAAGCCAAGTAAGGCTGAGTTTGCTGTCTGAAAATTCTAGTGATGGAAAATTCACTTTAGTCCTGTTTTAGCCTTCTCTGTCATAGTGATGACAATTATGATGTCTTCATTCAATAAGTACAGTAGTTCCCCCTTATCTATGGGGAACACATTCCAAGACCCCCCCCCCCATGGTTGCCTGAAACTGCAGATAGTACTGAACCCTACACACTATTTCCCATCCATACATATTTGAGGTGTGACAGCAGAACTAGCATGAATGTCTTTTTCCTTCTTCACAATTTCACGGATGGAAGATTCGTTATTGTAGTTCTTAGCAACCTAAAGATACAACGTTTTTCTTTCCTTTCAAGTCAAGAACTTTGACCTCTTCACTTAAAGCAAGGACTTTATGGTTTCTCTTTGCCATATCCATCCACACTGCCAGCATCACTACTCTTACACTTTGGGGCCAGAATAAGGGTGACTTGAACCCAAACACTGTGATACTGCCACAGTCAATCTGATAGCCAAGATCGTTACTAAGAGACTAATAGGAGAGTACATAGGGTGGCTATGCTGGACAAAAGGATGATTCGGAGTGGGATCGAGTGGGATCGAGTGGGATGGTGCAAGATTTCATCACTCTACTCAGGACACTGCACAACTCAAAATTTATGAATTGTTTATTTCTGTTAATTCTTTCCCATTTAATATTTTTGGACCGCAGTTGACCAGGAGTAACTAAACCCCAGAAAGCAAAACCGGGGATAAGGAGGGGACTACTGTATACCGAGTGTGCGTATGTGCTAGGTACACCGCAGAAAGCTAAGCAAAGGCCCTGCCCTCATGCATCTTAACCGTCTGGTGGGGAAGATAGATAATAAATATGAACACGACGTAAATAAGTCATTGTAGTCAAAATGGTGGTATGAATAACAGGAGGAATCTCTTTCAGATAGGGTCATCAAAGAAGGCCTCCTTGAGAAGGTGACATTTAAACTGAGGCTTGAGGCAAATTAGAATAAACAAAGCAAGCAAACAACGGGAGTAAGGCAGAAGGACCTAAGGTGGGGAAAATGATAGGAACCGCCTACCAAGTGTTGAGATGCTATATGCCAACCCCTGTGCAGGTCATCTCATTTGACCCCTACAAATCTTCAAGGAAGGGGCAATTTTTCCAGGAGATAACTGAGGCTACGGAGCTCAAATAAATCACCCAAAGCAAGGGACAACACTGACTAACACTGAGTGGCATCAGCGTCTAGCTGTTGTGCACAGCCTTGTTTTGGAAACCCAAGGTCAGAGCAAGGCAATGGACCAGAACCAGTGAGAACAAAACGGACAAGGCTCCTGGGCCAGGGGGAAGGCCAGTAGCCACCATGATTGATTTCAAATGACTCTTAAAGAGAATTGTAATAACAGCCCCCATGTTCTGAGCGATGGGCTTGTGCCAGGCTCTGTGCTAAACCCTCCACAGCATCATGCATGGCCTCTCCCAACACCCCATAAGGTAAGAAGCGCTACACTCCCAGCTTTGTAGATGAAGAAAGGGACGTAACACCCCTTCCTCGCACCCCTTTCTCCCCCACCACCGGGTCACACACAGACTCAAGCAGAAGCCAAGATTTCAATCTGGAATGTTGACTGCAAAGGCAAGTGATGAGGGAGATTGTAAGACTTTCAACCGTGTCATAGGAGCATTGGTTAAAACAAAGTGAACCTGGAGAAGAGGAGAGTGCAACAGAGAGCCGGGCTAAGGCTCTGTCTGCAAGCATCTGGAAGGTTATCCCTTTTGGAAGCTGGACTAGATTTGCTGACCGCAGAAGACAGAACTCAAGTCAGTGGGTGGAGTGGAGGCCGTCAGTGCCCCACCCAGATCCCTTTACCAGGCCTGTCCTCTCAAATCCAAGTTGCTGGCAGTGCTGGCCCCGAGTTCTCACAGGGCACCCTTTTCTGGAGACTCGGCCATTGGGCTGGACCACAGAGCAGCTGAAGGTTTGCTCTGTCCCAGCCACTCCATTCAACCTGAATTTTGACATGAATAATGACTGTCTGAAAACCCAGCCCCCTCCTTGTACAGCTCACTTTAATAAAGAGCAAAAAGACCATGGTTTGGAGACAAAATAAATTCCATAGTGTCCCACTTCTCCCCAGCAAGCACACAAAACAAACCAAAAGAGGACACACCGAATATGGCACCCGGAAAATACGGTTTTGGAGTTTTTCCCTGCTGATATTTTATTTAATCCCTGGGGCTTTCCCTCGCTTGGCTAATTTACAGGTCAATGATGTCTATTCTCTTTGCACACCTAATGTTTGCCTCCTCGCTTTCATCAAGGAAAGATGGAGGCAAAAAGCAAGGATGTCTGGCTGTAGCAAAAAGCAGTTGTGAAAAGCGTTAAGCCAAGATCAAATATTTACGCTGCGTCAAGCTGGCTAACTGACTGTAATATCAAAGGACAATAAATCACTTGAAAAAAGGGAGAAAAAGCAATCAATGTGAATAGTATAATTTGCCTTTCATCAGGTGCTGTTGAGATCTTGATTTTTTTGGTTGTTATCTAACAATGATCGTTTCTGACTTTCTTTTTTCTCATTTAAAAATACATTTCATTTCCGTCCCTGAAGCCACTCAGATGTGCAGCGTGATTAGATGAGGTTTTGTGAAGGTGGCATCGAATTCTATACTTTGTACTCTGTGAAAGGAAACAGTGTAGCTCTCTGTAGTCCACGGCCGCTTTTCAACGGCTCCCACTGTTGTTACATGATTAAGAAATTGATTGAACTCTGAGAGACCGGAGCATTTCAAAGAACAGCCCTGTTCAAATTATAGATTTTGGTAAATGAGACTTATGAAAAATTAACAGCAGCCAACTGGCCAATATTTCACATCCCTAGCCACCCCCCTCCCACCCCCAAGCCCAAATGGGCAGCAGGTAATAAATTAAATGTAGATAACAAAAGAAAAATGATAATGAACAACTTGACGTCTCTTCACCATTAATTTTTTTTAAAACTCTACCATTTTACTATTTTAAACAGTAATTTTCATCTTGTTGCATTTTTAAAAATTTTGTTACATACTTCAATTACAAAACCCTCCCAGGAAAGTCTGCAACAAGGTCGTACTTAGAAGATAAATTGACCTAAGATTTACCATCAGACTGTTAATTTCCAGTGAAAATGACCTGATTCTTACAGAAGGCTGAATGCTTACGGAATTTGGTCCTCCTGCTTTTTTAATTTATTTATACCAGCTTTATTGAGACGTAATTCACATACCTACAATTCATCCACTTTAAGTATGCAATTCAGTGGTTTTTCCTATATTCACAGAGTTGCTTTCCTTTCGAATAACCATAATTCTGTTGTTTTGAATTGGTCTTTTTAGAGGGAAAGCTTTAAAGAAAAATCTAAAAGAACTTTTAACCTCATGAACTTTGAACTCAAAGCATCAACTCCTGCTTTTCTCCCACCTCCTGGCTTCTTTCTTTGTGGATTTATAGTTTTTCTTTTGGAAGACTTCATTTCACCAGTTGAGGCCCTCTGTGCCTAACATCGCCACAGAAGCAGAGACGTTAGGGTAAAGCTGCATCTTCACTGTGGAAGCATCGCCGGGGCTCTGCTGCTGGCAAATAAAACCTTCGTTTCCCTTGTGTTTCCTCGCAGACATTTTCGCACCGCTCATTGCAGACTGATCTTGGCAACTTCGCACTTGCTCAAGGCCAGGGATTTATTAGCAGTGGCATCAATATAAATTCACAGAGGAAAAATCTTGATCAAGTTTCAACAAGCCAGATTCACCTTTCACACTTTGTGCTGCGTGGGCTGGAGGGGTGGGGGGGGGGGGGGTGCCTGTGCGTGATTTGCATGCACACACATACACATTCAGTCATTCGTAGCATGGGTCAGTCTGATTCTGTTATTTGTGTTTTCCTTTTATAAGAGGAGGTAATTAAACACGACCACTTACTGTCCCTCCAATTCCTGTCCATCACTCCCTCTCACCCCAGGCTTCCTGAACCTCTGGAGGAGTAGGGCCCAGGAACTTGTACTTTAAGCAGACTTTCCAGGTGACTCTGATGGCCCAACACTGGGGCACCAAGGCTGCTCTGTCACATACTGAAGACCAGGTATTCCACGCAAGCAGTGGAGGCCCTCACAGCTGATACTCAGAAAGACCGATGCACTGGAATCAAATCCCTAACTGCTGCGGTCCGAACGTTTGTATCCTCCCAAAACTCATATTGTGAAATGCTAACCCTTAAGTGATGGTATTAGGAGGTGAGGCCTTTGGTGTTTACTAGGACTTGAGGGTGGGGCGCTAATGAATGGGATCAGTGCTCTGCTAGCAGAGCCCGCAGAGCTCCCTCGCTCTTTCTGCCCTGTGAGGACACAGCAAGAAGGTACCAGCAGGGAACCGGGAAGAAGCTCTCACAGCATGCGACAGTGCTGGCACCTTGATCCTGGACTTCTGGCCTGCAGAACTGTGACGAATAAGTTTCTCTTGTTTATAAGCCCTCCAGTCTGTCGTATTTTGCTACTGCAGCCCCAACGGGCTAAGACACTAACTGTCCTGAAGTCTGAGGGCACCCAGACCCACAGACGCTACCACAAGCCTACTCTACACCACACGCCAGGACTACAAGATAAACCAGACTCAGCTCCTCACTCTCTGTCTGGTGGGGTCTGGACGTGGAAACCAGTAAAGTGCAATAAAGTGTTAAAAGTACAAAAGCAAAAATCTATGTTACAAGGCTAATTTGGGGAAAGCTTTTTAAAACACCTTCAGGTTTCCTATATGTCGTCTTTCTTTCTTCTGACCAACCCTCCCATCCCCCCACCTAAACATGTACCCCTCCACACAGTATACATCCCCTCAGCCCCCCACCCCTGCTCATCCCCCACATACTTCCCACTCACACATCACACAGACAGGGGTGCCAGATTTAGCAAATAAAATACAAGATGCCATTTAAATTGGAATTTCAGACAAACATATTTGGGACATAGTTATACTAAAAAGAAATTCATTATTTATCTGAAATTCTAATTTAACCGAGGGCCCTATATTTTACTTGGCAACTCTTCACACCGTTCTCTCTCTCTGACACACACAGGCACGCCTGTACTCTACTTTCACATTGTTCTACTGTATTGCTGCAAAGTCTCACAAGGACAGTTCTGAGTCACTATCCTTTTTACCGTTCTACATTGTTTGCTTGAATTTTTATAACACATATGTATACATTTGAAATGGAAATTTAAAAGCAGTTCAAAAATATTTTAAAAGCATATTTCTTCCCATTAAGCCATCGGCATTCCTGAGACTGTGTCCCCTCCTCACCAAGTTGGTGAGCTGCTGCAGAGAGCAGCGAGTTTCTGGGGAAATGTGGGAACTCTAGAAAGGGCAAGAACATAAGTCCAACAGAAAGGGCAGCTAGGAATGGACACAGGAGAAGGCAACCAGGAGGGCCCTAGGCACGGGGACTGATAAAGGCTTTTTTTTTTAATGATAAAATCGATTACATAATAATATTTACCAGGACTGCTACATTTGGTTGTGCAGTATGTGCACTGCAAAAGGGGCTCATCCAAGGGGGGAGGGGCTGTACTCTGCCTGCCCCTCCCCACGTCCATAGGGCATCTTTTTCTAACTTACATAAAGGCCCCATAGAGGCTCACAACTGCCTCAAATGAGGTCGCATTTAGGAATATTAGTTACATGCTAGCTAGTTTGCTAATTGGCTTAAGATTCACGACTCACTGTGAAGACCTCCCTGTTACAGCAGGAACAACACCCTGGAAATCTGGAGCGCTAGCAGGTAGCATGAGCACCAGTCCCATTCATACATTGGAAGCTGTCACCCTTCTTTAGCCTGGCCTCCCTCACACGGGACTCCAGAGAGACGTGGAAGACTGTATTTGCCAAAGATGGCTGCAATATGCTCTCCTACAGTGTGACTCTCCAACCTGGAAACCAGGCAGGGTTGCAACTGCTTCAACCACAGTGTAGAGCAGAGTTGATACAGATGGCTTGGGAGGCTGGGTCATAACAGGTGACGTAGCTCCCGCCCTGCGTCTGACCACCCTGAGGCCGCCATGCGATGAGGAAGCCATGTTGCATGGCGAGGCCAGGTATGGACCTCACAGTTCTCCTAGTCCAGGCACCACATGTGTGCAGGAATGAACCTTCAGATTCCTGCCCCCTGCAGCTACATCACTACCCACCTTTGAGTCTTCCTAACTGAGACCCTAACATCCCGGCACACTGACATGCCATTCCCGTTATGCCTTGTCTGACTTCCTGACCCACGGAATCCATGGGCGTAAGTCACTAAATGTTATGGTAACTTGTTACACAGCCATAGTACCTGGAACAAAAGAGCAGAATGCCAACTGACCCAGGAACCTGGTGAGAGCCAACAAGTTTTATCAAAGCCTGAAGAACAGAGTGATATAAGTAAGGCCAGCTGCATTGTCCTGAAATCCGCCAAACCTGGGCTGCTTCCCTCTCTGGCCTAAACAGCACTTTGAGCCCATTTGATCACACCAAGGCAGAAATTGCAGGACATGAAAAATCAGCAACCGGCAAAAATGGCTTTACTCTCTTATTACTGCCTATCAGAAGCAATGCTAAGCTCACTCTACTCCTATCCTCTGGGACAATTTGGTTCATCAATAGTCTGAACATCCCTGCGCCCCAGAGCTCGCAGAGCCCACTCAGCAATGGGGGCAGGACAGCAAATCCCACAGGTACAATTGGACTCCTATTACCCAAGGAGAGGGATAGTCTGATGCCTTCTCATACTTTCCCCGGGAAAGAAATTATGAGGTCATGGTGCTATCCTATCACAACTCTCTTGGGCCTTTTTGGGGACATAAACTACAAGCTTCTCCCTAATATGTGTAAGAACATGCCTAAGAATAAACGTAACAAGCAAGCATGATTTTTAAATGAAGGAGGGAGTGTTCGGCAGAGGGTTTGCAAACATTAAGAATTCTCTTACTTTGTACAAACACATATGCAGCCCATCTCTGGGAAAAGACAGAAAGTTTAGGTGACCCCACAAAAAGTTTGTTAGAAATTAGCTACAATCCATTAATTCCATTGCTCACCCATGAAATGGAAAAGTCATTGTGTACTGTTGTCCAGGGTCTCAAGGCTTACGTAAGGGATTTTTCTGAGGGCCTCCCATGACATTTGCATATAGTTTAAATAACCTGCGATGGTTTAATAAGGTCCAAGAGGATGCCCCAAATCACCTCTGTACCTTCATGGAACTCACAATTTAAGACACTCATTGTTGCCAAGAAGTAGAAAAGCCAACATCCATAAAAAGTTTTGGATCATTTGAAGAGGCTGTGCATTGCTATTTAGAAACAAAAATAATGGCACTCATTTTTCATAGTGACATCAGCAAGCTTATATTACACACTAACAGTCTGCCTAGAAGGGACAGCATTAGCCCCAGGATCTCTAGTAAGAGGACGACGTGGAAGGTACTTCCAATTCTTCAATTAGCGACACGATGTAGTGGCCCAAGCACTGGCCTCAGACAAGTTTGAGTCCCAGTGTAACCACCATCCTACAAGACCTTGAGAAAGTCACGCTAACCTCTTTGGAACCCATTTCTCATAACCTAGAAAATGAGGAGTTTGGACCAGAGTGGTGTTTCCAAAAATGTGTTTCTTAGAATGCTAATTTTACAAGACATGTCATAGATTAAAAAAGCAAAAAGAAAAGATCCCGTGACCAAATAAGTTTGGAAAAGGTAGCATATTGAATGACTTTTTGGGGAATCACAGGCTGCATTGACATGTACGAGTTCTAAGAAGCCCTGCGTTACAGAAGCTGGTTTCATTTTGTTTAACCCAGCATTTCCAACACATGGTTGACCATGAAACACTTTTAACCTGTAACTCCTATTAAAGTGTGGAGAATGGTTCCATGGAAGCCATTTTAGGGGAATAGTAGCCCATGTTCATTTATTCAATCACTAATTCAGTTCCTCTTAGTCTCCCCAAGTTCCAGAATTCTTTTATCCCACCTCAATTAGTTTGCTTGTTTGAGTGGGACACCTGCCATGTTGTTTACAAGAAAGTCAATGGAGTCAGAAGCAGATCTGAGACACAACATGCTTTTACCCAGTTTGGCTGAGGGACAGCCCTTCGTCTCATCAATAGGACGCTGATTGTAAAAATATTAATAAATGAGCTCTCCGGGAACAAAAAAAGCCTAATGGAAGTGCTGAGAAATATTTTCATCCTCATTCTGAGAGTTCCTTTTATTCTCTGTGATGCTGTTTAGCCACTCCCAGGTTGACTAGGGTAAACTATTCCTCCTTAACAGCCCCCAAAATAGCAAAAATATTCCCCTCTTTCCCAGAAGTAGACAGTTCTGAACAATTTTCTATTACTGTTCTGAGAACGCAATATTTGTCTTGCTCCACTTCAGATAAAACGCCTGTCCCTAATCCAAGGAGAGCAACTAGGTTTCTGACCTATCCTCTCCCCTGCTTGGACTACTGGGGAGAGAAGGAATCTAAGGCTGTGTCATGGAGTCATGGGGAAAGAGTTCTGTGGTTGATTAATGATGTCTGCAGGGTCAGGGAGCAAAGACACACACCATGAATTCGCTATTCTGGCTCTGAACTAAGGTGAGGTAGAAGCCAGTATCCCAAAGCAACAGGACTGTTACAAAAATCACCTCAAAAATCAATCATAAATTAGCAGGGGAAATGTAAACAAATGCTCATTCTTTTTAATATTGTTCTTTTTACTCCACCAGCACTTGAGGAAAAAAAAATGTGAAAAATTAGTCCATTTTATTACACTCCCAGATCCTGCTACTGATTCTAGTGGGATTAGAGTTAATAAACTTCTGAGCTGGAAGATTGAGTTGTAGTTGCTGCAATCCCCATTCTATTTCATTACCGATAATATGTACTCACCAAAAGTAACTTTATTATTCTTCTGACATCTTTTATCTAATTCAGAAATGGGCAATTCCAGCCGTGATATGTGTGTGCTGCATGCCAATATATGCAGAAGCTGGGCAAACCGCTGAGTGCTGGTTGTGCATGAAGAAGTGTTGGTGCTTCGCCCCTCGGGGTCTCCATACAGCCCCGGTGGCCCTGTGATCAAACTCAGACGACAGCTTCTCCATCACTACCTCGCAGTGGAGACGGCAGGAATCAGTGAGCTGCTCTTCTTAGGGCTTGGGAGCACCTGCGGGTCAAGCACAGTCTCGAGTTGCCGACCTCAGCCCCCAAGCACTCAGGGACTCCAAACTGAGTAGGGAAGCCGGCCGTGCATTAGGCAAGAAACACAAGGAGACCGGGATTCTAGATGAGCGCTGTCCAACAGCACTTCCTGTGACGATGGAAATGTTCTGCCTGTCCAATAAGGCAGCCATATGTTGGGCACTTATAAGGTGGCTGATACCACTGAGAAAGTGGAATGTTTACGCAATTTTAATTAATATAAATTTAAATAGCCACTATGTGACTCTGGTCAAGTTATTTAACTTCTCCAGCCCTCACTTCCTACAGACCTCCCAAATCCATTTACTTCTTTCCATCTCTCCGCTAGCATTCTAACCCCTTAATGGAAGCTACTCTGGCTATCTCTACCCAGGATAGCCACAATGGCCCCCTGATTAATAACCCTTGCTGATTGTGGGTGGCGAGCACTTATAAAAATAAAAATTTGAGTAAAAAAATTTTTCAGTGGCTTCCCAATGCTCTCCAGATAAAGGCCACGAGCACTAATGTGGCATGCTCCCTCCTACCTCCCCAGCCTGAACTCTCACTGTGATGCCCTTGCCCTCTGGGCTCCAGCTACTCTGACGTTTTCCTATCCTTTGAAGTTCTGCACTCCTTCCTGCCCCAGGGCCTTTGCACGTTCTTCCTTTCCCATTCATTGCCCTCTGTCATCCTCCTCTCTCCCTTTGCCATATTCACTCTTGTACATCTTTAGAACTCAGCTCAAGCATTATCTTTCCAGGAAAGCCCCAGTTTGGGTCCCAATCTTCTGTTGTGAGATCTCTTAGGACTATAGTTCACTCCTTCAGAGAACCATCACCTCCCAACTTCAAGGTCACTGCTCCTACGACAAAGAGGAAGACAGCCTTGTCAAATTCGTAGTAGCATCTCAGAGCAGGAGGGTACAGTTGCAATATTTAGAAGATTTGCAGGGACTGGTTTAAGGCAGCTTTCTCAAGGCAAGTTCTGACTGGGCTTGTGAACTTACAGAAAGGCCCCTGGGTCCAGGCCACACACAAGGGGAGGGGTTACTCAGGCCGTGAATGCCGTGGAGGGAGAAGGCTGGGGGGCAGCACAGAAGCGTCCTGCTTCACCCTCCACAGTCAGCCAGAGGCCCGCGGCCAAGGCTCACCTGGCCTTCCCATCACCCTCAGAGGCGGGAAGGGAACAGAGCAGATTTTAAGTACCTGATGTTTCCACTGAGCCAGACACCAGTGAGAATGCGAAAGCAGCAGATGCAAACAGTGAAGAATTAAACATTTAGAAAGATCATCTCGTGTAAACACAAAGACTAAAGATGACAAATATCGGAGGAGCACAGATGAAGCAGCCAGAGGAAACTCAGGTCTTCCCAGAGCCAGGGCCTCGGCCAAGCTGGAGGGATGCTTTTAGACTCCTTAAAAGAAACCAAACAGATACTCAGCAAGGTGATAGTAGGAGGCTCTGCGGCGCCCGGCCCAGATCTCCCTTCCCGGGAGGGGCACCCGTCTCCCCACAGTGCCCACCGAGAGTGTTGTCTGTCCGCTAGTGGTGCACAGCCGCCCCTTCTCCAGAGAACTGCCCCAGATGGCAGGAGCCGACTCTCCCAGAAAAGTGCATGCACACCCCTCCTGGGGGTGGCCCACTGCCTGGCAAGGCAAGACTCCCTGAATCTCCATCCTTGCTCTGCTCCTTCCCCTTAAGCATCCTGCTTCCCTCCTGCCCTCACACACATTTTTCCTCAAGAAATCACCTACAGCCAAATCCCTCTCTCAAGCTCTGCTGCTAGGGGAAGTGGCCTCTAGAGGAACAGATGGTGACAAAAGATCCAAGATGCCAGGCACTGTTGGAAGCGTTGGTCTTCCAGGATGTATGCCGAGGGCTGGAACACTGGATTGCAGTTGGCAAAAGCCAAATATCCAAGCAACAGGGGTTGGTGCAAAGAGTGGTCCTCTAAGGAGCATTTGTTGTGTTTAAGTGGACTGGCATGACAAACTCAGGTCTAACAACAAAAGCAAGAGATCTGCCCGAGAATGGGGCTGCTATTCTCCATACGAGTCTCAAGGAAGAAGGTTCAGGTACTGATCTCAGGCCATCCTTGGTTGGCTGCAGCTTGTGGTCCACCAAGAGCATCATGTTGACAAGGTAAATGAGAAGCATGATCCACCAGCAATAGTTGACCCCAACGCAGGAGTGAAGCGTCAACCTGCACGTCTTGAACGAGCCATCTCTGGACTGTAGAAGTGAGAACTAGGCTTTGGAGCCAGCAAGGCCTATGTTAAAGTTCTGGAACAGCTTCTTACTAGCCCTGGGGCCTCAGGCAAACATTCAGCGTCTCTGTGTCTCAGTGTATTTGCTTCCTATGGCTGCTGGAACAGATGACCCCCGACTTGGTAGCTTAAAACAACACACACCTATCTTCCTTCAGTTCTGGCGACCGGAAGTCCAGAATCAGTTACATGAGGCTAAAGTCAAGGTGTGAGCAGGCCTGGCTCCTCTGGGGGCTTTGAGAGAATTCCTTTCCCTGCCTTTTTCAGATCCTACTGGCCGCTCGTATTTCCTGGCTCACAGCCTTTTCCTCCATCTTCAAAGTTCAACACTCTAATCTCTGCTCATATCACCTCCTCTTCTGTGTCAATGCTCCCTCTGCCTCCCTCTTTTAAGGACACTGTGATTACGTTCAGGGACCACCCCAACAAGCCAGGATACTCTCCCCATCACAAGATCCCTAACTCCATCACATCTGCAGAGTCCATTTTGCCGGTAAGGTAACATTCACAGTCTCCAGGGATCAGAACCCAGATCTCTGGGGGCCATTATTCAGCCTATCACACTCAGTGTGCTCACTTGTGTGGTGGGAATATGCCTATCTCCTCACAGTGTTGTTGTAATGATTATAACACTCAAATGTTAGGTCCTCCATTGTCCCCAAGGGTTCAAACTGTCTGTCTTTACATCCCAGCTCCACCACTATGCAGTAAGGACTCGGCCTTACCCAGAGTTCTGAATTTTTTCCTCAGCTTCTGGGAGGCAGTTGATATCATACATGATAGGAGTGTCTTTGTATAGGGCAGGGGCTGGCCACGTCAGATCTTAGAGTGGGGCTGGCCATATCTAACAGCTGTGGGGTGGGGGCTGACCATGCCTGAAAGACCAACCATATGATTTAGGGTGGGGGCTTCGGTCAAGCTGTATCAGCTGACCTGGAGACTGAGTTCAACCACATGGGCAATCGATCAACAAATCAATCACGCCTACGTAATGGACGTCCCAATCAAAACTGGACACCAAAGCCTGGGTAAGCATCTCCTGCATGGCAGTTCTCCGTGCATATTGTCATGCATTAATGCCAGAGGGTAATGCACCTTGAGGACAATAGAAGCTTCCTGGTTGAAACTCTTCCTGACTCGGCCCTATGCATCTCTTCCTTTGGCTAGTTAGTCTGTATCCTTTCCCTGTAATAAACTGTAACCACGAGTATACCAGCTTGCAGTGAGTTCCCTGAGTCCTGCTAGCAAATTATCACACCTCAGGGTGGTTTGGGGAGAAGATTGCTCCCTCTAACTTTGTAGTTGACCAAAATCCCTTGTAGTTGGTGTCAGAAGTGAGGGAAGTCTTGCACGGAATCTGTTCCCTTAACCTTTGCAGCTTAGTTAACTTGAGACCAGTACCTACACGCTCTGTGACCTTGGACAAGTCATTTCTCTGTGTCTCAGTGCCCCAACTCTGAAATGGGAAAACCTGGTAGGGTCATTGTGAGGGTTAAATCAGCTAATACAAGTGAGCACTCAGAAGAGAGCCTTGTGCATACAGAGTAAGCACTAGATCATGCATACTATTTTTACGTATAAAGCACAGATATACATATAGTGCATAAACAGGTATAGAGTTTATCTATGGTATCAAAACTTCAAAGCAAGCAGGATTAGGAAACAAAGTCTAAAAGGCTCCATAGGGGGGCAATAATGCAACAAAGGTTGAGAAACACTGCTCTAGATGGACGCTAGCTGTGGTGATGGCGGTGACAGAGCCCAAATTTCTCCAAAGGGCCAAAATACAGAAATGGGCTCTTTCTGTTACTTGGGCAGAGGCCCATTCTCAGGACTGGTCAGTCCAGATTGCTTTTCTAGAACCCCCACTTCCTCCCCGCCCGTCCCCAGGCAGTCAGTGTTGTGATGCGGTGGGCCTGTTCTCAGCCTGAGCGAATGCTGCCTGCCTCTCTCGGGCACGTGGCACAGTGATGCACGGCCAAGCCTGGTCGTTCTTCTCCCTTGCCTCCACCCCTGGTTTGCATATTATTAAAGCCGAATTATTTGGATGTCTGGGCTGAGAGAATTTTACTTTTTTTCTCATTGAAATCTATTTTGAAATTGATGGATGTGTAAAAAACACATGCAACGTGAAGCGGCCTCAGGATGACTGAATTGTCTGCAATTCTGGGGAAAGAGAAAGAGTTGCCCGAAGAAAGTGTCATCTATCTGCACACAATTTGGGTTAGACAGAGAAAATCCTTATCAGTACCTTATTATATAGCTCTCAACCGGCACCAGGAAACAGCATGATTTGAGACAATGAACATCATCAGTGCCATGAATTCACTGTAATTGTATTTCATTGAGAAAAGGAAAAATGTTTCCCCTCGGCAGACTTGTGCTTCTTTTGATGGGGGAGAGGAAGGAGGGACAGGGAGAGCACTGTACCATCTGGACCGCCAGAACAGAGATGAAAAATAGAACAGCCACTCACTCCATCATTGAGAACTCAGTCACATGTTTCTGAAACACAAAATATGAACGCGATTAAGCTAAGGAAAGAAGAAATCTGCTCGACAGCTGATCATTCTCTGCAGTCCGGCTGCCTCTTACTGACCACCTACGATGGGCCAAGGGCGGTGGTAGCTGCCTCGCAGATTTTCTCCCCTTGTTGAATCTTCTTTAACAGACGAGGTAACAACTCAGCCTGAAACTGGCAGAGCGCATTGAACTCATGTTCTCTGAGTTTAATATTATAACCCTCTGAGTTACAGGAGATTGAAACAGGGCCCAGCTGAAAAAGTAAAGTATTGGCTCCCCAAACGAAAAAGTCCAGGTGCAAATTCTCAGGCATGGCGGGATCTAGTGGGTCCAATGATGGGATCAGGACTCTCACCTCCTCCCAGTTCCACTTCCTCCGGGTCAGCTTTGTTTCTCAGGAAAGCTGTTCTATCATGGCAGCCCCTGAAAACCCCAAGCCTAAAATCTTCACAGCCCAATAACTTCAGTAGTAATTAAAAGAGGTTCTCCATTTCTTTTTCTCTCCAGCAGTGTCTAGGAAAAGCCCCAGGACTGAGTCTCCCTCAGGCACCTGGGACGAGCGTAGCCCATCAATGAAGCTTTCCGCCTTTGGGAGCAGAGAGATGAATGCTCTGATTGGCCAGGCCTGGGTCACGTGCCTATCCCCAAACGTGTCGGAAGGAGAACCGAACCTCTGGGATGGCGTCCAGGATGTGTCCCACCTGGTTGGGAGGAAGACGCACCGGCCGGCACAGGAGCCCCGCCCCGCACTCAAGTGGACTCCCCAGACTTCTCAGAGCAGATTGCGGGGTCCCGCCCCCAGAGTTTCCTGTTCAGTAAGTCTTGGGTGGAGCCCAGGAATTTGCGTTTCCAAGTTCCCAGGTGCTGCTGCTGCTCCAGGAACCACTTTTGAGAACGGAGCTTTCTTGCAGTCAAAGACAGTGTATTTCTGGGGCCGAGTGGTTAAGTTTGCACGCGCTGCTTTAGCGACCCAGGGTTTCGCCGGTTCAGATCCTGGGCACGGACCCAGCACCGCTCATCAAGCCATGTTGAAGTGGCATCCCACACAGCTAGAGCCAGAAGGACCTACAACTAGAATATACAACTATGTACCAGGGGGCTCTGGGGAGGAGGAGGGAAGGGAAAGGAGAGATTGGCAACAGATGTTAGCTCAAGGCCAATCTTAGAAAAAAAATACAAGTGTTTTTCTAATAGTATTCCAAAGTTGGCAGGCACTACTGAGTGCCGAGGGTACAGAGGGCAGATGCCTAGAGGAGCTAGATTTGTGAATTTTATTAAACCAGTCCCTGAAGGTAAGCGTTGAGCTGCCGGATGTGGTGCAGGTCCCCCAGCAAACTCCCAAGGCCGTGGTTCTCAAACTGTGATCCTCTGACCACCGGCCTCACGGTCCCTTCGAGAGACTATTAAAAAGCAGATTCTGACTCAGGGCCATTCAGGAGCTATTTGGCAATCAAATAATTTACACCAGGGAAGCCAGTGGTATAAGTCCCAGTCTGAGTCTGAAGGCCTGAGAACAAGGAGTGTTGATGTCCAAAGGCAGAAAAAGATGGACGTCCCAGCTGAGCAGAGAGCAAATTTACCCTTCCTCTGCCTTTTTGTGCTGTTCAGGCCTTCAGTGGATTGGATGATGCCTGCCGGCATTAGTGAGGGCCAGGGGTTGAGGGGGCAGGGAGGGCCAGTGGCCAGCCATGCTTTCATGGGCTCAATCCCCAGAGCCCTGCCCTGCCAGGCATCTAAGAATTGAACAGGAGATTCTTATTTAAGTGTGAGAACCACTGCCTGAAGGACTTCAGGGTTTTATTGAACGTAACTAGGTCTGTAACAAGTATTCTGTGAATTCTCTCAGAACCGGGGCCCACAACCACGGAGGCAGCTGATCTGAGGGTGAGGGAGGAAGAAGGGGAGGAGGATTCGCTCAGCAGATCCACCTACCGCACGCCAGGCCCTTGGGATACACAAGTGCTTGAATCCCCACAAAACCCTATGAGATGAGTGTCACTAGCCCCATTTTACAGATGAGGGAACTGAGACTCAGAGAGGCTTACTGACTCACCCAGCTAATAAGGAGCGGAGTCCAGAGTCAAACCCACGATGTCGACTCCAAATATTGCCTTCTGTCTGCCAAATGGGATCATGGAAATTGAAGGCAGGGCAGTAGCTATAGAAGGCTCTAAGAGTTAGGGCTCCACGGGACCCGGAAGCTTCTAACATCCAGAGTAGAAGCTCATGGTGAGAGGCTGTGAGGAAGGAGAGCCTAAGGAAGCTGTCATCTGGGAACCTCCTAGCTGTGCAACACTCCGTGGGTGACCAGAGACACCCTCCCAAGCTCAGTCTAGGACGACGCATCTACCCAATTTCACATCAAGCCGAAAGTAACTTCACAAGATGAAAATTAATCCACCCACCTGAACACTGAGGAAGGCCTGGTGTGCTTCCAAAAGAATGGGTCTACATTTCCCCCTTTTCTTACTTACCTCTTGGTTCTGAAACATCACCACCTAATTATGCAACTTGTGGAGTTTCCCTAATTTTACTCTCTTTACGCATCCCAAGATGCATGACATTGTGAGTTGGAATTGAATAATATGTGTGAAAGAGCTTGATCCTGAGAGGAGGACCCTATAGAGACGCCCAGCATCATCATTGCCAGCACTCTTCCTCATATGTCAATGGCAGCACGCACTGAGAGTTTGATACAAGATTCCAAAGGACCATGAAATTACATTTCTGCACACTGTGTTTAAAACACGCCAACACTGTTTCTTGCTGTACCACTGGTTGTTAAAACTGCATTTTTTTAAAGGCACCATTAGAAAAAGTGAGGCAATAGTGGTCTCTTGTGGAAGCGAGCAGTATGTACAACAATTTATAGAACCTGAATCCTGAATGGCACAGAATCTTTGGAAGCCCATTGGTGGAAAATGGCCCATTTTCAGAGTGGATGGTTTTTGAAAGGGCATGCCTAAAACCTAAGGCCGTATTTGGGAGCACTCCTTGGGGCCATGGAAGTTTTATTCCTCCTGTCAGCCCCCAGCCTTCCTGCTCTGCCCTCCTCAATCACCCAGGCACGTCTGAAGCAGGGGTTCAGGATGTGCTCTTGAGAGTGTGTGTTCCAGTGAGTTTCACTGGCATCGTGTGGTGCATACCACTGCGTTTCCTTCAAATACCACTTTCAAAGTGGGGCCACACCACTTAAAGTCTTTCCCTCCTGGACACCCATTCAAAACAGGGCTGCTAACCCACTGACAACCTCTAGTCTAGGTTTGTGTCCACGTAAGCAAAGAAAGACAAGGGCTAGCTGAGGAGTAACAGAACTAAAAGGTTGGAGGGGGCCCCAAATACGTGGTAGATTTCTCACCCAATGATGAGTGTTTATTTCCCTCTATTTTGATGAAGATTTTGCCATTGTTTACACTGTACCAGAACAAACTGAATTTATGACTTATATTTCATGATTTGGGAAACCAATTTCATACACAATGTTAAAATTCATTTATTATGAAATTTGATGTCCACACTGAAGAGCATCTAAAACATGTGGACCACATAAAGAATAAAACTGAAGTGAGCATCCAGGCAACTAACAGTGAGCCCAGGCTAAGAAGGAGCAGTGCCAGGAGCCCTGCGCCCTCCACGGTCACAGCCACTCTGGGGATGACTGCCCCTAGGCTAACGTTTATGAGAGTCATTTCCTTGCTTTCCTTTAGAGCTTTCCACATGTGTTTATATCTCTAAGCAATAAATTTAGTTTGGGTTGTTTTTGAACTGTATGTAAATGGACGCCTTGTGACTCGCTTCTCTGCTCTTTAATATTCCATTGTACAAATAGACTACTTTTGATGGACATTTGGGTCATTTTTCACTTTTTCGCTTTGGCAAACAATGCTTCTGTGAAGTGTCTCATCTATCACTTGATTCCCACATGCAAGGAACCCTCCAGACCAAAGGTTGGTAAACATTTTCTGAAAATAGCCAGATAGTAAATATTTTGAGCTGTACGAACCAGACGTTCTCTCTCGCAACTCTTCGACTCTGCCATTGTATCGGGAGAGCAACCGTGACCGTATGTAAACAAATGAGCATGACGGTGCTCCAGCAAAACTTTAACAAGGGGCCGACCCTGTCGCTGAGCGGTTAAATTCACACGCTCCCTTCAGCAGCCCGGGGTTTCGCGGTTCAGATCCTGGGCGAGGATATGGTACCACTCATGAAGCCATGCTGAGGTGGCGTCCCACATAGCACAATTAGGAGGACCTACAACTACAATAGACAACTGTGTACTGGGGGGGCTTTGGGAGATGAAGAAAAAAAAAGAGGAAGATTGGCAACAGATGTTAGCACAGGACCAATCTTTAAAAAAAACAAAAAAAAACTTTAACAAAACAAAAACAGATGGCACCCCGTTTTTGGACCATGGTCCACTAATTTGCCAAGTCCTGCTAAAGATGACTTGCTTTGGAGTGGAATTGCCAGGGCCACACCGTTGCACAAGTTCTGCAGCCAGAAGCTGCAGCTAGGTCACAGGGTATGTGCACGTTCAGCTTTGCTGGATAATGCCAAACTCTTCCCAAAGTGGTTTTGCAAGTTTGCACTCCCACCAGCAGTAGAAGTGTCCCCATCACTCACACCCCGACCAGTACTTGGTAGCATTAATTTTTGCCAAACTCCTGGGTATGTAATAAAATTTTGCTTTGCATTTTGCTGGAAGTAGCTGAGTCTTGAGTTCCTGTATCTCTGCCAGTGGTACTACTTTTGTGTGAATTGAAGCTCAGTCATTTTCCTTGGGGCCCTGAGTGGCAGAAGCATGTGCTTCCACGTCTCCCTCTTGCCCCTGCCCCCAAAACCAAGCTTACACATTGCTGAGGCAATTCTTTTGGTAATTCAGATCATGCCTCAAACCTCTGAAAAACCCTCCTAATGTGAAAGACAGGCAACCAAGACTGGTGGTTGAAGCCGAGGCCATTTTTTTGTGGTTTTTTTTTTGGAAATACAGACCACAGACCATATTAAAACCCTGGAAAAGAAACACAACCCTCCTAGTGAAGAAAGCAGAGTGAGTGGCTATCTTAGGGCCTTCTAGGGGACTCCTAGGGCTTGTAAAACAGGCCTGGTTGGGGCAGGAGGGAGGTTGGGGAGGGATGTGCCACGGGCACAGGGTCCCCATTCCTATCTGCACGTCACCAGAGCTACCAGTGTGGGGTTTCGGTTTTTTCATCTGTTTTATAAACTCAATCACTGCATATTTTATTTGAAGGTTTTTATAAGCTCCTTAAAAAGACCACAAACCACTCTTCACTATTAATCAACTTACAGAGAGCCTATACAAGAGACTGCCCCACGTGGAGCGTATGTGAGACCGCTAGTGGTTAAGATCTGGGTGCTGCGGCCAGACATCCTGTGCTCAAGTCTTGGCGCCATCACCTCCCGGCTGGGTGACCTTGGGTTGATGCTACACTCCTCTCAACCTGTGTTTCCTCGTGTGCAAAATGGCAGTAACGACTGAACCTCCCTCATTGGCTTAGTCTAAGTGTTAAATGAGATAATGCATGGGAAAAGCTTGCTATGTTTCAGGCATAAAGTGTAAGCAATAAATGCTGGCTATTGCTAGTTTTTTTAAAAAATGCAATCAGGAATATAGCAGAATGTCCCTTATGTAAATCCACATAAACTCTTCTGGATCAGACCCGCTTGTCTCCTATTGAAGAAGTAGGGTTGGCTTGGCTGGACAATGAGAGGCCAGGAACCCAACTACTTTCCCTCTTTGCTCTAACTGCCAGGAAGCTGAGTTTCTCTAACCAGAGGGTTGAGGGTATGTGTTAAGGAAGGGACGTACAAATGTGAGCCACAAAATATAAACGTATTAACATAAGTATAAATACAGAGTATAATCAAAGGGTATGTAGCCAAAAGATGTAGGAACAAGAGGTGAATCAGGTCATTTTAATTAAAGCATTGTAATTTTTACGGATTGTGTTGTGATGTTTGTCAGCTTTTTAATATTTGCAATTTGCTGTGACTTCTTTTCTCATCCTAAATACATATTCACTTTTTGCATTTCTAATTTTGCATTCATAATTTTATATTATTTTTCTTAAAAGAGATTGCCTCCAGAACCCGGAGACAAGCTAACCCTGCAAGACATGGAAAAGTCAGGGCAGTGTCATTTGTATTGGAACACTTTCCAAGGGGCCTGTCTGCAGGGAGAGCTTTAAGCAGGGTTCTCAGACTGTGGTCCCCAGATGGGCAGCATCAGCCTCACCTGGAAACTTGTTAGTTCGGATTCTCAGGTCTCACCTCAGACCTACTGAGTCAGAAACGCTGCGGTGCAGCCCAACGATCTGTGTTTTCACAAACACTTCAAGTGACTCTGACACACTCTCAAGTCCGAGAAGCACTGGCTTTAAGGGAAACAATTTCCAGATCCTCAATGTATAGAAGATAAAAGTACGCATTTGTACTTTCACCTAAAATGGATCAGCTTGAGACCTCAGCTGTGATCTGCCAGTTCTCATCCCCGACAATCCTCTCTTCTACTTTATCAGAGGGCACATCTCTCACAAACCCAGAACCTTACTACTCTGGGTGCACAGCCCTGGGGTGTAAAAACCTCTGGAGCACCAAAGGGTGGATGTGAAATGACAACCACGCCTCTTGCCTTCCCTCCTTGTCGGTGAACGATGCCTTGCTTCAGAGGCTGAGTCTCCATGCAGACACAGAGGCTGAGTGCCTTGTTCCATTCCTGCAGCGAACTGCAGCCAAACTTCCTGCCCATCTCTCCATCCCAGAATTCAGAGGGGAAAGGGCCACCACATAATGGTATTAACACATTTATTAGGACTGAAAAATGAAGTCAGACTTTTCTGGTTAGCAAATAGGCTTGATCGGGCCAGTTAGCTTGAAAACAAGCACCGACTTAGCCAATTAGGTTAAATGATGGATATATTTTCTAAATTGAAGAATTAAGTCTACAGCTCCACGGTTTTGATTCAAATATATTTAAGGGAAGTGACAAGATAAAGGCACTTATTTTTTTTAATGTATTATCAGAGATATGTTGAAGCTAATAATATTTTTACATTTCCCAGCACTTTGTTAGTATTTCAGGTTACACAAGGTGCCCCTAAATTAAAAAATAACAGGTACAATGAATAACCATTTGATAAATCTTGGAAGGCTTTTCTGGAATACATTCCAGAAATTGCAAAAGTGATGACTCTAATGACTGAATAACAAATCTTTTTGCAGGTCAGCGGTTTCTAATTCTTTGCTTGCAACAAAATTGAAAGAGAGCCCAATTAATTTGTCAGCAAGCGGATTCTTAAAAATAAGTTCTGATGATAAATTATTGCATAATTTTTGGCATATTGCTCAGAAGTTCAAAGAATTAAGATATCTATATCTATAGATATTTATATGTAATATGTATAACAAAAACTGCCTCTATTCCCATCCCTTATTTATGTGAATGAGGTTACATCTATAAAAATGAAAAATAGAAATATAATTGATACGGAAGCCTGTCTGATTCTGGCAATAAGTAGTGTTCATCCAGATATATACAACTCAATTAGCAGGGGAAACAATGTCATTTAATAAAAGAAAACCCTTCCAATAAAATTTTACTTTAATAATTATCAAAATATATATTTATGCTGCTTACGTACTAATTGTAATGTTAGCTCAACCCTGAAGAAGCTTTTTAAGACTAAGAGGCTTACGATCACAGAAAATTTGTTAAACCTTATATTTGTCAAACTATATGTATTTTTGTCACACAGTTTGGTAGACAAAAAGACTTCAAAGGATTGAAATATATGAAATCAGCATGAAATTCTGTGGTGGGAGAGGAATAAAGAAGAACTTGTGGGAATCTATGTTTTAATAGATGATGGTAGGTAACAAATTGCAGTGGTTTTTAGACTTCAACAGATACATTTAAAAGAGTAACTTAGTGTTATTTTTAAATGTCCATATTTACCAAAAATATCTGTTTAGGGTGGCTCACGTGGGTTTTCTAACAATGGAACCCGGCTTTTTGCTCCCTTTTGGAGTCTTCGCTAAGCAGGTATCAAGCTTTTCAAAGAATCAGGCCGTTTTCTCCAAGAATTTAATTAGCCCACCAGTGAAGATGGCCCCCCAGGCCCGCTACCCCCAGAGCAGAGCTTCCTCAAAGTGCCCCATGATGCAAGAAATCCCTGCCTTGGAAAGGCGGATATTTCAGGAAGACTCAGCTCTTGAGAGAGGGCATTTCTATTGTCTGGAGGCAGTGCAGACCCCCAAAGCAGCCTTACTTTACGCCCCCGACAGGCACAGAGAATATTCTGAGTTGTGGGGAAAGACTCCGACACAGGCCGCTCCATGCCAGTCCAAGGTCTCATCCCTCCTCAGGGTCCCTGTTTAAAGACCCTAGGGCTCACCCTGGGTATCAAATCCAACTTGGCCATGATCATAGGAAATGTACACAGAGCCTGCTATGTACCAGGTGCTGTGTTTTAGGCAGTTTACATATCCACCCTACGCACATGGACTATTATTATCATCCCATATAATAGATGGGAAAACTGAGGCCCAGAGAGGTTGTGTAACTTGTCTAACTTGGCACAGAGCTCATCGGTGGTAGAGCTAGGACTGTACCCCACATAGTGTGGGTCCAGAGTCCCCATCCTCAACTCCAATGCTCTACTGCCATACCAACGCAGGATGCTCCAGTCCACTAGATCCACGGCCGACCGAGGGTACCGCTGCTCCCAATATCAGGGCTTGGCATCTTGGAGAGGAAGAGGTGAGCTCTATGGCTCTTCAGCTGTCCCTCTCGCATACTGGGCCTGTCTGGATTTGTCAAGAGGATTACAAACCCACAGGACTTCATAAACCCAACCACCAGGCCTTACAATGCACATGGTTTAATATCAGCAAAGTGCTTCCAATCTCAGGACTTTCTCCTTAGCCCTGTTGCAATTCATAACTTTTATAAAAGCCCATCAGAATTGCCTATGGCATAAAGCTGGGACAGCAAGATGTCACAGGGGCAGAATCAGCAATCTCCTTCAAGATCCCATCACAAGTCAGGTAGCAGCAGGAATGAGGACATCCCTCTGAAACCCTCCTGGCTCACGCTTCCCTGAACCAGCGCACCCCACATCGACCCCATGATGCCATTACCCTCATCTTAGCTGGTAAGAAGGTAGGAGAAATGAATTGCCTTGCTTAAGATAACATAAGAGAACTGGTTCTAGAACCCTGACAGACTCTGATAAATGGCAACAAGAATAGAGAATGAGTCAGTGCCTGGGAGAAGGGAGGCTGATACAGAGAGAAGGACAGGGATGGGACAAAGACCATTAAAAGTGGCTCCCACCCATATATGAAGGACAGTTAAATGAAGATGCGACAGACAGACATGAAGCGGTATTACTTAGGGCTTAGCTGTAAAAAAATAGTTTTTATTCATCTAGTTTTATACTTTCCTTTAAAGATGTTTTCCCTTTGTTTGCCCTGCATGTAAAGTGTATATGTGAGTATAAAAAGGAGAAACAAAATGACAACTCAAAAAAAAGAATCTTTTAATAAAAATTACTCATAAAAATCCTAATAAATTTCAAAAAGCAAGATATTCCTTAGTACATTTATAAAAGAACATTTGGTCCTTTTACAAAAAGCTCCCTTTTAATTTAAATACATTTCTTATTTACAGATTAAACGTAAAATATCATCTATAGTTGCAAAGCATATTGCACATTACAGAGAGAGAAGCATTCATATATTTCAATAGGTTTTCCCAGAGTTTCCAACTCCAGATTTTTTGTAAAAACAGATTTACCTTTCCTGTGCATAATAAATAAAAATGTAGCTTGTGTTTTGCTATTTAAAACTAAAACAAAATACCTTTTAAAAATATTATTTCTCTGCCTCTCAGAAAGAGGGGAGGGGGTAAGGAGTCAGGACGGTCCACAGGGACGTAACCTTGTCACCAGATTCACCTCCAAATTCAAGCGGGAGCAGAACCCTGAGCCCTGCAGACCTGGGACACGCAGCCAGCCTGCCCCCTTCTCACCTTCACGAGGGTCCCCGCCCTGCAGGGAAGAGGCACCAGAGGAGCTGCGCGTCTGGGAAGAGCAAAGGAAAGATTAAGGGTTTTTCTAAAGTCCCTGCACAGTCACTCTGGCTCGGGCCATCACTCAGCCCTGTTAGCCAGCACTAAATGTGGAAACGGCAAGAGAGAAAGACCTCGGGAGCCCTCCAGAAGGAAGAAAGGAACGTCTGATGTTGGGTCTACAAAATCCAAAGCAAAGGATCACAGTTCGCAATCATTCAGTACACGGAGCTCAGAACACAGCTCAGAACATGGCTAAGAGGGGTATTCTTCTTTGGTGAGGGAGACAGGGGGATGCAGAACGGGACCAAGTTCAGGCCCTCAGATGGCATGACTGCACGCATCCAGCCAGGTAACTACAGATGTCCTCTAACCTGCAACTGCACAGACGCCACCCTGGTGCATAAATACAGAGAAAACGATTTCGTGACATGCGCACATCCCACGATCCAGGACAGCCTCCGAACCTGGGATTCAGTTGCACAGAGCAAGTTCTGGCAGAACAGCTGGAACAAACTGAAGGAAAGATTTGGAAACAGAAGAGGGTTTTTCACAAAGGTCAGCAAAATCGGAGAGCTAGCAAACACTTCCTTTGTCACCTACTCTTCAACGAAATGGAAGAGTTCCTCAGTCACGTCATCTAAAGTGGCGAAGCCTGCCTGCAAGGATTTAGAACGTTGTTGGTGGGAGATTCAGACCCCACCAAGACTAACTGTAAGGCAGCTTCCTACAACGGTTTTGCAAAACCATTTTCATCCTATCGACCAAAGCAGACTCTAGACACTAGCTACACACGGGAATGCGAGGATGTCCAGGCTCACGGCTGTTCCAAGGATGACACCTGTTCAGGAGCAAAGCACTGATCAAGGGGATTTCTCTGACATCCCCTCTTCAGCCCTGCCCTTCCTGATATCACACGACACAGACTGGAAGGAATAGCAAAAGCCCTGAAGGATGGATCACAGTTGTTGACATTCTGACTTTCAAAAAGAAAACAAGCAAGCTTTGAACTTGGCTCAGAGAACCTTCTTTTTATGACTGCCACTAGACAGCACTCTGGTACCTAGTCCCACAAATGACTGACTAGGGAGCATCAACCCTTAGAGTGGGTAGTCTGGAAGCTCAACAACCAGCTCTAGTGTGCAGTAACTCGCTCGCCCTGAGACTCCCCAAATGGCACCAGTCCAGTGCCTGGAAGTCAAGAGGGTCTGAGACTTCATACAAAACATGTCTCACGTCAGCTGGTAGCCCCTGAGGTGCGTCTAAGGTGCCAGGGCACTGCCAGGCACAGATCCCTTCCAGAGCAGGAGGAGGGAGAAATGCCCGAGCACGCGGCAGGTTAAGGGCCCCGATGAGAGGGTGAGGTTGGTGTGCTACACATCAGTGTTGTCACAGAAACTGGCGAGGGAAACCAGGAGGGTGCCAAGAGAGAAAACAGAAGCACAAAGGACCCACTTTCTTCTCTGATGTGCCCCAGTCTCCCAGCTGGGTCATTTACAGTCCCACCTCGATTTGCCTGGAGAAATGGTCCAGGGACGCTCATGTGCTGAGTGTGTTTTTGTGTATTTAACATGGGACATTTTGGTTTTACTGAGTCCATGAAAACATTTAAAATATATCGTATTCCCCAAGAAAATTCTCTATTCAGTAGATGAGATAATGTTGATAAACAGACCGCTTCTGAAATGAAGAAAAAAAGTAAAATAGAAGCATTTGACTTCTTTACTTTAAAATAATTTGCATAGTAAATGTTTAAAAGATAGAAGTGACACATTTATTACTGAAAATCCCTTTTTCAAAAATCTCAAAGAACTGAATTATATATCTATTTTATAAAACAGTAACACCTAACTTTTCAAAAGGAATAAAATTTCTCCCTTTTGATGGATGATGCAATGGCATAGACAGCACTTCTAGTTTTAAAAAGACTAAAATGAAATCATGTGAAGTGTGCAAGCAGTGACAGGTGAGCAACATGACAGGTGAGGCTGGTGGCTTTTTAGAGACTTTCTGCCCTTTCTATTGGGATTCATTTCAGCCTCTGAGGTTACATGGAAGCCAGGGTAGGGCTCAAATCCACCTCTGCTCTGTATGAGCACTGAGCTCAAGTTCAAAGAGGGATCCTTGTGTTCTGGATAAGAAAACAGTAACAAAAAACAAAGAAGGTGTTTTAGCTCAACTTCCTCCTTATACATGCTTGCTTAAAATTATCAGGTTGAAAGGCAAGGACTGACCAAGATATTTCCAGCATCTTCCTAACTAATACCCATCCTATCCCTCTTTCACTGTGGTCCCACCATGTGGCAACATAGAGCCTGCCTGCTAAGACCACAGCAGCAGCTGGCACACACAGTGGCCCAAACCAAAATCACATAAGGCACTCATCTGAAGCCTGTATTACACAGAGAAATGGCTCGAGGATGCCAGAAACTCCTCTGATCATTTCTTTCTCCCTGACTTAGCTAATTGGCACTAGTCACAGGAAACAAAAACAGAACAAAATTCTAACCCAAACATGGTCAGAATTGAGAATCCTTGGTTAGTAAATATGAGACAGATGGAAGCTCAGGAAATCTTAGGTATTTTTCTCTCCCTAAAATGCACCTGGTTCTAGAACTATGGAAGTTCCTCAGGCGAGTTCCAGATAAATGTAAAACATCATCCAAAAAGTCTGCCAGTTAACCTCTTAAATCCTGATGTGACAAAGTAAGAGACTGCCTGTTAGAATTCGGATAAAGCCATCATTCATAAGCAAATAGTCCACAACCCTATGAAGATTATTGGGGGTGCAAATAAATAACTGGATGATTTTTTTCCCCATGTGATTCAAAATCACGGGTGGATATCCAGGAGAGAGCCCAATTATCCGATAAGAGAGAGAAAGGATGACAAAATGCAATCAACAGGGATGCCAAGTGAACCTCAGGCCCGTTTGCACAGAATTCCACCCCCAATCCTCTAACAGAGGGGGAGCAATACTACAGTCACGGCGAGTGCCGGCCACGGGAAGAGACCAGTTGGATTCCAGGGTACGAAGCAATGAAGATCAATCCAAGGCTGCCCCATCCACTGGGCTTAATAACATGGGCATGTCATAGAAGCCAACTTCTATGGAGCTTCTCACTTCAAATTAGATCCTTAAGAAAAACAGGGCATTTTATTGAACAGAACAGAAATACTAAAATATGCAAGATTTGACTACTAGATGTGGGTGAGGAGCTAGACAGAAATTCCTACACCACCGTGGACGGCCAGACTCCCAACTTCTTCCACGTTAGACTGGATCTCGGCCTGGGCTCAGCTGTTCGGGTCCGGTTTCAGAGGAGGCCACACAGAGGAGAGCCGGTCAGATCAAGCCCACCATCTGGTCAATCTGCCGCATGTAGATGCTCTTCAAGGGCAGGGAGTACCTCCTCTCATCAGGAACCCGATTGCACTAGAAAGAAAACAATGAGGGAAAACGTGAACCCGGAATTAAAAATCCGAGTGTCATCTCCTCTGGAAATGTGGTTGGATGACCTCATCCAGGGTTCCTCACCCTGGGCACGGTTGACATTTTGGGGCTGTCTGTGCAGTGTCGGATGGTTATCAGCATCCCTGGCGCTCCCACTAGATGCCCCCCAACCCATACCCCCCAGTTGTGACATGCAAGATTGTCTCCAGACATTGCCCAGTGTCCCTTGAGGTGAGCAAAAGCACCCCTAGTTGAGGACCACTGATGTAACTAATATCCTTAATTCACAGGGGAAGAAATGGAGACTCAAAGGGGCTGAAAGACACCCACCCAAACGCAGAGTGGCCGGGACTAACAGCTGCATCCCTTGGGTCACTCCAAATTTCGGGAAATGCTTTAGCTTTTTGAAAATACGACATTTTTTCTGAGTTTATGGTCCTTCTCATCCACAGCTAAAACCTAAATGCTTAAGAATGCTATCTTTTGTTGTTGTTAATTAAAGGCTGTTTTCCCCCTCAAAGGTGATGCGAGTTTGAGAACCAAATATGTTATCTGGACACAGTTTCCACATACATTCATTAGATGCTCTTCCCCAAAGAATCATCTCCCCACTGCTCTGAACTTGAACTCACTACACCCAGCTCCTCATCCTCGCCAGGTCCTTCACTTGGTCCCAAGCACTCCCCTCACCACAGTGCTTTTGCAGGTGCTGTTTCTTCCGCCTGAACATCCCTTCTGGGGAAGCTTCTCATCCTTCCAGGATCTACTGAGAAGCAACCTCCTCAGTGAAGCCCTCAAATTTTCCCTGGCAGATTATTTCCTCCCTCCTGTGCGTTTCAACAGCATTTCATGCAGTCCCCTACTGACGCATATCCGGGGGCAGCCAGTCTCCCAGTCTCCCCACTAGGCCATGAGCCTATCCAGAATCAGGACCCCTCTGATTGGCCCGCATCCCCAATGCCTGGCACAACGGGATCAGGTCTATTACATGAGTGTCTCCTTCAGTCCAAATCCTGGCTCCACCACATGGCTCTGCCATGTGACCTGAACCTCTCTGTGCCTCCCTTTTGTCATCTATAAAATGGGGATATTGAAAGTACCTACCCTTCATGAGCTGTTGTGAGAAGTAAATGAGTTAATGTACGTGAGTATTTAGAAGAGTGCCTAGCATATGGTAAGCGTTATAAATAAATGTTGGCTATTACTATTATTTCTCCCCCTAACTCTCCTTCCCTTTTCTTCTCAATTATGCTTTGTTCACTTAATCCACACTCCATGGCCTAATGGAAATTTGGGGAACTTACCTCTGCTCTGGCCTGTCAATGTAGTTCACAGACTAAAGACCTTCAACGAGACACTACAGGGAAAGTCCTAAAGTACAGTCTAGGATGCAAGGGTGTCCTCTAACCAAGGCGGGTTGGGGGTAAGTGGTAGAACTCTTAACAATAGAGGCTTTTTCCGAGAAGAGAGATGGTATCCAGTGCATTGTGGGATAATGAGGTTTGATATTTCAAGTCGATTTCCCCATCCTCACTTCCCAACCATTCCATTAGATTCAAGTCAATACACTAGCTGGGTCTGCTATTAGAGGCTCAAGAATTGTGTTTCCAAATCTTTCCACTGCTTATCAGGGTGATCTAGGCATGCTCGGTGAAGCCCTGCTTTAAATACAACTGGGCACTTCCTACACTTCCAGAGCATCTTCAATAAAAACACAGTGACTGATAACTGCTTTTTTCCCTCTCCTGCTGGTGGGTGATTTTGCTGGATCTCTTCCATTTGCCCTCTGGGTCCACTCTCCACCCGTCTCCACCCTGCTCTGGCATCATATCTGGATTATATCAACAGGTTCCGCTGCCCTCTGGCTTCTGGTGGGGACGGCCACTGAGAAGCTCCAGCAGATCAGAAGAGAGAAGGAGGCTCAAGTGTCCACTCTGCTGGCTCCCTTTCTGCAAGATGACCGAATGCTCAGAGCAGCGGCTTCTGCCAGGAGGCCACCCCCTCCCACACGCCTCTCTGTCCAGGTTCCACAACCCCTTTCTCCAATGGCCCCTGCAGCCAGGAGTGATAAAGGTGCCACCGCTCCTATGGGTTCCCTAGACCCTGACGACACCGACGTAAAGAGCCTCTCTGAGAAACTCCTCTCAAATAACCCAATCTAAGTGTGTCATCAATTTTCTGTCAGGAACTCTGGGTGACAAAGTAATTAGTGGTATTTTCTCTTCCTCCACATGCAAATCACCCCTGGAAAAAGCAACTTACATTGGAGCTGGAGTTGATGACTTTTAACTCATGAGCTTTAGGCCTGTGCACAGACTTTCCCTCTTGGTCCTGCCCTGCCTCTTCAGAAAAGAATTCCTTCCAGGGTGATTCCCGAAGGTGCTTGTCCACAGATACAATGTGTCCCTCAGTTGTAAACATGTATCTGGTTCCAGATTTGTGTACTGGATTCTCCTCATCAAAGAGCTAATGAGAAAAAGACAAAAAGCCACAGCTGGTAATTGCAGCAAGTTTAGAATACCTCACAGGGTGTTGTGTCCCAGGCCACTCAGGGAGCAGGATTTTGCTTGGCCCTCAGGCTTTTCAATGGGTGAAAAGGTATCAGTTAACAACGGAGGTTTCCAACCCTGGCTACTGGGCAGAATCACCAATTTATTTAAATTCAGATGCCTGGACTTACCCCACCCCACCCCACCCCACCCCACCCAGACCTACAGATTCACAGGCTGGGGGCTGAGACCCAAGCACCACTGTCCATACAAGCCCTCTGGCTAACCCTCCATGCTCCCCTGAGAGCTCTCATGCCGGAATGCTAGACCTACCCCCAACCTCACACACAACTAGGCCCTAAATGCCAAATGCTGGAGGGAAGGAGGGGCATCTTTCACCCTTCACCGAATCCCCAGGGCCTAGCACAGAGTCTGACACATCGCCACCATCTGGTTCATTTCTGTGTGAGAACACGGGCTGGGCTCTGAGGAGACAGCACACAGGGCAGTCGTTTCCTTCAAGAGTGAGCTTAGTGGCGACGAAAAAGGGAGCATCAAGAGCATCCAGAATGAGCACCTAACTAATATGGGACAGGTTGGTGGGGTGAGAAGGCAGGTGTTCAGTACATGCCTTCAGTAAATGAGTGAATACTTAGAAACAGAAACCTCAGAGATGGAAGAAACCTCACAGTCACCTCAAGTGTTTTATAGACGAGGAAAAACAAGACTCAGTGCAGCCCATCTGTGTTTACACAGCTAACAGAAGAAGGGGGTAGGTGCCAGGTTTTCTCCTCCCACACCCGGAGTTCCTCCCCTAGAACACCCTAGAGGCTCCTCTCCATTCACTCCAGAACTCGCCCTGTGAGCATCCCAGATACCAACGGCTGCCTGACGGGATGCAGGCCAGCCTCTGATCAGCCTGCTTCAGCCAACCTGACCCCGCTGCGCCGCACTGTGAGCGAGGACGTCGGCACACCACGGGGACTTGGCAGCAGGACAGCCATCTCCCCACTGCCTAGACTATGCGGCCTGCTGGGGGGCATGTCTCCTCTGCAGCCTTCTGTGAAAAGTGGTGCCAGATGCGGAAGTGTTGTCTTAAGGGATTAGACCAGTACTTTCAAAACCTGGCTTTGTACAAAATCATGAGCCACTTAGCAAAATTACAGATTCCTGAGCCCACTTCTAAAGATTCTGATTTAACAGGGCTGTAATTTTAACAAGGGCCCCAGGGTGACTCCAATCCAGCTGGCCCCCCAGGCTTGGGAACCACTGAACTAGATAATACAACCATCACTATTGATCAATATCTTTGAATTTCAGCCCAAGTTCTCAGTCTCCACGCTGTCCAGACCCTCTGTGCCTTGAGGAAGCGTTCTTTGTATATATTCATACTGAGTACCGTGGCAGAGAGGGGAGGAGAGTGGCTACATGCACAAGTGCACAGACACCATGCATGCACGTGGCAGAGTGGTAAAGTAGAAAGAGCGCTGGAGGAGTCAAGACCGGGTTTCAGGTCTCAGCTCTGCCATGTAGTCACCCCGAGAACCCAGGCAAGTCACTTGACCTCTCAGTGTAGACTGCAGTTTCCAGGAGGGAAGAATCAACATCAGTGAGATGATCCCTAAGGTTCCTTCCAGGTCCAGAAATTCTGTCTCTCTCTCCATACACAGGAAAACATGTCTATGCCCAGAGAGCCGGCGGGTCTCAGCCAAGATCACACACACCAAAAGAAGGAAGAGCTATAGACACAGCTCTCGCCCTCAGGGGAGCCCTCCCCAACCAGCACGCTGATGTGAGCCCTCCATTAACATCACCACACTTGGCACAATTTGTAACCTTACATTCGTTGCTTGTTTACTTGACAATGCCTCCTCCGCAATGAGGTTAGAAACCACGGAGGAAGGCAGCCACATCCTTTGGTCCTGAGAGCGCTGTGTTCTGGGCCAGCACAATGGCCAGCACGGGGCAGTGCCCCGCAGAGACATGTCAGATGGAAGAGTGAGTGAGCCCCTGCTCCACACGGTAGCAAACATTTCTTGGGTTAATCTTACAACACACATACCAGATACAAGTATTTACAGGTCTCGCTGAGGAAGAAGCTCTCCATCCGGTCCTCTTTGGACTTGTCTATGACGTGATGCAGCGTGGCGTACCCACACCTACAAAACAATCTTCCCGTTAGCCCCGCCTCTGCTCCTTCCCACCTGCTGATTTATGTAAGAAACACAAGTCGTCTGTTAACAGAATAATCAACCAAATAGCAAATACCATATGAAAAACAAAGGACGTTAGCTTTAAGGGCTATCCTTTTTTAGCCTAGATTGTCTGCAAATTCATGTAAAAAGTGGTTTGGTTGCTAAATCATCAGGTTAGTTGTACGGGGGAGGGGTGGGAGGTACAAGGTGTTTGCCAAAAGCATAACATGACACCAAGAAAATGACTGGCAACAAATTTAAAAGGACTGATTTAAAATTTCTGTCCCAATATTTGCAGAACTGACTTTATCATTTGGATAGTCTACAACAGTACTTTGTAAGAAAAAACTTATGATATACTGCTAGGTGAAAAAAGCAAGTCACAAAATTGAAATATGGGGTTTTTTTATATATACATATATACACACATTATATATATAAATATATAAAAGAGGTTCTAAGTATATAAACTTAAATGCTGACTGTGGTTATCTCTGCATGTGGAGATTATAGTGACAATATTCTACCTCTATATTTTCTGTACTCAAACTTTTTAGCGTATTATTTGTAAAACGAGGGTAAATAAGTTACTTAAAAAGAACACACATGGAACCTTACATAAAAAAGGTAAAAAAAAATTTTAAAAAAGTAATTCACACTATAACGGATAAGTTCTACCACAGAAAAAGTAAGCAATTTCCCTGCAGAATTAACGTTAATGACCTGTTCTATAAATTAAAATCCAAAACAGAAGAATATTTCCCCAGAACAACTCAAAGTAACTCAAAAGTGGCCAACAGAAAAAGGAAGAACTTGGAAAACTAACTTGACTTTTGTGTACTTTTCCAGACTCTGCAGAATATCCATTCCTACATGGAGGTAGAAGGGATTCTTGGTTGCCTAGAGAGAACACGAGAGAATGTGATCCAGCAAGGGCCTGCAAGGCAAGCCATCAACAAACATCACGGCGACCGCAGGAATTTCCTGAGATGAGTCACTGGCAAACGAAGGCGCAGGCCCAGCTCACTTTGTCTTGAAGGGTCACAAACGTTAAAGGTCTAAGGTATTGTGTCAGTTCAAATCAAAGCATACCTATGATCTCTTTAACTTTAACCAGGGTTGAGACATCTGCTCCCAGGGTAGAACAAGACTCTGCTTTGGCTCTCCTGATCCATCATGATCAGATATGAAACCACGCCTCACTGACAGTACCATCTCTGAGAACAAATCCAGTTTCTATCTTGCCTCAGAAATTTCTAGAAACTTAAGATGCAGGCACAGGGAAACAGGAGCTTGCCCCATTATTCCACTTCCAGCATTGTGAGGAAAGGCTAAGAGGAAGAGGAAGACTTTCCAAAGTACCTAAAGGAGGTCTCTACACTTTCCTTCCTAATCTCCCTGCGAACTCAGTCCTTGGGTTGCTTACTCTTCCATTACATGCTCTTAGATGGTTTCGTTACAGGAAAAAATTCTCTGGGAAGATGAGACTTCTACCCCACAAATAGTTTAAAGTTGGGGATCATCTTTAATTCATGCCAAGTGCCAACCTGCAGCAGCAAAAGTAAACTACTACAAGGTCAGCTGTGTCTGGATGGAGAGAGTACAGGGAGTGGCTTCAGAAGGCAAAGCTGTAAAGCTGAAGATTTCTCTGGACTCTGAGAAAATAGTCACTGTGAGGGAGAAGCTGAAAATAAGAAGCAATGAGAGAAATTAAGAGGTATAAACCCAAAGGCAACAGAGCTGAGAGTAAGAGGAGAACTCGGACAGCACCAGGCATGTCATCCTCAGATGAGTTCTGAGAGGAAAAACCGGAGGCTACCTTCCCTCTTCTGAGAGGTCATCTAAAACTCATGAAGTCTGTCTTTAGGCATGAGGACTATTATCAGTTTCACAGGATTTCTCCCTTTTTCAGCAAGAAGCAAGTAGCAAGGACTCAGTATTAACAAATTATTGAAGAAAACTAAAGCACAGTACTAAACCTACTACCAGAGCTCATAAAAGTAAGGACCTCCTTGCCAGGGCTGGCCCACAGCAGGTGTTTGTTACAGGTTTACTGGACTGCGCTGAAGGCCAGCTTCTTGGAAAATGAACAGCTCATGCTGCTGTCTTTGTAAATGGAGGAGGAGTGTGTATATATGTATGACAGGCACAGAAGTATAAATATCTGCCTTAAACTACAGGGAAGAAGACTTTTCACAACGTGACATTCCCTCTGGCACTAAAGTAATTTCAAGAAAGATGAACATTATATTTTTTTTAGAATTAAACAAAAATAGGCATTCAGATGAATCCCAGATGATTTCCTTTACAACCAAGAAAAAGAATGTTTTTGTCTGAATAATTATTACATAGTCCACGGTTCCACAGTACACGAGTACAGAATCGCATCTCAAGAAAAGAGTTCTTTGGTCAAATAAATTTGGAAAACACTGAGTACCAAATCTTCCTCCTGATTCTTTAAGAAGGTGAGAAATAAGCCCCACAGTAAGGACACGATTCAGCATTGCAGAATTTTAGGTTAAAAAACGCTTGAGACCACAGACAACTTCTCTGTCCTGTGGAACCATGAGTGACACTAAACACTACCAAAACTATTGATACATGGTAACTCGACCAGAGTCACCATGAAACAAGACAATTGTACATCAATCATCAAATGTTCACTACGAACCAACTGCTACATGTCCTCCCAGTGTTTAAATACAAACTACTGTTTAACAAGCTCTAGTACCTGGTAGAGGAGATACGTCGATTCCACTAACTCTGGTCTCAGCGGGTAGAAGAGCACGTCAGGGGCCTGTAGCTGCCAGTTATAACGCTCAGGGAGGGCCCCGTATCGCTTCCAGATGGCATAGTAAAAGGCATGGAGGCAGATGGCATCTTCCACATCTCCTATCAGAACCTAAGGAGAAGAAGACACAGGGCACCAAGCTAAGACACTTTTCCCAGAACGGTAAGACATGACACAAAGAGGGCACCCTGGGCTCTCCCTGTAACCCTGGTTCTCATCTGACCTAAAGCACGGTTGGAGACAAAACTATGCCAAAAGTAGCAACCCAGGCAAACAGATGCTCTCCCTGTCTGGCCATCAATGCCAAACTGATGTCAACTGCACTGGACGAGAGGTTAACTGTACTCCTGAACAAAGAACAGACAGCTGAGAGACGGGCCATCCAAAACCCACACGCGTTACACTGTTCAAGCTTGGTTTCACACTTATTTAACGGCTCTGTTCAATATTCTGGGGACTAATTTCACAAATAGAGTAATCAAGACATACTGTGCTATTGACCTCCCAAACCCAAAGGAGCCAGAGAACACTTTGGTATCAGAAAAAGGAAGAGAGGAAAAAAGCCCTTTCCAATGACAGCTTTTCTTTAGCGAGTATGATCGCAAACTACCTGCAGTCCAGGGAAGAAGGCCTGCAGAGAGTCAATCCAAGTGTTCATCAGCTGCCCACTGAACATGTTCACGTTGACATAGAGCGGAGGGTCTCCTTCCCCTTCGTTACAGGCTTCCCGGCTGAGGAGCCAAGCAGAGGGGCGCAGGTGAAGGAACGATCACTGGCAGGGCTCGTGCTCCTCCATTCCTCCCGCAGCCCCTGTGCTTTAACTGAAAGGCACTTTTCCTCCTACCTCGTCCTTTAAGCCTTGGGAGACAGACTGCCTCGACCTGCCCACACTAGACTCTAGCGCCAGATAACATTTACCTTAGAACGAAAGCTCTAAACTCAGCCATTGTAACATATCAGGATTTCAGGGTGCTGTGCAGAAAGCACTTTGACCTTCAGGTTTAAAAACGCTGCCACGTAATAGTATTTGGTGTACGGCATGGGTCTCTGTTGGTTTTGACCTGAGTGGGGACACCTGGTTATTTCTGCACAAAAAAGTGTCTCTTCTCTAATAAAGACCTATACCAGGGGCCTGGAGGAATGCATCAGAGCAAGATGCTCAGGAATTACTACTCAATTCAGCTTGGGGCTTTAAAAAGCTAATGACTTTTTAAATGACTGAACTCTGGCCGAACAACCTCTCACTAAAACAGCACTTGGACAAGTGGTTCCCACAAAGCCTATTGTGGCAATGGATCCCAGAAACTCCTACCACACAGGAAGCTCATTAGCTATCACTTGCATTGGCCATTTAATAGACAAAAATATACAAAGGAAGGCCTGGGGAAGAGAGGGGTGACATCAGGGTAGAGGCCACTGTAGCTTCAAATGGTACTCTCCTGCCATCCTGAATGCACAACTGAGAAGCAGCAGATAATGCTGTTTTAAACAAACAGAGGGGAAAAAAATGTGGTAACTGTTCTTTCTCTTATCAGGCATAAAGACCAATCCTAACAATTCTCTGGAAAATAAAAGAACTAAAATAACTCAGTGATTGACCTGCATTACAGTTCTATCTGCAGTTAAAGCCACAGTTGAACACAGGGATATGTCACCCCTTGTGGTAGCCAGTCTTCAAGGTGGTCCCCAATGACCCTTGCCTCCTGGCAGTCACACCGTGTGCAGTCCCCTCCCACACTGTATCAGGGTAGGTCTGTGTGACCAATAGAGTCAGGCAGAAGTGATGGTGTGTCACTCTGAGATTAGCTCATGAAAGCACGTGGCTTACACTGCAGTCTCTCTCTCTCTTTCTGTCTGTCTCCGATCACTCACTCTGGGGGAAGCCAGCTGCCTACAAAAAGGCCCATGTGGCAAGGAACTGAGACCTCCAGCAAGGAACTGATGCCTGCCAACCACCAGAGGAGTGAGCCTGGAAGTACTTCCTCCAGTCCCATTTGAGCCTTGTCATGGCTGCTGCCCCCACCAACAGCTTGATGACAGCCTCGTGAGAACCCATGGATCAGCTCGGCTGCTCCTGGCCTCCTGACCCTCCGAAACTGTGTGAGATAATGTTTGTTGTTTTAAGCCACCAAGTTTTGGGGCAATTTGTTATGCAGCAGTAGATAGCTAACATGCCTCTTCATCCCCAAATGACTGACAACCAACTAGAAGGCAGTAAGGTGAGAGCAGAGACCAACAGACCCTGTGAATTTATGTTGAGAAAAATATGAACTTTTCAGAATGCATTCTGTCTGCTTTACAGGGCAATAGAAGAGATGTTAAGGAGACATACCCTCTTCTTAAGTAGTTCTGAATACTCTGATATGCAGCATTAAACATTTCTAGGTCTTCTTTTTCTCCAAAGAGAATGTAAGATTTCAAGAGGTATTCATAGAAGGAATCCAGTCCGGCACCCAAGCCACTCTGCTTTCCAACCCAATGGCCTGTCTGAATGTTCACAACATTGCCTGTGAAAACAAACAAGGCTCTTTAGGTCCCAACTATCTTCCTATTTCAGCCCCACTGCTCTCCAGCACCTTTGTCCCTGACAGGTAAGAGAAGGAATAAATGCTTGGCCCTCAAATTTGTGTCAGTCCTACCAGTAGCATGGACAGCCATGAGATCTTTCTGAATACAGTGTTTAGCCACTGACGCAAAAATGGAGAAAACATTTGGGTCAGCCCCAGTGGCCTAGGGATTAAGTTTGGCACACTCTGCTTCAGTAGCCTGGGTTCAGTTCCCAGGTGCCCACCCACACTACTCATCAGTGGCCATGCTGTGGGAGCGGCTCACATACAAAAAGAGGAAGATTGGCAATAGATGTTAGCTCAGGGCAAATCTTCCTCAGGAAAAAAAAAAAGAGAGAGTGAAAAATACTTAATGAAAAAGAAAAACAGGTTTGTCATTTTGCTTTTCCAGATTAACAATGCATTTCAAAAGCCAAAAGAGTGTTCAGCTTTTGATCCAATACTGCTGTTCTGGGAATTTATCCTTAAAAAAAAACGGTTTTAAAAAGAAAAGTATTATGTTGTTCATAGAGAATTATCTGTAAAATGGGAGGAAAAAACTACAGAAATTATACAAATGGATATCCAAATGTTCAACATCAGAAGAGTTAATGGACTATCATGTAGCTTCTAAAGACAATAACTATGAAAACAAGGTAACCTGAAAATACTTGAATGACTTGCCAAAAGTAAGGCTAACTAAAAATGTTTATTTATGTATCATAACTTGAAAATACATAAAAATTGCACATGGCAGGCTGAAAGGGCCTATGTTAAAAACTTGACAATTTGGGGTGACACTAGTCAACCATTTGGTGTTGGGCAAACAATTTGGGTGACTTTTTTCTTTCTACTATTGTTGTTAAATACAACAAATTTGTAAATAAATTTAAGACCTAAAGGAATAATCAAAAATTTCTTTTAAAAAGCAGTGCTTTTGCAATGACACTCCATGGCTCTAGGACAACCAATCAAGCTACTTCCCAATGACAAAAAGAAAATATTTCTCAATATAAGACAAAGAGTTACACGAGGTAAAAACCCATTTTTAAAAACACCTTGAGTTACCAACATATTGATAATTATTGAAGATGAATGGTGAGTGCACAGGAGTTCATTACTCATATACTTTCTTCCTACCTTAATATGTTTGAAATCTTCAAAAATTTTTTTTTAAAGAAGGCATTTCTTTTTTTGTTTTGGCTGAGAAAGATTCGCCCTGAGCTAAATCTGTTGCCAATCTTCCTCTTTTCTTTTTTTTTTTTTAACCCTCCCCAAAGCCCCAGTACATAGTTGTATATACTAGTTGTAAGTCCTTCTAGTTCTTCTGTATGGGATGCCGCCACCACAGCACGGCTACCGACAGACAAGTGGCGTGGCTCCATGCCCAGGAACTGAACCTGGGCTGCTGAAGCAGAACATACCAAACTTTAACCAGTAGGCCAACAAGGCTGACTCCATAATAATTTTTTTTAATAACATCTTGACCAAATATTCTCAAGGGAAAAAACCCCCACCTATTATAGGTTTAATCTGGGCTTTCAATCTATTACCACATGCCTTTTTAAAAGGAGAAAGCCACTCTACAAGTAACTCTAAATTCCTATATTCAGAACTTTATATTGAAGCAATATAATCTGCCTCAGAGGCAGTTCTTGTTTTTTTTTTAGGATTGGCACCTGAACTAACATCTGTTGCCAATCTTCTTCTGTTTTTTTCCTTCTTCTCCGCAGAACCCCCTAGTACACAGTTGTATATTCTAGTTGTAGGTCCTTCTGGCTCTGCTATGTGGGACACCGCCTCAGCATGGCCTGATGAGTGGAGCCATATCCATGCCCAGGATCCAAACCAGCAAAACCCTCAGCCACCAAAGTGGAGTGCACGAACTTAACCATTTGGCCGTGGGGCCAGCCCTGAAGCAGTTCTTTTCATAGCATTTCCATTAATAATTATTTTCAAGTGGAATATGCCAAGGGATTCAAATCAGAAGGGAGCCCTCAAACAGCAAAAGCATCATTCCTTCCCTCGAACATTACAGCATCACTATGCAAAAAGTCACATAAATAATTGGATATGACAGACACCGAGGGCCATTCTTTCTGAGTTGTCAATTTTCAGATTCAATGGTACGAGAAAGAAAGAGGGGAGAGGAGGGAGAGCCCCAGAGAGGGTGAAAGGAAAGACGGTCAAATGTATGCAGGCCCAGTGGCGCAAGAAGGCGCCCCCACACCTAACAATCCTGTATCATTGCTCCGGAGGTTCCAAAGGGCTTTCACTGCTCGCCGGGCCACCCACTCAAATGTGGAATCCCCCAGCAGTCGGCTCAGAATCCCAAACTCCACCAGGAGGGAACCAGCTCCTGCCGTGCACGTCTCATTATTGCTGTCAGGAGGCACGCCTGTCTTTAGATTCACCTGGGGACAGGAAGAGACAAAGGATTTGTAGCAAAAGTCAAGGAAACCGCAGGGCTAGCAGGCAAGGTCACAGCTACTATACTCCACTAATGAACCCAGCTCACTGGCCCCTGCTTTATATCCAAGATGAAGATGGGAGTGAAGTTTCAACAACACAAAGAAGACAATAAGAACACCAGAGCCCTGTTTTATTAATAAGAGCAAGTCTTAGGGGAATCATTATAATGCTATTCACTAATCCACCTCTTTCCAGCAGGTTCTCCTCATGGTTACACACACCAGGCTTTGGCATTACCACGGCAGGCCGTGGAGTCACTTATAGATTTTAGTGAGCTACTATGAACTCACTCTCGCTCAGCGAATGTAAACAAACCTTCGCCTGGGAGACAAAGGAGACACGGCGAGAACATGACAGCGCATCTCCTCACTGAGGCTCTGTGGTCTGGCAATTCTCTGCTGGTTACCTAAAAGGCTGACTCAATTCCCAGGAGTTCTGGGCTCAGCAAATCAGATGCCGCAAAGACATAATCTTATTCCAGATCTTGCATTTAAATCAGCAGCTAACTTACTGGTCTGTGCAGGCTTTATTTGAAAGATCCATGTGAAGCATTCAAAAGAACATTCACTGAGCTCCTATAAGACAAATGTGAGGGTCTTTGGGAAACGCGCCACGTCAGAAATGAATTCCCCTCGCTATTTTGCAGCATGGGATATAAATCCCACCTGCAAAAGGACTTAAGAATACTGGACACAGGAACATAACTCTTTCCATAAGGGGAGAGATTAAGTCACATATGTCACCATATGCCTGGCATACAGTAGGTGCTCAGTAAATGCTGAATTAATTTAAAGATATTTGCATCATACTTAGAGCCAGATTCTCTCAAGGACACGTCTTTCCTCTTCCACATCAGCCCCATTCCGTCCCCCAGATAAATTCATCAATGAAGAGTTTTAGCTCAGGAAGATGGCGGATTGTCAAACCAGTCTACCTACCCGAGGATAGGGGATCCCTGTCTTGGTGTTTTCAAAGGCAGGGAGGAGCCGCACAGCCAGGTCATGAGCCATGTGCAACAATTCATTATCATAATCCTTAATTGTCATGTCGCCAAAGGGCTGCTTGGAGTCAGTGATTATTCTGTGGGCAGAAAGGAGGCTTCCCAGGACCCTAATGACAGGAAGAACAAAAATAATGTAATCATGTTGGTTGTAAACGAACACACGCCAGTGGAGAATGACAGAGGCAGTCTGGAACTCCTTATGGACTCAGAGCTGCCTGGAATCAGAGGGACTGGACTGCCTGGCTTCTTGAAGTCCTTTCCAGCCCAATAATAAATGATCGATTCTTACGTCAACCACATTACTGAAAGGAAGAAAGGGAGCCGTTCCTCTGAGGCGACTGAGAATAACGCCACTTAAAGGAATAACTAATGTTTGGTAATTTCAATCATCTCATCGGAAGGGAGTGGACTAATTATTCTCAGAATAAATATTACCTTTCAGTATTAACAAATTACTCTTGATTTCTCCCACTTGAGGAAAAACTTAGCCATATAAGAAACAGAAAGGGGAAAGACAAAAGAATACTAAGTGACTTTTGTAGTTTTAGCTGCCAAGCAACTGATGAAATTCTCTAACTTCCAGCAAAGAGAAAAGGTGAGGAAGAGGAGAAGATGAAGAAAAAAATGACCTACTCAGAGGTAGGAGGCACCAGCTTAGATCTGCATCCCGGACGAGCCAGGAATTCGTGTCCCACTTCAGCGATCTGAAGTGGATTTCGACATGTTTCAGAACAAATGTTTTCATAACTTTAATTATGAATATTGCATCTGGAATGTTACACAGTAATACAATTTTCAAAAAATTTAAATGAAATAGCAGAATAGTCACAATACTGTCATCCCCCTTATTCGCAGTTTCACTTTCCGCGATATCAGTTACCCACAGTCAACTATGGTCTGAAGATATTAAATGGAAAATTCCAGAACTATACAAGTCATAAGTTTTAAACTGCACGCCACTCTGAGTAGTGTGATAAAATCTTGTGCCATCCCACTCCGTCCTGCCCAGGACAAGAATCATCCCTTTGTCCAGCGGATCCATGCTGTGCGTGCTACCTGCCCATTAGTCACTTAGTAGCCGTCTAGGTTATCAGATTGACTGCCTCAGTAATGCAGTGCTTGTGTTCAGGTAACCCTTATTTTACTTAACAATGGCCCCAAAGCGCAAGAGTAGTGCTGCTGGTAATTTGTCTATGCCAAAGAGAAGCCTTAAAGTGCTTTCTTTAAGTGAAAAGGTGAAAATTCTCACCCTAACGAGGAAAGAAAACAAACTGTATGCTGAGGTCGCTAAGATCTATGGTAACTTTTATTACAGCATGTTGTTATATTGTTCTATTTTATTGTTTGTTATTGTTGTTAATCTCATACTGTGCCTAATTTATAAACTAAACTTTATCACAGATATGTATGTAAAGGAAAAAACACAGTATATATAGTGCTCAGTACTATCCACAGCTTCAAGCATCCACGGGGGATCTTGGAACCTATCCCCTGTGGATAAGGGGGAACTACTGTATATCAAGCTAAAAAAGGCAGGCTACAAAACTGGGTATGAAACATGAGCCCAATACATTGGGGGTGGGGAGAGCAAGGGGGGGAGGGGGAGGGATACACACACACACACACATGGAGGAAATACACCCAAACGGTAAGAAGCGGTCTTTCTGTGGGTTGTAAGTAAGATGGGAAAGTTTCATTTCCTTCAGAAATATGTAGGGGTTTTCCTAGGACACACTGAAGGAAGGAAAAGAGACCAGACAAAAAGCAAAACCATGAAAAACTGCATTAAAGGAACCCCTATCTTACACCTTCATTCACCTTCAAGTGTGTCTTTCTGTTTAGTCAAAAACATAATTACTTTGAAATGTCAATCGTTTCAGTTGTGATAAATCCAAAAACAGATGAAAAATGGATGCTGCGCCCACAAGATCCACAGGGACTCTCTCCCTGGAACTCGTGGCTGGCGGACCCCCAGAGGGGTTTTTCTCCCTACACACACAAAAGAAGCCTTCAATCCAGTTTATGCACTATTTTACCTTATTGTGGCCTCAAAGACTTGGACGGTGGAATCTTTGTCAAATGAAACTGTGTTGATCACTAACTTGACTGCTTTCTGGAACTCGGATGAATTTCCCATTATCTTTAAAAAGAGGAACACAAACCATTACAACAGCTTGAAATGAACCTGAGGCTCCGTGACCACAGGAGCTGGGCCACCTCATCTAAATGTCAGTCTGTGTGGTTTCACCACCCGCGGGAGTAGAAACACAAAGGTAGAAAAGCACAGTTCTCTCTTAGAATATATTCTAGGACAGATGGCAAGCCTATTTCCTCCAACTCCAGAATCATACCTCCAAATGGCACAACTGTGAAAATAATCCCTCATAAAATCATTAGCACCCCTCATCTTCCCACTCTCCCTCAGACTTCAGTCTGATCTTATTTAGCATGCGAGGCATTATGGTTCCTAAAATGAGTAAAACTAAATCCCAAAACTGAAGAAACAAAACTATGACTTTCCCTCTGCTCCTCAAATAATCGACGGCTTGGGTGCTTGGCTCCCAGGAGACCAAAACATCTGGAAAACTGACTTGTTGCTTGTTACCCAGATGTCTAAACACTTTGAAAAATGGTAATATTATCTTTTGGAGCATAGCATAAACCAGTGACTTCAAAACAAAACATCCAAATATCAGCTCTGTGTGCTTTTTAAAAAGTGATCTAGAATAACAATTCCTATTTTGGGTACGTGGATATGACTTCATACCAAGCTGCTCTCTCCTATACGAAGTGTAAATTGGGCATAAAATTTTATAGATTAACCTGCACTGAAATCCTTTCGTTCTGTTCCAAATTTTATGGCAATCCTGCAACTATAATGACATCATAAGGACACACACAAAAAAACAAGGAAAAACAATTTCACCCAGACACCACTTCTCTCCAGTATGTCTTGTTTCCTAATATTTATTGGTCTAGTGCATCTTTTTTTTTCCCTCCTCCTGGTTATTTTGCTGAAACATGCAGAGCAAGTACAGACATTTCTTCTGGCTTTCAGTTCTTTCTTTTTCAAAGATTATGCAATAAGGCTGCAAGTTGCACCCAATGCTCAGGGGATTGCCATGTTCCACGTGTTTCCACAGCACATCTGTTAGAGCCTGTTTAAATTGTTAGCAAAAGAAAAGGACAACCTCAACAGAAGTAGCACCTGAGAACTAAGCCTGAAGTGCTGACATGTTAAAAGCTCGATCTCCTACAATGAAAACCACAGAAACGGGTTTATTTCCTTATAGATGTTTACCAGCAACAATATCTGTTAGCAGCTGTAGATGCTGATATGATCTCAGACCAAGCAGAGGATGATGAAGGAAGCCAGCAACTTTCAATTACATATTGTAATTTACCATTTTAGTCAGACAGCTACAGAACAGAGTAACCAGGTTACAAAACAATGCGCTCAGGCTTAAGAAAAGCACATTGGACAGAAGAGTTTAATAAGTTTCTTTACTGTAGGACTTCTCAGTGCCTTTAAAATGCTGGTGTGCAATGTGGCTCTCCAGTAGTGAGACAGACATGCAGACTTTCTCAAGTTCATTTGGGAACAGAATTCTTCTTTCAGGAGGGTCTAACCTTGGAATATGCATTGGGAAATGCTGAATTAGTAGAAATTCATTTTTGAACACATATTTGCACTCCTACTATGTACCAGACACCATTAGGTGTGGAGAGAGTAGAGTAAATATAGAGATAGGATCTCTGTACTTAATAAGCATGACAGTGGGATAAAAAGACACAATGGGGGGCCGGCCCAGTGGCAGAGCGGTTAAGTTCACACGTTCCGCTTCTCTGTGGCCCAGGGGTCACCGGTTCTGATACCGGGTGTGGACATGGCACTGCTTGGCAAGCCATGCTGTGGTAGGCATCCCACATACAAAGTAAAGGAAGATGGGCACGGATGTTAGCTCAGGGCCAGTCTTCCTCAGCAAAAAGAGGAGGACTGGCAGCTGATGTTAGCTCAGGGCTAACCTTCCTAAAAAAAAAAAAAAAAAAGACACAAGGGGGCCAAAAAAAAAAAAAGAGAGCTCAGGGAGAAGAGGTGAGCTTTCATAAACTATATATGAGTCTTAGGACTTTTTTTTAAGCAACACTTGAAAGCTGAGTCAGCCTCTTGTATCTTCAACAAATTAACTCTAATTAGGTCGAACATACTTGTCTGGGCACATTGTGATCAGGGACGGCAGGTGACAAAGTGCAGCAGCAATAACTTCCGAAGGAGATATTGGGAGACTAAACTGCTTTGCAACTACCACCTGGCAGAATGAGATCCCAGATCTCTTATTAGACCACGGGCCCAGTAGAACGTAGAATGACCTCTCAAGCTCTCTTCAAGTTCTGGTAATTCTACTACTAGCAAGATACCAGCCAGCTGTAATGCAAACTTAGCTTGCATTACCCAGTTCTTACTCCTGACAGTTTCAAAGTCTTCTAAGGAAAGTTACAAGAAATCAAACTAAATTACTAAATGCAGGATTTGGGCTAGACTACAGTAAGAATTTTCTAATGGTCAAGGCTTACTGGACAATGAAGAAGAGGACAGAGGTGGTAAAATCACCTTTCTAAGAAGATTTGAAAACAATGCTATGGGGGAATCCAGTCTTGTGGGAGCTCTATTCTACAGTGAAAGGTCACAAAGCCGACCAAATATACATCTTGGCCTGCTAAGTTCCAGGCCACAGGGCCTTCCTGCTTTCAACGTGCTTCTGCAAATCTGTTCAAGGGTCTCCTGTTCCCCAGACTCAATGAGGGAAACCAGAGGATGAGGAGGCAAAGGCAGCACCTGGTGGGCAGCCCAGGTGTGGAGTGGGCAGTGTCCACAAAACACAGAGGAGCAAATAAAGAGGAGCGTTTACAGAGAGGGTCCCTGCGCAGGGGCCGGGCCAGAGCTCAGACACGCTCCTGGGGAGCCAGGAGCTGGATGACACTTCAGGGGACCTAGCAACCCTGAGATCTTGTCTTTTACTCCTGAAATCTTCACTACAGTAACTGTCAACGTAATGAAATTCTCTATGGCTTCCTTTAGGGAATAAAATAGGGAGAAACTGGTAGAAAAATAGGTTCCCTAAAACCAACCACACTTCCGTCTCCATTTTTGTAGGGGAATCACATTTCGCCTCGCTGAAGCTGCAGTGCTTCTCTTGCTCTCCTCATTAAGGTCATTAAAATAAACTATAGCTATCAAAGCTACAGATACATTTTGAGTATCGGGTTTCCTGGAATTCCCATTCTTGGGGGAAACTAGGGGTAATTAACTCCAAAATATCTTAACCAATTAAAAAGTAATAATAATAAGGCTGAACACTTACTGCAAGTGTATCCAACGCATCAACAAGAGTCAATGAATAGTTCCCTAGGACATCATTGATGTTCAGATTTGAACTGAAAAAGAAATAAAATTAAAATTAAACAACGGTACTTTATTTTAAAAGAGAAAAAAGACAATAAAACTAAACACCCATCAGAAACTAAAATTGCTGGCAACTCTTATTTATTCAGGGACTGTCATGGGTAGACCAGGGTGGCAAAGGTCTCTCTGCTTCACAAGTGACAGTTTCTATGGTGTCTACAAGTAGAACCGAGTTACAGAACCGCAGACACAGACTTATACTATAGTGGAAAGAATCGGTACAGGAAGTCAGGAGACAGTGAACAAGAGTCACCTGCCCTCCTGAGACAGTTTTTTATCACCAAAAATAATCTTTCTCTCCAACTTCAAAAAGCTCTGATTTCAAAAGCACTAAGAAAGTAAAAGGAGAGACTCTGTCCTATGACCAGCCTGTAACACTCGAACAGAGAAATCAGACCTGCCAGAGATTACACACAGAAAGATGCAAATGCCTTCAGCTACAGTCACAACATCGCTCACCTGTCCTTTGGTTGGGGGGAATAACATAACTTCTTCATATCATTTTTTCACTTACATCTCACCCAAAGAATCCCCATCATCTCCACAGTTCTAAGGAGATGTTTTTTTAACATGAATCAAGGCAGGACTTCTCTTAATTATGGTGCATAAACGTTTACGCACACCCCTGCCTTATAACCAGCACCAATTTCCCATTCTGAAACAAGCTCGAGAACCCAGCTTCAGGAGAGTGAGAAGGGTCAAGCTCCTCAGCCACTCGGAGGGTTCTTTGTCACACTAAAATCAATAACGAAGACAATTGACACATCTGGGAAGGGCAGGGACGGAGAAATAGAGAGTAACAAGGTGCAGCTTGACAAATTCTGGGCAGTTCTGTTACTCCCCTGCCCCAGTCCCACAAACCCAGAAAGAAACTGCAGAAGTTTGGAAAAGATGATAGTCAGGGGAGAAAAAAGACGACTGTTTAAAGATGATGTTTATTGAAGCCCAAAGTGAAAAAGCCCTGGTTCTGTCTTCTGCCAGAGATTCCCTGATATTCTGACCTCTTCTCTCAAATCCCCAGGCCCCCTTCTCTCCTCCTTGGCTCCCTCCCACAGGTCCTTGTCTCACTTGCCTGTGGGCAGCATCTCCATGTTCCTGGCGGCTTCCTATGCTCCCTGAGGCCTCCTACGGGCCTTAGGTGGAGTGACACGGGCCTTGCATAACGCAGGCATCGACAGCTTCAACACTTCACATCTGATCTTATTTGAACCTTCCAGTTGCCTTGTTTTATGCTGTGCTATGTCACTCAATCTAGGACAAAGAATTTATAGCAAAATTTTAGATACATTTTTTGAATGAAGCTGTAGAGAAGGGGTTATCTAGGAACCAGGGCTATCTCATCCCTCGCAAGCTATGAAGTCAGCAAACCTCATGCCTGCAAAATTGCACCTGCTTCTTGGGTTTGTTGGTTCTTTCTAATAAACTTATATAACTGCAAAAGATCCTCTAAAGACAAGAGCTGTGGATTAAAATAAGCACTTCAAGGGCAGTGCCAGCCAGAAAGGATACAGGAAGTGCTGAAAGTTAAGGAGAAGGTCAAAGTAGACACGGAGATCTTCGTGCTCAATTTTGCCAACTCAAGAACATTCTGTTGGGCTTAAATATTTAACTTATTTCTCTGCTTCTCTGAAACAAAGAGAGGGCTCCAACAACCCACCTCACCAGAAAATGGTTCTCTCATCACTTAGCAGCCAAGCTAGATGGTGAATGAACCACATGTAACCACCTTGTCCTCAGTTACACCGGAACCTGTGGCTTCTGTCACCCCTCCACCTGCACAGGCCCATGGCAGGTGTTACTAATTTTGATCACTGCACTCCTTCCCATGTTTTATTGTGCTTTTCCTTTTAGGCTATAACTAAATGGCCCTAGGTTTAAAAAATGCTTCTCAATACAATACCCAAGCAATCATTAACAATTAACAACCATAAGAGTTGCCACAGAAAGAAAATGTATTTGCAATTACTAGGGTGTTTCCTTCCCTCCACTCGAGTCAGACAAATCCACTCAAAGATCTAAGGTGTTCATTAAAACACTTTAAATTCTTTTCTACCCAATAATTGCTATATACTCTTTCAAACTTGCCACTATAGAAAAAAAGAAAAAGGAGGAGGGGAATGAAGGAAAAAGTAGACTCCATAAAATGTTCCCATTGTGGAAGTAAGACTGTGGATTGGTTCTTTGAGGATATTCCTCATCAACGGCCAGCTTGACGATAACTTCTAAGCGCCTCCAGCCAAGAACTCAATCTTCCTGTACAAGGTTAGGCTCAAAAGTACACATCTTTTACATAACCTGCTGGCTGAACCGTGATGACCCAGAATTAAACTCTCCCTTAATTTACCATGTGGAACCGTTCATGACGTTCACCCCACTGTGAATTGTCAACGTTCTTATCACTCTGAAACAGAGAGGATGAAGAAAACTGTGGCCTTTGATAGAAAAGTTTTGATTACATAGCTAACAAAATCAAACGTGTGTAAAATAAAAATTCCTACATACCCTTAACCTGTAACAGCTGTTCAGAAATCCACCCAGTGCTGTGTAAGCACAGAGATAATATAAGAAACACTCCCTGTGTTCAAGGGATTGACAAACCACGGAGACAGGACAAAGGGAAAGGAAGATGAAACACAACAGAACTCAATGCTCAAATGATGTTAAAATGCGGAAGAGCAGCTCAAAGGAAAGGAACCAGAAGGAGAACTGAGTAAATCAAGGAAAACTAGCTTCAAACAGTTTAACAGCATCATAGAAAAAGACTCGAGCCTGACTGAAAGAAAATAGGACTTTAGAAAGAAAGAGGAATGCAGAGGAAGCTAGCGATGCCTAGGAATGAGTCGGGGTGGGGCAGGGGGCGGGTGTCAATATTTCTTGGTTTGCTACTTTGAGATTTGCTTTTTGTTTGAATAGCAATGTGACTGAGGAGAGCACAAGGGTCATGTGACTGACTATAGTTATCATTCACAAGATTGCAAAAATATAATATCCAAATTTACTCAAAGAAACTTCTGAATTTGGAACCTCCAACCCAAATTGGGGATGTGAGAGGAACTGACTTTGCATAGTAAAGCTGGACAGAAAGATTTGCTATTTTTTAAGCATTCAGGTTTTATTTACTTTATGTTAACTCCTCACCCAATCTCCAGTCAAGCAAGACAGGCAAGATAAGCCTCAATAAACGAGGCTTAATGAAAAGATAGTCATGTTTATCACCCACATTTTGTTCCTGCACTTTTTATATAATATTCTCACAGCTACTTCACTCCATTTTTCAGACAAATCATTAGAATACATTTGACAACAATCATTAAAATAAATCTGATTTTAAAAAAATCTAAATGATTCTTATTACAAGTTATTTCCTTCAGGGATGAAAATGTGTCCTGTTGTTTCAGAGCCAGAATGACAAAGCTTCGGTTCTAAACTTTCCTTGAAAACACTGAAATCTGAGAGGAGTTAAAGGAAGGAAAGTAAGAAAAATTGACCTTTCCACCCTTTGTAAGTGGCCAGCGTGAGGAATCTACTTGAGGCCCCTGTAACCCCGGAGCCCTCACACCTCCTCAAAGGCCTGACGGTTTACCAACCAAAAGGTTTATTAACCTCTGGGCACAACCCTTCCCAAATGCCATCCCCCCACTATTTCTAACTTCCATCTTTCTAACAGCAACATATCTGTCTCAAAGCAACCTGACCTCAATTGACCCAGACTGCCACTGCACACCAAACCATAACACTCGTCAGCAGACTTCATCCTGAAACAAAGGCCTGTGCCACCCGGAAACAGCACAGGGACCAGCCAGCTAATCCACCGCCACCACACCTTGCAGGAGAGGGGCTCCACTCTCCAGAGGGTTCTTAAGGTTCGTTAAGAAAAGCATTAAAATGTTCGACTCACTCTCTAGATGATCATATTCCCCAGTGAAAGTGTTATCACAAGTTCCCATAAACTGAGGTCCACACCATAAAAGGAAATCTGAGAAAAAAGTCTGTGAGACAGAATAAGGAGAGTCCCCTTCCTTCTGGTACTACCATGAGCATTAGTGAGAAAACACAATTAAGATCCAAAATACGTACACACACTTTGATTTCATCTATATAAAAAATGTGTAGGCACATGGGCAGGAGCTGGCAGGAACGACAAAATAAAAATAATTCTGGTGAGATTTTAGGCCTTTTTCCTTCAAATTTTAATATTTTTTCTCCTGAAAAAATTGGAAGCGAAAGAAAACAGATAGGTATAAATTCTGATAAGTCAAGCAAGACAAAGAACTCATTAATTTCCTATAATCAGGAAAGACCCAGTACTTCTAGTCAAAATTTAATAAACTTTTTTCTAAAAAAGTGAGATAGAAAATATTTATATGTATAAAGCCTGATATGGTGAACAAGAAAAATAACTCCATTTCCTACAATTTTAGAAGCTATCCTTTCTAAAGTCCTTTGAAGTTAGCCTGTGATGAGCCCTTGCTGCACTAAAACTCATGCTCTCAGACTGAAATTTAAGACATGAATTTGTAGATAACCAAACCATCTTTAAAATTCTTCAAGCCCATTTAGCCTATGGGCTTCCTCTTTAGGACCTAAGGATTGGACTCTGCTGCTTTTCATCAGGTGAAAGAAAATGCACGTCCGCAACGTCCAAAGGCACCCAGAGGGTGTGGTGCCAAGGCACTGAGCAGGCCAACTCCTCCACTCCCACCTAAGGGGAAGGACCCAGAGGATGGCAGTCATCTACCAGCCGAACAGGGTCAGTACGCCTTGCCCTCCGGCTAAAAGGTCCTTAGCTGGGTGTGCTGACCTCTTGGACTCTGAAATCAACAGCAGTGACCCTTGAAGCTCAGCCTCCGAAAACACGGCTGGTGTGAAGCCAGGCGGGGAGTGGGGCGTGGGGGGGGGGGGGGGGGGCACGACGGGGACTGGCCGACCTTCCCTGACAGCCCTGCCACCAGAGCAGGGGGGACTTTATGGAGCAGATGGTACGGGGCAGTGACGCTAACAGCCAATTCAGCGGCCAAGGAATCTCAGCCCGAGAATCAGGACCCCAAATCTGGGCCAGACAGCCTCTCTCCCTCCCACCTAACTATCCTTAGCCTAAGCAGCAGACCCTCCGACGAAGGAGAAAGACGGTAGCCCAGCTCTGCCTCAAACTCAGTGGAAGGCTCTGGAGCAGTCCTTTCCGGGACCAACCCCTGAATCTGACATCTACATACAGAAAGGCCGGGGCGGGGGGCTAAAGATAAGGGCTGGAAGTTACGTTTACAAAGGATTCCATTTTGATTATATGTTCGTCTGAGAAGGGGTTGGAGATGGAGTCTACAGCTCCCCAAGCCACCCCGTGATACCGCCACCTTCCCTTCCGGTCTGTGGGCCTCAATTTCGCCATCTGTAAAGAGGGCTGACTCCGGAAGAATCAGGAGAGAGGACAGCCACTGGCCCATCCACGCACCCCCAGGCCCAGGGGAACCGCGAAGGGGGTCGGCCGAGGCACGGGGCGGGCGGGCGGGCGCCGTCCCAGGACCCTAAACGTTCCGGCGGCCCTTGGGGGAAGCGGAGGACAGAGGACGGCGCGCGCGGCGCGGGCTACTCACGGGTCCCCGCGGTCGGGCCCCCGGCCGCGGCAGTGGATGGGGTTGAGCTCGTCCTGGGGAAAGGCGTGCGCCATGTAGTTGTCGTAGCCGAACACGAACATGCCCCGCGCCAGGTCCCGCATCTGGGCGCGCAGCTGCGGCGGGAAGGCGCCGCTGTAGCGCTTCTCGTACTCGTCCGGCCCGCAGCCCCGGCCGCCCAGCGCGTAGCCCCAGTGCGCCGGGCCGCACACGCCGGGCCGGGCCCGCCGCGGAGCCCGGCGCCGCCCCGCTGCCTCCCCGGGCACCGGCGGCTGCAGCCACGCCGGCCCCGCCGCCGCGCCGGGCCGGCCCGCGGGCCCCGAGGCGGGCGCCGCGGGGCTGTCGGGGCCCGTCAGGCGCTGGAAGCCGAAGCTGAGCGGAAAGCGCTGGTAGAAGCCCATGCTGGGCCCCAGCCCGAAGACGAGCCACAGCACCCCATGGAGGCCAAGCCGGAGGAGTACCAGCCCCAGGACGAGCGCTCGCCATTGCATGGTCGCGCGGGCGCCGCGGGCATTCTTTTAAAGCGCTGGGGGCCTGCCCCGCCGACCACCGCACCCTGCTCCTGTCCCGGAGCCCCGCTCACTTCCCCTTTAAGGAACTCCCCGGTGACGCACCAGGAACTGACCCATTGTCCTCCACCCCCAGCCCCGCGGGCCGGCAGCTCGGGCCCCGCGTTCGCCCGCCCTGTCGCCAGGATTGGCCCGGCCCGGCCCGGCCCCGGCCCGGCCTCGAGGGGCGCGGCCGGGGACTCCCTCCCGCGCCATAGGCCGCCCGAGCGTCCCCCGCCGCCAGGCCCCGCCCCTGCCATCGCCCCGCCCCCGGCTCTGCCTGGCCCCGCCCCTGCGCGGGGCCACGCCCCTGGGCGGTCCCGAGGCCGGCTGGGCTGGCGTGGCGACTAGGGGCCGCTCGGGCGATGGCGAGGGAACTTCCAGCCAATGGGAGCGCGGCACGAGAGCGCCCGTCCGGCGCCGGACAGAGACGTGGCCCCGGACACGCCCGGCTTTGGGCAGAGCGAGTGTTCGGACGAGTGGGAGCGAGGTGGGACAGGAGAAAGCCGCTCTGGCTCTAGCTTAGGGATGGTGACAGTAAAAGACGTCAGAGAAGAGAAAGGGACATTTCTGTAAAGCAGCTTTTGCATAGCAAGGGCAGGGGTTTTAACTTGTCTGTTTATGATGGGGGTGGGATAGTACCTTTTAGCTCAAGACTGCACAAAACGGTATCCTGAATTCTGTTCTTTTGATCAGAACACGGTAATTTGTAAGAATCGCTGACGGTGATTGTAGAACACGTATTTCCAGATCCTGTCCTAGAGCCAGCGACCTACAATGCAGGGTCCCGGGAACGTGTGTATAACAAGTGCTCTTGGGCGATTCTTAGCGTTTGGCAGTTTCAGGAAATACTGAGTTAGGTTATATTGCTTTTGTCTCAGAAATAGGATCGTTAACAAAAAAAGAGAGAGTGGGAGGAGTCAAGGCTGCTGCCACCAACAAATTATCTTTAGCAGGTGTATTTAACCGTCTCCCCTCCTGCCTGTCCCACTCCCGCCATCTCTCCTGTGCGCCGCAGCAGGCACCTCACCTTTGAGGTATGGGATAGATTCCTGGTCAAATCGCTTTACCCCTTCTCTATCTACTTCCCATAATTAAGAAGGTTGCAAATGTCAGCTCTGAAGATCTATGGCTTTCATGTAATGATTCAACAGGTTAGGGCTTCTGTTTTCTTTTGTTTGCTGCATTTGGAAATGTCTGCTAAGGCTTGCACTCCATAAGTTTAGACCACGTGCCCGTTATACCGAGGTTCCTGAAAAGCTTGGGAAGCAAGGCCTGACAAGTGGCCCAAATCAGAGATTGGCTGAGTGACCAAGGAAGTGATTAAGAGGATGATGAAGTTGTCATATGGCACAGTCATCACATTCTTAGGGTCAGGGGACTTTTTGCAACACAGAGGAGGTGTAATGGAGACTGAGAAGAAGCCCAAAGAAACATCTGATTACAACACAAAAGTGGTTCGCACATAGTAAGAGCCTTTTTGTTGGGTGAGCCTTATTCATCCCCCAAATCCTGAGACAGGCCTGCCCAAGCATTAGAAAGAGTATAATGAGAGCCTGGGCCAGGGGCTTTGCCCTCACAGATTCCACTTTTTCTCCTCTGTGAAAGGCATTTCTGCTGGAAGTCCAACCTCAGTGCCTGATCCTGAACTTTCAGGTCTACCATCCTGGAACTTGCAGACTGAATGTTGAATATTAAGGTGTGTGTTGTATGTTTCCTTCCTAAGCTATTTTATTGCAAATTTTACTTAAAAGTTTTAAATTTGATCTCGCACCACAGTCAACTGTAGACCACTTTGATGACAGCTCCTGTCCTCACATCAGAGACAATCTCTAATAAAAACAAATCTCTTTCATAACCAGAAAAAAAATCCAACTTTTGAAACATGCTTTTCACAGTAAAACTGACACAATAGCTGCCAGTCATATATGTCCTGTGGTTTTTCAAAATTCACATGTTCTCGCTTAATCTTAAAAAACCTTGTAAGGTTTATTGCACAAGTCATAAGGGAAGAACTCAGGTTGGGGGACTCAAGTTCCTCAAGCCACTTGGCTCTAAGCAGAAAAAGAGCTACTGCCCAGCTCTCCCACACTTCAGTCCCGGGAAACTTACTACAACTAGCTGGCCCTCAAAGCACAGAAAGATTGGTCCTTCTGCTCTTCTAAAGCCACCCCACAGGCAACAATGTTGACATTAGTCCTTGCAAGGTACAGCCTAGGATTTAGGGGCCAGGTTCAGACAGTGTTCCCTTCTCAAATTGAACGGAAAGAAAATGGACTATCTTGTTCTAGCCTTTTAGACTAGGACTCTCCTCAAGGTAAATGTGGCTGATGACTTTGGGACAACAGCTCTAGCTAATCAGAAAAGCCTAACCTTAAAAAGCAACTTTTTAAGAAACTGTTTTGTGTTGGTTTTTCTGTTCGTCATCTCACAAGAGCGTCAGGAGACTGACAAGAACACTTGAAACGCACTATGGTAAAAATGGCTTTACTCTGGGGGGCGCCAGAGAGAGGACAGCTAAGAACCCAGACTCAGAAGTCAGATCGCCAGGTATTCAAATCATAGCTCTGCCCTCTGAGGGACCTCAGGAAGTTACTTAACTTTTCTGGACCTGTTTTCTTATGTGTAAAATGAGGGTGATAAGATACAGCAGGTGTGACAAATTATTTCATGTATATAATGTATCTACACCACCACTACATACATAGTAGCCCTATTATTACTACTCACCAACTATGTGAACTTTTCAAGACCAGCATCTAGTAAAAGTACTTAGTACATATACACCTGAGGTCTGTTGGACGAATTAAACTAAGCCCCTCCTATTTTCAAAGCCCTATTTTAGGAGAAAAATGTGTCTAAAGAAACCAAATGTAAAATAGGACAAGGGCTAAAACCACAGTCCAAGAACAGCTGAAAGGGCTTTTGAGTCCTCAGGTCTAATTCCATTTAACTCAACCTGTTCCAGCTTCTACACATCATGGTCCTACAGCTCTGTTATTTGGGGTTATATCCCACAAGGTGATCCAAATTCAGTCTCCCTCTTACTTTGATAGTTGAACGAGGTGACCTGGCTAACAGATGTATTTCAGTGCCTTTAAAAATACCCTCCATTGTAAAAAAAAAGGCGGACATTCCAGTTATGGGATTCAGTCTTGTGAGTCTGAGTGCATGAATCAATGCACTAGGTTCCTAAAACTGCAAAGCCAGAAAAATACCTCTGGCTCTAGAATGACCTCCAAGGGTAGTCCAAGAGCTCCTAATGTTAAATAGCAGGGTTAAAATAGTCTATTAAAAGGAGGGATTTTTCTTTTATAACAAGTAATAAATGATTTATTATCCAAAGCAATAATGTAAAAACATCAAGTGACGTAATGATGACTTTTAAAATTCTGATTACGGCTTTCTGAAGCAATATATACTTGCTTTATAAAGGAGTGGGGAGGAATAAATTTAAGCAAAAAAGGGAGGGGGGGGGGCTGGCCCCGTGGCCGAGTGGTTAAGTTCGCGCGCTCCACTGCAGGCAGCCCAGTGTTTCGTTGGTTCGAATCCTGGGTGCGGACATGGCACTGCTCGTCAAGCCACGCTGAGGCAGCGTCCCACATACCACAACTAGAAGAACCCACAATGAAGAATATACAACTATGTACCAGGGGCTTTGGGGAGAAAAAGGAAAAAATAAAATCTTTAAAAAAAAAAAAGGGAGGGAGGGAATTACCTATAATCCCATTATTAATTTGGTGAAGATCCAACTCCAGAATTAAAGTAATATTGTTTATTATATAGCTAGGTAAGAAAAACTAAGTTTCACATTTAGTTTAAAATCGAACAGTATATACTTATTGTTCAGACTCATTTGATGGGCAGAAATCCAGAAGTTTGTCAACACACTCTGTTGGCAAGACACGGGAGACAGACTGGTAGAAATAAAAACTGGTACATCCCCTGTGAAGGGCAATTTGGCAATTCCTAGCATAAGTACAAAGGCATTTGCCCTTTGACCCAGATATGCCTCTGTGAATTGCTGCACGTGTAAATAATGACCCAGTGCAGTATTATTTATAAAAGCAAAAAGTTATAAACAACCCAAAAGTCTATCAAAAGGAGACCAGTTAAATAAACTTTGGAATCTATTAAAAACCACACACACAGTGAAATGGGAACCCTGCTGCTGTGAAAGAGAATGAGGAACTCTGTATATTGACATGGAAAGACCGCCAGCACACAGTAAGTGGGGAAAAGCCGTGTTCAAATCAGTAGGCTACCTTCTCTGTAAGACGGTGATTAGAAAAAAATAAAGCATATATAGTTGCTTTTTGTATTTTGTATAAAGAAAACACTAGAAAGATAAATAAAAAACTGACATAAGGGTTATCTGTAAAGGCTGGGTGGTGATGGAGGGGTGGTTACTCAGTCTTGGGTGGGATCAAGAGTTCATATACCTTTTTATGTATTTTAAATTTTGAATCATGTGATTCCCTATTAAAAATCTCCTTATTCAAAAAACAAATGGAACTTAGAAAAAAAGTGGTGAGCTTCCTTTCCAAGCTGTTCTAACTACTAAACCATTAAATCAAATGCGCCGACTATCCATCCAGAACTGACATTCACCATCCATGTGCCATGCCCCAGCCCCTAGGTTACAGATGCTTCTAGAGAAAGTAAAACTATATAAATTCTCAACCCTTCTTTGAAGGGTGAGGAGAGCTAGTGCTTTCATAAATTAGCTAGTGGTATGACAAATAATAGCAATTTCCTTTTCCTCAGAGAATGATACAAATAGAAAATGGAGTCATCTAATTCATGCATTGGCTAACAGTAGATAGAAATGATGGACTCAGTGTAGCAACAAGATAGCACATGGTGTGATAGATTGTACAAAACTCAGGGTAGGCCAAAACTGTAGATTACCTGGTATATAAGAGCTGGGTGGAAGAGATACTATAATTACCAATCCATTGATGTTCTACTTCTCATGTTCAAAAGGGAAAACATTAGTTTTGTTGGGTTTTTTCCCCCTCAGTATTTTGAAAGGAAGTATTTTCTAACTGCTCCCAGTTTTCTCCAAGCTCCAAATAAATTCAAGCAGAACCTAGCCATACAGCAGTTAAAAAGTGTCAAATATTAGCTCTAAAGCATTTACCGCCAAATTGGTAGTAGGTATGTATTTTTCCACATTGTATACCAGAATAAACATTTTTCTGCAGTCTGGAAGAAATGCTTTAAATTTTTTAAATGACTTTCAAAATATAAGCCCACGTGATTACAGTATTTCCTTCAAACAAAATGTAAGTTATTGTATCATTCTATAAACTGTCTGTGATCTCCAGCCCTTAACTATGCTAAGATTTAAAGTTATGAAATGTAAATATTTCTGTGTTTTTGGATTATTTTCAAGTGGTAGGAACACAACATGAACAGATTCACTAGGATGAGGGGGCGTTTTCATCTCTCTTTGCTTTGTTTCACCACCATCCAAACCTCTTGGCTGCTAGAACCACAGCCTGTTAGTGGGAGAAGTTATATTAGAAATCCTCTACTTTTCATTTTACAGATGGGAAAACTGCGAAGCCAGAGGGGGTTTGGCAACTCGCCAGTCACACAGTTAACAGCAAAGAAAAGAACCCATTCTCTCAAATGCCAATCCGGCACTCCTCACAGAACCAAGCTACATTAGCATTTTAAGCTGACAACTCTTTTCCTACTCCTTCTCTTCCTTTTATGAATGCAAGACCTGCAAACCCCAGTGAAATGAGGCTAAGGTATCTTCCCCCTTTCCTGATTCCTGTAGGAAATCTGCATTATCTAAGTCATCAGCTGCCTTGGGATTTTAAAACAGAATTACCTTGCTGAAGAGAGGGCTTGTTAATGAAATGGAATAATGAATGACTACTGCTGTTGCTTAGATTAAGGCACTTCCCATGGCAGTCCATCCAGCATGTCAATGACCTGCTTCTGTTTCTCTAAGAACCTTCAAGAGGCAGCAATTACAAAAGTACCCATTTTTATTAATAGCTGAATTTTAAACAGACATTGTGCAGAGGATATTTACTAATCAACAGGAAACACCTGCTGTGGGCCACACTTTTGTAGAACTGCAAACTTAAGGGAAGTCACACGGCTAGTGTTTGCTTTCTTGTCTTCCTCTTCAAGCATCTTCACCGGCATAAGTTTTTTTGAGGGCATAACCTTTAAAGTTCGTAAGAAAATGAAAATATTTCAAATAGTAAAACATGGTGGTTTCCCCGCAATGACACATTTTTAGAGTAAAGCATTTGGCCAACTGGAGGTTACAGTTATAGGTCCAGCTACAGTAAATTTAAACTTCCACTCCAGTTCTCAAACCGCCAGACGCTGAGAGGTTGAAATTACCAAATCTACAGGATTTCAGTGTAACTGGATTCTAGATGGATAGAATACACAAGGCAATTAGTTCCTCAAAAACAATGAAAACTGAAGTAGCCATGGCCCAATACATCCAATTTATTTGACTGAACCAAAGGGACTAATTTTAGAAGTCCCAATTTTTGAAAGCACATATAGACTTAGAATCAAGAGTTAAGTAACCCAAATTTATATCCCCTCCGTTCCCCTCAAAATGACAACTCCTCCAAAGATTGCTTTGGTAGGCAGTCATTGAGAAGAGGACCAAACTGGTTGCTTGAGTAAATGGCTCCACCAATTCAATAAAAGAATTTAACCCTGATATCCTAGGGACTTCTGTCCTAGAAATACTAATCACACATCCAACTGGCCACCAAGGTTTGGCTGTACAGAATGACAGTATGGATCTAGAGGAAAAGTTGAGTAAAAATACATAAAAGCATTTCTCCAACAGCTTTGATGAGATAAATGTTTGCTTTACAGTGCAAAAGATAACATACTAGAAAATAAGTCAAATGCTTTACTTTAAAAATGTGCTTTTATGGGAAAACCACATTTGATGTTTACAATTTTTTCATTCTGGGGGCCAGCCCCATGGCCTAGTGGTTAAGTTCAGCACACTCCCCTTCAGTGGCCCAGGTTCGGTTCGCAGGCACAGACCTATGCCACTCGTCAGCAGTCATGCTGCGGCAGTGACTCACATACAAAATAAAGAGGAAGACTGGCAAAGATGTTACCTCAGGGTGAAACTTCCTCAAGCAAAAAGAGGAAGACTAGCAACAGATGTTAGCTTAGGGCGAATCTTCCTCAACAAAAAAAAAAACCAAAAAACTGTTCATTCTGGAACTAAAGTCAGTAAGTAAGCATGTCTCATGGTTTGTTTATTAGTAGAGTTCTGTTATGATTTTTGAAACAACTGGATATAAAATACTTAATTAGAGACTGGCCCGGCGGCATGGTGGTTAAGTTTGCACACTCCACTTTGGCAGACTGGGGTTTGTGGGTTCAGACTCCAGGTGCAGACCTACACACCATGCTCATCAAGCCATGCTGAGGCAGCATCCTGCATATAAAATAGAGGAAGTTTGGCACAGATGTTAGCTCAGCGACAATCTTCCTCGAGCAAAACGAGGAAGATTGGCAAGAGATGTTAGCTCAGGGCCATTCTTCCTCACTAAAGAAAAGAAAATGCTTAACTAGCTCTTGCCACTTTTAGAAGTCCTGAATTTGGTGTATCATGAGAGTTTACAAGTAGTAGCACCTCCTCCACACCTCCCACAAAAAACTGCAATATCAATTCTGTGGATATTTTAAAAGTTTATTTCTATTTTAACTAGCCCACAGACCCAATTCTTTGAGAGCTGAGCTGATTTTTTTCTAACACACAGTCTATGGAGCCTGCTCATGGTAACTTTCTCTCCACCCCCCTCCCAAAAAAGTCAGCACCTTCCATCATGATGCACATTTTAAGTTAAAATTGTCAATACAACCCTCAAAATGCAAGTTTATTGAATAAAGCTGAGAAGAGCAGTAAACAGACAAAAAAATGCATCCACCTAAATAAAAAAAATTCACATATTTACAAAGTTCAGTAACTGTTAAGTTTTCACATGCAGAGGTTAATGCACAGGAAAATGTTGGTAGTAGTGTTTGGATGTCTTGAAATGCTGAAAGAATGAACAGACACACAAACACATTAAGGTTTAGCGATAGGTCAATTAACGAACCTATGCAATCCCCACACAGTCACACATTCTAGTTCCGATTCCTCCTTTCAGGCACAAGCAAATTGCCACTTTCTGTGTAATGGTTCACAGTGACCGCTAATGGTGTTGAACTACAGTAGCAAGTTTAAATATCTTCATTTACACAACCATCCATCCTATCAGGGAAGTATGCAACATGCTTCAAAGAATAAGAACAGAATTTTAAAAGCTGAGATTCTACTCATAAAAATCTGAATGGAGAAAAACAAGTAGTGTCTGTGCAAGACAGTGCAGTATTTTGTACAGACTACTGTTAAGGCCATGGCAGTCTATAAATTAAAACTGGTATTCATTAAAAGAACTTACTGTTGACTGCACTTTGAGTGCTCAACACATTTGGAAATGCACTGACTACATGGGTGCTGCTTAACAAAAACAAAATCACACACAGTGTGAGGCAACGCATCAGCAGGTGTACTATGGAGTTTCATCTACTACAGTGCTCTGTGGGAATAACGATTGACAAGTGAACCAGTATTAATATGTCCCTTTATGTATATGGAGATCACTAAACTACAAAACATGTTCATTTTAAGTTTTTACACATCTCTGTATCATAGAAGCAATAAACGGCATCAGTTCCGCAGCTCTCGGTGGGACTGATCGTTAAACAACCTGTCGACGGTGCGCGTGATTACATTAGATAAAGCAGGCAGCTCTAGAGTTGTCACAATAATCAAGACATCTAATGGCACCAGACAAAAGAGTGCCAAACCTTACATCAATAAGAGAGAAAAATAAGAATTTTTCTTTGTTCATAAGTGTCTATTGTGCTGAAAGTCCACTTTATGACTGGATATAAAAAGTCAAGAGTAAGAGTGTCATGCAGCAGCACTGATTTAATGACTGGAGATAGAAAGAACAAACAGGTGTTTGAACAAAGTGTGACATTCTTAACACGTTTTATTATATTGGCTGGAATGCTCTAAATTCATGAAAGCTTTTGAGAAAATCTTCAATTCCCAACCCCTTAAAAAAGTGTGTTGAACCAGAAAAAAAAGAAGAAAAGATATAGAAGTAATGATCTGGACAGATACAAAACAGCATGCCTTAGTTCCTCCCATACCCCCAACTGCTTTCCAGTGATGAAGAATTCTCAGAAAGCAGAATGTCTTAAAAATTCATCACATAAGATCTCACCAGAGTAAAGAACCAATAACAACATTAATCTGGTGCCTCTGCTCCCTCTTCAGACTACTGTTTTAATTCCTAAGGTGTAGTTATACATTTTACATGCATTTGTGAGATATGTAAACATTATATTTACATCCCACCTTAGTCAGGCTAAAGGTTTGCTAAATTCTGTGTGTGGCACTAGAAACTTCATGCTGTATCAAGTCAGTATCAATATTAAGCTACTGGACTCTATAATGAAATACCATAGTTGGACGTTTACTGAAAACCAATATAAAAGTCTGGCCCAGAAAGACCAGAACAGAAATATGCAATTTTCTTGATTTCAGATGGTCAAAAGTGCGTTTTTTAAAAAAAGCTCTACACACTGTTTAAGACAAGTATGTATAAGCAGCCTTTTTTTGTGTGCTGACTTTATCATGACAACTCTAGCTGATTCTTTATGAAGGATTAGGGATACACATCTTCAGCAGTGCACACGAGAAATAAACTCTGAAAAAGGCAATTTCTTGGGTTTAGGAAGGACCGTATTCTGGGAAGTACTTCAGAGGAACGGACAATAATTCTAAGATTATAGCCAAGAAGGACTGGAAGACTTCAGGAGATGCTTCAGCTTCTTCTAGATTTTGAATGTTGAATAAGCCACTGAAGTGTGATATCTAAAGATGGAAAAAAAAAAGTGAAGACATTAAGATACCACAGTTAAACTAAATATCAGAGATAATACTTAAAATGCAGCGATTTCAAAGCACATGCTGGGCCTACCCTCTTCTGCTTTTCTCCATCTATACTACTGTTCTCCATTACCTGAACTTCAAGAAGATAATCTGAGGAATTACAAGAGAGACTGAAGAGTCTCTAGTTTAAAAGTTCAACTGTGTACAAGCCAGCTTGTGCCATCTTTTATTCATTTAAAAATTTACTGATTGCCTATAAGATCAGATATTGTATGTAAAGTGCCAGAAAAGCAAAGATTGGGGGGAACCCTTCTCTGCTCTCAAGGAGCTTTTAGTGTAACAGTCAGAAAACATACAAGTAATCATTTGGGGTTGAGGGGCTTCCCCAGAGAATTTCAGGCAAAAGAAACAGCAACCGCAAAAGAATAAACGAAGGCATGAAACAGTGTGGAGCTCTGGATGGATGATGAGTGATAAGATGTGGCTGAAGCACAGAGATGGGCAGGGGGTTGCCACTCACTGATAAGGCTAGAGCAGGGGTTCTCACCCTTATCCTTTTGACATTTTGGGCTGGATAATTCTTTGCTGGGAAGCCGGGAGGGCCCTTCCTGTGAGCTGTAGAATATTCTGCAGTATCCATGACCTTTATCACTAGATGCCATTATCACCCCTCCATCCTTAGTTATGACAACCAATTACGTCTCCAGATATTGCCAAATGTCTCCTAGAGAGCAAAATTGTCCTCAGTTGAGAACCACAGGCCTAGAGGGAGCCAGATAACCTTGTACGCCATTCTAAGATCTTAAACAGTTTGGATTTTATTCTCAAGTCAACAGGAAGTTATTGGAGAATTTTAAGCAGGGAAATTATATTAGTTTTTTAAATAAGATCAACCATGCAACAGAGGAGGACAGCTCAGAGGGCTGCCAACATAGAGACTTGACTATTACAATAGGAATAGGAAAGGGCTAAGGGTCTGAAGCAAACCAAGTGCTGTAAAGACAGGGAGGAGTAAAATGAGGAGCATGGTTAGGATATAGAACTGAAAGGACAGACTATATGTAGTGGGTGAGAAGGAAGCTTCTGCCCTGAATGAGTATGTGGGTCATGGAGCTGCTGACTAACACAGTGGTTACAGGAAGAACAGCCTGAGAAAAGAAGATTAAGAATTCAGCTAAAAGTACACCAAGTTTGAGGTACAGAAGGTAACACACAAGAGATGTCCAGCAGGTAGTTTTAGCTATACGGATCTGAGGCAGACATGGAGCCTGGCAAGGTATCATCGCATGGCTGGCAACTGAAGCTACAGGAGGTAAGATTAGCCAGGAAAAGCACTTAGACTGATAAGAGAAGGCAGCAAAGTCAAAACACTGAATTACCGTCTTTGCGTTCTTTGAAATGTGTTATCCACAAAAAGGGTATGTGCACTTCTATTAGAAGCAGCACTCTATTCTCCAAGCCTGAAAGATGAGTGCAAATGCAAGCTCCCAGTTTCCCAGCTAACACGCATTAGAGAAACTATAAGCCACACACATATAAAGAATAGCCTAGAGCTGAGACATGAACAAACAGGACCCATTCAGAGTTGTGGAAACAATGAATTAACTGGACTGCTGGAGCAGGTCATTTGCACTTCAAATGGAGGACAGCAGTGTGTAATAAGAGCAAGAGCACGTTCATTTGAAATGAATAGGGGAAAAGGTAAATTTGAAAGTGAAATGATCAGGTTTAAATATTTAAGAAATGCACTAAAAAAACCAGATAAACAACTGTGGACACTGGACAGAAATCATATCCTAAAGACACATGGATCCTTAAGACTAGATAAAAAGGCAGAAAAGAAATAAGATACTCAGATGAAGGAGTCATCTTCCATAACAAAAAGGCCCACAAGTATGAGCCATCTTTGCAAAGAGCATCTTCCTAGAAGTAATCTATTCTGTGTACGGTTTGAGGACACATTACTAATGAAACCAAGGCACTTCATTTACCACATCAGGAAGGTGGAAGTATAACACACAACCCATGTGCACTGAAATACTTTTTGGATCAATTTAGCAAAATCATAAATTCGGTACTGAAATTTGTTATAAAAGCTGAAATTAGGAGGGTGTTCTGACTTGATCACCCAAGAAGTCTAATTTACTTGGCTGTTAGTTATATTTCTAGCTCCAAACAAACAGGCATTTGGATTTACAATTGTTTTGGATTTTCTTGTTTTGAATCTGGTTAGAGTTGATCAGCTTCCTTGGGCTTAATAAGACTCCGTGAATCCAGAGTTCTGCAATCACAATCCTGGTGACTATGGAGCTCTACAGCAAACTATGAAGATCAGCCTCAAACAGAAGTTCTCCCCAGCTTCCCTGCAGTTACTTCATAAATGAGCTCACAAGATTTTTTCAGAAAAGTATGTGGCTAGTTTGTCATGCTGGTAAAACAAAGGATATTTTTTTTCTCCCTTCGAAAACTTTTTTTTCTTATTTTAGGAAATACTAGAGAAAATATAAGGGAGTAATAGATTTAAAAAAACAGCACAATGTATGAAAAATTATGGTTATGTGGAACAGGGTTTCTCAACCTCCCCATTACTGACATTTTAGGCTGGACAATTCTGAGCTGTGAGGGCTGTAGGATGTTTAGAACATCCACCATCTCTACCTACTGGGTGCCAGCATCACCCTCCTTATTATGACAACCAAAAATGTTTCCACATATTGCCAAATGTCTCCTGGGAGAAAAATCCCCCAATGAGAACTACTGGTGTATAAGTAAATGCTCTCTTGGGGGCACAACTTAAAATTTAAGAAGAGTTCCCTTCAACATAGAAAAAATATTTTTTTCAAATAAACTCTAAGTAACCCTAAGTACCTGAACAGTCTGTTCTCAAATTAACTGAATGCTCCCAGTGTAACAAGTCACTTATTCTATCCATTTAATAGAGGAGAATTTGTGTCCATCAGCAAAGCAAGCATAGATTGTTTGGGGTGGTCTTTAAAGGAAGCCCAGAATCAGCCCAAAAACTATCAACACTTGGAGCTCCTCAGAGCATGTTTGCGAGGGGCGGGAAGGAGTTGAGATACAGACTGGAACTGACTTGAAGAAAGTATGATGAGAACCAACACATACTGAAGAAAAGCTAAAGAAAAAAATATCAGAATACCTTGTTAAACACACTATTTATTACATTTGATTCCAATATACTTTTTTTTGTTAATTGGAGATGTGACTATAGAAGAAGGGTCAGAGAGAGAGAATGCTTTTGGCTTTGAAGATGGAGGAAGGAGCCAGGAGCCAAGAATGTAGGCAGTCTCTAGAAGCTAAAAAGGCAAGGAAATGAATTCTCCCCTAGAGTCTCCAGAAGGAGCATAACCTGCAACGTCAGTCCTTGATTTCAGCTCGGTGAGACCTGTGACAGGCTTCTAACTGACAGCAGCACTAGAAAACTAATACACTCAGGTGATGTCCACCATACGTCAAACAGTGGTGCAATTCATTTTCTCCCTCTCACAAAAGAGTTTTTAAGTTGTTGCCATTATGCCCATTTTATAGATGAGTAAAAACTGGAGATAAAGGAGGTTAAGTGCTTTGTACAAGGCCACTCAGAAAATAACTCAGGACCAAGTGCTCAAGCCTGAGGCTGACTGACTCCAAAGCCCACTGTTTCTAACCCACTACGCAGCATCGATGGAAGGCCTCATTTTTCTACAGTGACCCACAGAGATTTTTGTCACCAGTGACCACCAAACTGGGATAGGGGAAGCAGCCATGAAAATCCCTAGGCTCCTATCCATCTGTTCAAGGCACGTGCATTAAACTTCCCTTTCAAACTTTGGTTGAGCCTGTCAGGCCAGAAAAGAATTGTGACTTAGCTTGAGTATGTTTTGTCATGAAGGTATCCGTTACTCTTGATTATATTTTATCGTACTGTTATAGGTCTTTTCACTCAAGCAGCTAAATGCTGAATAGCCTTTCATCTTATCAAATACTTCCATTTGTCTTTTTTTTTTTTTTCAGGGAGATTAGCACTGAGCTAACTGCTGCCAATCCTCCTCTTTTTGCTGAGGAAGACTGGCCCTGAGCTAACATCCGTGCCCATCTTCCTCTACTTTATATGTGGGACGCCTACCACAGCATGGCTTTTGCCAAGCGATGCCATGTCCGCACCCGGGATCCGAACCGGTGAACCCAAGCCACCAAGAAGTGGAATATGCGAACTTAGCTGCTGCACCACAGGGCTGGCACCTTGTCTTTTTTTTTTTTTTTTTTAATCTTTTGACCCTCTTCACCCATTCCAACACACTTTTATTAAATTATCCCTCACCAAATTAGTTAAGAGACTAAAGTTGAGACAGATATATTATTCTTTAAGAATACTGTACTGGATTGAAGAGTGTCCCCTAAAAATTTACATTCGGGTAGCCCCTAATCCAATGATATGTGTCCTTATAAGAAGAGAAAACAGACACACAAAGGAGAAGCCATGTGAAACCAGAGGCAGAAACTGGAATAATCCATCTACAAGGCAAGGAAAGCCAAAGACTGCTGGCAACCACCACAAGCTGGAGAAAGGCAAGGAGGGGTCCTCCCCAGAGCCTTCAGGGAGAGCATGGCCCTGCCTAGACCTTGATTTCAGACTGCTAGCTTCCTCAACTTGAGGGAATATATTTCTGCTGTTTTAAGCCACATAGTTTGTAGTACTTAGCTATGGCAGCCCTAGGAAACTCATACAGACACTAAGTAGATAAAGGGTATTTTTGGCTTATGCCTCCAACAGAGTGCTAACATACTGCAGTAATATACTTGTTCAATAAATGAAAAATTGTTGTAGTGCCTATAGACCAATTTTTGTAAAGTCTAACTTTAAAAACATCGTTATTTGTAATAAGGCACAGCTGGATACCAGCTCTGCAAAAATTAATGCAATAAATTGATATTACATAATGCTGAACTTCCTGTCTTTATTGCATTTACTTCTTTAAATAGCACAGAGCAGATTGTAGTCAAAAGGTATAATTTCTACTCTTCTTCCTGAGGCAAAAGCAACACTACTCTATAAAGCAAGCCACTTAAACAGAAATGAGGATAATAAATAAGAAGAAGCATTAGACATCCCTTCCAATGATACTCATTTCTTCCAAAGACACTAGTCATTTCTTACCTATATTATCTTTTTCTTTGCAAGAAATCGAATAGCAGCAAATTTCTCTATCCTGAATAGCAGACAGATTCCTATAAAAAGCAGAATTAAGAGAATAAGTCTGTGCTTTAAAACAACTGTCACACTTATCACTCTTTTTGCTCAATCTTACTTGTTTTTTTATTACTATACTGAAGAAATTATTTTACTATTACTAAAATGTTAGAGATTCACTTCTCTGGTAGGCCAAGTTTAAATACCTAAACCATGGCTATGATAATGTAATGATGCTAAACAAAGTAGTGGGCAAAAGAGTATAACTTAGAACAAAATTTTTTTTTAAATGCCATCATTCATTCTTCAGACATACATTTTTTCAATTAGCTGTTTCTCATCCAAGGCATTAGGAAGATCTCTCTTGTTTCCAAGTACTAGCACCTTTAAAAAGAAAAGATATTAAGAGCAAACTTTTATGTAAGAAAATGTCACAGAAGTATATCCTATTCATATCTGCAGATGTTAAAATTAGAATGCTACTACATGCCATAATATTACAGTATAACTGGTGACCTATCTCGTTCATTTAATCGTTCAAATTAGCATCTATTTTAACTTCTACCACACAGATGCCCTTAATTCAATATGTGGCTGCCAATTTCTATTTAAAATATTGTAAGTCTCTGATACACATTCTGCTATTTATTAATAAATCTTTACCAAAATGTGAATATGATCTTAACAATCAAGGGTGGAGGAATAATTTTTTTAACCATTTTTTTATCTGTTAGCCATTAATCATGTGACACGTACATAAGCTTTTAAAATTCTGGATCCATCCTACAGAATATCACGTATAAATATTCTAAAACAATGGATAAATCTGGCGATCAAGATGAATACTGTAGCGATACACCCTTGGATAAATATTGTCCTCTGATTGCTAGATATGCTTTAAAAAGGGAGGAAAGCATGGATGGGCTTCTCAATTACCACTCTGTCTTTCCCAGATATAGCCTTTCTGCCTCACAGAAAGCAAAGAATATGAGTACATACAACGTTATTTAATAACATCCATATTCTCAATCAGTGTTTTCTAGGAACTTGTATCTTTGACCCATCCTAACAAAGTACACATCATGTCTACCTTGTCATATCTACTTCTTTCACTTAATACATCCCCAACCCTGACTCCAGACACTTTGACCAACTCTACTCATAGGCCCGAGACTCTATTTCACACAAAGGACAAGGAAACAAGGACAGAGGCACAGAGAGCCAGGGGCACTGGGAGCTCAGAGGGGAATGTTAAACTACAGGCAGTTGGAGAGCCAAGAGCCAAATCTCAGCACCTTTGGTCAGTTGTCTTCCCTTCCCCAATTCTTACCTCTCTGTAGACTCTTATTTAAGTCACTCCAGCTTCTCAAGCTGGACCTACCTTAGTTTCTAATACTACATCCTGGTCATCTGTGATCAGCTGTCAGGTGTGAGGTTGCCTGGCATCTTAGCCCTCTTCCTACATTTAAGAAATCCCCCACCTTTTGAATCTGCCTCCCAGTAAAGCTACTTGCTTCTGTAGATAATTTCTTTCCCAGCTTTCCTTTCTGCTAGAGCATGGACACATAATCTAGGATCAACCAAAACTCTGGATAGAGAGCCAGTGATTAAAGAAAGCAGGAATAGAGAACCCATTCTGATAGAGAAGGAGCATTAACTAAATGACTTTCCAATCAGAGCAACTGAGTCTAGTGTTCCAAAACTGCAGGTCACCAGACTTATTCCACAGTGTGAGTTTGAATGTGATCCTCACAGCTGCTTAGCTTCCCTTGTTCCAGCCTATTTTCTGAGCCTGGTTATGAACAGCCTTCTCAGAGACTCTGTAAGCTACCCAATATCCTTTCAATGAACTCCTTTCTTAAATCAGCTTTTTATTGCTTGCAACTAAGAATCCTTACAGTGACCAAGATAAGACTGATTTTTACTTATGGTATATAGAAATAGTTTTTAATATAAAAGAAAAATAGTAAGCTTTGAAGTCAAGATTCAAAACCTGGCTGTGCAACATACTAATGGCCACGTCATCTTTGAGTGAATAACAACTGTTACAAAGGAAGGATAATACCACCAACCTCAATATGTTGTGAGAATTATTTGATAATATACCTCAAGTATCTGACACTCATGAATGTGTCATGAAGCAAAAGCCTGGTCCTTTTCCAGCATTCCTGAGCTCAGCAAATGGCACCACTTTCCATCTAACTACGTGAGCCAGGAACTAGGAATTATTCTTCATATTTCCCCTTATAATCCATCGCCAAGTCTGGTGGACTGTGTTCCTAAATATCCCCAGAACCTGTTTCCTTCTTACCATCTTGTCTATACCACCCTAATCCCTGGTACTCTAATTTGCCAGGACAACTTCAATGACTTCCTAAAACTGTCCTCCTTATAGTCCCTCTTGTCATTTCAATCCATTCTTAAACTGAAATCAGAATAATTTAAATAATAAAGCTGATCATTTAAAACACAACAATGGCTTCCCTCACAGTCCAGCCTAGCACGGCCTCCTCTAGTGTCCCAGCTGCCACGTGGCTCACCACACTCTACCCTATCTTCCCCACTCTGCTCTGTGCTCTAGAGAGACTGGCCTCCTCTCAGTGCCCTGCTCCCTTCTACTAAAGGGTCTTTGTCTGGAACTCTTTTTCCCTCTAATCATCATATCCTTCACATGCCTACACATCCCTCACATCTCAGCTTAAGTATCACTTCCTTCCTTCTTCCCTCAAACTAAATGAAGTCTCCCCTCTAACTTACAACTTTCATAGCCCCCTGTACCTTTCCTTCGCAGCATGTATCAGAACTGTATTATTCAAGTGATTTCATATCATCTACCTTTCCGACGAAACCAAAAGCTTCATGATGGCAGGGAGCATGTTTCTATTCACTTCTGTTCATCACTATAACCCCAGGACTGAGCACTGCTCCTACCGCATATAGTTTAATAAATAGCTAGTTAAGAAATGAATAAAAAGCATAGTACCCAGTATATGGCAGATATTCAGTAAATATAAGCCTTCCAGACTTTAAAACAGAATCCATTTTACCGATTTCAAACATAATTAATATAATCGTATAATTATAATTTTAATAATATAATTATAAATATTATAATCATATAATGTAAAATAACAAGTACTCCATACTTACTGGAATTCCTTGTAACTGTGGTTTATCTAGAAGATTATGTAGCTCATTTCGAGAGGCTTCTATCTTCTCACGATCTGCAGCATCTATCATGTAACTTTAAAAAAAATAAAGTGATTTCAATATGCCTTCTTCATATTCTCTGATGATCACAATTAAGTTTACAGATCTTTAATTTTCTTAAGATTTACAGTACTGAAATTGTTAATCAAAATAAAGTCCTAAATAAAGAAAAGCTCAGCACCCAAAAATACTTTCAAATAGATTGTTCCTAGGGGCTAATACATTTGTAATCCTTAAATATAAAACATTTATATCCCTTAGCTCTTAACTGCATAAACAAAAAACAAAATTCTCATTCTATGATTAAATTTTTAGTCTCATGTTAATGGGATTACACTAAGAAAATATCTAAGAAACACTGTTATTGCCTAAAATAAAAATTGAGCCTTAGAAGTACTAAAAACAACTTTTTTCCTTGAAATTTAAATTGACTTTAAAAGAAAAGTGCTTACACGATAGCATTGACTCCTCTGCAGTACCGTTCCCACATGCTCCGGAATCGGGGTTGTCCTCCTATGTCCCAAATCTTTAAATCAAGACGGACAATTCTTATTAAAGATTTTTCAAATACTACAATGAAGGAAAAAGTAGCAGATGGAGGAGAGAGAGATTGGACAGATATGTTCATTTCCACTATGTTACAGCCACACTGCTCCTGAAAGATTTGAGCTCAATCAAGCTCTTAATCTGGAAGTTCTTGGAGCTACTTCTAAATGCGAAGTCCTAATATGTTTACACTAGATCTAGTAAGTTCTGCTTGAGCAAAGATTTTGTTTTTGTGCAATATTTTCTTTGCCTGTTAACCAATAAATTTCAAGTACTGAAAATAAATATCTTTAAAATAACACTTTTAGAATCTACAGAATCATGCATTACAGCCAGATTTGAATGTCAAGACAGAAAAGAACGGTTCATTCAGAATCTATTAAAATTTAGTCGTCTGATGGGGTATACATTAATGCCTGACCATTTTTAATTGCTGTGTATTCTAACATAGCCAACATTCCTTAGGTTTTTTTCTTACATAAAATTATTTTATCCATATGAAAGCCACTACTCACAATTATTCCATTATTATGCCTACTCTGCAGGGTACTATTCTGGGCACTGGGCTACATAAGAGTCTTAAGTTATGGTATTTATCTTCAAGAGGCTTCCAATTTAGCTACAGACACCAGCAACATAAATAAAAACACATATACATGAAAAATTAGGAGCTTTATTAGATGAACTATAGAAAGAATTTAGTAAACAGCTTCTGTGAGCCACAAGAATTGGGTGAAGTGGCCATAAGGGCTCAGGCTATAGAGGTAAACTCCCACGAACTAGTGAACCAAAAACTCCTAACATATGGCCCCTAAACAACAGTCCAACAGGCCACAAGTTAAACCTGTCAAACTCATTCCAAAAACAAAATTATCTTCAACTAGCTAACTTTTTCATATTTTATAGTTTTAATTTTAGGGCTTAGTAGTAAAGAAAGGGAAAACTGGGTTAATATATTTGCTACCACAAACATAATACTAAATTACCAATATTATAAATAAATTATCTTTTAGTATAAAATGTTATTTATGAAATAACGTAATACCACACTCTGAGGATGGGATTTTTATTTCCTAGGAACATCTAAATCCCAAATATACTTCTGCTAACCCATATACTAAGTTTTTAATAGGCACTTAACAACACTTCAACTCTTATACATTTTGATCTATTAGAAAAAAAAAAACTGATTTACATTCTTTTGGAACATGCCCATTCATTAGCTAAGAACTGCAAATACTCATGTAAAAAACAAAGAAACAAACAGAAAAATTCCTAGCTGGATGTGCTAACAATTTAAATCGAGTATGGCAAGAAGATGACGTACCTTTATTGTGACGTTACCTTTAGTTACTTTTCTCATGTTGAAGCCCACTGTGGGTATCATATCTTCACTGAATTGACCTGACTGAAAAGAAAACATTTGAAGTTAGACTAATCAATATTTATTAAGACATATAACACTGCATAACCTTCTGGCATCAACGCTGCTACTGTATGTGTCTTAGTAAATAACTAATTTTTCAGTGATGGTAACAATCTGCCTTAAGAAAACATTCCTTATAGCCATTATTCTTGAAGAGGTGAGTTACTTTGTTCACATAAAGACATAGTCTCCCATTAAAAAAAGATATTTTTGAAACTAAGGTAACTTTTTACATATTTCCTTAAGTTTAAAAGAAGAAATAGTGTACATTACACCTACATATGAAAACTTGTTAATTCCCCCACCTATACATACATTTTCACAAAGTGAAGAAAATCAGAAGTAAAACTTCAAAGTTTTCCATTTTTAGTCTTTAAATTTTAACAATAACTGTTAAAATGAATTAACAATAACTGTTTAACAATTTTAACAATTACTGTTAAACTGAATTTAACTGTTAAAATTCACTGCTAAATGGCTTTTCCGAGTTTTTCTTTTAACAAGACTTAGAAAATGTTCTGTCACATGGAAGGTCTTCCTTTTATGTAATCAATTCTGTTCTTTTTAGTTTATGACCCTCCTGACACAAAACTAAAATACCTTCTAATAGTATTTGTATGACTTTTTCAAATTTAAAATGTTCACCCCCCCGCCCCGAATTTGATTATACAGAGGCAAGAAAGTTCCTTTTTTCAAATGGATAACCAATAATCATCTCACTCATTTAAAAATCCACATTTTCCTAACTAATTTGAAGTGATATGCCAAATTCCATTTAGAGACAGTTCTTATCTGAGCCCTCAATTCTTTTTCATTAGTCTGTTTATTCCTAAGTTAGGAGTATATGAATTACTGCAGCTTATACTATGTATTATTCTATATAGATCAAAAATTTGAAATGCTTTCAAAATTGTCTTAGTTCATCTCTCACATGCCAAATAAACTTTAGAAATTAATAATTCCGTTAAAATATTGACTGGAATTATATTAAACGTATTCATTTGAGAAGAACTGCCCTTTATCAACTCTTGATATCTAATCACTATCAAGTCTCTCCATCCAGGCACATGGTTTGTTCAAACATTCAAATCTCTTATATCCTTCAGTAAAGTATCATAATTCTCATAAAGTCTTCCACATTTCTTGTCATATTCTTTAATTTGACTGCAATTGTGAAGTACATCTGATGAATAAAAGTTAATATTATTTTATATGTTTACATATTCATATATTTTATTTACCAAATACTGATTTCTCAGTTGACTGACTCTTATTTTTTAGGTAAACAGCCTAGGATTATGAAACATCTCAACAAGGAATTGGTTAAACAAACAGGACTATTTTCAAGGCCCTAACACCGGTGGATTATTTGCTGTGACCTTATGGTAGCCACACATGCATTCCAAAACTGTCGACAAGCCCTGAGCAAAATGAATTCCAATTTTACAAATTAATTTCCTCTACATAACTCCAAAAGTTCTACCTTTTTTTCCCCCATTCAGTGGACTTTGGGCTGATTTTAGAAAAAATGTTAACATAACCATAATCACTACTTTCACTTATATCAGACATTACAATTCTCAGAACTTTCACATATGATTTATATGTGAAGATCTAGTCATGATATGAAAACTACATGTATCAAAACTAGTCATGATACAACAAAAAATATAACCTGACTAAAAAAATAGGCAAAGGCAACACCAAAGGTACAATCCATGAAAGAAATAATTAATAAGCTAGACTTCATTAAAATTAAAATTAAAAACGTTCTGTAAAAGACAACGTTAAGAGTTGGAAGACAAGCCACAGAGTAGGAGAAAATATTTGCAAAAGACACATCCAATAAAAAACTGTTCTCCAAAATATACAAAGAACTCTTAAAACTCAATATAAGAAAACAAACAACCCAAGTAAAAAATCAGCCAAACACCTTAACCAAAGAAGATAAACAGATGACAAATAAGCATATGAAAAGATGCTCCACATCATATGTCATCAGGGAAATGCAAATTAAAACAATGAGATACCACTGCACACCTATTACAATGGCCAAAATTTGGTATGCTGATAACACCAAATGCTGGTGAGGATGTAGAGCAACAGAAATTCTCACTAACTGTTGGGGGGAAACCAAAATGGTACAGCCACTTTAGAAGACAGTGCGGTGCTATCTTACAAAACCAAGCATACTCTTACCACCATACAATCTAGCAATCACGCTCCTTGGTATTTACCCAAAGGAGTTGAACACTTAAATCTACACAAAAACCTGCATGTTAATGCTTATAGCATCTTTATTCATAATTGCTAAAACTTGGAAGCAACACAGATGTCCTCCAGTAAGTGAATGGATAAACTGACTGTAGTATATCAGACGATGGAATATTATTCAACACTAAAAAGAAATGAGCTACCAACCCGCAAAGGACATGGAGGAACTTTAAATGCATATCTAAATGAAAGACTCAATCTGGAAAGATTACATACTGTATGACTCCAACAATATGACATTCTGAAAAGAGCAAAACTATTGGGGACAGTAAAAAGAGCAGCAGCTGCCAGGGGGTGGAGAGGTAAGGAGGGATGAACAGGCAGTGAAAACACTCTACGTGATACCATAACGATGGATACACGTCATTATACATTTGTCCAAATCCAAAGAATGTACAACGCCAAGAGTGAACCATAAAGTAAACTATGGACTTTGGGTAATTATGATGTGTCAGCGTACGTGCATCAATTGTAACAAATGTACCACTCTGATGTGGGATGTTGATAATGAGTGAGGCTGTGAGTGTAGGGACAGGGGATATATAGGAAATCTCTGTACCTTCGCCTCGATTATGCTGTGAACCTAAAACTGCTCTGAAAACTCTTAACAAAATGAAAAAGAAATGGGCAAAGGACTTGAATAGACATTTTTCCAAAGGAAATATATAAATGGCTAATAAGCCCACAAAAAGATGCTCAACATCATTAGGAAATCATTAGGAAAACGCAAATCAAAACCACATTAGATACCACCTCACACCCATGAGAATGGTTACTATCAAAAAACAACAAAAGACAAACTAAGTGTGAGTGAGGATGTGGAGAAATTGGAACGCTAGCATACCGTTGGTGAGAATGCAAAATGGTAGAGCTCCTTAGAAAAACAGTGTAGCAGTTCCTCAAAAAACTAAAAACAGAATTACCACATGATCCAGCAATTCCACTTCTGGGTATATACCAAAAAGAACTGAAGCAGAGAATGAGATATTTGTACACCTATGTTCACAGAAGCATTATTCATAATAATCAAAAGGTGGAAGCGACTCAACTGTCCTTCAGCAGAAGAATGGGTAAACAAAACACGGTCTATTCCTATAGTGTAACATTATTCAGCCTTAAAAACTTTATTTATGCTACAACATGGATGAACCTTGAGGACATTATGCTAAGTGAAATAAGCCAGTCACAAAAGGACAAATACTATACGATTCTACTTATATGAGGAACCTAGGTCAGGTAAAGTCACAAAGACAGAAAGTAGAACGGTGGCTGCCAAAGGCTAGGGAAAGGGGGGAAAGAGGGAGTTACAGCTTAGTGGGTATGGAATTTCAGTTTAGGAAGATGAAAAAGTTCTGAAGATGGATGGTGGTGATGGTTACAGAATGATGCGAATGTACTTACTACTGAACTGTACACTTAAAAATAGTTAAGATGGTAAATTTCATGTTTTGTGTATTTTACTATAATTTAAAATAAAAACTAGTTTGATGTAAGGAGAGGCAATTATGACCACCATTTTATATAAAAGGAAATAAATTCCCAAGGTCACATAGCTCAACAGTGGCTGATTATATTTTTCTTAAAGATTTCCACCGTAATTATACGTATTGTAAGTGTAAGAAGATTTAGTTAATCTCTGAGGGGTCTATGTGAGATAATGCCTCATTGATTTTATATCATTAGGAAATAGGTGTTTTACATAATGAAGGAGCCAGAAATGGCAGCTAAACTTCTCAGGTACCAAAACTTTTTAACCACCTCGCACAGAAAGCTTTTTAAAATGCAATACATACTTAGCTAACTTCTCACACATAATCTATGTAACATGATTTAATGTGTTCTTGGTGTTTCAGAGTTATGTTACCAATTGTTAAACAAGAAAACTAAATGATTTAACTCTTAAGGGCCCTTCTAGCAGTAAAATTTTATGATTATGAAGACCAATTACAGCACCACCCCATGAGAAGATGTAGGGGGCTGCAGCATACTTGGGTGCCCCTGAACTTTCTTAGATGGTCACTCAGCTCTTTCTTCACCATTACTTCTCACTGCTGGCAGATGCTGACAATGACTTTCCCTAATATAGTTGCTACTGCTAATCTGCAACGGCTGAAAATTAAGTAATTAAGTCCCTGGGTTTTTAATCCAAAATGTCTTGAGTACGGCAAAATCTTCAATAAATATATGCTCATTTTGATGCATGGATTTTATGGTATAACTACTTTACAGACTTTGAAGTATTTTCTACTTCTTTCTTAGTATCAAATCTTAATCATCACTTTTCAAAGCTTGTGTTGAATGACTAACCACTAGTTGGCAGTTATACTCTAGATAACTGAGAATTTATTTCTATGCTGTCGAAATGCCACTAAACTGAGACTAGCAATTTAGGAAACAAATACAGTCATGAGTCCCTTAACGACGGGAAGACATTCTGAGAAATGCGTCACTGGGCAGTTTCGTCACTGTGTGAACATCATAGGCTGTACTTATACAAACCTAGATGGTATAGCCTACTACACACCTAGGCTGTATGGCACTAATCTTATGGAACCACTGTAGTATACACGATCTGTTGTTGACCGAAATGTTAGGCAGCACGGTATGCGGCTGCTTAAAAAATACTACTTAATTGTGTATCATATTTATTTTAACAAATTTAACAAACACTTAAATAACACTGAGCACTCTTCTGAGCACTTAATAAATATTAATATTAATTTATTTAATCCTTGTAACAACTCTATGAAATAAGTAGCATTATCCTCATTTTCCAGATGAGAAAACCAAGGCAAAGACAGATTAATTAAGACACTTGCCCAAAGTTCCATTATTTTGAAGATTTGAAGAGAGAAACAAAGATATGCTTTCATGCCTGCCTTTTAAGGAGCATATGAAACATAAACTGACCTTCACTTAATAACACAAATCTGTGATTACAAGTGGCATTCACTGTGATTTTGTGATGGTAGATGGAACTTAGTTATCAATGCACACCCTGTAAGCCAAAGCCACAAGGCAGTACCCCTGAATTTGTTTGGTTGGGCAAAACAAATTTGAAGCAAAATAAGATGATAAAAAGAAGACTATTCTCGAAGTCAGGGAATCCTATTATGCATTATACCATTTACTAACCACACGCGAGTCATTTCACCTTTGGAATTAAGCTACCTTATCTAGAAGAAGAGGGGATTGGAAGAGTATGTCCAAAGTAACTGCCAGCTCTGACATTTATGGTTTTATGTTTTATTCATAGGCCTCTTGTTTATAATATAAACAAGAGATGAATGCTCACAACAGTAGAGAAATGGGGCTTTCTTTTTCCAACTAGTGTATCAAAGGCTAAAGGCAGACCTTGTCCCAAAAAATTCTTTTAGTGTCAACTTCACCACGTAGAGCTTACCTAAATTTATTACTGCAGATCTTAGAAATGAGGCAAATGGAAGAGGGGAAGGAGTTTAGAGGAATGAGGGGAACCAAGGTAGAAGCTAACAGCAGGAAGGCAGAAAACTTGAGGCCATGAACCTGTGTTAGTGAAAGGATACTTCACTGACCATACCCTAAGACACTAAGAATGGGAGGTCTGTTCTCTGTAAACAGGTTGATGTGCCATGCACTGGCTGCTTGTAAACCATAATATCTGACACTGGTGAGAACACAGTGAAATACTCATACATTTCAGTGCTTTAAAGTAGGGAGATTCTAAATGAATTAGATTAGATTTTATAACTGCTCTTCTAAATGAACAAATGCAGAGAGCAAGCTATTAACAACATGGGAAAAGAAGTTTCTCTTGGCTTGGTCTGTTCCTCTACAGTAACAGTTCAATCTAATCCAATAAATTTGAAAAGACAAGCGGAAAAATACCTGCTTTGGCAAATGTCTCACAGTTTTTTCCCTAAGAATCTTTTTTTTAAGGTTTTGGTTATCAAGCTACTTTGTAAAAACAGAAGGAAATAAGGAACACAACAAAAGCCTCATATTAAATTTCTCCTCTTGGCCAGAAGAAACTACTTTCACACGCTAAGCAGAGTCACTGTCGTGGTCTTCTCTTTAAACAACACACTATGATTCAATTGTAAAATGCCTAAATTCACACATTTGACTAGTGAGAAGGCCAATAAATACACAAAAGTTAGTCATTTTTCTTTCTAAGAATTTTTAATTCAGATATGAAACTCATTATCAATACTCATTTTTCCTGTTGGTAGCATTATTATGCCTCTTACATTTCACTAATAAGTAGAATTACTGGTAATAATATTACTCATATTTCAATTTACATTAGTAATAAAAAAGAATGACAACCTTATTTTTTGCTGGTGAAGCACTTAAAATGAAAGGTAGATATTTCCATGGTCTTAAAGTGTATCCCCACAAACAGCTCATTAGTTGTAGGGGGGGAAACTAGCAATTATACAATGGAGAAGTCAGAGGACACCTTGACTGATCAAAATGAACATCACAACGAAGCTCAGACGGACATCACGTGCCTACAGAAGTGATACCGTGAGAAGGACACAATATTCCCTATGTAGTAATTCAGCTGAGAATGCATAAACCAAATCTAATCACAAGGAAACATCAGATAAACCCAAAATGAGGAAGATTCGATTAAAAAAAGAATAGGGTATTTTTCAAAAACGTCAATGTCATAAAAGACAAAGAAAGGCTGTAAAAATGTTTCAGACTTGAGGGGGTTAAATAGACATGACAACTAAATGCAGTACTTGACCCTAGACTAGATCCTGTATTGGTGGGCAAAAATGCTATAAACCGCATTACTAGATCAAGTGACAAAATAGGAATAGACAAAATCTATGAGGTATCAGTTTTTAATGTAATGAAGTTAGTAACTAGTCGTGTAAGAGAATATCCCTAATCTTAGAAAACACACACAAGTATTTAGGGATAAAGGGCCACGGTCCATATATCCTACGTAAGGTGACACACGGGGTACATGAATGATATAGCAAATGAGACGAAATGTTAACAAATAGTTCGATCTCAGTAAAGGGTATGTGGATGTTCTTTGCAACGCTTTTATTCCTGCAACTTTCCTGTAAATTTGAAATTATTTCCAAATAAAACATTTTTTTAAAATGATGAATTTTTAAATGGGGATAATCAAATATCACCTTCTCCTATATTAAATCGGGGACATCTAGAATTAAAAGATAAATTAGCCATGCCACTACTACATATTACCTACTATGATAATAATGAAATTCATAAATACACTCAAACATAAGGAATTCTGACAACTAGTTCAGGAACAAGTCATTGCTAATCTTGTTCTGTCCTCTAATACTCTGAAAGGATACTAACTTACAAATGTCTTCTAATAGAAAAATCCATGTTTTATACTTTTGGTATAAGGAAAAAGCCTCTTGGACTTTAAAACTGGCATTTTAAAATCTACTCCAATGTTTTGGTATTTATTTGTAAGCTGGGAAAGGAATTAAGTACAGCATGCTCTTCTAAGTCTAAGCTCCTTAGTTTTTGGAAAAACTACACCATTTTAACATATTTTCCTCTTCTTTTCTTTCTAAGCACTTAATATAGTGGTTACCATTGTGAACAAGTATATCATATCTGAGGATATCATCCTAACAACACTTTCTTTTTAAGGGGCTAGAAAAGATATAATCATTCAGTACAGTAGCGTTTGAAGGACCATATAATGTTCACTTTCTCCCAATTTTAGAACACTCTAGACAATCTTTCCGTAAACAATTTCCCCAATTTTTCCCAGTTCTATGTGCAAATCTGGATTTATTTCCAACCACAGACACAATTCCTTCCCACAGGACATCAGTTTAAAAAAACATGCTAAAAGATTCATTTGGGCAGTGAAACCCTACTAAGAATAACATCTTACAAAGAATAGCACCTCTCAAAATTCCACTGGGCGTGTTTGTGTTTCATTTGTTTTGGAAGAGCAGGGTTCTCTTCAGTACTTACCACTCGGAATTAAGTAGTTTGCAAAATTTTTAAGCTTCACGTTCCCAAGGAGCAGAATCAATTAAGACCTCTTTTCTTCAAATGGCCCAAATTCTCAAAATGGGTCATCATTCCAAATAAAATAAACTCAGAAATTATTTCTCTGAAGCAACTCAACTAATAAAAAATTTTCTGCAAAACCACAAAACTCCAAGATTATCCTTCGACAAATGACACAATTTGCAACAAAATTGACTCAAAAAAACTTCTACCTCTTCAAAAAACACTAGCCAAAGAGATAAAGGCATCTTCAGATCCTTGCGTGGACTGGCCCTCGATGCAGACTGTGGTCTGGATGCCAACGTCTTCGTCTGGCCTACCGACTCAAACCAACTGGCAGCGGCTTTGACCTGGGCTCAGCGAGCGAGGTGCTCCTCTTTCATTTGTGTTGTCTACACAGATGAGGGAGAAGTGGTTGCAGCTCTCGTGCTAGGCATTTACAAATTCTGGCTTTGGTGTTCTAACGTAGGCAGGCCAATTATAAAAGCCTGCTTCAAAGATGATCCAGTTAGCAACAGCATACACAGATAACCTGTGTTGTACTCATTCGCAAACACCTTTTATTGTTCATCTTTTCCTCTATGCTCTTATAAACCCACAAAAAGCTACTCTGACTCTGCCATTATTCATTTATTCATTCACTCATTTCAACAGAGAGAAGAAAAAGAAAAGAAACTAGAAAATAAATATAAAAATATTACACAATAAATATATGCTATTTACAACAGAGGAGATAATGTGGGGGTGATTGGGCATCCAAGAAGATCTCTCTGAAGTAGTGACATTAAAGCCTCTAAAGATTATTTAAAATCTACATAGGATAATAGGACAGATTCTGCAGATCACCTACCTATTGTGCTACTGGAAAATGAATAAGGAAATCTAAAGTTTAGCCCCAGCTGTGTTACTTTAGATTATATATAGATATGGAACTCATAAAAACTCTCTTACTCAGAATGCAAAGGTTCTGTCTCCTCTCCTTACGGCTGCTCCTAAGTGGCCTATAGCTAGTTCCCTTCCTCCATCACCTCAAGTGTTCACTACTCCCTTCCCTCTGCTTTTCTTCTTTCCTGAGTTTCAAAAGCTACCACAGATAGGAGTTTCTGCTCCCAAACAGCTGGCCTTTAATAAAAAGTGCATTGCTTTCATCTACGAGGCAAGCGGACCCACTCCAACCCACAAGATGCAATATTTTACTCTTAACTGCTGTACGGGTACTCACAAACCATTCAAGCACTGCCCCCCTGCCATCAGAGGTGCTCCTGATACAGTTCTGAACTGAGGACCACTCCTGAACTCTAAGGGTCCAGGAAGGCAAGTCTCCAGGTTTTAATGTTAAAATTGCCAATTTTTTTTTCTCTTGTTCTTTTTTGATGTTGTTTAATTTATGATAATTTGGCAAGTAATCAGGTTTGTCTTGGAGGGTACTGAGAGTGGGAAGCTTATTTTTCAAGTTAACTATTGGTAGGTTTTATTTATACTATCAGGATACACAATACCCTGAACAGTAGCAACATGGATTTTAAAACAGTTCTTTTTGGGTGGCAACATTAAAACTGAGCGAAAGACATTATGTTTTCTTTGACATTAGGCTATGAAAACTGAATATAACAGATGAAAATTGTCTAGATGAGAACTTTTTGTAAAGCACAATGGGCACAGGGAACTCTCTAACTGCTAATGTGCCTGTCATTCCAATTCAACTCATTTCAAACAACTAATTAATCCTTATCTCCTGCTAATACCAATAGAGCGACTTCACAGCAATCTCCTTTACAAAGACAACTCTTGAGGATTAAAATATTCTCAAACCCACACTTTCAGTTAGTAGCCTGAAAACTCTCATTCCTGCCAACCTCTATTCTTGAAGATTCATTTCAAAAGGTCTCTAATGACCATTTTCCTATGTTCGCTATACCTTTCATTAACAGCACTTTAATAATGGTATTACTAAATCTATATCCAAAGCTGAAGAAAATCTCTATCCACAGATGTATAAATCTATAGATCTATATATAAATCTATATACTACTGAAGAAAAATTCAATTTGCTTGTCTATAAAATAATTTGCTAGTGAGTATCCCCAGTCAACTACTCAGCGACCACATCATAGTGCAGCATTTTCATTCAGATATTCAGAAATTCTGATAAGGCAATAACAACATAAAAATAGACCCCAATAGAAATCAGTGCTGGAGAGCTTTAGCAAATCTGTATTTGCTAACATGTGAAGTCACTAATATGTCTGGATGTACTTCCCATGAACATCAAGGGTCCACCATAAATCTTTAATAAACACCTATATCCTTATATAAAAAGACTACTAATCTTCACATGTAGGCTGCAGCAGGTTCTAAAGTCAGAAGCACAGGTTGGGGGGAATTAACATACAAGTCACATTTTCAGCCCTTGATACTATTCTACTAGTTGGTCTCTAAATACTTCAACTACTTTTTTTATTTTTACTTTTCGTTCTAATGAACACTTTATCATAGAGAAAGTGATTTTCTATATTTAAAAGTTTCTTTCCCTCTTTCTGGGAAGAACTGGGTATTTAGAGAACTAGAGTGAGGAAGAGACTTATTTTTCACTGCATGCCCCTCTGTGAGTACATGCATAGCTTGTTCAAAATAAAAAAAAGTTTCCTTCAAATCCTGAAATAGGCTTCTATTACTGGACTTAAAAAGGGGGATTCCTAGAACCACCCAAATGCTAAAAATCAATAAGTTATGTATGTAACAAAAGTCCTTTAGTCTTAAGAAAAACTCTCTCATGGAAAGGTTTCAGCATATATAACAAATTTTTAACCTACCAACAGTAAAATGAATTTTGTAACCTTTAAAACAAAGTAAGAAAGCCTAGTCTTTATCAAGATCTACTAAAGTAAGCCAGAATCAGAAGAACAAAATAAAAATTTGAATGTAATTAGTATTTCCCATCCTAGAAAAGTCAAATCACATAGCTGATTAATAATCATTTGACTATAATTTAAAGAATCCCAGCGGCTGTGGAGTTACTAAAAGAGGTCCTGTTCATTTTCTCAGGTAACAGATGTTAAAACACAATGAAATAGAGGTAGTGTTAGGCTGGTGGTTATGACTGGGATTCTGGAGAAAGTTACACTAGGTTATAACTCTGGTCTTACACTTGCCTAGCTAGCTGTATGTCGTTCTTGCATCTTCCTTAATTTTGCAATGAGTCATTTTCCCCAAATGTAAAATGGAGATAGTCTCTATCTCATAGAGCTGTTTAAAGATTAAATTAATTAAAACACACAGCATTTAGAACAATGCTTGCTTCAGGCACTGGTACAGGTACAGGGAAAGCACTCAATATTCACTACTAGTGTCATCACAGAGGGTCCGTGAAACGTGATGTTAAAATGTAGTTCACAGGGTTCTGGTTAAGATTAGGTAAGCACACTTCATCCTGACCCTTCCACTGAATGTAACTAAAATCCCTGGACAGACACATGCAGCAGCTATCTGAGGACTCTGAGAGTGGCAGCAGGTACATTAGAGAAGGAAATCAGAACTCAAAGCACAAGCAATCTGGCACTATTTCCTAGTTGTTTTTCTTTCCTCCTGATCTCCCAGCCTAGATTCAAAAGCAGCCTAATTGCAAGAAATGTACACCAGGTATGAACAAAGAAAGCTCCAAGAGAAGTGTTCTCTTTTTGATCTGAGGAGTGTACGTGTATGTTGCAGGGGAGCAGTGAGATAGTAGGACAGAAAGAGGGGGAGAAATCCCCTGGATTGTTTTCCGTCTCTCCTACCTTAGCCCCTAGACAAAACCACGCCCGGAAGCTGTGAACACCTACGGCAGCTACAGCCAGGCAGGTACCTAGAGAGAAGGGAATCCTCTCTCACCAAAGGAACTGTGGTCCAAAAATTGCTGGGGGGAGGGCAGTTGGAGGGAGGAATTGCTACTGATTTTTTTTGGTCTCTATTTTCTCTCCTACCACTTGGCCCCTCAGACACATTCAGCTGGGGGTAAGGGCACAGCAAAGCAGGGACACTGAAGCCCCAACTTTCCAGCCAGAGGATCACAGCAAGGTGGGGGGGGGGGGTGCAGTGGCAGTGATGACACATGGAACTGTGAGTCAGACAGTATCAGGGAAATTCATAAAAGCAGGAACCAGAGAAATAGACCCTATAAAGTTGTATATGAACACCTGGGCTCATTCCCAAACTGTCATATGCAAATCTGACCCTAAAAAACATATCAAAGGCCTTGAGAAATAAACTATGAGATAGACCACTACCCAGGTTTCTGATTAACCCCCTAGGTGGTATATAGGCAGGAATGATCCAAATAGTACTACTAAGGCTTTGAAAACCAGACTGACATTAGAACCAAAGCTCACAGAAGAAGGCAGGTTGAATCGTGTGGTCTGAACCTAACTTGGTCAACTGCCTGCTAAAACGAAACAAAACAATAAATCAACATTCTCCATAGGATTTAAACAAAACCCGGAGTCTCATAATATTTCAAGTGTCCAAAATAAGTGAACATATGAAGAATCAAGATAATCTCAACAACTAGCAAGGGAAAAGACACTGAACAAATGCCAACATCAAGATGAGCCAAATGTTGCAAGTATCAAAGACTAGCTATCACAACCATGCTCCAAGGGCAAACACTCTTGAAATGAAAGGAATAGAAAGTTTCAGCAGGTAAATAAATGAACAGAGCCTCAGGGATCTGTAGGACAATATAAAAAGAGGTCTAACATGTCACTGAAATCTCAAAATAAGAGAAACAGAATGGAGCTACAAAAGACTCTGAATAATCAAAGTAATCTTGAGAAAGAACAAAGCTGAAGGCACCACACTGCTGGATTTCAAACTCTATTACAAAGCTATGGTAATCAAAACAGTATGGTTTTGGCATAAAAACAGACACATAACATAGATAGATCAATGGAACAGAATAGAGAGCCTAGAAACAAACCCATGCATCTATGGTCAATTAATTTACAACAAAGTAGCCAAGAATGTACTATGGGAAAAGGACAGTCTCTTCAATAAATAGCGATGGGAAAACTGGACAACCACATGCAAAAGAATGAAACTGGACCAGTACTTACACCATACACAAAAATTAACTCACAGTGGATCAAAGACTTGAACATAAGACCAGAAACAAGAAAACTCCTACAATAAAACACAGGCACTAAGCTCCCTGACATAGGTCTTGGCGATGACTTTTTGAATCTGACACCAAAAGCAAAAATAAACAACTGGAACTACACCAAACTAAAAAGCTTCTGCACAGCAAAGGAAACCATTACCAAAACGAAAAGGAAACTTAGCAAATGGGATAAAACATTTGCAAATCTTCTATCTGATAAGGGGCTGGTATCCAAAATATATAAAGAACTCATACAACTCAACAGCAAAAAACAATCTTATTAAAAAATGGGCAGAAGATCTGAATGGACATTTTCCCAAAGACATACAGATGGCCAATGGGTACATGAAAAGGTACTCAACATCACTAACCATCAGGGAAATGTAAATCAAAACCACAATGCAATATCACCTCACATCTATTAGAATGGCTATTAGCAAAAAGATAAGAAATAAGAGCATTGGCAAGGATGTGGAGAAAAGGGAATGCTTGTGCACTGTTGGTGGGAATGTAAATCAGTACTACTGGCCACTATGGAAAACTGTATGGAGGTTCCTCAAAAAATTAAAAATAGAACTATGACATGATCCAGTAATTCCACTTCTGGGTATTTATCTGAAGAAAATGAAAACACTAATTTGAAAAGACATATGCATCCCTATGTTCACTGTAGCATTATTTACAATAGCCAAGATATAGAAACAACCTAAGCCCATCAATGGATATTCATCCATTCTTTATCTTCAGATAAAGAAAACATGGTGTGTGTATACATATATACAATGGATATTATTCAGCCATAAGAAAAGAAATCTTGCCATTTGTGAAAAAGATGGACCTCAAGAGTATTATGCTAAGTCAGACAGAGAAAGACAAATACCATATGATCTCACACATATGTGGAATCTAAAAACAAAAAACCAAGCTCATAGATACAGTTGATACACTGTCCTAAAACAAGTATAACGATATAAGACAGTAACAGGAATGGATCACTGGCTAGAAAATTCACATCAATCTACAGCAAAATTCTATAAACAGATTTGTTTGTGACTTGGGGACAATAGCACTGACTAAGGGACATCTATCATTTGTTGAATGGTCTAGATTGTCAATTTTGTTCAACCAAATGCTGGTGGGTGGAGGATAGGGGGTGGGAGCGTACCAACCCCTCCACCAGGAGGTTACGGATGGTAACCCATCAATGTTTCCTGGTACCTCAGAAACCATGTATTCTAACCTAAAATTTCCAGAATACAATAAATCACAGTTCCACCCACACAGCTGCTTCCCCTCAGGGTGTCTTTTCTCTTCTGATTGTACCTTTGGTTCAGTTTAAAGCAGTCTGGAAATCTGCTCCAACATTCACTAAACAGAGAATTAAAGATAAAATTAATCTGTGTTGGAATTTAGCCATGAGGCTTAATTCCTGATGGACGAACAGGGGAGCATTATTTTTAAAATTGCCAGGCATGGTCCCCAAAGTAAAAAAAGAAAATAAGCTAAGCATATCTTGTACAGGAAGAAGATGCCATGACTACTGATACCTCTGAAAGAATCTGACTAGGAAGGCCACTGGGAGCCCTGCAAGCTTTACATCGCATATTCCCCTCATTTCTTCGAGATGAGACAGCCTACAGGAATTGAACTGGCTCATTCCGAATTCCCAGGTCCAATATCATCCGCTAACTACTTTTGCTTCCTGTTCAGCTCCATTTCTTTAAGGAAAGCTATACAGGAGTTTTTCTGGGCCATGAAGAAATCTAACTGGTGATGAACATTTTACACAATTTTCTGAGTCTGCCTCATTATAATTCCAGGGAAACAAACTTCACTGCTCACAGCAACTGCAACATCCCTTAGTGGCTGTTTCGATCTGCAATTAAACAAATGTCAGAGACATTACTGAGAAGTTACCCAGAAACTGTCTCCTAATTTAGAATTTAATCCATGACTCTTACTGATATACTTTAAACCCTTAAATATTAGAATGAAAAATCCTCTAAATGGAACCAAGGATTACAGTATATCATGCCAGATGGATGACTGCATATACATGACCTCTTATCAGTTCTCTTTTCTATCTGGAAGATGAATGAAGTTATTAAAACCCTGCTCCACAGGTATGTCATAAAACAGACAGGCAATCCTCCTTTCCTTATCTTTTAAAGACTAGCCGAGGCATCCTTGACAGCAGTAGTGGAGGCAAGAAAATGTTTATAAACACAATTTTGTTGTCAGACTCTGGAGGAAGCAAACTGTGACACCTATCGTTAGGATACATTAAAACCTGGATTTTAATTTATCAGTCCTTTACTACCTACTTGTAACATTTTCCTGCCTTGTGGATTTACAACCTTATCTCCTCCCCTGATAACACCATGTGGGTTGCCTTATTTTCCCCCACTGTAAAATGTTTAGTAATACTGTTTACTTTTTAAGATATTAAAGTTACTAATTCCCTAAAAACATTTTAAACTAGAGTACATCAAATCTTTCAGCTGTTTGTTTATATCAGTAGAGACATCTCTGCTTCCACGTTTATCTGTTTGGCAGTAAAGTGCTGTGGCTGCAGAAAATGCCATGGTCTGAATACCTTCTCTTTTAAGGGCTATTTTTCACCCCTGGCACTCTAGGTATCCCCAAACAAACACTAAACACTGCAAAGCTACTCCATTAGCCTAGTCAGTGTTATCAGCTTTGCTTCACACCGAAACAGATCTTAAATGATGGACAGTCATGAAATACTGAGTCACTGCACACTGCTCAGGTTCCAAACTGCAGTGCCTTCTAGATGCTATAACATCATTATTTATTCAGTAGCTGTCTACAACCCCATTTACTACCATCCGGGTGGGGAGCTTGGCAGGGAATTAGAAGTGCAGGAAGAGGCTGGATTGAACAAGAATGTTTTCCAGTTATATGTGATTACTGCATCAAGAATACATCATTGTTATTAGCTAGGATACATGTTGTTCATTTATACTGTTAACAACATAATAATGATGATAATAGCGGCACAACACCATGCACTTTACTGGCCTCATTTTACAGAAAAGGAGCTTCAAGTCAAGGTCACAAGGTCACACACACAGCTAAATAGTGGCAAACTAGGATTTGAACCCAGGTCTGAACTTCAAAGCCTTAGTGTTACTTTCTAATCAAGTATAACGCTTCAGGCAGTAGAGGGTTGTTTGTAGATAGATAAGCAAGGGTCATTATTTGCACAGAAGCTTGAAGCCAATGTTAGGTTGCTTAACAACAAAATACAAACTCAACAGTCAATTGAGAGGTGATAATTAGATATTATGTTAGTATTCTATTAGCATATGTAGTAAAATACCAATTTAATGCAACCACAATCTCTTTCGCCAAGCCAAAACTAGTAACTACAACCAAATCTACCCACAGGAAGACATACTCAATAGATCGGCAAATTTTTCAGCAGGTTGCTCCAAATATCCTAGCACATCTATAGTGGATTATGGTAAAGGCCAGTCTGTTATTTTAATTTCTCTCTCACAGAGACAGAAAACCTTCACCAAGAATCAGAAACTGGTCCCTAGTGCCCAGTAGACCTCCATCTTGGAATTAAGGAATCTTTTCCCTCCCTCTGAAACTAAATTCCTACTCAGTGCTCACTTAAGGGGTGAGGGGGATTCCACTTCATCTAGCACCTAACTGGAGTACATGCTCCTGCCCTAATCCCCAAAAGTCACATCGACCACAATGGTATTTACCAATTATGGAGCATTCACTTTACTCCAGGCACTGAGCTGATTATCTTACCTCACCATGAGCCCATGTGGCAACAATTCTCATTCTCAAATCACCAAGGAGGACATTGACACTTTGAGGGGGTCACAGAGCTCTGGCAGACCTAGAATTCAAATTTAGGCCTGTCTGACCCAACATACTTAAGCATTACTTTATACTGCTTCACTCTAAGAAGTCGATAATTATAGAGCACCTACTGAGTCAGGCCCAGAGCTACCTTTAGGGGGCATAAATAATAATAAGGAAGTTCGCAGTCTGGAAGTAGAGACAGATAATCAGATAACTGGCACAAACAAATACAATTTTGAACAAAGGGCTATGACAACAGGGCAAGGGGCAATCAATTTTGCCTGGGAGAAGAGGTGTGGCAAAGCTTCACAGATCTGGGACGTAAACAATCTCTAACACAGTGCCATCAAAGGTAAAAGGAGCTCCAGGAGATTAAAAAATGTATTGTAAGCAATGAAAATGGCTTGGTATCTTCAGTGTCTCATTCTCCATCATTACCACAGTCTAATATCTATTTCAAAGGCCTGCTTTCCCAATCCTTCTCCCCATACCCATCTTGCTAATTTTCACTGGCAAATTTAAGCCCCCCTCCAAAGTCTGACCCCCCAAAAATACTAATATTTACAAGTGTTCCTAGAAAGGATAATATAGGAAAATATTAAAACAACCAGTAAAGTAAACTTAAAGCATTTGGCAACAAGGAGCCAAAGAAAGCTAAAAACACATATGCAACATCACAAGAGGTCATGTCCAATTTCCAAACTATCCTCAGTCACAGGACTTGAAAGAGTTGTAATTATCAAGTGGCAAGGCAAGATCCTAAAGGATTTGCCTGTAAACATGGATTCATCATAGTTCACCTGTCTTATGGAAGAGAACAGGCTGAGAGTTGGAGCTGAATTCCAGACCTATCTAAAAACTGTGTCACTTAACCTTTCTTTACCTTATATAAGACAATGAATAACTACTAAGAAGGGGGCTAAAAGAATCATACAATGGATTATGTGTGAAAGCACTTTCTAAGTCAAATGTTTCATTAACTAAATAAATGAAAAGATTTTTAATGAATGCCCCCTGTGTGCTGTAGATATAGGAAAAGGAGGATTAAGAAATAGTAGGTCGTCTAGGAATATTCTTTGTGTTAACTACCCTTAAGAACAACATAGGGGAGGGCAGCCCCGTGACCGAGTGGTTAAGTTCGCGCGCTCTGCTTTGACGGCCCAGGGTTTCGCTGGTTTGAATCCTGGGTGCAGACATGACACCACTCGTCAGGCCATGCTGAGGCGGCATCCCACATGCCACACCTAGAAGGACTCACAACTAAAAGTACACAACTATGTACTGGGGGGCTTTGGGAGAAAACGGAAAAATAAAATCTTTTAAAAGAAAATTCAAAAAAAAAAAAAAGAACAACATAGTGTAGGTGGTACAGCCATTTCCTATCTTGTTTTACAGTAATGTCCACGTGTTCCAAAATGAACTAGTGTCTTTGAGCACAATAAATCCACAAGAGACTGCACTAAGTGAGTCTCTAAGCAGATACCAAACAACCTAACTGGGATATGAGGATCACACTTTGTCTTTTTTCTTTTTTTTTTCCTAAAGATTGGCACCTGGGCTAACAACCGTTGTCAATCTGTTTTTTTTTTTTTCTGCTTTATCTCCCCAAACGCCCCCTGTACATAGTTGTGTATCTTAGTTGCAGGTCCTTCTAGTTGTGGGACGTGGGACGCCGCCTCAACGTGGCCTGACAAGTGGTGCCATGTCTGTGCCCAGGATCCGAACCCTGGGCCAGCGCAGCAGAGCGCGCAAACTTAACCACTCGACCACGGAGCCGGCACCACACTTTGTCTTTTCAACCACCAGTAAAATAATCAATAATATAACCCGATAAGAAAGAAAAATGATATTCTGAGTCTAATGCTATCTATGTGTTCACCCAGCACCTAAGAAAAATCCCAACTTAAATCCCAAGAAATTAGATATCCTTTATATTCAGGGCAAATAAATTACACATAACTTTTCTCTTCAGTAGAAAGACACTATATAAACCTAAACCAGATACTTTCCAGGGACAGAAACATTGCTCTTCAAATTAAACAGCAAAGCCTTCCAAGCCTACAAGAGTTTAAGCCACTCGCAATATACAGCCCTCATTCAGCTGCCTGAAGGGCCTATGATTAGGACCTCTTCTGGGCAGCCAGCATTCTGGGTACAGATTAATGTACATAAGCACCAAAGATAAATGAAGATAGCCCAACTGCAGTTCTACAGGGGTGGAGAACATTCTGCTTAGCCCTTGTGTACATAATGTTGGCAAAACAAGTAATCAGCAGGGTAAGATAATCAACACACAGTCAACATGAATCACTAGAAAGAAAATCCAATGCTCTTTTGACAAGAAACCAGGATTGAATTCTCGAGTAATTCCTAAGTCTCTTACTATTCCTGAGGATAAAGATACGAATTGGATGAAATTTTAATTCTCAGTTTTAGTCTCACTGTACTTTCAAATACAGCATTAACACTCTTTGTGAACAGCATTCCCTTTATATCATTAATTATATAATACACTTTATACTCATCTCTTTCTCTTCTAAATCCATTCTCCCTTCTCCACCCATATCTGCTACTTGTTGACTGCAAAACCATATTCCCCACCATTCATTCAGATAGTTAAAAAGGTCTTTAATTACAAATTCCCCTTTGCCCTGCACATCTGATTCAACTGCTAAACTGTAATCATTCTACTTCCATAAGCTCATCTTTCCCTTACTCCTTAAATCTCCTCCTCATTATCTCTCAATCAAACCTTTGTAATAACTTTGTAACGAATTTCCTTTTCCATGGTCTCTATATTGCTACTAAATTAATCCTTTGGAAACACAGGTCTTACTCCATTCCCCTGAACAAAAATCTTCAACCGCTCCCCATGCCTACAGATTCAAACTCAGTCACGGCTTTGTAGGAACTGATTCAATCTACTTTTCCAGCCTTTTACTTTTTTGCTTCATGCAGGTTACACTTAATTCAACAAAAGTTCTTGTCCTTAATTATGTCTTTGCTTCCCCTACTGTTCCTTCTTGAACATCTATCTTTTCTTCCCTCCACGATACTAGAGGCTCCAGAAGGGAAGGAACCATGTCTGTTTTGTTCCTCATTATATCTATGCTTCCTAGAACACTGCTTCAAATACTCATTGAATGAATGAAAAGCACTTTCCCCAGAATGTTCAGCTCAATGGACACTCCCACCATGGTTCCACCAAAAGTCAGCAAACTGCCCTTCCAAAAGTCCCCCGACGTCTTAGTGAGGTGAGGGTGGGGAGATTCCCATAGCATCTTGCGCCAATATTGAAGCACTTAGTATTTCTATCCTATTCACAGCTACTATGAGGCACATACTATATCATAAATAACCTTGTCTGGTACATTTATGAATCATCTCCTGTCACAATGCCTTGCACATAGTTTAAGTATACAAAGAATAGACACATTTTGTTGTTACATTCATTCGTTAATTTACTCAATACTTAGAGAGTGTATTATGTGCCAGGTACTGTTCTTTGCACTGGGATACAGCATTAAAAAAAGGACAAAGCCCTGCCCCTATGGAACTTATATTCATAAAAGAGACAAAGACAATAGACACGATAATTTTTGATGATGGTAAGTGTGGTGAAAATTATGATGGAGGTGATGTGATCAATCCTGACTTGAGAAGATACGTACTATAGACAGGATGATAAGAAAATCTAAAGGCTAAAACTGGTCAAGCCATTTGGCCCACTTTCTGGAACTCCAAAGGAAATTACAAAAATTAAAGTTTTAGGCACAAACATTTCAATCATCAAACAGTGAAAATAATGTCTGTAACCAAAATATACATCTAAGAGTTAACTAAAGTCTATAACATCCATTTGATTTAATATTTTTAAGAAAAGGGTAGATGCTACTTCCTTAGATGGAGGAACAAGGGGGTCTAGAGTGCCACTGTGAACTGAGTGAACTTGAGTTCCCTATCAGCCGCCAAAGTAGATAAATCAAGTAGACTATATGAGATCACTCAGTAGGTACAGCATGATCCTGTCACTGATATCAAGAAAGCATTTATGCAGAGCCAAATAACTCAGACAGAGACATACATATGTGAAGTCTAAAACAAAAAACAAACTGATAGATAAGGAGAACAGATTGGTGGTTGCCAGAGGCAGAGGGTGGGCCAGTGAGTGAAATGAAAGAGGTCAAAAGCTACAAACTTCCAGTTATAAAATAAATAAGTCATGGGATGTAATGTACAGTATGGTGACTATAGTTAATAATACTGTACTGCATATCTGAAAGTTGCTAAGAGAGTAAATCTTAAAAGCTCTCATCACAAGAAAAAAAATTTATAACAATGTGTGGTGATGGATGTGAACTAGACTTATTGTGGTGATCATTTCAAAATATATACAAATATATTTTTATATATATATAAAAATATAGAATCATTTATACACCTGAAATGAATATGATGTTATATGTCAATTATATCTCAATTTAAAAAAAGCAAGCATATATTTGTATACATAAAAAGATAGGGAAAAAAGTCAGAAGAATGTACAGCTTAATATTAATAGTGATGAAATCTTAATGGTATTAAAGACGATTTTTTCCTGTTTGTCTATCTGTAGCATTTTTTTAGACAACATGAATTACGTATATTCTTTTTAAGAAACAAATATTTTAAGTTTTTAAATTCAGCCAGTGAATGAAAAAATAATAAGATCAAAATAAGGAAACCAAAAGCTAGTGGAGTGAAACAGCTAGATTTTGGAGGGGGGAAAAAGTGGGTTTCCTCCATTTCCTAGTTTTTCCTCTGAAATGAACCATTTAGAAGTAATGAAGTCTATATATTTGCATTAAAACATTTTGTAGACAAAATGAGCTTTCAAAAAAAAGTAAAGAAAAAGTAGGCCTAATGATCAGTATCTAAACCAGACCTTAAGCCATGTTAAGAGAGGAAATTCCTTCTGCCAAAAGCTCTCTCTGGCCCAGCCTGCATGCAATCTACAGAGCCCACTTCTCACCCAGGAGAGAATGGGTTAAGCAGAGTATTGCCTGTAAGAGCTTGCAAATTTACGGCTGTCACCAGTGGTTAAATCCACTCTAGTCTTAAGTTCTGGTTCAAAAATTACAACAAAAATTACAACAAATACATGCAAATGGACAGCAATATTACGGTCTTATCCAAATTTAAAATTATAATCTAAGCATAGACTTGTACAGGACACCCAAATTCTAAAGGGCAGGTACTTCTGCCAAGGGCCACTCTTTTCCTCCTGTTAAGATCAGTCTTTCCACCTCTTACCATAAAGCTGCAAACCACTCAGTTTTTCTTCTGGCAAGAGGCTGGAATTTTATAACCAACATCTTACATTGGAGCACTTACACGTTTATTTAACTCTATGATCTATGCCTAAGAGTTCTAATTCCAGGTACAAGAAAGCACCACTCACTCTCAAGCAGCACGGTGCTCACAGTGATTATTCATTCACTCTTCACAAACATCACAACTGAAGAACAGAAGTTAAATCACTTGTCCATAGTCCCACCACAGTCAGTCGTGGGACAAGCAAAAGGCCAACTCATATTTCCAACTCTCTGTTCAGAATTGTTCCCACAACAAATACTGTCATTATATACTGACCAAGGAGAAGTATATCAGATCTAATTTCACCTTCTAAAAGGAAGAACAATATGAATACGTCCATCAAAAATTACTAGCCTACCCTGGAGGCTAAAACATTTTTTCTACCAGCCCATCTCTGCTATCAACTAAATTCAACATGATAAATTATAACATTTTCCAAGAATTAAACAAACAAAAAAGGCTTACTTCCTAAACAAAAGCTACTAATATTTAAAATATAATCAAGAGAAATCTAAATGGTAATTGAACATAACAGCTACTAATTACTACTACTCCGGACACATAACAGTCACCATTTATGGAGTGCCTTCTATGCGCCAGGCACTGTGCCTGTGCTGAGCACTGTGTATACATTCATTTAATTCCGACAACTATTCTGTGAGGCAGCTCTACGATCCTCTATAATTTTACAGAGGAGGAAAAGATGAAACACAGAGATGCTGACACAAGTGATATATGGCCAAGTCAATATTCAAATCCAAATCTGTCAGACTCCAGAACTCTCATTCTTAACATTATGCAACACTTTGCATACTGAAATACGAATATAAGCTCGTAAAGACACTTTTTCTTAATTTTATACTTTGAATATAATAATATTTGTCCATCTGAAAATCTATTTGAGCACCTAGTTTGTGTCAGGCACTGTTTCAGACAGTTGGAAACAAAAAGGAACAAAAGAGGCAGAAATCCCTGCCCTCAAGGAGGCCTTATAGTAATGTAGCAGCTAAGATTTAGGAAGGCTTCCATATCATGCCTTGTCCTGAACACTGTTCAAAGTGTTTTACAAGTATTAACTCGTAACAACTCTATGAGGTAGAAGTTACTATTATTTCTATTTTACAAGTGAGGAAACCCAGTTAAATAACTTGCCAAAAATAACACAAGTGGAAGAGTCAGGATTTGAACCTAAGCAGGTTGGCTCTCAGGTCCTAACCTCTATGCCATTCCAACTCATGTAGCCACTTAATTCAAATATATTCCAAATAAATATGTCACCATATCAACCACACTACATTCATATGCCAAGAGTTAGGCTCAAAATATATTCTTAAAGTAATACTACTTTGGTAGATGCTAAAGTAACTGTTATCAAGTAAACTGTTACAAAAGACATTTTTTTAGTATTTTGCCAATCAACCAAGTGTGGGTTTTTTCGGTTTTTTTTTTTTACAACAAATGATTATTTTCTAACACAGTTTGGGAGGGAAGGCTTTGATTTTCAAGCAGAAATGTCGCTACTTAAATACCTGAAACCTAAATTATTTTGCCGGTATTATAATCCTTAAAAAATATAGTATTCTTAGAGACAATTTTTAAATAAATCCTAAAGCTTTGGTTTTTTTTTCAATGTTTTTAGAAAGTTCCTCCAGGATATGAAATAAGAATGTTATTCTAGGGGCCGGCCTGGTGGTGCAGCAGTTAAGTGAGCACATTCCGCTTCGGTGCCCAGGGTTCACTGGTCCGGATCCCGGGTGCAGACATGGCACCGCTTCGCAAGCCATGCTGTGGTAGGCATCCCACATATAAAGTAGAGGAAGATGGGCACGGATGTTAGCTCAGGGCCAGTCTTCCTCAGCAAAAAGAGGAGGATTGGCAGCAGATGTTAGCTCAGGGCTAATCTTCCTCAAAACAAATAAAAAAAACAACAAAAAACAAAAAGAATGTTATTCTAGTGTATAAAACTGGGCAACCCATGAAATGGAATCCAAATACAAGATCCAATATCTAATTTAAGAAACACTGTAACCTTAAAAAAAAATAGCACAAGAGAACATAAGGCTTGTGATTTTGACTTTGAAGAAAGAAATTCACTCAAATTTCTCCATTAGAAATTTCAATTTTGGTTTGTCACATCTTAGAAAAACTAAGTGCCTTAAATTATCACTTAATTTTGACCTATTCAGCAAATAGGTTAATATTTTTTTCCTTAGTTTTTTTCATATACAAGCTCAAAGGACATGAATCAACTTTTATAATTATACTCAGTTATGAATTTTTAAAAAACTCATATGCCACTGCCTCAAAAAGTGGTCCACCTGGCAAACTTTCTTAGACTCTGGTTTACAAAAGAGTATTTTTTAACACCCTCCCCCGCTCCCTCAAAAAAAGCAGTATCTCACTATAATAGGACAAGATCAGGTGAGGTCTGCATGGAAATATGCCAGAATCCTGGAATACAAACTCATAACGCAATCCGCCAATAAGTTTAAAACAAATTTGATCATGACAGCTAACAAGGATGAGCTGCATTTATATGGCTTGCCTACAAAGTTCAATAAAAAAGAAAATGGAAAAAAGAATTATGTTCTCTATAGTATTAGTCTCAGCAGTTGCTGAAACATAAATAGGTACTTCTTAAAACATTAAACACAAAAAGAGAGCAATTATCTAACAGGATAGTTTAAAAGTACTGCTGGTTTACTTTACCTTATCAACAAAACTAAGTATGTTTTGCCCTAAAAATACCAAAGGACAAACTACTTAACTAAAGTCTAACTTTATATATGAAATCTGTTGAGAAGACCTTCTCAGCAGAAGTGCATACTTTCTGGAAAGCAATTTGGCCATTTAACATGAAATATGTTCATATCCTTTGACCCAGTGATGCCAACTCTGGAAGTCATCTTCAGGAAATGCAGATCAAATTGCTGTACAACAGCAAAACCCTGGAAACCACTCAAATGTCCAATAATGAGGCAATGATCAAATATATAATGGTATATCCACAAGATACGCCATACCAGAATGAATTATGAAGGCATTAAAAATGGTGTTACATGTAGAAAAATGCATACACCATAATTAAAAGAAAACAAACCAGGATACAAACATTATAAATAGTACCATCTCAAAACTTTTTAAAAAGGCATTTGGATGTATACATTTTTAAAAAGACAAAAAGGGAATACTTTGAAATGTGGACAGTAGTTAACCTTGGATGGTAGAGGTAAGTGGTTTCTTCCACTTTATACTATTCTTTTCAAATTTCTACTAATGGCCCTGTATTATTTTGACGATCAGGAAAAAAATCTTCTAAAAATAATCTTTAAGTAACTATTTTTGATAGGTGCAATGCATTTTGTATTCCATGTTCAGTGACCATCCACTTTATCTTTTTTAGAAACTTAAACAGTGCTTTAAGTTGTGAAATATCTTCTAAGTCAGTAATTTAAAATGCATTATTGCACTCAGCTTCTTAACAAGAACATTTTGAGATTCTAGGTCTGCATGGAAAAAATAATGGGAGAGGGGATGGGGACAAAGAAATCTGAAGAGGTGCTCCCTGGCAGGATGCTTCATATTCCACAACTCCGAATCTATATTTGAAGACGACGTCATTGGAAGGCTAGCTTCCAGAGTAAAGTTTCAGATTTGGTAAACTTTAGACTTGAGCCACAGCATATTTTCTTTAAAAACTGTTTTTGCCATTCTTACCCCCCAGTAATTAAATAATAAGCATGCTGATCAAACACAGAATTATTTCTGCTTTTTAAAGATATTAAACATAGTTCAATAGCCCAATAATGCCTCTTAGCCAGTTATTTAAAAGTCCAACCATAATAGTATAATATTCCACTACTCCTACTTCATGTCCTCAAATAGACAGACATACATACACACATACACACACACACACACACACACACACACATTTAGTCCTCAAATCTTAGTCAACACACTTAAGATGCTTGGATTTAAACTGCTCTCCAGATTCATAAAAGGAGTATAATTATATACAAAAAAGATTTGTAAAGGATTAATCTATCACAATTCACAGCTCTGTAGTTCTAACTTCAGCTGGATCTACAGAGACAGACAAGGAAAACAGTGCACTGGCCTTGGGTTCTAATTTTATCTCTGCTACTAATTAGCTTTTCTGTCTTAGGAATTTCACCTTTCTGGATCTCCTAGCTACATCTATAAAATGAAGGTAAAATTAAACCACTTATTTAAGGTTTCTACAAACTCTTAAAAAATGATTCTAGGCTCAGATTTCCACAATCTTCCCTAATATTTCCCTTACCTAATTCTCAGCAGTAATAAACTTTTCTTTGTATTAAACTTCAAGGTATCAACACTTCACAAAAATGTAGACAAATATTTACACTACTCATTTCAAAAATACACAATGTCTATAAAACTTATCCTGTAACAGTGATAAATCATATTAAACATTTATTAACTATCCTATAACCCATCTAAGAGGCTCAGTTAAAGATAAAAATTACTCAACATACATTACATATACAGGGCACATGATTTATTATGCAATAACTGCCAGAATATTTAGCAGTGGGCAGTATTTCATGTCCTAACACTAATCAGAACAGTAAAGACTAGAAGTGTTTCTTTTTTTAATCTCCAAAACAAAGAGAACATAATGTGTACTAAACGTCTCTACATAAAATATTAGATAAAATGAAGTATCATTTCAGCTTAAAACCATAAGAATACAAATTTTAGGAATGAACCTCTCTGTAGGTAAACTGCCTAATTTCAGAATGGACCAAACCCTACATATAAGTAATTCAGCTTCACAGACTTTTTGAGAAAGTTAAATGACATCTATTAGATTTTTAACTTTTAAGGCAGAAGATATAGCCACATTTTAATTTGATGTTACAAAAAGTTGATTCTTACTAAAACAAAATTGGCTTCACCTGAAGCTTTTCAGACCTGGGAAGTCACTTGCTGAACCTGAGCAAATAAAGGGCCAACTTTCTCAAATGATACATAGCGCTCAACACATCTGTTATTTCTGAGTCTATAAATCAAACATTTTATACAAAATACAAAGAATAGTGCAGTTGACTTTTTTAAACGATAAGGCTAAATTTACTATGTTGGACACATTGTTTCTATCTAAAAGTCTATAAAATCACCTTTAACTACTAACTTTTTCCTCACCCTCAATATATTCCATAAGAATCACAGATTAGGTTGGAGTCTGAGGTTTAAAAAAACAATGTATGAAATTTACTGAAGTGTCTTTTTTTTTCCAGCATCTTAAAGGCCATAGCCAATTACAGTCCAGATTTCTTTTATTAACAGAACCTACTCATATCCTTATAATTCAAAAAGAATAGTCTAATGTTAAAATAATAGTGGAACCACTGGTTCATTCTGAATTCAACAGCTTTCCAGAAGTTTTGTTGTTGTTAAAACAATTTAATGCAAAAAAGAAAGGGGGAGGGGCTCCATGACTTGATTACTTGCCACAGTCCATAAATCCACTACAGCAGCCCACATTTGGGCACATACACAGACCCAAAGAAGGAAAGGACCCCAGCTAATTCCCTTCGGAATTTTTCAAAATATTGTTTCTGCATTAAACAAATGTGTGCATTATAAACAATAACAATGGTTACCATTCACCTAGTCCCTTCTATGGGCAGGCATGGTGCTAATACTTAACATCTGTCACTTCATTGACTCCTCAGAGTAACTCTGTAAGAAACATATTATTATCTACGTTTAATGGAAGAGAAAGCAAAGACTGAAAGAAGATACAAGGCTGCTAAGCGGCAGAGCCAGACTGCAAACCCAGGGTTGCTTGACTTCAAAGTTCATGCTCATTATATTAAGCTACGCTGTCTACTAACAACATAGACATGAAAATCCTGCTTATGTTTTTAGAAGTTCCTCTGGGATTTACCAAACTTTTTTAGGTTTCCCAAGCACACCTATTTCTCTGCAAAAAATACAACAATCGATTGTTGTGATACACCTATTTACACTATAAATTAATTCAATCTTGTCAAAAGGAGAGGATTTACAAGGAAACTCCAATTCTTAAGGGAATACCAGAAAATTTACAGTTAATTGAGCTCAGCTGCATTCAGGCTGATCTTTTCCATGTCATATAAAAGTTCTAGTATGGCTACCTAGCCCAAAGTTTTTCCTTATTAATTTCAGTAGTATTAGATACACATTCCACTCTACTATACCTGCTGAAAAGATAGTCATCCCAAGCCAAAAAAAAAAATTACAAAAACAGCCAAACAAGTAAGTAAATTTTCTTGATACTTATACGCAACATTCCTCAAAGAAGTTTGGATTTCTGCTAATCTTTTTCTCCAAGTCTTACTCACTCCTGTCGCTCTACTACTGCAAGGACGAAAAGTCACAAGTTACATGTTTTCTCCAACAAGGGAACCGTGTTTGAATCATTGCTGTAACCAAACCAGTCGGACAGCTAGTCTCCTATTAAATAAAGATTTCAACCATCACCTTAAAGTGGAAGAATGCTGCCATCTCTCTTTAGAATAGTTCTAAAGCTCATCCCTGACAAGTACAGGCCCCTAGCAGGAAAGACTGAGTCACAGCAACTCCTGGGCTCTAAATAAAGATTGACGAGAATCTTTCGCTCTTATTCCTTCACCAGCCAAGCAAACAAGCAAAATTTAATAATCATCCTTCCACTCAGTCGCTGCTGAATAAACACCACATTGTATATTGGTTCCCAGGGCAATGTCCCTCCCAGACACCCATTCCTTGGGCCTGGAATAAGCTATGTTCCTGCCCTTCTCTTCAAGTGAGAAACACCGCTGCCAGAGACCAAGCCCTCTTTTCAAGGTAGTCAACTTTATGCTGATGGCAGATCCATCTTAGCCTTTCGCTTCAGACAATCTGCTCTGGAAAAGCGAAGACCCCTAAGTGCTTGGCTTAATAAATGCTGTGGACTGGCTGGAAGTCTCTCTTCCCAGTTTCTCCCAGTGAGCGCAGAGGCAATCAACTTGATCTCGGTCCCAGGGGGAACGAATGAAAACCAGTAACTGAATTACAGGCGACAAGCTGCTCGCGGAATTCAGCAAGGAGCCCACATAGGTCTCCTGCTTGCCTCGCCACAGGGCTCTTCGTCCCTGACTGGCGACTTAGGGGTGGCTCTCATTCTTACGCTTTCTCACCGGACCGACGGACTCGCAGAGTCCCACCCGTCGGGAAAGTGACAGGCTGGTCTTAACACTTCAGCTGCCCCCCAGAAGAAACCCGAAGGAAACTCCAATCGCTTGAAATATGTGGCAAGCCCAATTTCACCCATTCCAAGCCCCGGCTCCATTGAGGACACAGCCCTTTGAAGAAGATGACTAAATGGAATTAACCCTTCAGCTGCCGATCTCGGCGCTACACCTCAGCCATCAAGCCGCGGGAAACTCCAAATCCTGGCCTTCGGGGAGGTGACAAGCATGGCATGCACAAGTCCCCCCACACCCTCATTAGCCCCATCGCGCCAAGGGGAGCCCCAGCCCAGGCCTTCGGGCCGACGCTGGGCCGGACTCGCGGGCCGCGGGCCCCGGGCGGGGGAGCCGGGGGCACTCACCGCGATGACATTGACGAAGGTGGTCTTGCCCGAGTACTGCAGCCCCACAAGCGTCAGCTCCATCTCCTCCTTCCAGAAGAGCGAGCGGAACCAGTCCAGCAGGCGGGAGATGAGCGCCAGCATGATGGCGGCAGGGAGGGACGACGGACAGGCGGGCAGGCGGCCAGCGGCAGCGACGACGTCCACACGAGCACTCCTCGGCCCGGACCCCTCAACGGCTCCTCGGGGCCCCGGCACAACGCTGACGGACACGGGCGGGCGGCGGCGGCCGGAGCCAGGAAGCCGAGCGGGTCATATGACTCGCCCTACCCCTACGCTCGTCCCCGCTCCGCCGTCGGCGCGCACGGCAAGAGCGGCGTGGCCCGCCGGCCAGGCGCGCCCGCCTCCTGCAGCGCCCCCTGGTGGGGCCTCTCCGCAGCACAGCGTACCGGCAGCCCAGTGGGACTCCCTTTTCTGCCACCGCTCCTTCATTCATTAATGTTGATGAATTCATTGTTCATTCTTTCTACAATTGTTTTTTGACTGTCTCCTCTGTGCAGAAAGACTTCAAGACTCTGGAGTATTCAGCATAAAAATCCCTATCCTACATTTTTGGTAATAGCAAAAGAGAGGAAGTCACAAGTGTTTATCAAGAGGGAACTGATGAAATAAACTATAGTAGGTCCTCAAAAGGGAATGCTATGCAGCTGTAAAAAGAGAATGAGGAAGTTCTCTATAAACTGGTATGGAATGATGTGCAAGAAATATTTTCAAGGAACATAAATACAAGGTGCAGAATATGTATATAGTATTTTCTGTGTGAGTTGGGAAAAAAAGCATATGTGTCCATATAAGCAAATGTGTATTGTATTTCCATAAAGAAATATTGGAAGACTAATAAAAATGGTTTCCTATGGGGGTAGAGGAAATTGGATGGGCAAAGGCAGGAATGGGAATGAGATTTCTCTGGTTATCTTTTTACATCATTTTGACTTTTAACAATGTAAACGAGTTGCCTACTCAAAAGCCTAATTTATTTGACAGATAAATAAAAATACCTACAAGGCTTTCAAATTAAAAAACAATCCCTGCCTTCATGGAGCTTACATTCTAGTGAGGAGACATATAATATAATAAACAAACATGAGATATAATGCCACGTAGTACTGAGCTTTATGAAGAAAAATGAGCAACAAAAGGAGACAAGACGGAGAAGGAGACAAGAGTGCCCACTGTTCTAGTTAGGGTCAAAGTAGACCTCTCGGAGGAGGTAGTTCTGGTTTGGGAAGAAGTGCGGAGAGCCAGACACACGTCTGGTGGAAGCACTTTCCAGACAGAAGGGTGGCAGAGACCCTGGTAGGGAAAGGAGCATGGAAAGCTCCGGGAACATAGAGATGGCCAGTGTGGCTAGCTCAGATTAATAAGGCAGGGATTGGGAAGAGATGTGGACAGAGAAAAAGGCAGGGGCCAGATGAAATAGGGCACAGTGACCCTAGTTCAGATTTTATTCTTGGAGTGATGAGAAAGAAGCCAGGAGAGTGAGCCAGTTTATACTTTGAAGAGTTCACTGTGGAAGCCACCTGGTGGTGTAGTGGTTAAGTTCATGTGCTCCACTTCAGAGGCCTGGGGTTCATGGGTTTGGATCCCAGGTGTGGACCTCGCACCTCTCATCGAGCCATGCTGTGGCAGCATCCCACATACAAAATAAAGAAAGATTGGTACAGCTGTTAGTTCAGGGACAATCTTCCTCACTAGAAAAAAATAAAAGTTCACTCTTGCAGCCTCGTGGAGGATTGGCTGTAGGAAGGCATTATGGGTTGAATTGTGTCCCCAACCCCCAAAAGATATGTTGGAGTCCTAACCCCCGGTACCTCAGAATGTGACCTTGTTAGGAAATAAGGCCATTGCAGGTGTAATCAGTTACAATGGTTGTACTGGGGTAGAGTGGGCCCTTAACCCAAACTGACTGGAAGAAGAGAAGAGAAACAGATGCAGGAGGAGAGAAGGCCATGTGACGACAGAGGCAGAGACTGCACGCAGTGTTGCAGCTGCAAGCCAGGGAACACCAAGGAATTGCCAGCGACCCACCAGGAGCCAGGGGAGAGGCACAGAACAGATTCTCTCCCACAGCCTCAGAAGGAACCAACCTTGCCAATACCTTGACCTTGGACTTCTAGCCTCTGGAACCGCGAGACAATAAATTTCTGTGGTTTTAAGCTACACAGTTTCTGGTCCTTTGTTTCTGCAGCCCTAGCAAACTGGTCCAGAGGGAAAACGCAGAAGCAGTGAGCTGCTTTAGGAGGCGGCTGTATTAGTTGAAGGCAGTGACGATGGGGACTAGGACCACGGCTTTGTTGACACTTAGGTCTCAGTCGTCACTGAGCTTCCATTCCGGCGGGAAAGACAATGAACAAGTGAACAAACTCGTTTCAAAACGAGAAATTGAACATTCCTCAACCTTTACAATTATTGTAATTCCCTTCACCTCTAAAACTATTTCATGAAAAAGTCACTTCTTATCTCCCAGTTCTAGTTTCCCATTTTAAAAAGGCTTTATAACTTATTTTTTACTGTAAAGCGCAATATGATAGTTGTAAAAAATCAAACAATACAAGGGTGTGACAAGAAAAATGTCATCTGTCTCTTGGCATCCTCAATCCTTCGTCTCTGAAGTAACTCATTTTAACAGTTTCCCTTTTTTTTTAAATCAAATTAACACTTATGTGTTGGGGGGGAGTTTTGTCTTATATACAAAAATGGGACTATGTTCTAGGCATTACTCTATAGCTTCCTTTGTTCACTTAACTTACAGTTGAATAAATGTTATTATAAAGAAAGGCAATAAATACTCAAAATTCATCATTTCCTGATTATTTTACTACAATTTATCTATGTTCCTGAAGCTATCTACATGTATGCATATGATGGAAAGACACGGACGATGTATGATGCATCCGTATAATGGAGAGCTGCTGAACATCTCTGCCTAACTCTGTGCTCATCAACGTCACATTGGCAGCTTGAAACTGGCCATGGCGGGAATGTTGACACCATCGAAACTGGCAACCACCACAAATCAGGATCCGCCCTCTTCCTCAGAGAGCTCGCTGTTAGGCATTTATCAGCACACCACTGATGATACCTAATTCATAGCATTAGAATGAAGATTCAATAAAATAATATTAAATTAGATTAAGTAAAATCATGAAAGGCAGGATGATATACTTACTGCATATAGCTTACATAGTTAGAATGACTGCTTCTGACACCAGCTCCTCTACCTATCAACTGTGTGAACTCTGCAAGTTGCTTAACCTCTCTGTGCCTCTGTTTACTGTAAAGGGAGACAATATTGTTATCTGCCTCAAAGGATTACTGCTAGAAGTGAATGTATGAGCCCACATACAGCTCTTCTAATAGTGCCTGGATAGCGCTGACATTCATTAAATGCTAGTTATTGTTTCTGGAACATAGTGACTTGGGGCATTTGGTAACAACTCAGGGGCTCAGTTTCTCATCTGTAAAACAGAGGTAGGGATCCCACCTTTATCTGATGCTGTAACTGAGGAGACATTTTCTGCTGGAGTTAGTCCAATAGTGTACACAGTCCTGCGGGTACACTATTCCCTTTGAACTTTGTCTAGAGTTAGGTTCAAAGAATGGGAATGCAGGATCATGTGCTCAGTCACATACCATATGTAAAGGTTAGGAATCCCAGTCTCCTGGGGATGTGGATGGTGAGGACGGGGGCAGGAGATAAGACTAACCCATGTGTTTGTAGTAAAGCTGTTGCATAAGAAAGGTACCATTCTACGGCCTCAGCGCAGGACGCATCCTTGAAGACCATTCTAATCTTAGCTCTCAGAAAGCGTAGGCACAGAGGAGGCAACATCACATTTAGAGACATGATTTTAAATTGCAATCTCCTTAAGAAGAGAGACCATTTCTGCTTAAATCAATAAAGTCATGGTCAGTATGGGGACTCTGAAATCTCGTCTCTCGGGCATCTGTTTTGTTTGCTGTGCATTTGTCTAAGGGGATAATAGCTTTGGCCGAAGAATAAAATGGGTGTGACACATTCCATATGTTCCCACTCGCCTAATTATCAGCCCCATAGCATCTTAAAATGACAGCACCTGGGCCTTCTCCACAGGCCATTTCTGCATTTTGGCCAAGTCAGTCAAGGAGCCAGGATTTTTCATTAGCCATGGATGTCACTCCGGGTCATATAGATAGCCCCCCAACATTTGGAAGGGGCAGAACGTCAGCTCTTTCTTTTAAAAGGAGAGAGTCAGCCTTCAGGAAAAGGGAAGAAAGAACCAGTTAGGGAGTTCTCTTTAGGTGGAACATTCCCCATTATTCTAAAACTGAGCTAGTTGACTGCATTTTAAGAAAAGCCAATCATATGAGAATTCCAGAGGTGGAAACAGATACTCAGTAGAGTGTGGAGTGATGCAAAGAGCACTCTGCTAGGAAGTAAAAGCCTTATCTTGAATAAAAGGTTCTTATCCCGGCTTTAAAAACGAAATAGCTGTGCGATCTTGGGCAAGTCACTTCCCCTCTCTGGCTTCAGTTTCCCTATCTATGAAGTGAAGGTTTTGGGTAAGATAAAATTTAAGAACCTCTTATCTCTAAAATCTTATGATTTCATAGCAGCCTGACTGAAATGTTCAAGATGGAATTCCTATATGGGAAAGGAAATAATTCCTTTTTTTAATAGCCTTTATTTTTTTAGAGGAGTTTTAGGTTTGCGGAAAATTGAGCAGACAGTACAGAGAGTTCTCATACCCCTCTCCTCTCTCCAGCTTCTCCAATTACTTTTGTTACATTTATTACAATTGGTGAACCACTATTGCGACATTATCACTAAGTAAAGTCCATAGGGTACGTCAGAGATCACTCTGTTGTACAATCCTATGGATTTTGACAAATGCATAATGTCAAGTATACACCATTACCATATCATACAGAATGCCCTAAAATCTTTGAGATAACTCTTTCAACTTTGATAGTCTATGATTCCGAATATTTAAAAGAAACAAAGAAGCATCAAGTGGCACAAAAAACTGAGAAAAAAGTCATCAGTGGAACTCAGAAACATCCACATGACCATCCAGCAGAGGAGAAAGGGATCCAAAGGGTTTTGGTTTGTTTCTTGGAGCACCCTGATTCAGCCAGGCCTGAACCTGTTATTCTGAATTTTTCAATTATATGAGACAGCCACTCTCTCTCTCTCCTTAAGCCGCTTGGATCTGAGTTTCTGTCAAGTGCTCTGATAATAATCCTGTCTAAAATAAATTTAAGAATCAAACAAAAACAAAGACTATCTATGAAAGGAACAAAGAGAGGTAGAGAAACAAAAGAAAATACAGCAAAGTAGAGGGAATGATAGAAAATAAAAGAACATGGAAATACAGAATAGAAGCTTTTTTTTTTTTTAAGTGAGTCCCTGCTTCATCCGGGTCATCGTTGCTTTTTGGTTCTGTTTTTTAGTTGCTAGTCAGTGTATGGTTTGACGGGTAAATGCAAGTATTTTGGAGTCAAGTAGGTGTGGGTCTGCACCCCACTTCTCTCACTTCTGACTTTTGGCAAAGTATTTCACCTTCCTGAGCCTAAAACGGAGACAATATCTATTTCTCAGCGTTGGCATGAAGGTCAAATGCAACAGTGTTACAGAATCTCTTGGCACAGTGCCCTGCACACAGAAAGTGCTCACTAAATGGCACTGTTCTTATTTCTCACGTTTGAGATTCCATGCCTAATGTGGAAACTCTCTTTCCTGTGTTCCTGTGTTTCCTACCAGAAGATTTGGCATAATCCCATTCTTCTAAGGGTCCACGGTCTGCAGCAATGTCCGTTGGGAACCCTCTCTGGGCTGTCCTCACTGGCGCCTTAGGAGCCCTTAGTATAGATCCTGTCCTTGCAATGTCAAGGCCGGGTTTTCTCAACCTTGGCACTCTTGGCATTTGGGGCCAGATAATCCTGTGTTGTGTCCTGTGCACTGTAGGATCTTTAGCAGCATCCCTGGTTTCCACTCACTAGGTGCCAGCAGGACATCCTCGCCCCCAGTTGTCATATCCAAACATGTCTCCGGACATTGCCAGATATCCCTGGGGGGCAAAATTGCTCCCCATTAAGGACCCTGGATTCAACAATAGGTCTTTTTTTTCTATTTCCTGCCGTTGTGTCCTTTAAATCCACTCTGGGGCAATGGCTACCAACAGGTGGGAGCAGCAGGGGTGGCCCCAGGCAGGAGAAGAGTCTTATCATGGACACTGTTCCAAATAGTGCCAGCACAGTGGTAATAACAAGCAGATCAACTGTTGGCTTACTACTGCATTTACCTTCTCTACAGACAATGCACCCCTTTATTGCGGCCCCAGGGCCCCCCTGGCATGCCACTGCTTCTTCCCCTGCCCCTGTCACCCTTACATAACAAACACATCCTGCTGACACCTGAAGTCACTGCACACACCTCAGGATCAGTAACAAATAGGTCTAGTTTTAAGAAATTGAAAAAAACAAAAGTTTATTTTAGATACAAATTTCTCCTGCCCTCCCCGCCACCCCCCGCGCCCCCTGCCCCGGGTGTGGAGCCAGCTGCAGATTGGACCATTGGGAAGGACATAGGGCTGGACTAGCTGCTTCTGTCTCCTGGTGGGTTCCCTTCCTAGGGATTCCATATCAAAGCCCCACAACCGGGGTGGTGACAAACAAATGGAAAGCAATAGGATATATTGGAGTATATGAGGAAGCCACTTGGTGTAAAACTAATTCAGCCTGACCTTGTTTTTCCAAGAGGCCCTGACATGGCCGTTGAGCATGCGTTGTACATCTGCTTTAAGCATTTCCTATGTCCCAAAGACAAGACCAAATGCCCTTAACATAAAGATGCAACTTCCCCCCCATTGGGATTTCCTCAAGGATAAGCATCTCTCTAGGCTAGGAATTGATTGCTGCGCCCACCCTGTGACCACCCAGCTCGAGACAGCAGACCTGCTACCTGCTGTGCGAATCGCTGTGCCAGCTAGGCAATCTCACGACTGTTGTAAAAGGGACATTCCAATCCTATGTGATTCATGCTCTTTGACGCTATATAACCACTCTGTACCCCCACTTCTTTGGTGGCCTTCCTTCCTCAAGGAAGGAAGGCCCCAGGCTAGTCCTCAGATCTGGCTCATAATAAACTCACCCCAATTTTGATTTATGGATTGGCTATGGAGATTTTGCTCCTCAGTCAGGACAGCTGGCCCAGCCCCAGTGCCACACATTTTAGATGGCTCAGGCAGGAGTTCACTGCTCCCCCTGGCCTCTCTAAGTGGTCCCTTTAAAGGCCCTTTTGGGAGGTTTCAAATGACTAGCAGGTACCCTCGCACATCCCCTCACTGGGAGTGAGGATGGGGGGGGGGGGGGCGCTGGGGACGACGACGACGACTCAACTCATCAACAGCTCTCTTCAAACCCTGTTCTTTCATTTCCCCCGCTGGGTCCCTTTCAGCAGGGGTGAAGGCTTCAGCACCTCAACGCCATCCTTTTCGCAAGTCTTTCACGGAGATCTCACACAGGATGACGTTATGTGACATCTATTATTTTGGCGTTTCAGCCAAAAGCAGAACAAAATGGTTTCATCTTAACCATCTTTTACCCTACTATTATTCTCCAGACTGAGGCCTTCGGAAGGCAGGGATTGTCTTTCTCACCGGGGCAGCCCCAGTGTCTGGCTGCGGGTCTGACACCTGGTAGGGAGGTCTGTAAATGCTTCCCAGTGAATGAAGCTGTGGCCACTCTGCAGCCCTCTCTCCATTCGGATCCCTTTTCTTTGGCAGTGTTTTAGACTGCTTTCATTAAATCCCTAACAGCAACCTTTGATAATGGAGGCGGGCGCCGAAAAGTGAGATGTAAGTGAACTTCTGTGCACCTTCTGAAAGGAGGCCTCTGGTTTCCGCGGGTGGCTTGCGAAGGCAGCGAGCGAGGCGCCACGGACGCGACGCGCTCGGCACCACGTGGCTTCCCGGGCTCCGGCCGGCGCCGCCGCCTTTGAGCTCCCGCTGGCGGCTGCGGAGCGCTCTGCAGGGGCTGCTCCTGGCAGCGGACGCCGGGCACAGAGTTCTGACACGCAGCGGGATCGTCTGGGATCTCTGGGAGTAGCGGGGAGGTTTTCATCTGCTGCTGAGTTCAAAGGCGGAGGGGAAGCTTTCAGGGTTGACACGTCGGTCCAAAACACCGCCGGCGTTCACCAGGCCTAGGCAGGCGGTCTGCTTTGCCGATGCGCCGGGGAAGGCTGCTTCAGGGCGTCCAAAGAAAACACTGCTCATAACCGGCGCCTGCACGCTGCTCTCGGGCCAAAAATATGCTACGGAACAGAAGCACATGAATAGACCTTTCAGATTCCAAAACAGTTCATTATTATTTTACTGGTTGCTTGTAGAGGAAGATAAAGGCATTTGGGGAAATAAATTTTGGCATGAGAGGTATTTTTTCTAAAATAATTGACATTATATTATATAATAGAAGTAGCATCTGATCGATGCAAATGCTTCGAACAACCCAGATGTGAGTAAAGTAGAAAGCACATATTGCCATCCCCTCCCTCACCCCCAGCTTCACTCCCTAAAGGTACTCACTGCTGACAGTTTGCTGAATTTTCTTTCGTAATAATCATAATGATAGCCAAAAATGGATCAAGGACTCATTTTTGTGTCAAGCACTGTGCAAAATGCTTTACATAGACTGTTTCATATAATCCTCATATCCTTTCTCTGTGATGGATACGTTTACGACCCCTGCTTTGCAGACGTAAAAACCAAGGCTTAGAGAAGGCGCGTAACTTGCCTAAGGGTGCACAGCTTTCTGCACATTTTTCTCATACATTTACGAACATATATTATGTGAGTGCATATGTATGTGTTTAGGTATATTTTCTATTAAGATTAAGTAGAACATGATGTTGTAAAACTTGCCTTTTGCAAGGAATATATTATGGTCACCTTTATATCAAGATTTATGATTCTGCCTCATTGCACTTTGCAAGGCAATCTCTCTAATCCTCAGTTTTGCTGTTCTTACCAACATGAAAGTTAGCCTATGTATGTAAAGTACCTGGGCCACATAGTAGGTGCCGAAGAAATTACAGCTATTAATATCACAATTAGCATTGCTGGTTAATGTTCAGGTGAACCACCCTTAAAGGAGGTGTTTTTCGTTTGTTTTAATTTAGTGTGATTGTCCTAATGCAACTAAAATCTACTGAATTTAAACAGCCTGCCAGTTCTCTCTGGGGCTTTTATGTTAAGGGTTTGGCTGTTGTGGGCTCAGAAAGAAAAGGGAAAAAATAGCTGGGAATGAATGTTTAAGGAATCATCTAATGAGGCCGAGAGAACCAAACAGAGAATGCAAAACGAGTGAAACCCCAGGAAGAAACCTGACAAAGGGATATCAATCTGAAGGCTTTCGTGTCATCCAACCATCCGTCTGGCCTCTTGAGATCAACTCCTGGGTCTAGATGAGGTCTGCTCAGAACCCATCACCTGGTGAGCCTGTAATGAGAGCCTCCCTCACAGAGCTCAATTACCAACCTGGAATAATATGGACGTGCTTATTTTTTGTCACATCTTTAAGGTGCCACTCCTTCATAAACGAGTGATTTGCAGTTGGCCTCAAGGGCAGAGGTTGCAAATTGAAACCACTGATTTATAAATTCCAATGGAGCTTCCCTCCATTACAAGGGATAGTGACTCTGGATGCTTCTATGTAGAAAACAGATTTGATATCTCTTGCTGATTTCTTCCTGTGTCTGCTGAAACAAAACAGTAAACTGAGAATCCATTGAAATCATAGTTTCATTCAACAAACATTTATTGACCACCTACTGTGTGCCAGACACTGTCCCAGGCATTGGGATATCAGTGAACAAAATAGAAAAAAAGAAACACTCTTGGAGTGTCCATTCTAGTGGTCTGAACTTCAAATGGCCCAGGAAAACCACAATTCCTGATGATCTGTTTTCAGGAACACAGCAACCCTTCTGTGACATACATGGTAATTTAATAAAAATAATAATTCCTTATGCTTATTTAACCAGTATGAATTGCTGCATGATCCCTGGGTTAGTATTGATGCTATGTCTGTATTTTTGAAATTGAATTAGGACCAGCTCACAGCCCTACATATCAAGATTAGGAGGGAGTCTGGTATCTGTCTCTCGAGGTGCTCTCTCTGATTTGGCATGTCAGGATTCCTAAGAGGACCTCAGAACCCGAGGAAGTTGGCTCAACTTCCAACAGGAAGGATCCTGATTTCTCAGTCCAGGGCTTACCAGGGCCGCTAATATTCCAAGCTACTTAATGTCATCAGAAACAAGTTACCCACTATAGGTGTGACCCAAAATATGCAACCATCTGTGTAGTGTGGGCACGAACCAATCAGAAGACAAGCCAGCTGTTGTGCTGGTGCAGGGTCCTGGGACCCCCACCGTATCTGGCATTAACCTTTGATCACTACATCATGGGATATTGGAGTGAGGCAGCCAGGTGAGAGTAGTCAGGGTAGAGAGGACACTTGAGGGGAGGGGGGATTGAGGCAATAGCTATTGATCACTCATGACAACAGTATTTCAGTATGTTGACTACCAATATAGCCACATCTGCGTGTACAGGTAAATCGCCGTGCTCATGGCCTGTCTGTCAAGTGGGGCTGCTGACTGTGGGAGTGGGTTCTTGCTCATTCAATCGCATGCCCTAGACAGTGGGTCCTTTGAAGAAAAGTGGGTCGTGTCTCTTCCTTTCCTTGGGTGCCAGCCTCACCCAAGGAACCCTTCACTCCGCTCCACAGTCTTTACCTAGTCCTCATGGACGTCTTTGCAGACATCATCCCATGAGGTCATCCTTCCTCAAAGAGGCTGCGTCTGTGTGGGCTCAGCAGGAATTTGCCCCTGCTGGAAATGACAGCACTTGCCCCCCTGTCTTTCCCAGAGGGAACTTCCCAGAGTGCCCCTTGAGCTTTTGGATATAAAAGGCTGATTTCACCCTCCTTTCTAGGCAATGGCATTGACCCCACCTCTTCTAAGAATGGCCACCCCAAAACCCCTGACACACAGGTTGTGCATATCCACTACGTATATACACACACTCTTTGAAGAAAACTATCTGTATTATAGTGGTTCTCAAACTTCAGTGTGCGCAGGGTCATCTGAGAAAACAGTTAAAATGCAGGTTTCCAGGGGTCCGCCCTCAGAGATTCTAGTTAATTAGGTATCCAGTGGGACACAGATATTTGTATTTTAAACAAGATATCCTCTCAACAGGTGGATCTGATGCAGATAGTCAGAAGGCAAGGACCTCAGCCCCATTTATAAATCACTTGTATTTTACAAAGCAATGACAGAGGTATTTCCTTCTCCAAAGTCCTAATGCTGAACAGAAAAATAAATTATGAACTATAACTTTGGTTGTTATACCTCAGCCTATTAGTTTCCTTTAAGTTGTCTATGGCAAACATGCCCAGAGATTCATTTTGAGATTGGGGGTTATTGCAAGGATACAAGGGAGTTAGAGGTAGCGTGGTGTATTTCCCCAGCCGTCCAGTCTCTGTCTCCCAGCGCTTCTTTGATTGGAGACTTGAGGCTCAGGAGATACCTTAGTCAAGTACCCATCTTCACATCTGTTCATTTAGAATATGTATTTCCCACGAAAAAGGATATGATTGGTCAGCTTTCCAGCATGCAGTGTGAAATGCCTCTTCTGAACAGTTTCATGCCCCACATAGCCTTGAAGGGTGGAGTTGCTAATGTTCGGAGATGTCACCATCCAGTGGTGACAATGGGACATGGCTCAAGACATGAGCTGATTTTTCCAATCATCCAACAGCTCATGGAAGAAAGCGCCTTATGGGAATGTTTTACTCAGACGGAGCTAAAGACAAAGCAGTTTCTTGAAGGTTCATGGAGGCCTCTTGACTTCTCGACATGCACTTCCATTGACTGGGAGCATGTGGCATACACATACAATGGAATACCATTAATTCTTTAAAAAGAAGGAAATTCTGCAGTGTGTGACAACGTGGGTGGACCTTGAGGACATTATACTAAGTGAAATAGCCAATCACAGAAAGACAGGTATTGAATGATTCCACTTATATGAAGTCTAAAATAGTCAAATTCATAAAATCAAAGACTGGAATGGTGGTTATCAGGGGCTAGAAGGAGAGGGAAATGGGGAGTAATTTATCAGTAGGCATAAAGTTTCAGTTAAGTAAGATGAACCAGCTCCAGAGAGCTGCGGTACAACATTGTACCAGTAGTCAATAATAATGCATTGTACACTTGCAATTTCTTAAGAGGATAGATCTCGTATTAAGCGTTCTTACCAAAATAGAATAAAATAAAGGGGGCTTTTCATACCTGAACCTTACTTTCCCTCATGTTGAATGTTCGCTTCCTCACTCAATTCTCAGCCCAGAACTTCAAAATTCATTCCGTGTGACTGACAAAAAAAATTCTCTTCATTAAGTTATTTCATTCCCCTTCTTCCACTCCGATTTTTTTTGTTTCATTTTGAAAACATATATATGTATGTATGCGTGTTACTTTTTCAAGGCTTCTGGGTCAATTGAACACAGGATTTGACCTCCCAGGGCCTATAGAGAAGACAAAAAAGATATTTTTTTATACTGCTGAAACCATAACTGTGAAGGAAAGCAAAATAAAGGAACTAGGAGCAGAGCAAAAATTGGGGGGAAGTTGTAAAAGGTAAAGGGAAACAGAATTTGCTGAATGGAGAAAAGAGTAGAGGGAAAGCACTGGAATAAAGAGTAATCCTTCCCGGGGGACAAGAGAAGCTTGGGAGCAGGAGGCCACAGGGGAGGGCAGTTTGGGGACCGTCACTGGGATTAAGAGCAGTGTTTGGTTATCTGCTGCTGTGCTACAAACTACCAAAAATTTAAAACAACGACAATATTTATACTGCTTGTAAATCTGCTATTTAGGCAGAATTCAGTGGGGACAGCTTGTGTCTGCTCCTCTCAGCAGTGGAGTAATTCAGAGGTGAGGGCTGGACAACCACAGGTTTCTTGGGCGTCTCTATCTCTATATGGTTTCTCCAGATGGTCTCTCCAGTGTAGTGGCTTCGAAGCAGCTGGACTTCTTGTATGGCAGCTCAGTGCTCCAAAAGGACTTGTCACAAGAAAGAGCCAGGCAGAGATTGAATTGCCTTTATGACTGAGCTTTGGAAGTCATATAGCATCACTTGCACTATAGACAGACCCTCCCCTATTCGAGGAGAGGGAACAAAGACCCCACCTCTTGATGGAACAGTGTCAGCATCACGTTATAAGAAGAGTATATGAGATAGGATATATTCGTGTGGCCATCTTTGGAAAACACAAACTGGCACAAATTGCATTTAGACCAGCTGAACCGGAAAACTGAAAACGGTGAAGAGAAGGATCAAGAAGAACAAACACAACGACTGACCCAAAAAGGAACAAAAAAATCAGGGAACACAAATTTAATTTTTTAATAAAAACTAATTTAGGATCATCAAAATTATTTGAGAATATTTTACATCCATAAAATAATATAGGCTGCTATGGAAAAAGAATACACAGAATAAAAGAATCTGACCAAAATAGCCAAAATTAAATACTGAATGGACTGACTGAGTACTAGAACTGATGGAGCTGAGGACTGAGACAGCAACCTAGAAGGTAATCTTGAATAAAATCTCTAGGATGTAGAGCAAAGAGGTGAAAAACATGTTTTTTAAAAAAGTTAAAGTTGGTCTTTACCCAAAAGAGTTGAAAACTTATGTGCATGCAAAACTTGCACACGGATGTTTATAGCAGCTTTATTTATAATTGCCAAAACTTGGAAGCACTCAAGATGTCCTTCGGTAAGTGAATGGATAAATAAACTGTGGTACACCCGGGGACTGGAATAGTCTTCAGCACTAAAAAGAAATGAGCTATCAAGCCATGAAAAGACTTGGAGGAAACTTAAATGCATATTACTAGTGAAAGAAGCAAATCTGAAAGGAAACATACCATGTTATTCCAATGAGATGACATTCTGGAAAAGGCAAAACTATGGAGACATTAAAAAGAGGAGTGGTTGCCAGGGGCTGGGGGATGGGAGTAGAGCACAGAGGATCTTTAGGGCAGTGAAAATACTCTGTAGGCTATTATAATGACGGATACATGTCATTATACATTTGTCCAAACGTCCAACACCAAGAGTGAACCATAAGATAACTATGGATTTGGGTTATTATGATGTGTCAATATGGGTCCATCCTTGGTAAAAAATGTGCCATTCTGGTGAGTGATGTTGATAATGGGAGAGGCTATGCAAAAAAAAAGTGACGGGACATGGAAGATAAGTCCACGGGGTCCCAGCTTCTGTGTACTAGGACAGTCAGAATAGATTGCAGAGACAACAGAGAGGAGGAAATAACCTCCCCAAATAGAAGAAAACGTCCTCAAGAGGAAGAAAGGCGTGATCCTTTGGAAGCCTAAAAGGCCCCTGAATGCTGAATAGGATGAATAAAAAGAGGCTCATGAGTAGAAATATACTATTAAAAGTCTCAGAATTCTAAGGATAAAATGAAAAGAAAAAAATTCTTCAAGCAATATCCATATTCTTTGCTACCAGAAAGATAAAACAGGTTCCCTAAAAAAAAAAAAGACCCACACTGGCACTGGAATCCTCCTCAGCAAGCATGGGTCCCAGAAGTCAGTGCTGTAATGTTTTCTGATCATGAATGAAAATGTTTCAGTCCTAATTTCTATACCCAGCCAACACGAAGGCAGGCAACATGAAGATATATCATAAGATTTAAAAATAAGATTCTAGGAGCCGGCCCTGTGACCAAGTGGAAGTTCACAGGCTTGGCTTTGGTGGCCCGGATTTCACCGGTTCAGATCCTGGGTACGGACATGGCACCGTTCATCAGGCCACGCTGAGGTGGCGTCCCGCATCGCTCAACCAGAGTGATCTAAAACTAGAATATACAACTATGTACTGGGGGGCTTTGGGGAGAAGCAGAAAGAAAGAAAATAAATTAATTAAAAAATAAATAAAAATAATATTCTAAAAGAGGTGCTCAACTACAATGAGAAACTCCAATGCATACACCAGAATGGTTAAAATAAAAAAGACAAGTATTTTGGAAAACGTGGAGCAATGGGAACTCTTATACGTTGTTGGTGGGTGTATAAGATGGTGCAACCACTATGGAAAAACTGTGGCAGCTTCTTATAAAGTTCAACATGTACTTACGCCATAACCTAGCAAGTGGCACTCCTAAGTATACGCACAAAAAAAGTGAAAGGATATGGGCACGAAAAGACTTGAACACGAAGGCTCATAGTAGCTTTGTTCATAATGGCCCAAATCTTGGAAAAATCAAATTGCCCATCAACAGAAAAATGGAAAAACAGATTTTGGTGTATTCATGAAATGAAGCTCATCCACAGAAAAGAACAAACTACTGATACTTACAACAACATGGATAAATCTCAAAAACATTATGTTGAGCAAAAGAAGCCAGATACAAAAGAGTACATAGGTCTGGATCTACTTAAATGAAATTGTAGAACAGGTCAAAATGAGCTATGAAATCAGAATAGTGGTTACCTATGTGGGGGAGGCAGGACAATTGACTAGAAAGAAGCATGGAGGAGCTTTCTGGAGTGATAGGAATGTTGTATATCTTGATCTTGGTAGTGTATACATATGTAAAAAGTCATCAAGCTATACATTTAAGATTTATGCATTTTCCTTTATGTAAATTATACCTCCATAAAACACTGTTAAAATAAAAAAAATTAGGAGAAAAAATTCACTGGTTTTAATGATTGGGTGTAAAAAGGGAGAGAGATGGGAGAGCTGAGGTTGACACTCAAGGATGATTCTTAGGAATCTTCGGTGCTATCAGCTCAGACAGAGGATGAAGGGCCATGAGCTAGGGTCTCAGAGCTGGAGTTCTCAGTCAATAGCAAAGGATGGCAGGGTGGGCTTTGTTGCAAGTAACTTCCTACCACCAAGAGCTACCAAAGTTGTAAATGGTTTGTTTTAATATTTTTAAATCAGCAAGTGTGGATTTTAGATTATTCCTATAATGAGGGCATTCTAACATACTTACGTTCCAACTTACAATCTCCAGCGGGAAATCCAGGGGTGAGGTATAGCCAGCACAACAGGAACAGGCATCACCTGCAGCTTATCTATGCCGCAGCGACCTGCTGGGGAGATTAAGTACTCACACACTTACAGGAAACCTTGACTGTGCAATAAAATAAACCAAGGTACAGAACAACAAAGTAATTGAAAAGGGAGACATTCTGCAAAATGAAAAGGAAATTCAAGAAAGAAGATAGGGTAAGGTAAAAAAAAAAAAAAAAAAAAAAAAAAAAAGCAGTAGTGGTTAAGCAGGACCCAGGAGAAGAGAAGAAAACTAAAAAGCAATGAAGGAAGATGCCCTTGAACAGTGATGCTCAAGACCTCTCCTGCCAAGTGGCTGAAGTTTAAAGGCACAAGGTTACATTTCCTTCTCCGTGGATCTAGGATGACAAATTGGCTTTGTGGCAAATAGTAATTACATAATTGTAATATTATAGTAGTTTTCTTAAGTTTAAATCTTAGACTCAATCCTTAGATGAATAAGGAAAGAATTATAATCTTGCCAGTAAAAAAATAAGAACAATGAAAATTGGAAAGCAAAAAGGAGACGAGAACTGGATGGAAATGTTAATGTCCTAGTTTCCACTCCTTTCACAGAGGAGTGTCAATAGATAACTGTCTAAATTTCAAAAATAAACTGAGGTTTAATTATATTACTTTAGATCATAAAGATCACCATTATAAGAATTTAAAATAATAGTAACGGGGGAAGGAAGAGTGGTAGGCACACAGGCAATAGAGAAGCAGCACTGAGTTCTTCAGTAACTCATGGCAGCAAGGTCACAGATGCCCTCTAGGGCTGATGAAACAAGACAGGAGTACACTCTCTGAAACAAATGTTAACTACTTGTAGAGCTTAAGAATCGTTAAAAAAACCGGTCATCTCTAGGAGTGAGTGATGGATTCAGGGTGGGAATGGACATTGGAAATGTTAACTTTTTAGTCCCTTCTGGATGGCTAGAATTGGGAACAGGATGGGGCAGATATTGCCTTTATTTTTTGTGTAGAGTGGCTGATGGGAGACGCAAAAGCCTCCCCCACTTGTCCCCCAAACTTCTCCTTGGTCTCTTCCACGCCTGCCCTTTTCCTTTGCTTTAGCTTTCGTGAAGCTTGTCAGGATTCAAGCCACCAGGTTCCTATGTGACTACCCTGAGATCACAAATGAGAACTACCTACGGGAGGAGTTACAGCCACCGAAGGCTGAAGGCTGACTGTTGCCTTACCGTGCTGCTCCGGACAATCCTCGTTGGGGATGCCAGCTAGGACCAGAATGAGGCCAACTCGTACCACTATCGTTCTAAGGAATTAGCTTAAAAATGTACAGCTAACAGAAATTTAAGGATAACCAAAGCACTAACGTTGGCAAGGAACTTCCATCTCTGTGCCCTCCTGCTCCCTCCCTTTCCCCACCTCAAACACACACACACTTAGGCCACAGAGGCCACACACACCTTCCTCTCAAGAAGGTTCCCAACCCTATGGGGTAAGGAGGTACATTTGGAAATATGTGGGCATTATTTTGGTCATTAAATAACGGATCCACAGTCTAAGGCTGTTAAAGATCTTACAACGTCTAAGATGATTCAACCAAGAACTAACCTGCCCAACGTAAAATGGTGATCATTAAGAAACAGTTCACTAGGGTGACACTCCTGCCTCGCTGTCCCCCTCCTTCCCAGCCCCAAGGAAGGAGTGACTTCTCTAATTGGTGGCTTTGGGAGAAGGAGTGAGCAGGGAAGCTCGGGCCCTGCCAGGATCTGTTCTCTTGGGGATCTGCCAGCCTGAAAAGAAGGTGAATTTTGGGCTGCCCTTCATTGGGTGGTAGTCTGCCCAGCAGGCTCTGCCCTCGTGGGAAGACCTGGAATCTATCCACACTAGAGCCTGGCCAGGAAAATCTGTCAATTCCAGTGGAATGTCAGCAAGCCCTTTGGGACACAGTCCTGAGTCGTGGTCTATAGTCACCTTTATTGATAATAGAGATGACTTTTTTTTTTTGAGGAAGATCAGCCCTGAGCTAACATCTACCATCAATCCTCCTCTTTTTGCTGAGGAAGACTGGCCCTGAGCTAACATCCGTGCCCATCTTCCTCTACTTTATACATGCGACGCCTACCACAGCATGGTGTGCCAAGCGGTACCATGTCCGTACCCGGGATCCGAACTGGCGAACCCTGGGCCGCCAAAGCGTAACGTGTGCACTTAACCACTGTGCCACCAGGCCAGTCCAGTGATGACATTTTTATCTCCATTTCTCTGTCTCCTGTATCTTATTTCCCAATTGTTTTGAACTGAGAAGGGAATCAAGGAGTGCTATTTATTGGCTCCAAGATTTAAAAAAAAAATGTTTGAGAGACTTAAGAGAAAATACTGTGGGGTATAAATGTCAATAGTTTTTAGATTTTCCAGAGATTTGAAATTTAAAAATGTCCACCACTTGGAATGATTTATGCTATTCAGATGGATTTCCAGATATTGAAACGGTATTTTTATTTTTAAAATTATACCTAGTCTAACTCTAAAACAGACTTGAGGCTGCTTTCTTTAAAATGCATACAATTGCACAAGAATTTCTTTCTTGCTTGAAAATATAATAGAGTAGGAAAATTGAGGTCCAACAACAGAATACAGCTAATGAAGTGTTAGTACACTGAAATTCATGCTCTCCAGTCTTGCACAAATGTTAAAGATAGGCAGCAAATTAAGTGCTAAACTTCCAGGTAGCCAAAGCAAAAAGGAAAAGACAATTATTCTCAAGACTGATTTTGCCCATTGAATATAAGATTAAACTACATTTTAACTGATTTTACACACACACATACACACAAATACTGTATATCTATCTATGTATGGATATATGTATATGGATATGTGTATATATGTGTGTATATATGCATAGATATATATACCAGTGTACCAGTTGTTCAGCAGAAAGTCAGAACTACTGGCACTGATGTCTGAGAGAACTTTCTCCAGGAGTCCTCATAGAGGGAATGTTGGCTGATATAATGGAGATATCTCCAACATCTCTAAAGAAAATGTAATAGCAAATTACTTTCAGCTGTTTCTTATGGCTTCCTTCAATGCAAGCCATGAGTATTATGCCAAAACATAATTTAATAAAAGGCCTCCTTCAGGGACCAAGACAATCCAAGAAAACTGCTCTCTGATGGCCTGGCTTGATGCCCAAACTTACAATTCAGTTTGTTTCACCATTTATGAATAGGTTTGAATAGCAGCTATTATCTCACGTATATGACAAATGTTCAAATTCTATACTGCCAACACTCCATCATCCATGCAAGGACGTAAATCATTCGAAATCTGAGACCCTTTTTTTTTTGTTAAAATGCACTGGAAAATCTAAATGCTTTTTGACTTTGGATTATACGGCTTGGATTTTTTCCGACAGTAACAACGTACTTCCTCTGTTATCTTTTCCTGGGTAGTGTATCTTCTCTGATCTTCAGAGTATGAACTCATCACACAGCATACAAGAATGTCCGCTGAGGTGAAACAATAAATCATTATCACTTCCTATTTGTATTTAGGGGGAGAAAAGGAAGGAAGGGAGGGAGGGAGGGAAAGAGGAGGTATATATAAATCAATCAATCAATCAATCAATAAATAAATAAATAAAAACTTTCCCCTCACTCAGTATCCAAATGACCATATGCATGTGTGGTATAGGAGGTACTCTGAGAGAGTTCCACAATGCTTTGAGGTTGAAAAAGTACTCTTTTGGGGGTTCCTCTGCTGTCTTGGACGACTCTTGTGCATCAATTCAAAATCCTCTTGGCCCCCTAAGGTGTAAGAAGTGAGCTCCATCACTGCTGTGCATCCTGTCAGCACTGACATAGCCCTCACTGTGGATCTCTCTTTCTGTTCCTTGGGAACCTCCTCTGCACAATCCAGAAAAGCAGGTATATTCATGCCCACGAAGCCAGACTTGACCAATGCAGGACAGGAGCTGATGGCTAAATGCTTCTCTTTTGTCCTGCAGGCACGCAGCTCTGAAATGAACTCTGTGTCTTCCCACAAGGTCCCAGTGAGATGAAGCACCAACCTTCCTTAGCCAGGGGAGTGGGAGGGGCAGCTTGGTAAGGGATTCTTGTACTGGTTTTCCCTCCTTCTCTGTTTCACTCCCCATCCTGCATCAGTGCTCCCTAGGATCACAACCCAAATGAACCAGCTGCAAGCAAGACTTTGAACCACGCTCTGCTTTTGGGGGAACCCAGCTAAGACATCTGCTTCTAGCATATTTTACTGTGTTCCCACTTATGCGGATTTACAGATTTTGTCCTTAATTTTAATAAAATTAACCTTCATCTAATGAATAATGACTTTAAATGATTCCTGCAGCAAAGCTACTGATTGAAAACAAACCAAGAACGCAAACACAAGACAATAAGAAAATAACAAAGCTGAATCTTCTCTTACTTACAGGATGAATTCTTCATTAGCTGCAGAAAAGAATAAATAATATTTTAGCCTTAATATTAAATTAAAACAAATAATTTAAAATATTTTTATATTTATATCATTCTTTTAAAATTTCATTTTAGGTATATGTTTTATAAGGTACATAATATGAGTAGAGTAGTCCATATATACTTTACAAATAAATAACTGCACATATATTGGAAGCACGTGCTCAAAATTTTTTGCTGATAGGATGAGAGATCAAAAAAGTCTGAAGAGCCCTAATCTAAATAAATTCAAATGAGTTTGCCTTTCCAGTTTCCTTATCAGCCTTGGTCGAGGGTGATAGGAGGTGAGCAGAGCTGAGTGGTCTGTAGTTTGCCCTCAATAATCCACAGTGATGATCAGACCAAATTCATTGATAGAGAGACAAATAATTTCTCTTCTATTTTTATAAAGGCTTTACTTTTTTTAGAATAACTTTAAGTTCACAGAAAAATTGAGAGGAAAGTACAGAGATTTCCCACTTCCCCCCTACCCCGACACATATATAGCCTTTCCCATTATCAACATCCCCCACCAGAGTGGTACATTTGTTACAACTGATAAACCCACACCGAGACGACATAATTGCCCAGAGTCCGCAGGTTACCTTAGGTTCACTCTTCACGTTGTTCAATGTACAATGACATGCATCCATCGTGACAGCATCAGAGCATTTTGATGCTCTGGTCTAAAAATCTTCTGTGCTCTGATTTTCTCTTATTTTTCATATCTTAGAAAAGATTTTTAAAATTCAAAGTTAATACAGTAAATTTAAACTCACATATATGCAACATCTTTCTATCTTAATCCCTTAAAAAAAGAGAGAGAAAGAAAGATGTACCATCCTGGGAATTTCTTCATGAATTTTATTCAGAATAAATATTACATTTCAAATGATTGTTGGCATCAAATGCTGATTTTAGGACATATTATCACTGTTTTTTGAATGATCTCTGTTTTTGTTTTTGTCCAGTGTTCTAGATAATTGGGATTTGTTAATCCATAGAAACTATGTTAACCTGGGCTCGATCCGAGCTAAAGAATTAGATATAAAGGGAACCACACCAAAGCTTTAATGCCAAAGCTAATAGGAGAATTATTTTCAGCTATCAATAAAAAAGTTAATCAATTATTGTCTAGAGTCATCGAAAGCTAAAGCTTCTTGCTTTACAAAGTAGTTCAACATTTTCCAGATTTCGTTCATTAGTGTATCATCTCCATGATTGTGACCAATTTCCATCCATCTATTAAGACTTTCATTCTCACTTTTTTAGCTTTAATATGTTTATTTGAAAAAGAAACTTGTGCTTCCATAAATGGAAAACAAGTATCACCTGATACAAATTGAAAGTAACCGTAAAATTTTTTTTAAAAATTACAACTAAATTAAAAAAAAATGTGTCCATGTAACTTTAGCATTACCTTTGCTAGATGAAAGGTAAAAACATAAACCATTTGGAGACTAATACAAAATAATATCTTCAGGACTTGGGAGTAGGCAAAAGTTTTTTAGGTCACAGAAAGCAAAATCAGAAAGAAAAACTTGATAAGTTGGACTTCCCTAAAATTAAAAATTTCTGCTCATCAAAGCCTCCATAAAGAAAATGCCTAAGCAAGCTACAGACTGGGAGAAAATGTTAGCAAAACATCTACCCAACTAAGGACTTCTATCTCGGGTATGCAAAGAATTCCTACAATTCAATTATAGAAGACAATTGAGCCGATTTAAAAAGCGCAAAAGCAATGCTTCATAAAGAAGATCCAAGAATGGGCAATAAGTACATGGAATCAGTGAATGGTTTATTCATTCACTGACTATTAAATATGTGCTAGGTGAATAAGACAACAACTGTGCTGCCGAGGGCCTCATTGTTGGTCAGGAAGGCATTAAACAGACTCCTACAATCCAGCGTGAGGGTACCATTATAGAGAAAAACTCCTGGATAGCTTTTCATGTTCACATACATACATACACATCTATCTGCACATATACATGTGTATACATATATATATTATACATTACTAATATATATAATATATATTATGTATTCACAGACTTAAGTATAGGTTTATTTTATGAAGATTTTTGAATGCGGCCAGGGATAAGGGCTCTTTATGCATTCCTTAGACATTTATTCAGCATTTCTTGGGCACATTAACTAACCCCAAATAAGTATGTGCTAAGTCATGTAAGGAAACAAAATATTAATATATTTGTATGATTCCATTTATATGAGGTTCAAGAACAGGAAAAAATAATCTAGGGCATAGAAATAAAAATACTGGTTATCTTTGTTTTGACTGAGATGGATTTCTGGGGAATGGTCTTTGGTGCGAGAATGTTCTAAATATCTTGACTTGGATGATTACACACACTTGATTATTTGTGTCTGTGGTAGTAAGTTATACCTCAATAAAAAGTTTTAAAAGATACATCAGACCTGCTCCTGCCCTCAGGAATACTATAATCTAGTTGAAAAAGTAAGGTGTGAGAAACAAACTACAATAGAAGGCAAGATATGTTAAAAGTGGTGGATTTAGGGCACAGTAAGGCCAAGGGGTTAGAAGCATAGGCTTCCACATCAGGAGGTCTTGGGTTTGAAACCTGCTCCTTATCTGCCAGCTTCATGAACTTGGGCCAGTCTCTTCATTTCTAGAAGTTCGCTTCCATGAACCCATTTGTTGCCCTGCTCTATAAAATGTGAATCATGGTGCTGCTGGCCAGGATCGTAGTGAGGACCGGATGAAATCCCTTATGACAGCACTTGGCATAGTGCCTGGCACACAGCTGAGTTCAGCAAGTTTCATCTCATATTACAATTATTCCTAAAACTCTCTCAATATGGTAAGTATAAATTCTCACAGCCACAGTCATCCACAAGCCTCAGGTGGACCTTTCTTTCTTTCTTGGTCCGCAGTGCAGCTTAATCTCTGTTGAGCCCTTGTTCTGCCATGTGGCGGAAAACAGAATCTCAGTCCCAGGTTTTCTCAGTCATTTCAGGTTAAAGCCCAGTCACTTCATTATTTCTGCCTCCCAGATCAGGGAGTGGATTGGCTTGTGTCACAGCACTGGGGAAGTGGCTGGTCCATGCTGACATCCGATGTCATCTAACTCCTTCCATCAGAATCCTGTCCTGAAGAGCCCAGCGATGTCACCCCTCCAAACTGGCCCTCACCAAGAGCATTGGGTTCACACCATGACCCCAGGCTCCAGCCATCTATTGGATGCATGATCACCACGTGGAAAGATGTAGGCACGTTTTAGCTTGGCAGGAGCTAAGTGCTCTCATCATTTAAAATAGACAGTAGACATTCAGGAGTAATTTTAGGGAAATGCAAGTTCCTGCGAAGCATCAAACCAGGTGCTCGTCAGTGGAGACACATCACTGATCTCAGTCCTCAATTGCTGTTTTACCCCCTACCTTTGCCATTGATCTCTCTCTGGATGCCCAGTGATTCCGTCCTCCAAAACCAGCTACCAAGAGTCTTAAGAATAAAGAGAAAAGTCAAAAGCGGGATGAGCACATCACCAAAGAGCTTCATTTCCCACATGACGGAATCAAAAGAATGAATGGAGCATGGCAGATATGAGGAGGTAAGGAAAGGGGATGGTAATGACAACAGCAATAAAAGTTATATTTATTATATGGCAGCTACTGTGCTGAGAAGTTTTCTTTTTTTCTTAGTAATGGAAAAATTTTTACCTTTTGGTATTGTCTCATATCGTTTCTATTTTTTTTCCTTTAACAGGAAACCTCAGCAGATGGGGGAGGAAATATTGTGCTTCTCCCGGCAGCAATCAGCCCTGGTGCCACCTGGTCCAAAGCAGGTACATTGCTACCTCGGTCAAGAAGTTCTCATACATTAGCTAAATGAATCCTCACAATGGCCAAATGAGATTGTTCTATAATCATCTCCACTTTAAAGGTGAGAGCATAGAGGACTCTACGTGAGAGAGAAATACACTGTTCCTGTCTAAGCCGCCATTGTTTGGGGCTCTGCATCTCACACTCAAATCTAATACTGTCTCATACAGTAATTGGCTGTCTTGTTTTTGCTACCTAGGCCCGTCTCCTCCTTTATCCCCATCGTGTTTATGATGCTATTGTTACTCAGTGCACAGGTGGACAGCAGTCACAGAAAGAGCACACTCAGCTGGGATATTTTAAAAAAATTAATAGATTGTATTTTTAGAACCGTTTTAGGTTCACAGCTAAATTGGGTGGAAAGTATAGAGAATTCCTGTATACATCCTGCCCTCACAGACCCACAGCCTCCCTGACTATCAACATCCCAACACGAGAGTAGTACCTTTGTTACAGCTGATGAACCACATTGGCACATCATTATTACCCAAAGTCCATAGTTCGTTCACATTAGGCTTCACTCTTGGTGTCGTCCATTTCACGGGTTTGTAAAAATGTATAATAATGTGTATTCCCCCATTATAGTGTCATGCAGAGTAGTCTCTCTGCCCTGAAAATCCTCTGTGCTCCACCTATTCACCCCTCTCCCTTCCCCTTAACCTCTGGCAACCACTGATCTTTCTACTGACTCCATAGTTCTGCCTTTTCCAGAATGTCATATAATTAGAATCATTGGCTGGGATTTTCAAAGAGACTTTAATGAGCAACTACTTACAGAGGTGTGGGCAGGGTTAAAGGGGATAGCAAGTCTCCAGTGACCAGTGACTTGAGGAGCCATTACTACCCCCACATCTGAAGATGTGACCAGACCCTGGCTGAGAGCTGGTACCACGGAGAGGGACTGTCCCAGGGAGGCTGAAGCCACAGAGGAATACGGCCACTGCCCGAACCAGGTCAAGTCATGGAGGAAGCAAAAGGAAGAAATACCCAGACTTTTCTCTCTCTTCCACCCTCCAACCTCCAGCTGATGCCGATCAGAACCCAGAGGGCAAGGAGACTTAGGTGATACAGTCCATAGGGCTCAGCCTCCCCAGCATGCCAAGAAGGGTCTAGAAGGGTGGAGAAAGGATTTGGGGGCAAATGGAGGATTACTCTCCCAATGAGCATCCCTAGTTCCATGAGTCAAGTTGGACACAATTTGTTCACCATGAAAAATTTGATTCACTTTATGAGTACAACTTGCAAAGGAGGAAGCACTTTCCTGTAAATAAACTGTGGCCTCTGTTTTTAGTCATTTTCTAGTATGTAGAAATTTTATAGTAAATTTTATTTTTTAGGTGGACAATTTTCACATTGAAAACACAATCTAGTGAACCTGTTCCCCCACTTAGTTAATCAAGAGTTAATGGGGGCCAGCGCGGTGGTGCAGTGGTTAAATTTCCACGTTCTGCTTCTCAGCAGCCCGGGGTTCGCAGGTTCGGATCCCGGGTGTGCACATGGCGCCGCTTGGCAAGCCATGCTGTGTCAGGCGTCCCACGTATAAAGTAGAGGAAGATGGGCACGATGTTAGCTCAGGGCCAGGCTTCCTCAGCAAAGAGAGGAAGATTGGCAGTAGTTAGCTCAGGGCTAATCTTCCTCAAAAAACAAAACAAAAAAAAGAGTTAAATGTGCCTCCATATGAAGACAAACTGTGGGCCTTTGTGACTTTCCTGCTGGTTCTCATATTTAAAAGAAACACCAAATAAAATGAGCAAAAAACAAGGAACTATACAACAAAGACTTCCCTTTTTTTTTGGACAGACCAGAAGTGACAACTGAGGAGCAAGGATGGGGCAATTTTCTGTCACAGGACATACCTGTCATACGGTTGGGTCGCAGACTCTTGAAGATAAAAAAGACCTTAAAAATCATCTAGTCTTGTGTTTCTCAGGCCCTTTTGGTCGTGATGCCCCTTGCTGACACACTTACATGGAAACCCATTATATAAAGGAATTTTAACAATAGTTCACACTTGTCAAGTCCATGACCATGTGCCTGGTACTGTGCTTTGTACTTTGTCTGGATTATCTCATTTCATCCTGGCTATAATCTTATAAGGGAGTCTTTTTCTTTTCTCCATTTGACAGAGGAAGATACCGAGGGTCAGAGAGATGCCCAAGTCATATTGCCAGCAATAGTGGGAGGTGAGGTTCAAAGTCAGGCTAATTCCACAGCTGTGTCTCTACTTTCAGACAAAAGCAGAATTTCTTTAGTTAAAGCAGAGGGTGGGTCCTCAAAGTTCTGCTTGTTCTCCCCTTAACCTTAGCCTTACCCTTGACTACCTGGGTCACTGTTTAATAAACACCCATCTAGTCCAACACTTGACAACTTAATTTATTAAACTATCATTGACCTCAACATATAGAAAAACAATCCCACACTTCTCAAACACAACTCATCTCTTATTTTCTCTCCTCTTCAAAGTACTTAGATGCAACGTTCCCTAACCGTCATCCGTATGCACATGTAATTTCATCTTTGGCTTTTTTTAACTTAAATCTTTTTTCTATAAGAATTCTCATGTATAAATCCAGACGTTAGACTTACCAATTTTAAAAGCTGCTTATCATTTTTATGGAGTACTTGATAACAAAATTTCCCACCCTGTATTCCGTGGAAGCCTGGCTCCGGGTGCTATTAATAGGTGTCTGCAACAAAAAGGGGTTTTTACAAGGTTTTATACTTATATTTATATTACATGTAAAAATATATATTTATGATAAGTTTGGGAAATAATACTCTGCTCCCCTCACCTGCCTACCACATGCACAGTAGAATATTAAGGATGATAAGAAGTTATACAAGAGAGCAACTGGGGCTGGCCGGGTGGCATAGTGGTTCAGTTCACACACTCCACTTCAGCGGTCTGGGGTTCGCAGCTTTGGATCCTGGGCACAGACCTACGCACCACTCATCAAGCCATGCTGTGGCAGCACCCCACATAAAATAGAGGAAGATTAGCACAGACGTTAGCTCAGCCACAATCTTCCTCAAGCAAAATGAGGAAGATTGGCAACAGATGTTAGCTCAGGGCCAACCTTCCTCACAAAAAAGAGAGGGAGAGAGAGCACAACTGGCATAAACAGGCTTAGCAAACTGATTTGACCATAGAATGGAGAAACCCATTTCGGGCAAATTTACTGCTCTGCAGACCCAGTTGATTGAGTTCCCCTCCCTATATCGGGTTTGCTTGATCCTTTCTCAGTGAGCGTAGTGTCCTTACTTTACAGATGAGGAAAGTGGACGCTCAAGTCGCCCAGCTGGCTGGGAACACCAGTGAGGATCATAGCTCAGGTCTCCTGATAACTTTTACAGAAGTCCTCGTGATAAAATTGGCTGGACTCTTAAACGTGGACACACATTCTAATATTTCACAATTGATGAAGAGCGAGCCAGCATAACACCCAGTTCCTATGGACAGCTCAGGTCACGTGGTAACTCAGTGGCCCAGGGTGAAGGATTCAGCTTCCAATGAGGACCAGTAGCAAACCCAAACAGCTTCTCAAAAGGAGAGTAGTTATCTGCCTATAACGGATATCATCTGCTGCTGAATACAGAGCTTTGCCCCCCAATCCTAAATGTCTACGCTGTGATTCACCTGTGCGGGGCCTACCAGCACCTCCAGAAAGCGTTTTCCTGCTGCAGACACTTCCTGGGCCGTCCAGTCAGCAGCCTGATCCTGTTCCACAGCCTTCTCGTGTTCTAGGTCCCACATAAAACTGACAGCTTTTTGGGTTACACAGTAAGTGTGTTAGGAATGAAACTTTGGGTACCAGTAAGGAGCCAGGGCCAGTGTGCTTGCTAAGGACAAAGGGAATATGGAATGGATAATGGGAAAAGGCAGTTGTAAATATTAGCTACGGTCACATGACCAGTTGCAGAAACCAGGACTGTAAGTGATGAGCATTTTTTCCTTATTTTGACGTGAATATATTTACTCATGTACATACCAATTTTTTCTTCCCCTCTTTCATTGCCCTACCCTCTAACGTAAGATGTATTAATCTTATATTTCAGTATTTAAATTATAGGCTATCAAGGGGGCAGTATGACTCAGCTAGGAAAGAAATGAGCATCACCCAAAAATGGATAAAGGGATTTTGGACCCTTTACTGGGAAGAGGTTGGACATGTTTTTGGGTGTATAAGAGACGATTTTATCTTTCAGTAGTAGCATTTCTCAGTGGTTAAGTTGCCAGCTATCAAAGAAATACTGAGTGTGAGAAGCGAAAGGGACTGAAAAGAGTCTAATTTGGCCAGTGCTCATATTAACTCAGAAATAACATTGCATTTGTCCATGTGACGTAATTCAGCATCCTTGAAAAGCAAGTGTAGCAACAAGGCTCAAGAAAATTGAGGTCTTTGTACTGGAGGATAAATAACCAAATGCTGCTTGGGGGGATCTCCTGCCCTCTTAGCCTTCTTAGAACTTACAAGCAGAGAGAGACTTTGCGTTGATACCAAGAGATGTGTTGTCGGGTGGAGGTTCTGTGCAGAAATGGTTTTTGGTGCCAGGTGACTCATTTTTAAACAACTTCCACATTCAGCAGATGGTGATAATGCCAGCACTTAACGACGGAGCTGAGTAAATCAGGACGGCATGTTTCCACACTTCTCAGATGCTTATTTCTAAACATTATGTAAAAACCACGTCTTTGAGTACCTCTCTCTCCAGTGAGTCATGGAGCCGGAGCGAGGCTGCTGCCTCTGAAGTCCGTCTTGCCCTCCTGTTGGAATTCTGTGATGGACCACACTGGCTGGAGCAGAGAAAAAAGATCCAGACACTTTCGCTTTTCGGAAGCTGAAAATATCAGGCCACAGGGTGCACTTACCACGGACATTTTCTGTCTTGATCATTTCTCACACAAATACTGCCATGTTGAAAGGACCTTCAAGTCTTCATCAAATTCCCAGGTATTCTGGACAAATTAATTTATGAAACTACAGAACCTATGGGATAGAAAGAACTTATACTCATTGAGGTGAGGCAGAAATAAGTTTTTACAAAACATTCTATGCTCCCCCTTGCAAGGTGCAGAGTTGATGCTGAGAAGTGGCTACCAGGGAGGGAATACATTTCCCAATGCCCCTTCACTCATACAAGGCCACATGACTAGCATTGGCCAATAGAATGTGGGCAGAAGTGATGTGTGGCACTTCTGGGCCTAGGCAGTAAAGAAGAGGGTGTGCCATTTCTTTTCCCTCCCCTTCCTCCTGGATGCAGAGGTTTCCACGGGCCCAAGGGAAGGCAGAGACATGAGCTGGGACCAGCCTGGGTTCCTGAATCACCACATGGAGGAAAGCCACTGGGAACACCTTCAGCAGGTTGCTGTATGAGTAACAAATATATTTTTGCTGTGTTAAGCCACTGAAATTGGGAGTTTAATCACCATAGTAGCTAGCGTTTCCCTAATTGATACAGAGGCCAACTTCCATCTCCCCACCTCCATCTGATGTTCAATTCTCTTTACAACTCCCCATAGGGAGACTGATACGAATAACCAGAAGCAGTTTGTATAATGGTCAAGATCATGGACATTGGTGTCAGGCAGGCTAGGGCTTGAATTCCATTTTCAATACTAAGCTAGTTATATGTTCTTGGGTGAGTCAATTAACTTCTCTGGGCCTTGGTTTCCTCATCTGTAAAATGGGCATAACAATAGTACTTGTGTCATAACGTTGCTGAGAAAGTAAAGGAGCTCATCTACGAAAGGCACTAAGCATTCAGGGCATGTAGGCTTCTCTTCTTATTGGCATCATCCTACATGTGATCCTCCAACCTACACTGGTGGTAGTATTAAAGAGATCAACTCACAGGTTTTTGTTGTCATCAGACATTTTCCAGAGGGCCAGAGGAACTCAGGGATACAGGTGGCTTTCCTAATTAGATACAAAGACCTTAGAAAACTAGATGAGGGGGTGGAATTAGAAATATAGGCCCTAGCGGACTCAGGCACCAGGAACCCAGAGAGAATCAGCATCAGAGTCTCTGGACACATTGCTGCTGATGACACGTCTGAGCAATGCCCAGCATCCTTCAGTGGAGAGGAGATGGGAGCTGTTGTTTCCAAGGTGTACCAGTGAGGTCATGGGGGATGTGAGTGGACTGAGGGTGCTCAGTACAGGGCTGCTCGCTGACCGGGTCTCAGGAAATTGGACCCTCTCCTATGATCTCTAAGGAGACCCCAGTGATGTTCTCAGGTGACACTAAGAAGAGGAAGCACCAGCACAGAAGTCTTGGGACAAGTGCTGCAGAGAGTGCAGGAGTGAGCTAGAGAACAAGGAACAGGGCAGGTAGGCAGAAGTCCACACTCCCTGAGAAGATCAGCAGTTTCTGGCCTTTGATTCCCATACCTGCTCCTCCAGCTCTGCTTTGGGTCCCGCCATCTCCAAGGGCCATGGAGCCCTCTCTCTTCGCCCTCTTAGCAGAAGTCCAGAGTTTCAGGCAGACCTTGTGCTGACCTCTCTGTCACCCACTGCCTCAGGGCAGTCCTCTTTTGGCATCAGGAGTCTGAAAGAGGGCTCTCCCTTTCCCTCCTTTGCCCAGATGCTGAGAACTGGAAAAGCAAAAGCAGATGTTTGGCCCAAAACTGATCCAAAGAAAGATGAGAACAGCCTGGCTCCTGCCTCCCCTGTGGACAACAATGGAGAGAGTGATAACTCAGACCGCGTCCCTGGGCCCAATTCCAAGATCTCTTCAGCCAAGCTACTGAAGCAGCCTTCGTGAAACTGGACCCCCCAGCACTTCGGACTCCCCTCTGAAGAGAAAGGAGGAAAGGAAAGCAAAACAGAAACAGAAGCTCCTGTTCAGCATCTTAGCGTCGGTACTAAGTGATACTACTGGCCCAGGCTGCCTTCTCCATCTGGTTCTCTTTTTTCTGTGCTTTTGTTTTGCTGCTGTAGTTTTTAAGTATCTGAATTTGAACAGAATAGCTGGGTTAGGGGTTTGGGGAAGAGTTTGCACAACGTGAGTGAGGACCAAGCAAATTTCAAGTACAGTGTATTTTCCAGATTCCTGTCTTTACACCAAAATAAAATATTGACACTCACAGAAAGAAAGAGAGAGAGAAAGGAAACAAGGAAGGAAGACAAAGAAAGAGAGAGGAGGCCACAGGACCCAGGGTAGATAAGTTTGAAGGGCAGGGGGGGAGATGTGACCCAGTTTGTGTGGGAGTACAGCCAGAGAGCCCCCAAAATACTGGAGATACTTATATTCAATCAGCACAGACCACAGCTACCCATTTTCCATCATCACCAAGGCCACAGGGGTGGGACAGAAACAGGAAGCCGGAAACACCTCCCTCCACCAATCCTGTCCCAACGTGTGTCACTCAGTCTGGCTTTCCCTGACGCCCCCACCTCTGTCTACTGTCTTCATTTCTAAAACGCTCTTTCCAACAACTATTCCAGATGTTGGCGGAGATAAGAGGAAAGATTTGAGAGAAGAGAAAACAGAGGACATTGCTTATTTATTCAGGATCTTAAACCCCTTAAAGTCTGCTTATTCTTAATTCTCTTTAGAGAGAACTTGCTCTTCTGATTTTTCTCAGCCTTTTACTCCTATCTTCCCAAAATGACAAATATCGTTTGCCTGTCTGACACCCTTTTTGCTGTCTCACGCTAAAGCTTTCTGAGTTTCCTGTGATGAGCCGTGCTTTTCAGTCCATGTGGTTCTTCACACAACTCACCATTCCAGGGGTGAACTGAAGACCAAGACTTGACTAACCAGAGTTGTAGTTACTGGCTTAGGGATGGAAATGTGGTGGGAGCCAGCCCAGTGAGAATCTATACGCTGAGACTTTTGCTGGCAAAGATGTGCTGAGGTTGCTAAGCTAATAGGATATAAACCTGGAGCTGCTGACGGTCATTGTCACCACCTCCTGGGGAAAGGCTGCCAAGTATGAAGCCAACACTAAGAGGAGAAGGACTGACATGGGGAGAGACTAGCTTTGGCTTATGGCTGTTCTGGTTGAGTTTGTCTCTTGCTTCCAAAAGAATTCTGAGTAGTACTCAACTCCGGCAGTTCTCAAACCTTATGGTCTCAGGACCCCTAAGTATTTAAGGTTATTGATGACCCCAAAGAACTTTTGTTTATGTGAATTATTTTTATTTATATTTATCATAGTAGAAATTAAAATTGAGAAATTTTTTGTTATTACTTAATAAAACTAATAACAAACCCGTTACATATTAATATTAACATATTTTTATGAAAAAAATTATATTTCCCAAAATAATGTATTTAGTGAGAAGTGTGGCATTGTTTCACATTTTTTCAATTCTCTCCCAATGTCTGATTTAATAGAAGATAACTGAACTCTCATATATGTTTCTGCACTAATACATTGCCATAAGTTGTTTTGATTAAAGTATCTGAAGAAAGTCCAGCCTCACAGAGATATGTATCATTAGAAAAGAGAGGCATATTTTAATAGCCTTTTCAGAGAGTTTTGGATATTCTTTTTTGATATTACCCCAAAACTTGAGAAGTGATAGTTTCTTAAAGGTTAGTTGCAATGTGAAATCTGAAACTATAAAAATGAACTTTTCATATTCTGTATACTCATGAGATAATGAGAGTAGTAAAAGGCAAAATAATAGCTTAGAATTAATAGGAAAGTAGTTTTGATCTTGTGGACCCCCTGAAAAGCTTTCAGGAACCTCCAGGGGGCCCTGGACCACACTTTGAGAACCTGCTCCTTCCCCCTAATCTTCATCTACTCTGACTCTCTCTGTATGTATTTTTCTAATTTAAACTTCGTTGTTTGTATTTTTTTTAAGCTCTTTTGGTAAGGAAGATTGGCCCTGAGCTAACATCTGTTGCCTATCTTCCTCTTTTTTTTTTTTTTTTACCTCCCCAAAGCCCCAGTACATAGTTGTATACCCTAGCCCTAGGTCATTCTAGTTCTTCTATGTGGGACGCTGCCACAGCATGGCTTGATGAGTGGTGTGTAGGTCCGTACCCAGGATCTGAACCTGCAAACCCTGGGCAGCTGAAGTGGAGTGCATGAACTTAACCCCTCAGCCACAGGGCCGGCCCCTCTAATTTAAACTTCTAATCTAAAAATGGGGAACTGATTTGGCTCATTCAGCCATCATTCAATAAGGAAATCCCTATCGGTTATCCCACAGACACTACTGGGTGCTCCCTCTGTTCCAGGCGCTGTGCTAGGAGCTGGGAGCATGTGGGGAGCGAAGACAACCAGAGCCTCCTCTCAGCGTGCTGCCAGCCTAGTGCAGCACACAGACGTTAATGAAACAATCCTCACATAGGGTTACAAATCGGGGTAAGTGCTATGAAGGAAACCACAAAGAGCTTCAAGTCGGGGAGAGGTAAGGGATTGGTTCCTCAATGAAGTGACTTTTAGGAGAAAAAGAGGACATTTGCTAGGGAGGAGGAGTAGAGACATGGGGAGGAGGTGATGGGGCTCGCTCTGGGTAGAGGCAACAGCATGTGAAATGTCTTAGGGAAGGAGAAGCTGCAGGAAGCCCGTCTGGCTGGAAAGCGAAGATAGAGAAGAATCCGGCGCAGGACGAGTCTGGAGCGGTAGACAGAAGCCATCTGGTAGGGCGCTTGCAAAAGGCCGTCCCGTGGGCTGCTGGCCGACCTCTAGAAGACTGCCTTTGAGTCAGGCACCTGTCCCTGGTCCAGTCAGCTGGAGCCACAGATGCAGGGTCATGCAGTGGCCCGTGCATAAGGGACCACACAGAAGGGATTGTGGGAGTGTGGTAAGCACTCCTAGAGGAGTCATGATCTCCCACAAACGTCCTGTTCCATCTCTCATTGCTTCACAGTTGCCTGACGCACAGCCGTCCTCTGGTTTGGAAGCCTTGAGGGTCTTCTGCATTGCTGGTTCATCCATGCTCGATTTTCAGTATGGACATTGTCACGGGGGTGCTCCCAAGAGGCAGACCCCGAGATGGAGACTAGCAGCAGCATGTTTATTAAGGAGTGCTTAATATAACAACACTTGTGAAAGGGAAGGGACAGAAGCGGGATGGGACAGAGGGCAAGATGACCTGCAAGGCAGTCTCAGCAAAGGTCTCAGCCAACCTCACGGGCAGCTCGGAAGCCGCACTGGTCCTTCTGAACTGTCCCCAGTTGCAGCAAGAGCACCAGACTTTAAACTCCCATGTCTCCCAGTCACTGGATGTGAGCTCCTCTAGAAGGAAGCGCAACCTAGGAAGGAAGCATGACAAAGCAAGGCAGTTTTCTTCAGTTAATGCAAATCCCTAAAGTGGGCTAACAACAGGGGGCTGTCTTCCAGCATCATTCCCAACTCCTGGGGGAAGAATCCTCCTTTCCTGAAGGAGGATCTGAGGGGGGCATCACAGAGCCCACTACACTTGTGGGTTCACTCATCAAGAATCACGATGGTGTTTCTGAGGACAGCAGTGGCCAGGGAGTCAGCGGTACCAAGTTCTAGTGCTGACCTTCCTTAAACCAAACGCCCACAAAAACTTACAGCTGATGACCTGGATCCACTCTGCCTGTCTCTCACTCTTATCTCACGTCCTTCCTCCTTCATCAACCCGCTCCATCAGTGCAGGCCTCCACTCTGTTCTCTCAACCCTCCAAGCTCGTTTCTACTTTAGGGCCTTTGCACTGTCGATAGAAATCATCATTTGTGTGCTTGACTAGAATATACAGTCAATGAGTGTAGGACTTGGTGCTGTTCATCTTTGTATCCTCAGAGCCTGGAACACAGTAGGCATAAAAATATTTACTGAGAAATTGAATGACTGAGGACCAGGCAGAGTGGGTGTATTGGTTTGCTAGGGCTGCTGTAACAAAGCACCACAGACGGGGTAACTGAAACAACAGAAATGTATTTTCTCACAGTTCTAGAGGCTAGAAGTCTGAGACCAAAGTGTCAGCAGGGCTGGTTTCTGCTGAGGCCTGTTTTGTTAATCTGCACGTGGCTGTCTTCCACGTGGTCTTCCCTCTGTGCATGTGTGTGTCTAAATTTCCTCATCTTAGAAAGACGTCAGTCAGATTGGGTTAGCACCCACCCTAATGACCTCCTTTTACTTTAATTACCTCTCCAATGACCCTATCTCCTAATACGGTCACATTCTGAGGCCCTGGGGATTAGGACTTCAACATACACATTTAGGGGGAGAACACAAGGCAACCCATAACATAGTGGGGGACACAAAAAGCCTATGTGGGGATTTTTTCTCTCCCAGAAGCATAGCTACACACACTAAAGAAAGGGTGATAACACTAGCCAGAACTTTTTTTTTTTTGAGGAAGATTACCCCTGAGCTAACATCTGCCACCAATCCTCCTCTTTTTGCTGAGGAAGACTGGCCCTGAGCTAACATCCGTGACCATCTTCCTCCACTTTATATGTGGGACGCCTGCCACAGGATGGCTTGCCAAGCAGTGCCGTGTCCACACCCGGGATCCAAACCAGCAAAGCCTGGGCCACCGAAGCGGAACGTGTGCACTTAACCACTGCATGGCCAGGCCAGCCCCTTCCTCTACTTTATATGTGGGATGCCTGCCACAACATGGCCTGACAAGTGGTGTGTAGGTCTGCACCCGGGATCCAAACAGGCGAACCCCAGGCCACCAAAGCAGAATGTGCAAACTTAACTGCTGCACCATTGGGCCAGCCCCTAGCCAGCATCTTTTGAGTCCTTCCAACATACCAGGTGCTGTGCTGGTGCTTTATAGGCATTATCTTATTTCTCCTTACAACCATCTGTTGAGGCGGGTAGCCTTATGCCCATCTTACCAACAAGAAGACAGAGGCTAGGAGATCTTAAGTACTTGCTCAAGGTCACACAGTGGACAAGTGGAGAAGCTAGAACTTGAACCCAGACCTCTTGACTCTAAGCCCACATGGTTACCCATTTCTAGAGCGTGCCTCTTGTTTATCTTCATAACTTCATAATCCCATGACTTAAAAATGTGAACATTCTGCATCAACAGAGCCGTAATTAGTTTAATTACATGGTATTCTGTGATGTTCTCTCTAAGTCACCTATAGCCCTCTCCAAGGAGAAGGGGACCATCTGGGAAAATAATAGAAGCCCAGATGTTGCTGGGGTTCAGGATAGAGAAGCAAGAACAAACATTTTTTTTTTTTGCTTCCAGCGTTGTCAAGGCTAACGGTATGGTCCCCTCCCTGAAACTTAAACCAAAATCAGACCTGACTTCATTCTCTGTTTCATTAGCTTGGAATAGGCCCAGGATAAGGTTAACCAATCAGAGAGTCTGCAAAAACTGCAACTAATTACCCTGAAAAATATGCTAAGCCTGAACAGATTTATTCAACTTTGCTTGGTGGGTGGCTTCACAAGACAGAGGCCAAGATTTATCATCTGCTTGGCTTTGCCTTTGATTATTCATTGACTGGGATGACACAGTCTCCCGTCTCAGAGAGAGGGGGGAAAATACAAAACACGTTTACTGATTCATTCCAAACAGAATGTTTTTAAGAGAGACAGACTTGTGGTACTGATGAATATTCCCTGTTTTTCCTTTTGAATTCACAGCAGGAGATTAATGAAAAATTTAGTGATGGGTGGAGGAGTACGGGTGGAATGTTCTACTGATTCGACTGGGTGTGTAGCCAAAGACACATTATAACTGCCTTTTATAAGCCATGCACAGTGTGAGACGTTTTTCCATATTATCTCATTTGGCTTGCACAGAACCTCATAAGTAGGTGTTGTCATCCCCATTGAACAGATGAGGAAACTGAGTCTGCAGAACTACATCGTCCAATGTGGTAGTCACTGGCCATGGGTGCCTATTTAAACCTAAATTTAAAGTGATTAACATTTTCAAAGTCACTTCCTCAGTTACACCAGCCACATTTCAAGTGCTCAACAGCCACATGTGGCTAGTGGCTACCGCATTGAACAGTGCAGCTATAGAACATTTCCACCATTCCAGAAAGTTCTGTTGGACATGCTGCCTAGAGTCTAGAGGCAAAGAGACTTGCCATTTGCTTAAGCAAAGGCAAGATCCAAATCTGGCTCTCTGCTCCAAACCCAGGTTCTTCCCACTATGCCACCACACCCACAGCATCTGTGACCTTCCCAGTGAGAGACTGTTAGCTACTGGGGGCACCAACCTTGACCCTGATTTCTTTGGCATTCCCCTGGCAGCTTATATTCTTGAACTTAAAAACTTCTTTCTGCCTTGAGGAGCGTGTTGGAAAAATGCTAAGAAGTGACCAGCAGGTGGTGTGTGTGTCCCATGTCTCATAACACTGTGCCACCTCAGGGCCCTGCTAAAAGAGGTACTTGCAAAACCAAAAACTTGTTTTGTTGCAAGACAGAGCCTGTAGATAAAATTGGAATTGTGTGCTCTCTCTCTTTATCTCTCTCCTCCCTCTCTTTAAGTTCTTTTTCTCATTCCTCAGAAACTTTGCAGTAAAGATGATTAAAAACTGGAAAATGCAGCCACCTTCCACTGTCAGCATCCTTGGCTTTAGATAGATCTGCATGTGGATTACTCTGAAATTTACATCTCCAGACAGACCTGTCTCTGAAACTCTAAGTGTATTTATTTAACTGCCTACTTTGTATCTCGCTTGGGTGTCAAAAAGGCATTTCAAAATGAACTAGACCAAAAAAGAATTCTCACTTCCCTGACCCGTCTGCCTGCCAAACTTGTTCTTCACTCATCTTCCCTATTTCTATAATAGTGCCACCATCGACGCAGTTACTCAGGTCCAAATCCAAGCCATTGGTTCTTTAGTGATCCCCTTCTTTCTCATGCGCGCGCGCACACACACACACACACTCACCCCGCGTCACTCCATCAGCAAATCCTGGTGGTTCTACCTCAGAAAGAGATCTTGAATCTATTTACTTCTTCCCATCCATAGCACCTCCCTCATCCAAGCTGTCATCCTCTCTTGCCGGGACAACTAAATGGCTCCTAACTGGTCTCCTCACTTTGACCTTGTCCTTCTCTGACTCATTCTCTGGAGAGGTCATTAAAAACCAAATCAGAACAAGTCACTCCCTTTAAAATAAAACCTCAACTTCTTGTCACAAGGTTCTTGTGGGCCTACAAGACCCCTGCCTGCCTCTCTGCTCTCACCTCCTAGGCCTCTTCTGGTTGGTCACTCATCTCTCGTGCTTCATGTGCTTCCTCAGGCACACCAAGCCCTCTCCTACCTCAGGGTCTTTGCATTGTCTCTGGTCTCCATTCAGGGGTCACCTCCTCAGAAAGGCCTTCCCTGACGACTCTAACTAAAGTGACCTTCCAGTCTCTAAACCATCACTATTTCTATCCTTCAGAACGTTTACCCCAATTTAAATGATGTTGACTTTGTTTCCTTATTTGGTCCCCTGTTTGGTGTTGGTCTCCTGCACCAGAATAAAAGCTCTGGTTCCCCACTGGAGTCTGAACTCAAACCTACCAACTGCAAAGCTCCAGTACATTTCAAATGAGGAGGAAAAATGTGTTCATGAGAACTTGTGTATCTGAAAGCATATTTTCCTTTTTTCTTTCTTTTTTTTGAGGAAGATTAGCACTGAGCGAACTACTGCCAATCCTCCTCTTTTTGCTGAGGAAGGCTGGCCCTGAGCTAACATCCATGCCCATCTTCCTCTACTTTATACGTGGGACGCCTGCCATAGCATGGCTTTTGCCAAGCGGTGCCATGTCCATACCCGGGATCCGAACTGGCAAACCCTGGGCCGCTGAGAAGCAGAACATGCAAACTTAACCACTGCGCCACCGGGCCAGCCTCCTGAAAGCATATTTTCCATTAAAATTGTCGTCTTGTCTTCCTAGCTTCAAAACATCTTTGGCATTCTTGCTTTGGAATTTCATTCAAAGCCAAGCTACTCTAAACACTTGATCACAACCTGGTTCTAAACGGGCTATGGTACAGGAAGTGGAAAAAAGCACATTTTAGAATAGTATTGTGACATAATCTCATTTCTTTAAATTGAAGAAATACGTGAAAATATCCCTCACTCTCCAGGAACATACCCCCTTCACACATACATACACCTGCCATGGATGTATTTTAAGTCTGGAAGGAGACTCACTAAATTGATAACAGTGTTTTCTGCAAGGAAAGGAGAGATTTCAAAATCTGCCATTACTCCTAATCGTTACCTCTGGGAAGTGGGATCCCCAAGGGAATGGATAGGGAGGAGCGGGGCTAGTTTTCATCTGGAATACACCAATGTGGGGCTACCTGCTGGTCACTCCACTCTTATTGGACTGAACCCATGCCACACCATCTTTTAAGTGTTTCCACTGACACTCAGAGGAGGAGGTTTCACTTTCTGCTACGGTACACTTAGACTATTTAAATTCAGTAGGATATACGTGCATTGATTCAGTTCTTTTACCCCAAGCTTACATCACATATTTGACAGAATTTAGTTCAACTCAGTACGGAGCATCTACTGTATCCACATGCTAAGTGCTGGGGTGGAGAGGAAAGGATGGATAAACACAGTCCCTGCCCCCGGATCTCACAGTGCGTGACCAAGAATTACCACGCAGCTTGATCACCCATCTTGCAAGATGACTTGCCTTGAAAAACTGTTTCAAAAATCAAAACCAGGGGCTGGCCCCGTGGCCGAGTGGTTAAGTTCGCGCGCTCCGCTGCAGGCGGCCCAGTGTTTCATCAGTTCGAATCCTGGGCGCGGACATGGCACTGCTCATCAGACCACGCTGAGGCAGCGTCCCATATGCCACAACTAGAAGAACCCACAACGAAGAATACACAACTATGTACCGGGGGGCTTTGGGGAGAAAAAGGAAAAAATAAAATCTTTAAAAAAAAAAAAACAAAAAAACAAACAAACAAAAAAATCAAAACCAAAATCTTCCTCAATGAGCAAAACCCTAGACAATTCTCAAGGGGGAAGGGGGAACAAATAAAATCCTACCTTGCCTCTGAAGATAGTTACAAGAGAAAAATACCAAAAGTCTTTGGAGCAAAAACAGCCAATAAAATAAGTCCTTGGTTGCCAAGGAGGCTTGGATGGGACTATCGTTTGTTTGGAGTATAAATTCTGGCATCCAAAAAAGAGGTTATTCTCATTTCCTTAAAATTATAGTTCTTAGTTCCATCACAACCCCTTTTTCTTAAACATTTTTTATAACATTGCCTGTAGTGTCCTGAATTGAAATTCATAGATAGAATAATCTACTACTTTCTAAAAATCAATGTATTGTTCTAAATGTCATCTAAGGGAGAAATAAAGGATATAATTTACCATACAATACATATTTCAACATGAAAGTACTCAGATAATTCAAGAAGACAGTGAGTAGTCAAATGTCTCCACCGACTTTTGGTGAATACACCTGGAGTTCAGACGAGTGAGACAACATTCAACCAAACATTGTTGACTCTTTTGCTTTGTATTTGCTATTTCCAAATAAGGGCTAAACAGGCATCTAGGAATGAAATATCTATGAGTGAAGACGGGTGCAGCTGTGTGGCACTGGTGACTCAGATCCCAGTGCGGTACTGCTGTGAATGACGCTATTTTCCGAAGTGGTGAACAGTTCTTAGTAAAGTGGTAGAGACTGTCTTCCATTTATACAGTAGTAGCCTTCCTAGGAAGCTTGGTGGCTATTAAAACCATGTTTGTGTTTATATGAAAAAAAAACCAGTTAGGACCTATGCTGAGATAACGAAAAATAAGTTCTCACCTGTGTAAATGTCTGGTGGGACATTTCAAATCTTGAGGGGACAAAAGATAACTCTTTGTCCAGCAGGCCTGTCTCACACTGGCCCCCAAAGCCAGTGGGACATGAGACTTCCCCGTCTCCCCCCAACACCACAGAAATCCTTGTGAGAACCAAAAGCACCTTCACAAGGAAACAGTCTCTAAGGACAGTGCCACCCACTTTAAGAAACATTTCCCTGAAGTCACCACTCTTGGGAGAAGTTCGGGTCTTTCTTGGGGTTACTGCGGCGCCCACTCTGTACCTTGTCACCCAGCTGGGAATCTAAGGGTTAGCAGTGAGCAAGTGGCGGGGACTGAGAAGAAATGATGATAGGTCTGGAAAAGGAAAACCCTACCTCTCTGAGTGATAGGCTGAACTTCAGGCTGTAGGTGAAACTCCAGCGCCAAAGAACGCAGAGGAAATACATGATGACAGAAGCAAACTCAGCCAACAGACGACATGGACGGAAAGGCCCCGCAGGACACAATAGGGCACGCAAGAACAGGAAGGTGAGCTGCGGCCGCAGGGACGCACGGGAGCATGGAGCAGAATTCCACCACAAGACAAGGCCCCAGTCCCAGGAGAACCACAGTCTAAGGACATTTCCAGAAATTCATAGAGAGAGAGGTGAGTAGAGGGAACAGAGGGCACTGGTTAAGAACTTGGGCTTTAGGATCAGACAGGTTCAAGGCCAAGCCTCTCCACTGATAAGTGTGACCTTGGGTCAATTGCTTAACCTCTCTTTGACTCAGTTTCCTCAACTATAAAATGGGTGCTAAGGACAGGCCCTACCGCATGAGGTTGTTCTGAGGATGGGAGGGATCACAGGGAAGGTGCTTGCCTCGTACCTAGGGGGCCTGGAAGCTGCTCAAAAGCAGGATCCTGTCTAGTTTTGTTCCCATTCGTACCCTGGAGTCCTTGACACAGAGCAGCCACAGATCAACTCTAGTCCAGCGAACTGACTAGAAAGGCCCTGTGGAAGGCAGCCATTTTACTATTATGAATGATATCGAGAGAAAGAGCCAGAGACTGGGTAGGAAGTGGGGACCTGGGTTTTTTACTGGCACTCGAGATCAAGGCAGTACCAGTCACAAGAAGAGGAAACCAGAACACCCAAGTAACTGAAGCCACACTCCTCAAGCCTGTGAGTGAGGACAGCAGGCTTCAGCGCTTGGGGGCTGCTGAGCTCCCAGGAGAAAACTGTGCAGCTCCACTGTGGTGAAAAGAGGGCCAAGGGGCCAGCCAGCCACTGGGCACAATGCAGTGGGAGGAGGCCTCAACCAGACCCAGAGGAGTGCTCCATTGGCCGGTAGACCTATGGCCCCACAACAGGTAGGGCAGGCCTGCCTTCTCCTCTCTAGGAACTGGACACATCAGAACTAAACAGGAGCCATACACAGTGAGAGGAAAATAGGCCAAGCCTGGCTCCTACCCCCTCACCAGCTCCAGATCACGTCACCCTCCCCTTTGCATTCTGAGCTCCAGCCACACTGGCCATTTCCTTGTTTCTCGAAAACACTAAGCTTCTCCACCCACATCCCCACCACCCACTCTTTGCCTGGCTGATTTCTGCTCAACCTTCAGGTCTCGGTTCAAATATTACTTCCTCAGAGAGGCTGTCCCTGAAGCCCCAGATGAGGTGCGGTGACCGTCTTACTCACTCTTATCCTTATCAGTTCCAGCCTTTTCCTTCTTAGCATCTATTGCAATTACAATTATTGTTGGTCTAAGAATCTGCTCAGTGTCTGTCCCTCCCACTAGACTGGACATTCCCAGCGGTGCTACGTTGAGTCCATTAGCCTGTATCCTCTGGTGTGCAGCCCAGTGCCCGGGGCAGTGTTAGCCCTCAGTAGATGTCAGTGGAAAGGAAAATGCATAGGAAGGGAGAATGAGTCCCAAAACTCAGAACAGTGTTACTGGATTTGTCCTAAGAGATAATCAGATCCATATACAAACTCAACTCAACAAAACCAGGCCACTGACATTCCTGCTTGAATATTCATTTTGCAGCAATTTCTCACCCTATTTCAAGGCCCAGCTTACAGCAAAGATTTATGTCTTCCTTTCCTCTCAAATGCAAAAGGCTGTGGTAGCAAATACTTTGATTTATTTCTCTTTCCTCCCTGCCATCCGGCAGGATGCCATGAGCAATGTCAGGTGGACCATCCCTTTGATCTTGCTGGTGAGAAAATATGTTTGGTACTAAATCCCAGGCAGAAATGAAAGCTGAAAAATAGATTCCTCCCTACCTCCTCATGTCCTCCACCTTCCCACCACCACACAAACCCTTGCCAAGTTAAAATCTGCCAAGCAAGACACCTGAGCACCATATTCTGGCTCATGGGCAAGAAATCGTAATTCATTTCTAGAGATCATTTCATTCTTTGTTTTTCCTTCTGCATCACCACTGATCGGAAGCTCAGATCTTTTCAGGAGCTCATAGGGTACAGGCAGAGAACAGTTGGTCCTAGAAGGCCAACTCGTCTTGAAGGCACAGAAATGGCAATTTCTCAGCATTTTACTTCTAATAGCTAATCATCATCTCCAACCACTGAGCCCTCATTCTGAGCCAACAACTATGCTATTCAGTGCCTTACATACAAGATCCTATTTAATGCTCCTAACAGCTCTATGAAACAGATACCATTATTGTCTCCATTTTACAGATGAGGAAAACTGAGGCCTAGCAGGTTGAAGTAACTTCCCAGACTAACATGACCAGCAAGAGGTGACACTGAGAGTCAAATCTAGGTCTCTTTGCCCCCACAGCCCAATCTGTTAAGCACCACACTTTGTTGCAAGAATAATTGCTATTTATAGGGTATTTTGATGGTTAAATTAGTTAATTAATGGAGTAACAGTAGCAAACACACCAATGAGAATAATCGTTGTGAAGTGTTCAATGAATGTTAGCAGCCATTATTACTGTTGTTGTTATATTATTATCCCTGGTTTAGAACTATTGTCTTGAAGGGAGGGAGAGGCCATTGCCCTGAAGAGTCTTTTCTACTCTTTGGCCTCTGGCAGGGGTCTGGTCACAGAGGCATCTGGGTGTGTTACTCGGGCATCCATCAGCTGAGGTGGCCACCACCCAATTGCTCAGTTCCCCCAGGTCAAGGGTGCACCAGCACATGGGCCCCAGACAAGCACCTAAGTAAGGTTTGAGACGCACCAGTGAAGGTGACAAACCCCAGCTTCTATTACCGGTTCCTAGAACTAGGCTGTTCCCCACGTATAGTCTTGTTATGATTCATGCAAAGTAAGAGCTGAGTGACAAGTTAAGGTCTTTCTTTTTTTAAATAGGCTGACCTAAAGAGACCTTGGGAAAATGCATGGGGCATTTTTAACAGCAGAAGATTCCTTTAGAAAACCTGGAGCCACTTCAAAGAGGGGGAAACTTTATACACGTTTATATCTCAAAACCAGCTTGTAATATAACACATGATCCTTCTTTGTTTCACGAGTTTTTAAAGGCAGCAATTCTCTATTATAAAGAAGCTGGTTATCCAGGTGAAAGGTCACTCAGGAATGGGGGATGCCAGGATTGCAGCTCACGCACATACAGGAGGAGGCAGCTCACGGTTGGAGGGGGCTCTGGGTGTCGGGCCATCCAGACATGTTCAAAACCTGGCTCCACCACTTACTAGCTGTGCAACTTGGGGCAAGTTTTTTGTAATTTCTCTGAACTGATAGGGGATAGTCACTTCCGTATCCATGTGGTAGACTTTTCATGGAGATTCTGAAACAAAATCAAGTTCTTCACTTCCTCTCAGTAGAGGAAGTAGTGTATAGCAGTTAAGAGGGTTAAGTTTGCAACCAGACCTGAGATAAAATGCCAGCTCAGTCACCTCCGTGTGACTTTGGACAGGTTGCTTAGCATTCTTGAGCTTCTGTCCACTCCTCCATGAGAAAGCCACCTACCCCTGAGGGTTGGAGGAAGAACCATGAGCAATGCATAAGCAACATGCTTAACTCAGTGCCAGGCACTTAGGAAGGCCTCCAAAATGGGAGTGCCACTTATCAGGCGTGGGAGGAGCAGACCCTGGGCCTCTTCATGTTCTGGTCAGAGGGTTGAAGTCAAGTGCACACCTGGAGTTGGGCGGCAAACAGCTCAGGGCAGGCTGTGGGTTCCAGTGTGGAGGTAAGCGCAGATGTTGGTGGGCACCTCTCTGCTCCATCCCGGAGCCCTCCTGAGAGCTGCCTGCCCCATTTCTCCACCCCACCAACTGGATTCTTAGATTTGGGTTCTGATGACATTTACCAGTGTGCCTATCAACAAAGGCTGAGGAAAGGGCTGAATTTTAAATTGATGCCAACTTTTCTCATGGAGAGGAGACTAATAAAACATTTGGTGGCGGAAATGTCACAAGACATTTTGCCTTGACTCTGAAATAATGGAGAGTCGCTTCAAAGACAACTTGGCCACATTCATCTTCTAGGTAAATTTGGTCCTGGGTACAGTCGCAGATGAACACATCTGCTCTTTTTCCCTTGCCACGAAGTGGGCACTGTCCCTGGTTGACAAGGGCTCTTTGGCTGACGTCTGTAAGGGAATTCAGTGATTAGCCAATTTGACCACAGGAATCCTATTTGCCCCGGGACTAATCATTGATTAATGGAAAGCCAGGATTCACCTCTTCCTCCTCTGCCTCCCCAAAGGGCTTTTTAAAACATTTCTTCTGATGCTGCACCCTGCAATTGTACTTGATGCATAACCAGCCAGGTCAAGGGTAAGAAGGAGGACTTCAGAGTCAGATAGACCTATGGGTATCGAATGTCACATTTCTTATCTGTGAAACAGGACAGAAAACTTATCTTAAACTTTAATGTGAAGATCTGATGAGATCAGACACGTGAGGCAGAATGATTTTCCCTCTCACCTCCCGCACTCACCCCTCCCTGGAGCCTGGGACAGCAGACACTGGCAGTTTTCTGCCACAGTGCGATTCTTTACCCCTTAAAAACAGGATCCCAGTTGGTTCATTCTCCTGTGAGTGGCCGTGTCCTTTATTTTGGGGGGCAAGAGGACTGGCCCTCTAGGCAGTCCTATGGAATAAATCTTGTTTCGTTTAAGCTAGTTTTAGCAGTCTCCGTCCTTCTGTCAAGTGGGTGGTTTAGACAAGAGCACATGATACGATTCTGGCCAACGAGACGGGGAAAATCTGCTGGGGAGCCTCTGGGAAGGATTTCATTGCTTTAAAAGAGGGCTATGAGACGGATATGTTTCCCTTTCTAACTCTGAGTGTTATCACCTGCATGCAATAACTGAAAGGAGGCTTCCGTCTTCGGACCATGAAGAGAGCCGTCCTATGATGTTAGGGCAACAAACTGAGAATGGCAGGGCAGAAAACAAGGAAGCTGGGTGCTAGATGATGGTGTCGGGCCAGCGAATGAACCAAGTTGGCAACTCCCTGTTATTTGGGAACTTGTTATAAAAGATGATAAATCACTCCATTGTTTTAGCCACTTCTAGTTAGATGGGGTTTTTTTACTTGCAGCCAAAAGTATCCCCATGGTGGTTATCAAGGCTGTTTGCAAAGATTTGCATTCTTTTTCTGGGCACGTGATAAGATTGCACCTCCCTACCTCTTTTGAGGTAAGATGCAAATATTTGGCTTGCATGGGCCAATGAAATGTGATTGCAAGTGGTGTGTGTCATTTCCAGGCAAAGGCTTGTATGTGCCAGTATGATTTTCCACACCTTCCTTCCCTGCCTGAACGGTCAAGGAAATAGAGATGGAGCCTCCATCAACTTGGGTTCCCCAGTGACTATGACAAAAGAGGCTCCCGCAGCCAATTTAGCGTAAGTAAGAAATAAATTTGTTTGTGTTAAACCAATGAGATCTGGGGGTGGTTTGTTGCTGCAGCACAACCTAGCCTTTTCTGATTGATACATATCCAAACCGATACATTCAAATAATAGGATGGTGACTCTGGTGGAGAAGGTGATGGGAGGCATAGAGATTTACCAATAGAAGGTTAATCTTTGTGGTGTGAAAAGTCTGATTTCTTTCTAGATCCTTCACTCTAAGGCCAGATTACCGTGCAGAGTTCTTATCCCTTCTCCACATTGCCTTTAAGATTTAGGCCCCATCCATCAGTAGAACTTGACCAAGAAGCCACCCTACAAATTAAACAAAAGAAAAGGATAGACCCTGGGTAGAAGGAGGGAAGGAAGTAATGAGAGGGAAGGGACTGCCGGAGTCTGGGAGATGGAGAGAAGAAAAGGAAAGGTCCAGGTGACAAAAAGGGAGATCATGTCAGGCTCCCAGAGTGTTGAGACCCAAGGCCTTGCACCTACTCAAGTAGCTGGAAATGGATTGACTAGAGGAGAGGAGTCACTTCTGAATTTCTCCGTCCTGGTTTAGAATTAGCCACTCAAACCCAAAGTAAACAACTCTTCTGGTTATGATGTGTGTAATTTGGCTAATAGTAAGCCATTTCCTTATGAATGGAGGATTGGTTTGCTGGGGCTGCCATAACAAAATACCGCAGACTAGGTGGTTTAAACAACAAAGTTTTATTTTCTCAGAGTCCTGGAGGCTAGTAGCCGAAGATCAAAGTGCCAGCAGCATTGGTTTCCTCTGAGGCCTCTCTTTGGCTTGTAGATGACCACCTTATTTCTGTGGGTGACATCGTCTTCCGTCTTTGTGCATCTGTGTCCGAATCTCTTCTTGTAAGGACGCCAGTCAGATTGCATGGGGTCCACCCATATGACCTCATTTTACCTTAATTACCTCTTTAAAGGCCTTATCTCCAAATACAGTCACATTCTGAGGTTCTGAGGGTTGGGACTTCAGCATATGAATTTGGGGGGCAGAGGGGCGATGATCCAGTCCAACCCATAACAGATGGTAGCATCCTTCCTTTTCACGATAAGGGTAATAGTGCGAAGATTACACATGTAAAGTGCCTGGCATTCGGTTGTTCCAATAAAAGGCTCATAAATGCCCTGAGACTAGGCACTATGTTCTCGTGCTCCTCTGTGGCCTGCACACCCATCACTGCATCACACACACGGCGCTCAAACAACACAGGTCAGTGGTTAAGAGCGTGGGCTTCACGGCCAAATACACTCAAGTTCAAAGTCTGACCTTGCCATTTTGTGGCTGTGCAACCTTGGACAAGTCACTGAATTTTCTATGACTCTGTCCCCCTTAGTAAATTAAGTTTATAGTGCCTACCTATAATAGTTTCCTATGGCTGCTGCAACAAATTACCACAAATTTAGTGGCTTAAAACAACGCAAATTTGTTACTTTATAGCTGTGGAAGTCAGAAGTCCAAAATTAGTCTCCTACTGGCATAAAATCAAGGTGTCTATAGTGCTGCGATCCTCTGGGGACACTAGGGATGAATCCGTCTTCTTGCTGCTAGAGGCCACCTGCATTCCTTGGTTGATGGCCCTTTTCCATCTTTAAACCCAGTAATTACATCACTCCAACCTCTGCTTCTGTCACTGCTGATCAGATCTCCTTCTCTGATTCTGACTCTCCTGTCTCACTGATGGGTGAGGACCCTTGTGATGACAGTGGGATAGTCCAGGATGTTCTCCCATCTCAAGGTCGGCTGATTAGCAACCTTGATTCTATCTGGAATCTTCATTCCTCTTTGCCATGTAACCTAACGTATTCACAGGTCCCAGGGAGTAGGACGTGAACATCATTGGGTGGCAAGGAGCCATTATTTTGCCTACCATACTACTTCTCAGAACTGTGAAAGCCAAATGAGATAATCTATGTAAAGAGTTGAGGACAATGTTTGGACAATGAGTAATCAATAAATAATGGTTTTTGCTTCCTAAGAATTCACTCTGTGAAATTACTCATTGAAGGTCAATGTCATTGAATACTCATTGAAGGGAAAATATAGGCCTGTGCAAATGAGAGCTACTTTGAAATTCAAACAGAATTTGTTTTGGTGTAGTAACACCCAGGGCCATAGCATCTTTGCACAAAAAGAGATGTTATAAATCATCCAAGCCAACTCTCTAATTTTATCAAAGAATTAACTGAGGCCTGCACAGATCTGAAAGCGGCGGGGCAAGGATTGAGCTAGATTTTCTGCATGACACAAAAGTTTAATATCTAATTACTAGGCGATATTTCAATACTTATCTACTTCTTTTCTCCTCATAATCTAGGAAGACTGGAATCTGGATGGCAGTCCAAATCTGTCAACAAAATCATAATTTCTTGCATTTGTGTAGCACTGTTCTCCCAGTGAATTCAAAGAACCTTACATAGAACTTTCCTCTCGGAATAAAGAGCCTGGCTGTTCACTGATAGGGACCGTTTGTTTTTCGGTATGATTGGCAGTATTTCCTTTGGGTTCCACTCTTCATCCTATTCCATAGTAAACATACTCAATCCATTGCCTCCAACCTCCTCCCAAGGATGGCCACAGAACCAGGCTTGACCCGTCAGAGACTTCCCTGGGATTTTTGCCAGAACCATTGGAAAAGATCTCTTTTTTTCAGATTGTAACCTGGCCTGCTGGTGGCCATTTCATTTACTGTATAAGAAGAGAGAAGCACGGTGAAATCATCTGGGCTCATGAAAAGGCCAAACACCTAGAGTTTCTCACTTATTAGAGGCAAAATAAATCTTTTTTTTTTTTTATTTTGCTAAAACCAGTTTCATTTGAATATCTCCAAATTGTCTCTAAAAGTGTCCTCACTAGTACAGCTGGTATCAATATAAAGCCTTAGTTTTAAAATTCAACCTTTAATAGAAAACGTCTTATAAATTTGAAAGTTTCAGTTCTTAGTAAGTGATTTATGAAACAAAACCAAAAGGATTTAGGGAGACATTTATTTTTAAAACTTTAAGTGTGGTAATTCTTGGTATATTAGAGAACTGTATTTTGAAATGAATAAAGTTTCCTAAATTGTATGGCCTGGGCACATGAATCTCCACTCAGTTATTCTCAGAATAGTTACTGTGCATTTACCATATATCAGACATTTCTAGGAGCAGGGCTGCAATCAAGGCTCATTGTCTTTCTTCTTTTTACACAAGAAATTTACGTTCACTGTGGCAATTCAGAAAATATAGGCAGCCATGCAGAAAGTAAACTAAAATCACTCATAATCTAATCACCCAGAGAGATCTATTGTCACTATTTTGACGTATACTGACTCAGACTTTTTTCTCTGCACGTGATAATAATAGTGATCGTTTATTGAGTGCCCCATCTAAACATTAGGCTCAATGCTTTATGTGGATTATTTCCTTTATCCCCACAATAACCCAACGGAGCAGTGGATTTCATTCTCCCAGTTTTATAGTTTGGGCAGCAGAGACACAGCAAAGTGAAGGAACTTGTACAAGATCACACAGCTGGTAAATGGCAGTGCTGGGATTGAATGAAAATAGTCTTTTAAAAATTATTTTAATACAAAAAATAGTATCGTACTCTTTTGTGTCTTGCTTTCTTTGCTCAAAAATATGTTTGGAAGATCCTTCCGTGTAATAAACCCATCGCTTCATTTTTAAGCACTGCAGTGCGTGCTAAGATGTGGGTGAACTCCAGGTCTCTCAATCAAATGCTCATGTGACTCTTAGGCTGATTCTAATTGTCCCACCACTATGGCGCCCATAGCCCAGGACAGACCTGGCAGCTTCCACGAGCATCATTTACCAACTAGAAATACAGGGCCCTTCATCCCCTGCCGCTCGCCTGTCCCTACAGCACACATTCTACCTTCTAGACAAGGCAAGCCCTTTCACTAGCTACATCTTCACTCAGAGTGCTTCCATTATTCCTCTGCCGAGGATTCCCAATCCTCTAATGTCACGTGTCCCATTTCCTGATTCCTGGCTAGGTGCTTCCTCACCTGGGCTAACCACTTGGGGTACCAACAGTGTAGAAAGAGACAGGCCACTAACGTCACCAGCACATGACCCTCTAATTATTTGCTCATACGAGTTTCTAAAGTACAAGGCACGTCTTATTCATCTTGGAAACCCCAGTGCCTAGCACCGTGCCTGGCACGTAGCTCAGGAATTGTGTGCTGAATTAAGGAAACTGAGTTATTATTAATAATGACCACAGCAATAGTGCTAGCTAATTTCTACTGAGCATTGACTCTCTTCCAGGCCCTGTGGCTGATTGCCTTACGTATATTATTTTAGTTAACATACACCTGTATAAGTTAGTCCCTGTCATCGTCTCATTTTCTGGATGAGGAAACAATCTCTGAGAGGTCAACTAACTTACCCAAGATCTCTCAACTGATAAACAAAGAACTAGGATTTGGGTTTAGTCCAGGTCCAAAGCCCACGCTTTTAATCACCACCGTTGCGGCCTCCCATACCACTATGATCTGTATCCATTCTTCAAACAAATAGTCACTGAGCATCCGCTATGTGCTGACCCTGGACATAAAGCAAGACGCACATAGTCCTGGCCTTCCTAAAGCTGACAATCTAATGAATCAAATCAAACCTGAGTGAGCATCAGCATCACCTGTGTGCGTGCCGAACATGCAGATTTCCTAGCTCTGTGGATTCTGATTCAACCTGTCTGGGGCAGGGCCCAGGAATCTGTATTTTCATAAGGCCTCAGGCAGGGCTGACATTCAGCCAGTAGACTGAACGGTGGTAGCCCCACTGGTTGTGAAAATATTAACATATTTCTGAGCCAGCTGGAAAATAAACATTGCCCCCAAAGGCCTTGAGTGTACGTGACCAACTGTCCTAGGTCTGCCGGGGAATGTCCCAGTGTTGGCAATGAAAGTCCCACATCCTGGGCAAAGCAGGATGGTTGTTCACCACATCCAAGTGTCTTCCACCACCCCCGTTACCCTGATCTTCCCCAGATCTGCCATGATTCAGAAACCACAGGGTGAAGGCCTGGCATAGGTTGGGCCTCTCCAGTCCTTGCCTTTTCTGTCATTAAATATTCTGAATATCACCTCTGGCCCAAGTGATTCTGGTGCAGGTTGCCCACAGACCACTCTTTGACAAATCCTAGTCCAGTTCCCTGATACCAGACTAAGCATTGAGAAGATCTTTCAAAACATAATACCGGAAACATTTATATGATGCTTAGCATGGGCCATGGAACCTTGAGAACATTACACAAATTAACTCATTTAATCTTCACTACAATCCTAAGAAGTAGATACTGTTACTATTACCATTTTACAGATGGGGAAAGTGAGACCCAAAGAGGTTCAGCAACTTGCCCAAGATTGCATAGCTAGCGAGGGGAAGGGCAGAAGCAGGATATGAAGGCAGCTTGGCTCCAGAGCCCATCTGGCAGGCAAGCCGAGACAGATGGTCCCGGCCAGGAGACCTCGGCTCTTTGTGATAGCCAAAGCTCTGAAGATGGTGTCCCACTGCAGGACAACTGGAGCCACTGTCTTGCTCTGAGCCCCCAGGGTCCAAGAGTTGAGCCACTGACACACACGTGCAAAGGCTCCAGGCCTGAAGACAACACTGAATTCTTCCTTCTGCTAATTGCTCTCCGAGAAGCGGTTTCCAGTTCTCACAGCAGCTCACTCACATGGCAGCAAACTCTGAATATCAACCACATTTAGGAGCAAGGGATTGAAGCATATGTTAGAGCCAGAGAGAAGAACCAAGTGACAGCCTTCTTCTGGGAAGGAGTGTGAGGTTTTTACAGGCAGGGCTGCTTTCTCAGTGAACTTCTCCTCTTCATTTTTGAGTCCACCTGTTCCTAGACCAGATGGCCCCAGCTAGCCTTTTCTTTCACAGGCTTCATATAAAATGCAACACCCCCTGGGATTTAACCAAATTCCACCCACTGCCACTAGCTCCGTCTTTACGCAGGTGCTCTTGAAGTCATAGAGTTTGACACCTACACAATCTGACATTTACGATGGGAAGAGGAGGCCCAGAGTGGGCGTTCAGACACTCCATGAGCCTTTCAATAAGGACTTAGTGGGCTCTCGCTACATCCCAAGCATCATGTGAGCTTTGTGGATACGGAAGAAGGAAGCAGCCGTGGTCCCCGCCCCTTCATGGAGCTTACTACAGTCCAGTGGCCAGCCAGAATAGAATCACTCATGTCGCTGACAGAGGGACTCTGAAGGAGAAGTAAAGATGACTCGAGGGTGATTACCAGAGGAGTCTGACCATTGGCAATCAAGGAGGCCTTCACCCAAGAAGCGATGCGTAAAAGCTGCAACCTGAAGGAAAAAGTAGGTGCTGGCTCAAAACGGGGGAAGAGAACAGGCATTCCAAAGACGGGGAATGTGTTTGCAAAAGAAGCCTGACACCTGTAAGACACCAGATGAGAGCAGAGGTGCACAGCAGCTCCAGAGAGCGGCAGACAAGCCGGAGCTTGCTGGCCTTAGCGAGAGATTTGAATATTCTCTTGAGGATATGGAGGTGTTTCAAAGCAGCTAACCGATAGCCAGATCTGCATTTTAAAGCACCCTTTTGGCCTAGAGCTAAGCCAGAGCAGAGGCAGAGCTGGGCCTCGAATTCAGGTCTCCTGTCTCCCTGACCATGTTCTTTTTCAGCAGCCCCAGAACATGAGCCCAGGTCTTACTATTTGTGTTTGAGGAAGCCTGCTCCATTTGTGTCCAAACCCCTTTCCTGACTTCCACGTCTTTTGCATTGTCGGAGGTGAAGGAGAGCGCGAATGCAGGCCCAGACGGTGGCCTCAGCCCAGCCCCAGCTCTTCTATTTCGAGCTGAGTCATCTTGGGAAAGTTAATTAGCATCTCTGGGTCTCAGTTTCTCATCTGTAAAATGAGAATAAAAATCCACCTCAGATCCTTGTTATGATAATTTCAATAGTTAATGCAGGTAATGTGTTTGACCTAAAATCAATAATAAATAGGAACTCTTCTAACTGGAACTTCTTTCTTGAGGGGGAGGGGGCAAAGCCATCTGCTGAAGTTGTCTATACGCATTTTCTTAAGGTCTCCCAAGCTGGAAGGAACCACAGCTTTTTGTTCATCTTTACTCTTATAAGGCTCATCCCTGCCTGGCTATAGGGAGGAGCATGTAACCCAGGCCTGACCAATTACAGTGTTCCATCCCCATCAAGGGGTGGGTTATTGAGTCAAAGGGGGCCAATTATAATCCTTTCCTGGGATCCAGCTACAGATGCTCTGAGAGAGAAGTTCTCTTTCCCATAGCTGAGGCTGCTGGCCGCCATGTTCCCCAGAGGCTGACATGCAGAGAGAAATGAGAAAAGCAGAGCTGCGAGTCAGATGAACACAGGCAGCACTTGAGCAGCACTGAGTCGCCAGCTCTGGTCCCCGGGGCCGCGGTTGTCACAGCTCTTTTCTTCAGTTCTTTGAACTCTTTCACCAGCCCCGCAAGTTTCTCAAGTCACTACATCTTGCTTTAGCCAAGTTGGGAGGAGTTTTAACACTTGCAACCAAAAGAGTTCTGACAAATTGTTTATTTGTCAGGGTCGCAGGCAATTCTGAATCATCAACTTAGAGCCCCTAAGTTCAAAGAAGCCTCAAAAGGTCATCCACGACAGTGGCTTCAAGAAAAACAACTTTGGTTTTAAGTAGCAAAATCGGCTTTTCGAATCTTGAGGAACCCAAATATATGAAATAGAAAAAGAGGAAGTGCTGTTGAGCTGCGAGAGTGTGGGAGACCCTTGGCCCGGCCCACCTCCTGATTCCATCCAGGTGCCCTGCACCCATCTGAGAGCTATCATCTGGTCCAGCTTCCTACATTAGGAATCACCTCAGCCGCATCTTTGACACCTGGTCATTGAGCCTCAATTGAACACATCCACCAGGGGCAGCTGACAAAGCCTCAAGGCAGTTGACTTCCTTTCACAGACTGCCCTGATAACACAGGTTCCTCATCTGCCTCATGGTAACGCTCACCCATGGGTCTGTGTGCTCCAGGATGAAACAGAACTAATTAAAGACGCCTTTCCTATGGCGGCCCTTCCTGAAGACAGTTTTCATGTCCCACTTAGTTCCTGGCTGACGCATCCTCAGTTCCTTCTGACTGTTCCTCGTGAGACCGCATGTCCAGCTGGCGAGATGCCTAAAATAGGCAGGTGACTGTACAAGGTGTGATTTAAAGAGGGACAGAGAGATGCAAGGCTGTTAGAGAACGTGTTTACTTAAAAAAACGAAGCACTTGGAGGTTTATGGTGACCCCATCACCTACGGCATTTTCCCTATATCCAGGAATGCTGCTCAGGGCTATACACACCTCTCCTCGTTTCTCTTTTAGCCCTCACAACACGTCCATGAATTTAGGGATTATTTGTATCCCCATTTAGAAGATGAGGCCCAGAGGAGTTAGAGTAGCTCGCTCAAGTTCAAGAGCTAATATTTGGTAGCACTGGGATTTGAACTCAGATCTCGCCGGACTCCAAAGCTGGGCTTTTACATTTATTTCTACTAGAAGATGTGACTCTTTGTTACTGCCCATCTAGCCCTGGAAGATGGTAAAATGGAGCACTGGAAGGATAGCATTGAGGCAGATAATGTTTCGCAGACTTCATATGTGGTCAGGACACAAGGCAGGCACTTCCTTTGCAGGTAAGCCTTGGAGAAAGCTCTTTTTAAACATAATCCAGTCATTGCATGTTACAGATGATTTAATCTGTTATTTGAGTGAGCAATCAAGGAAGACATGCATCTCTGGGGTTGGAACGATGAAGCATGACTGTCTGCGTGACCAAATTGATTGCAGTTAACCCAGCTTCCCTTTTCTGTAGAGCCTGTAGACACTCTTAAAGCTCTTTCCAAACCCAAACCCCACTTCTCGGTGCCACTGTGATAGAGGAAGAGAATCTTGGGAGCAAAGAGGTGAAGGAACCAGCTTTGTCCACCTTGGAGCCTGTGGTGTCACCAGAAAGGCCACTTGGCCTCTGTTCCCTGCTTTCTAGCTTGGGGGCACATCGGTATTCCATGGCTGTGTTGGATGTTTTCTTAAAATGTGCCAGGTGTGAACCGTAGCAGTAATAACAACAACAATATTCTTGAGACTTTTATTGAGCAATTAGTAGGCACAGGCACACACATCATCTCATTCAACACTCACGACCTGCCTACCAAGCAGGTACTACTGTGATCCCATCTTAACAGACATGGTCATTGAGGTCTGGGGAAACTGTGTAACATATTGAGGTTTCTCACCCAAAGTCTTCCACTTGCAAATGGCACAGATGATATTTAAACTCTGGCAATCCAACCTAGAGCCCTGGTAACTTGATATACTAAGTGAAAAAAGCAGATTTCAAAATAGTATAGGATACTACTCAGCAATGAAAAGGAACAGACCACTGTTACGTGCAACAACATGGTGAATGTCACAATAATTACGCCGAGTAAAAGGAGCCAGATAAAAGTGGACACACTGTACAATTTCATTGACATGATTGACTCAGTTGACAAAATTCCAGAAAATGCAAACAGGTAGAGAGTAGCAGAAAGCAGATCAGTGGTTGCCAGTGGCGAGGAGCGGCAGGAGGGTGGGACTGTATGAGCACGAGTGACGTTGGCGGGTGATGGAATTCATTCTCTCGATTGTGGCGATGGTTTCCCAGATGTATACGATGCAAAACTCACCAAGTTGTGTACTTTAAAATCATGTAGTTTACTGTACATCAACTATGTCTCAGTAAAGCTTCAAAAAGAGTATCAGGCATGATTCTGGTTTGGTTTTTAAGAAAAAAATGAAAACATAAACATAATCATATGTGTATACATGCAAATATAGATATATATAGATATATTTATATATGACTTAACATGACTCACAAGGCCCTGGGTGATCCGGTCCCTGACCCCCTCCCCAGCATCATTTCTCACCACTGCCCCCTTCACCCTCCAAGTTGGGCACAGAGTATTACTTTCATTTCCCCCAACGCCTCACGCATTGTCTCACCTCCTGGCTTTCTTACTTGCTCTTTATTCCCTCTGCCCGGAACACTGTCTCACTCTCCACCATGTCTCCTCAGTTAACTCCTCTTGATTCTTTAGGCCTCAGCTAGGATGTCCCCTCCTCTCTCAGACCAAAGCATTTCCCTTTGGTACCTGGTGGTGTAAGTGTTTCATACTTTTTCTCTGCTGTTCCCTTGTAAGTTTCATCAAGGCAAGAGGCTCTGTCCTTTGTTCAAGGAGGCATTCCTAACATGTAGCACGAACCTTGCACATAGTAGGTATTCACCAGACATGTGTTTGAATGAAAGTCCAAAATGATATTTTAAAATCATAGTAAATAAGCATAACTTCTATAGACTAACACATTATTAGGGAAAAAAAAGCACACATGATTAAAATTCTCCAACATGCAGGCCAGCATAATGTTAACAATGATTATTAAAATAGCATGTCACATATAGCAATTAAGAATATAATATTTAGAGTCATTCAGACCTAGCTCTACCAGGTTCTACCAGTTGGCAGCTAAGTAATCTTAGGCAAGTTACTTTCTCTCTCTAAACCTCCATTTTCTTCTCCATATAATGCGGATAGCAATATTCCATCATTGTTAGGAAGTTTCCATCAGATAACGTGCGGGACAGGCTTAGTGTGGAACCAGCACACTGCAGGTGCTAGTTAACTCTTGTTAGTGTACTAGCATTGTCATTCAGACCACTGAGTATCAGCTGTCAACCACCTCACGTTTGTCTGCTTCTCTTCTTTTTACAAAGCATTTCTCATATAGAACCTTAGTTGCCCCTTGCAGGAACCTTGTGGGAGAGGTGACGCAGATGTCATTATTACCATTTTCAAAGGAAGCTGAGGCCCCCAGAAGCTAAATGACTTCACCCCAATTGCAGAGAAGGTGAACCGTGGCACCAGGGGCCAATCCCACACCTGTCCAGCACCCTACAAAGGGCACCTGCTGGGGTCCTGCCTGCTCCTCAGACGGAAAAGTGCCCCCACCTACCTCCCCAGACAAGTCCAAGTTTCTCGGGTATGTGCTTTCTCAGCCACTAGGCCAAATCCTGTCCCCACCCTTCTACCTCAATAGATCTCACTTCAGGTAGCCAATAACTTCTGTCTGCTCAGCTCCAACACCAGGGAAAACACAGCCTCCTTTCCTGCAGTCCCGACCCCAACGTCTCCAAAACTCGCTCATCTAACAGGAGTACACCCTCCCTCCCCTCCCCCTGCCCCTGGACATACACGATTTCTCCCCTCTCTCTCCCTCACATTTTCTGCTCCTCTGTTTCCCAAGGCTCCCCCTCCCTCTGGCCTGCTCCCTTCCCACGAAAATACTGAAACCTCCTCGTCTGATTAGGCAAAGCACTTTATCACCTCCACACACCCCTGGCCCCCCCAGGTATAGTCCCCCCTGGAGCTCAGTGCTCAGCCAAAGCAAGGCCCACCTCACCTGGCTCCTACCTCATTTCCCTCACAGCGTGGAAGATTGGCTTGGTTCGGCCCAGCACAAAACTTTGTTCGATGGTGTGTTTAATTTTATTTTCTTCCTGACATGTAAACAAAATGGATACATTTCACGTAAAACCCTGGTTTCAGGCTTCTCTCAAAAAAATGGGAAGATTCGACAACATGGGGTCCTCAATCAAACGTAGCAGCAACAGGCCAAAGTGGAGCAATGGCTGCCCCTCAGCCAGGCAAGGGCACCACCCCTCACCAGAGTCCACCAGGCTCCCGGGGTTGTGTGACTCATCTGGCCTCTGGAAGCATTTGAGTTTGTAATCCCTTCTCTGGCGGTGGAACCCAACTGGCAGAGGTTTTACGTCAGTCTTCTTTCCTCCCTTCTGTAAGTGGAAAGACCCGCTACAGAGATTTATTTTTCCACTGATGTAAATTATGCTACCATCCCGAATTAGATAGCAGAAGCAGTTACATGCAGTTTGGTTTCAAGTATATTTTTCCACCCCAATGCAAAAATGTAAGACGGCATATTTAGAATCTTTCCCACCGCACGATGAAGGTTTTTTCATGACAATTGAAATTCCCATTATTCAACCACCTACCAGGTGCTTTGAGATTTGAGGATGAATCTAGCTGATTCCAGAATTGTAGCTGAAGAAGCAGAATTTCTGTCTTCCGAGCAGCTTTCAGTAATGTAGCCCCTGGCATATCTGATTTAACCCTCATTAAATGAATTGCTCTTTAGTTTACTGTTTGAAGTGCAACACGTGTCTTCAAAGGTGACTTCCATTCCTCCTGAGCCCTGACACCATTTTGTCCACCTCTCCCAATTGGCCAATTAGCTGACCCTCCACTTCTTCCAGTGGTCCTTGGCTGGGGCGGAGAGGAGCTGGTCCTACCTGTGTAAAGGTCCTCTCTCACTGCTGACCTTGAACCGCCCTCTAGTTTGTTTTCTCCTGAGGAGTGCCCAGCAAGCACCATCTGCAAGGACAGAGCAAACCCTAGGACGGCTGTTCTCCAAGTGTGGGCCCTGGACCAGCAGCTGCAGAGCACTTGGGAACTTGTCAGAAATGCAGACACGGCTGCACCCCAGACCCGCCGAATCCAGATCTGCATTTTAACAAGATCCCCAGTTGATTCATAAATAAATAAAACAAGGTCATTTCTTTGGTGAAACGGACTGTGAAGTAAACAAAAGGGAATGATATGAGAGTGACTAAGAAGAGGCCACTTGACATAGAGAAGCTGTTCTCAAAGTGTTTGTTCTCAGGGCCCATTTACAGTCTTAAAGATTGTTAAGGACCCTAATGAGCTTCATTTACATGGGTTGTATCTATCAGTATTTGCCATATTAAAAATTAAAACTAATAAGTTTTTAAAATATTAATTCCCTTTAAAATAATAGACATTATGTACTAACATATATTTTATGAAAGTAGCTATATTTTCTATATCAAAAAAATGAATGAGAAGCGTTTTACATTGTTGCAAACCTCTTGAACTGCCTGCCTTGATAGAAGCAGCTGGATTCTCATGTCTGCTTCTGCATCCCGTCCGTCGCAGCATCGCATGTCATGTGATCTTTGGAAAACGCCACTGCACACGGGGAGAGAAGTAGTGAAAAAGGCAGCTCTCCTCTCAGAATTGTTAGGAAAATAGTTTTGACTTTGTACCCCCTGAAAGGGTCGAGGTCCTGGACCACACTTAGAGCGGGTGACGTGATGCGGTGGTGGAGAAAGGCCTCACAGTGGGGCGGCACGTAAAGCGAGATCTCACGACAAGGAGTCCGTCCGCTGCGGGAAGACTTCTCACTTTAAACAGTATAGAGGCTGTGCAGTAAGGGTGTCAATGCAACTTCTGGTCCCAACTTAGTCCTAGAGTAGCTGCGGGACTATGGACAAGTCCCTTGCTCTCTCCAAGCCTCAGTTTCTCAGTTTTCCTCAATTTCTTTTATAAGGAGAATGATCGCTAGTACGCCAGCCCCCCAAGTAGTGTGTGGGAGGTCCCAGCGAGAACTTCAGAGCAACTCTCTCGTATTCCCAGCAGGGGGCGACGGAGACCAGCCCTGGCTGGACCGCTTCCACCCCGGAGGCCTTTCACCGCGTCCCCACCCAGAGACAAGGTTCCCTCGTGATCCGGGCGGTTTCCTTGGCACCAGCTGGCACCAGGTATCTCGGGCAACCTGGGCCGTCCCCGGGGAGCGGCTGGGGGCCCCGAGAGCCCTTCACATGGACCCAAACGTGGCAGGTTGGGATGCTCGGATTCTCCCGGGAAGTCTGGGAAGAGCAGAGGGGAAGAACTGGTTTGGGCAAAGACACATTTTTTTTTTCCCACTGGGCCTTTCGGTGAAGAACCACCCAAGAGCTGTTGACTCCTCACAGGGAAAACCGGGCGGGGTGGCCGGAAGGGAACAAGACGGAGCGCTGCGCCAGCTCTCCCCGGGGCTGCCTCCTGCCTGCAGGCGCGGGGCTGCGCTTGCATCAGTGCTGCCGGCCCGGGCCCCGGCCGCCGGCGACGTCAGCCGCCCTCCCAGAAGAATTCCACTGCCCGCGGCCAGGGGCCCGGCGGTGTGGGGGCGGGGGCTTTTGGTTTCGGAGGATGACACCACTTGCTTGCTGCGTCTCCACGTTCGCACTCTGTTGTCATGGAGACGACAGCATCCTGACAGTCTTGGTGAGGCCAAGCCGCCCCCGGGAGGTGACCCGGAGCGGGGCCCACTCAGGAAACCACTGGCTCTAGGGTTCGGCTCGAGGAGACCGGGCTGCGGATCTTGGCTTCTTTCCCGGGGGCGCCCTGCTAGGCCACCTTTTACTGTCCAGGATCCTCAAGATCTCAAAGCATTCTCGCTCGGGGGTCTTAGAAACAACCCTGAAAAAGACAGAAGCCCAAAAAAGAGCCCTAAGACAGCCCGTGCTTGGCAGAACTGACTTTTCAATGCTCTGAGGTGGTTTTTTTTTTTTTTTTCTTATCTTTCTTTTCTTGAAGCAGTTCCTTATGATTTTCTTCAGAAGACTGGCTGGCCTCCTCCACTTTTGGTAAAGCAATGTTTGTTTTAATTCACTTCCCCCAGTGTGTACTGAGCACCTGAGTGTGCCAGGCAGAAAGGGGGGAGATAATAATAGTAGCTGCCGGTGGTGAACACAGACATGAACTCATTTAGTCTCCACCCCGGCCTTGGAGGTAGGTCTATCCCATTTTAGAGAGAACCCAGACTATCCAGCTAATCCAAGACCGGCTGGGAAGTCAAGTCAGAAGTGAGTCCTAAACCAGAGCTCATGACCTTTCCCAGGCAGCCTCTCAAAGCATCAAGTAAAATGGTGGGTGTGCGCCATCGGCTCTGGAACATTTTTCCTGCACTGAGACCATACATTTCATCTTTCATTATGTGTTAATAATAATTGATAAGGTTAGAGGGAAAATAATCCTAAAGAAGGAATACGAAATATATAATAATAATAATATGAATGCAGCAAACGTTGATTGAATGCACACTGTACACACCAGGCACCCCCCTGCAATCATTACCACATCTGATACTACAACTCCCGGACAGCGATTCTATTACTGTGGTCCCCACTTTACAGACGAGGAAACTGAGGCACAAAGAGGTGAAGTAACTTGTCCATGTCCCACAGCTAGCAGATTAATAGAATCGTGTCCTGATCCATGGTAGGCATTGGACACAATTGCACCCTGCTTCGGAGAGAATGGAGAGAGGGCAGTGTATGCAAACTCCTCAAGAAAGTTTATTCAGACCATTTCCATCTAAAATTTATTATAATTTCAAAGCAGACTAGAGTAGGGTTCCTTTTATCTCCATGGGGAAAAAAAAGTTGCTAAGCAAATAGTATAAACAAGATGAGAACATTTTTTAAAGATTGGTCCTGAACTAACATCTGTTGCCAATCTTCTTTTATTTTTTTGTTTCTTCTTCTCCGCAAAGCCTCCCAGTACCTAGTTGTATATTCTAGTTGTAGGTCCTTCTGGCTCTCCTATGTGGGACACCGCCTCAGCGTGGCCTGACCAGCAGTGCCAGGTCCACGCCCAGGATCCAAACCAACGAAACCCTGGGCCACCAAAGCAGAGCTCGTGGACTTAACCACTCGGCCATGGCGCTGGCCCCTATAGGACATTTTAGAGTTTAGACAGCACTTTCCTAGCCGGGATCTGACTTCATCTTCACAACGCTCCTGAGAAGGTGTCAGAAGTGTCAGTCATCTTAGTCCCGAGGTACAGCTGAACAACAGGAGGCTTTGCAGAGAAGACTTTTGACTACTAAAGAAAACAAGTGGTCTTTAAGGACACAAAAGTAAACCGGCCGCAATAGCCAAAAAGTGGAAACAACCCAAATGTCTGTTAACAGATGAATGGATAAATAAAATGCAGTTTAGACATACAAAGGAATAGTAGGAAGTCTGAGAAGGAATGGAAGTCTGACACATGCTACAACATGGATGAACCTTGAGGACGTTATGCTGAGTGAAATAAGCCACTGACATGAGGTACCCAGCATAGATAAACGTGTAAAGACAGAAAGTAGAATAGAAGTTGTCAGGGGCTGCGGGGAAAAGAGAATGGAGAGTTATCCTTTTATGGGGAGAGTTTCTGTTTGGGATGGTGAACAAGTTCTAGAAGTGGGAGGTGGCGATAGTTGCAGACCATTGTGAAGGTACTTAATGATACTAAATTGTACCCTTAAAAGTGATTAAAATGATACGTTTTGTATATATTTTACCACAATGAAAAACATTTTGTAAAACAATGAAACTGCCTTAGCACTCCCCATTCTTATTCAACTTTTTCTTTTAAAAGGAGATCCTTGTGTGTTTATGAAAGCAGGAGCAGATTTAACCCAAGACCCATTTCTTGGCTTTGCAGGGGTTGCTGCCTGCACTTGAAAGTAAGAAAACGTCACGCCTTTAAAAATAGCTCACGAGTATGTGTTTTCGCTAAATACAGGAGGCTGGTATTCCCCTCAGGTATTCCAAATGAGCAAGATCTGGCTGGGAGGGGGCAAAAGCAGGAGTGAGTCACTGGTTTGGCAGGTGAGGTCATCATGGGGTGACCGTCTGCGTCGAGCAGGCTCCCCCCTCCCACATCTCCCATCTTCTCGCCTCAGGCGCTGCCAGGTCACCAGCCAGCTTCTCGGGAAGGGTAGCTGCTCTGGTGTGATGTTCAGTGGGAGACATTCCTCTGTATGACTCAGTGACTCAACACCCAACGGATGGGTTCATGGAGCCTCGGGTAACCAAGGCCGACTCTGAGGTCAAGACTGGACTGCCAAGTCATGGTCCATAAGCAAAAGAGGGAAGCCGTACATCCTTGGGAAGGGAGAGGACAGCACTTGTTTTCTGTTTGTTGGAATGCTAAACATCTAAGAAATGATGGGATGGTACTTACCTTGATGATCCTGATTAAGATGACTTAGGAGAGTAGCACACGGAAGGGGATGGCAAGTATTTGCTGAATAATTCAACTACAAGAACAATCCCAAACCACGAGTAGAAAAATATACATTCTAACTTAGGTTTCACCAACCTTGGCTTTCCCAAAGGGAGAACAGAATTGGAGCTTGAGATAACTGACACAGGCTTCACGTGGACAACTATGGTTTTGATGCAAAGAATCTTGATGTTTCTGCAGGTAACTAGGTTATTAATAAATGATCACGTGAAGGGACTTCCTTGGACATGTTTGTACACTCATCTAGCAACCATTAGCAGAGGTACCACATATATAAGATGAAAGAGAGTGAGAAAGAGAAAGTTTTTGATTTATTTGTTTTGTCTTTTTCCTCTTTAGTCTCTATACTGTTGAGTCAATCCAGTATGATTTAAGGTACATGAGCATAGCATCAGATAAGCCTTGTATTAGTCAGTGAGGGATTCTTGGTTGCAAGGACTAGAAACGTAGTTCAAATCAGCTAGAGGGTAAAAAAAAAAAATAAATCCAGGTTATGGCTTCAGGCATAGCTGTATCCAGGTGCCCAAATGATAATGTTAGGGATCTGTTGTTCTCTGTTTCTCAACTCTGTCTTCATAGGCCCCTGAGGTGGCCAAGAATCTTCCCAGTAGTTCTGGGCTTAGGTTCTACTATAACCATCTCATTAGAAAGAAATCTTTCTTCCCAACAAAAACATCCCACAGACAGAACCGCACAGACTGAGAAAGAGATAGATGCTGTTACCAGAATAAAAGGGAATGGTTGCTGGGCAGGGGAAAACAGTAGGTGTCCACTCCCTGTGCGTAAATGTATGCCTGTGGGAGAGAGGGTTTATCGTTTAGGTGCCACTTTCCTGGTTCGTCAGTGAGTCACTCTGGTGTGGTGAAATGTGTGTGCTCTGGACTCAGCAGACCTGAGTCGAAACTCTGGCTCTTCACTAGCTGTGTGGCCTCCAGCAACTCACTTAAAAGTAATCATGCTAATAATTACTGAGTTTTGAATGTGAGACATGTGCTAGGCATTACGTGCACTATCTCATTTACTCCCCTCTGCAACGTAGTTATCATCTGTGAGTGCCCCACCTTACAGACGAGGAAGCTGAGGGCTAAAGGGATTGGGTGACCTACCCAAGGTCACTGAGCTCTTAAGGGGCACTCCGGCCCAGGGCACTCTGACTCAAAATGGCCTCTCCGGGCCTCATTCTCCTTGCGGACAAAATGTACCCCTGATGGCGACAGAGGAGAAGAAGGAGGCAGAGGAAGATGAAGAGGAAAAGGAAAACTAACATAAAGTCCCACAACATATTAAGTATGCAATAAATCTAGTTCTCTGCATCTGTTCTTCCACTCTCTTCTCTCCTTACCACCTTTCTCTGTCTTTTTCTTTTTTTGTTCACTTCATATGGTCCCGGCTTCCCCCCACCCCCCATCTTCCTTCTTTCCCCCCCCCTCTCCTTTTTCTTTTTCTTTTCTTTTTTTTTTTTTTTTGCCTCTTTTTAAAGTCCTCACCTGGTCCAGGGTGATATTTCTGAATGACAGTGGGGGCAGGATAAACACCCCCATAAACCTGACTGTCAGCCCCAGAGGAGCCCGCAGCCCTGAACCCCAGTGCACACTGTGGCTTGCCTGAGATCAAGTCCTAGTTCACTGGGAAGGGCAAAACCAAGGCCAGTGGGATTCCTTCCACCCCACCTCCTGCCTCCGCGCTCGCCCGTCTCTGCTTGAAAGTTTTCCGGATGTGTCTAGTCTGAATCCCGCTGCCACCAAGGTGGGGCAGTCACAGGGGCGTCCTCTCCTGAGCTCTGGCTTCAGCCCTGGCCTGACCTCTTTGTCACCCCCTCTCGCCTCCCTGGGGAGCCCGCCCAGAGGCCTGATGAAAGGGAGTGGAAGTGAGCACGAGGCAAAGACAGCCTCGGGGCTTTGAGATAAGCACCTTTAATTTAGACTGTTGTAACTAGAAATCTAGAGGACTTGAGTTGACATTCAGAGGGGAGAGCTGGGCTGTACCCAGACCCTGGGCTGGCAGGTGTGGGGGCTGGGCCGTGGGGCAGACACAGGCGTGAGACTGAGAATGGAGCCTTCCTGAAGGACAGTGTTGGGGGAGGGAGGGGATCTTGGAGACAGTGACCCTCCAGCTCCTTCATAACCGTGTCTTATAATGTTGTCCTTGGGGACAGGAAGTCCACGTAGGTGACAGAGCTGAGGGCTTTGTCGTCCCCCCCATCCCCACCACACACACATCCCCATGATGGCGCATTGTGCATGTGTGAGTGTGTAAGTCGCTCTGCACACACCCACAGGCACTGTTTGGTGTGCGGGCCTCCCGCCCATGGCCAGGCCCCTCAGGCCACTCCACATGGGTTCTCCCACCCACATGGCCCTGCCGTTGGGTTCAGGGGCTCCCCATTTGGCAGCAGGAGCTGTCTCCTCTTCACCCCCTCCCCAACAGGGGAGGGCTGGGGAGGTGAGGGGTACTGTGTGCAGGGAAGAAAGGGGGCATGTGGTGAAGCTCACTTATTAAGCACCACCGCAACCCAGAGAAAGAGCGTGAATAATGCCCATTTTACAGATGGGGAAACTGAGCCTCATGGTTAGTTAAAGGAAGATGCAATGTCTGCTCATGAACTATTTTATCGCGGACTTCAGTCACCCCCGAGATGCCCGGCTCCGGGCACTATGGTTTCCTGCCCAGGGCTTCTCAAGCTTTAAGCGGGAGCTGTTAGTGCAGAATCTGATTCAGCAGGTCTGGGAGGGGCCTGAGGTCCTGCATTTCCAGCACCTCCCGGGTGATGCCCTACGGCTGGTCTGGGACCACCCTTTGAAGAGCGAGGCTCCGTTTTCTGGAGTCTTTCCGCTGAGCTGGAAGGAGCACGCGGAGCCCAGGCTCAGGCCGCAGTGATGCGCGCCCTGGCGGCGCGCTCCGCTAATTGGGACGTGCTGTGAGCCCAAAATGCACGCCACATTTTGGAGATTTGGTAAGAATAAAATGATGTAAAATATCCCTTTAATAAGTTTTTGCATTAATTACTATTGACGTGATAATATTTTAGATAGGCTGGGTAAAATAAAATACATTTTAAAATTTATTTCACCTGTGCCTTTTTAATGTCAGCGCTAGAAAAGTTAAAATTATGTGTGTGGCTGGCGTCAGTCAGCGAACGGGTCTGGTCTAGAGCAGTGGTTCTCAACCAGGCCGGGCATTCTTGTCCCCCAGGGGATATTTAGCAATGTCTGGAGACATTTTTGGTTGTCCTGTCTAAGGGGGTTGCTGCTGGCATGGGGTGGGAAGAGTCAGGGACGTTCTAAACATCCTATGAAGCACGGGACAGCCCCTCACAACCAGGAATTATCCAGCCCAAAATGTTCATAGTGCCAAGGTTGCAAAATTCTAGTATACAATCATCGCCACTGCCTCTGAAATTATTTATTTTATTACTTGTCCGTTGTCTTTGTCCCCCTACTAGAATATGAGTCCCATGAGATCAGGGACGTCACCAGCCCGTGGCTCCTAGAACAGTGCCTGCTGGGAGAAGGCATGGTGTTCTGTAGTGTACACTGGGTGTCTCTCTAACCACCTGAGCCAGCCACGTGGTTTGGAGTCATCCATGCAGATTAGCTCAGGCCCACCAGCCCCTGCCTCAGCACGCACCGAGACATCTGCGCCCTGAGATCAGGCTGGGACCTGGCCGACTGGGATCGCCCTGGCTCGATTGCCCTAGCAACTACACATCGGCGGATCTGTCAACGGCGGCGGGCGTCAGCCCAGGGAGCAGAGACAGGGATTGTGGTGGGAGGGCCCGTCAGTCCTCTGCCGCCCGCCGGCCCCGCCCCTGCAGCCTTCCACAGCCCCTGTCGGCCGCTGTGGTCTCCGGTGACTTTCCTTACCGCCCAGTGGTGTGTCACAGGGTTGGGTCCGATCGGCCCTGCGGAAGCCCAGACCCAGGAGTGCTAAGGCAGAGGCATCCGCAGCCCCTTCGGCGCGGGGGTGAGGGGAGGGAGAAAGCAAAGGGCCTCCTCGGTCCAGCCCAGCGTGCAGGGGACCGGATCGGGCAGATGACTGACTGCCTCTTGTTCAGATGCCGCTGATCTTCCTCATGGTCTTTAAAGCCGCGTGCTAGGCCTTGTCCCTCTCTCACCCATCCCTCTCTGGGACGGCCCTGTCCTGGTGGCAGCCCCGAGTCTGCTTTGGCCCCAGAGCTGGGCCGTGTGCCCTTGGGTAAGGGAGGGAACCGCTCTGGGCCTGTTTCCTCTTCTGTCAAATGGGGGCAGGGGACAGAAGAGAAAGAATTGTGCCTGTATTTAAATCTTTCAGTGTTTCCCTCTAGCCTTTGAGAAAAAGCCCAAGCTCCGTAGCATGGCCCTGCTTTACTCCTGTCACCTTTCTGCCCCCTGACCCAGGGTCCGGTTCCTTGCCTCATGTCCCAAATACATGCCAGATCCTGCTGCAATGGCCTGCCTTCCGTTCTGTTAGTGTGCCTTGCTCTCTCTTGCCTTCTAGTCTTCGGATATACCATTCTGCTCTTCCACAGAGTTTTCTAGAGTAAGGCTTAAAAGCATGCACAGTGGATCACATGGCATGTGCTGACTGTGTGCCCTGGGACAAGTTACTTACCTTCTCTGTGCCTCAGTATCCTCTTCTGGAAAATGAGAATAACAATGGTACCTGATTTATAGGGTTATGTGCCAGTTAGATGAGATGATGCTTGTCAAGTTGTGAACAACAGTGCCCAAACACCTCGAAAGCAACAAGGAAAAATGTCCCTGCCATCACTATTATCATTTCTGGAAGCTGTCCCACTCATCTCTCAGGAATCAGCTCAGTTGTCACTCTCTTCCAGGAAGCCTTGCCTGCTTCCCACCTGCCAGCTAAGGTGGCTGCGCCTCCTCTGGGTTCTGACTCACCCTGGACTCACCTCGGCCACCACCCTTGTCTCTTGTGTGGGAACTGCCTGTTTACTTGCCTTGCTCCCTTCAATAGACTGTCACTTCCTCTAGTCAAGAGTTTGAAAACAGAGCACCTGCTGGCCCAAACCACAGGTGTTCTTTAGCTGGACTAGAGGGGAATTTGGAAACATTGTAATAGAATGCTGAACTTTGAAAATAGAATGATTCTCTAAAAAAAAGTAGCCTATGAAAAAAATCTAAAAGATAAAGCCTATTAAAAAAAGTAGGATGAGGGGCTGGCCCCGTGGCCGAGTGGTTACGTTCGCGCGCTCCGCTGCAGGCGGCCCAGTGTTTCGTTGGTTCGAATCCTGGGCGCAGACATGGCACTGCTTGTCAGACCACGCTGAGGCAGCGTTCCACATGCCACAACTAGAAGAACCCACAACGAAGAATACACAACTATGTACCAGGGGGCTTTGGGGAGAAAAAGGAAAAAATAAAATCTTTAAAAAACAAAACAAAACAAAACAAAACAAAAAAGTAGGATGATTTCACAGAAAAACCTGGATTTCCAGCTTTTCTTGGAAAATTAGAAACTCTGCTAACACAAGCCAACCTCATCACCTGCACTTGCAGGAATGTCGCCTTCAGGCAGGCACGTGCGCTGTGCTCGCTCGCTGCAGGCACAGCCCAGCCCGATGGGCTCACGCCTCCCGCCCCAGAAAGAAGGTGACGATATATGCCTGTCCTCTAAATCAGGACACTTTTGAGAGCAAAAGGGGGATGCTATTGACAACCACAAATACACCAGCCAGCCCAGGGAAAATGAGCATACACTCCCCCAGACTCTAGGGCGGGGGTCTTGGTCATCTTTGGGTCCCACATCATGCACTTCCTGCCACATCCATGCTCAATAAATGATAACAGTAATTCACATTTCTTGAGCATTTGCTTAATGTGCTAACTCATGCAGTCCTCCCAAGAAGCCCGGGAGGTGGGGACTGTTGTCTGCCTTTTGCAGATGAGGAGACTGAGGCACGATATGTCAGTACCCTGTCTCCCGGCTCAGCTAGCAGGGGGAACCAGGGCAGTCTGAGTCTGGCAGGCTGTGTGTTGGCCACATCAGGCATGAGGTTCTTCCCAGCTCTAAAAATCTGCGGTTCTTTTTATTTTTTTCCTGTCCTTTTCTCCTTTCTCTCCCTCCTCTTGTCCTGTCCTTCTTTCTCTGACTCTTACACTTCCTCCGCTCTTCCGCGCTCTCCTCTTCGTGTCTTTCTCTCGTTCTCGTTCTCTCTCCCTCTCATCCTTGTCTCCCTGTGGCTCTCACCGTGTCTGCTGTGCTTGCTCTCGAGTGCTCGCTCTCTTTCTGTCTGTATTTCTCTTAGTCTCTTGCTGGACTCTCTCTCTCTTGCCATGTCTCTGTTCTCCCTCTCTCTCCTCTCTTCTCCTCTTCCTTCTCTTCCTCTCCCCCTTCCTCTCTCTCTCCCTTCTCTCACGAATTCTTACCAACCATGACTAAACACTTTTGTCTAGAAAAGTATGTTTCCAGTAACTCGCCGTTGGTCTTGGCCTGGAGAAACCTGACCAGCCAGGCGCCGGGCCTTCTCCGCACTTTGCTGAGAACTTCCACGGACAGAGGCACAAAGGCCCCCGAGCTGTGAGACTCAGAACCCAGGAAATGGGCCGCGCCCTCCACACTCCCGGCCTGTGCCTCTGTCCTTGTGGGAACAATCGGCTGGGCAGGCTTCATGACTCTCGGCAGACAGGCCTACAAAAAGGGAAACTGCTCTGGGCTCTGCCTTCCCTTCCAACAGACTGACAGGTAAGTAGGATGAATGGTGCATCCTTCTGTTTGGCAAGCGGAGGATGGCTAGAGCCCATTTCTCACAGGAGTAATCGCTCCAATTTATATGATCAAAGCCCAGGAAACGAATGTCTTTTGAAGGGAGAAGAGAGTCTCGGAAGACTATTTTGAAGCCAAGGAAAAGGCAACTTTTTCTTAACAGATAAACAAGGAGGAGACTAATAGGGTGGGAGAGGGCAGCCCCCCCCCCCCCGCCACCAGCAAAGTGAGTGAAGAATTAAGAGGAAGGCGCAGCAGAGGGGGACAGAGGAGAAGGGAGATTCAACAGGAGTCCTCGGTGGCCCAGGAGGAGGCGGTGAGACAGGGGAAAGAAGTGAGGGGGTGACAGATGTGTTTTACAGTTTCAGGCGAGCCTTCGGCAGCCTCAGGCTCAGGCAGCTCCTGGCTGGCTCTGCTGGGGTGAATGTGCACATATGGAGGAAGGAGGGAGAGAAAGACCCAGAGATGGAGATGCCCAGCTCACACCCCAGACCTGGCTCCACCCTCATTTCCACCTTGGTTTCCAAATGGGCGTTCCCGCACGCTGGAGGGGAAGTGTTCAGACAAAGCTCAGTTGGTGGCAGTGAGTCAGGGCCCCACCCAAGCCCCCACCAGCCCTAGGGGGCCTCTGGCCCACAGGCCTGGCAGCTGCTGGGAGTTATCAGGAGAGAGCAAGGTGGCAGGGGCATGGCAGGCCATTCGAATTCACTCCAAACGACCTGTGGCCTCAGGGGCTGCTCCCGGAGCCCTGGTGCTCAGGCGGCTCATCCATTCTAGCAACTAATGGTGATCTTTCTGCTGAGTGTTTGTGATTTCAGTGTCAACAGGGTAAGGGAGACTGCCCTGTGGGGTGGGGTCAGCCCAGCTGTGAAGATCTGTCACTAGTTTATCACCCACCCCCTCTTGGGTTGTAAGCCCTGAGAGGGCAACAGCCCTGTCATGGACTCCACTACATACCCAACTCTTGACCTGCAGGCTGGTATACAGTAGGTGCTCAATAGCTGATTGAATGAATTAGCATGCATTCAAATCTCCCTGCTGCCCCTGACCAGCTGTGTGACCCTGCCCAAGTCCCTTAACCTCTCTGAGCTGTCATTTCCCTCATCAGTACAACATGACAGCGCCAGTAAAACAGAGACCAGACACCTCACGCCTGCTTAGTGAAAGAAGGCAGTGGGGCATCCAGTCTGTAGTCGTCGCTCAAATATGGCAGGGGTGTGAAGGGAGGAGATATTTTGGGGTTCAGAAAGTCTGCAGCTTCTGTTGCTGTTAGTTCCAGGTATGTCGTACAGATGTTACTTTTTAGGAAGACAGAGAGGTGATGCGGCCAAGAGCTCGCGCTCCCAAGGCCCCAAACCTGGGTTCAAATGTTACATCCACCCCTCACTCCCTGTGTGACCTCAGGCAAGCCACTTAATCTCTCTGAGCTTGTTTTACTGCGTGTGAAAGAGAGTCTGCATGAGTTTAAATGAGATAAACCCACGCTGACCTGGAGCTTGCAGATGCTCAGTTGGCGTTTGCCACCATCACTAGTTTCCATCTCCCAACCCTGGGAGGCAGACGTGACCCTCCCCAGGGTGCAAAGAGGAAACCCGAGCTGGCCAGGTGGAGAGGCGCGTCTGGCGGCAGAACCAGAACCAGACACCCTCTGCCCCCGAGGCCCACCACAGCTGCCAGAAATAAGGCCCCTGTCACCTCCCTGCCTCCACCCCTCGCCTGGTGGAGAAGTGAAACACGACCCCGCCAGTGTCAGAAAGGAGAGAAGGAACCAGCCGAGGTGAGCAGAGGCAGTGGCCCCCCAGTCCTGTCAAAAGGACAGGCTAGAGCAAGGTCAAGTCCAGGGCGCAGAGAGAGAGGGTGGAGGCCGTGGGAGGATAGTGTGACAAGAAGGGGACTGGTGGCTGAGTCGGCCAGCGGCGAGGGGCGAAAAGCTGGTCCAGAGAATGCGGAAGGAAGCCCTTTTATCAGCATTAACAAGAACAGAGAGGGAAGTTGTTTGCATCTGGCCAGATACCTCGGCTGTGACCTCCGTCTAGAGGAGAAGAGTCCCTGCAAGCTTTGCTTTCAAAAGTCTCTTGGGAGAAAACACATGGCCCAGATTCTTAGAAGCTGCCCTCATCCCAACTGAGTAATCTCTCAGCGGCTTTTTGAGCGGCACCCGGCGGTTGTCCTTTCTGTCTGGTGCACCTTCAGCCTCTGGGAGAGTCGGCGTTTCTCACGCTTGCAGCCTATCCATTTCACAGATGAGGAAACTGACGCCGGAACTGGGCCTCTGGTCCCAGCTCTACTATTTGCTGAGTCTGGGATCCTAGTGGCTTCACTAGCCAGGCCTCAGTTTTCCCATCTGTAAAGTGGAGGGGTTCCGGCCACATCTTCCTTTCAATCCTGCCTCTTGCCTTCCCTTGGGAGCAAACAGTGTGGAGTTCTAAGGCCAGAGTCGCCCTGATCAAATGGCATGGATTACTCAATACCCCGGGCCGAGGTCAGCCGCTGGAAGCAATTTAAGATGGCCCAGGCATCTGAGATTCAAGCCCCCACAGGCAAGCAGAAGTATTCCCTCCCACGCTGGGCCGCCTCCCTTCCCATTCTGCTCCAGTTCTGTGGGGGAGGCAGCTGCGTTTCTGCAGGGCTCCAAGGCCAGCCCCGTCGCAGGTCTCAGACCAGGCAGGATGCCCTGTCACTAACAATAGTGCCTAACGGTGCTGCTCGTGGCGAGACACAAACCCATAGGGACTATCTCTTTCCTCCTCACAACAGCCCTAGGCAAGGTGCACGCACCCAGTTCACATCCACGGACACCGAGGCTCACAGAGGCACCTGGCCCCAGGGGGCAGGCTATGACAGGTGACAAAGCAGAGGTTCAAACCCAATCTGAGTGACTCCTTCTGACAGAGCCACTCCATTTAAATCAACACCGGCCAATGGGATTATGTGCCATTTTCTTTCTTTTATAATTAAAAACTTTTCCCCTTATAACAAGGATGGATTACTTGTGTTTTAAAAGGGAGTAACCAACCAAAGCATTTTAGATAACACGAGGTGGTATCTGGAATGTGATTTAAACTAATCCGGCTTTGAGAGTGATATAAATAAAGCAAAGTTGTCCGTGAACTGACCATTCTTGAAGTGACATATTGCATATAAGGCTCTTTACACTGTTCTCTCCCCTTGTGAGCATGTGTGAAAATGCCCATGATCATTTAAAAAGGTCATTTAAATTTGACGTTTAGAGAGTAATTAACTCTGGAGAAATGGCCCCGCAGCTGAAAGCACTTTGAGGTCGCCTGGAAGAGGCATTCCTTGTGGGCTCCTGCGTCTGCTCACCCTGGACCACAGGGTTCTCTCTGCATCCAAGAGAACACTCCGCCCCCACGTTGCCAGCCAAGCGGAGGCTGCATGTTCGGGTTCCCGAGGCCGCACGGCGGTTTTATGACGGAATTTGGAACCACATGTGGTTCACGTTCATCCAGGCAGGAGATTTGGGGAATCTCTTCTAAATGTTACCAGCAAAGGCTCAGGGGCTGCCCACGTCCTGGGACACCCAGATAATTGGGGAAGATGAGACCCTGACTTGCACATGATGACCGAGTGTCTGGAAGTGGCCCCTCTCCGCAGGCTGGGAGGGCCCAGGGCAAACTGCTCCTGCCATTGCCTGGTGTGCCCTGGGAGCTCCACATGGCCTTCCAGACTCCCCTGAAATGAGGAGACCTCCCTGTTTACACCCTTCCCCGTCTACAACTGCTCCTTCCTCAAACAACTGGAATCACCTCTCTACTGGCCTTCATTATATTGACCTACTGTCATTCATTTATTCAACAATTATTGAGCACCAACTGCATGCAGTGGAGTTACAGCATATAGGAAGCAGACAGATAGATGGACTAGGTAACATGAACAGCATATAATAGACATGATCCCGATGTTCTAGGAGCTTCTGATCCCCAGGGGGGAAAGGCAATAATCAACCATTAATACTATTAATCATTTAATTGTGATTCTGACAAATGCTTTAGAGAAGTACCAGAGCTGTGAGGGCAGATAAGGAAGAACGTGGTCTGGTGGGGTGGGGGCGTGCAGAGGAGTCACAGAGGGCTTCCTGGAGAGAAAGACGTCTAAACTGAGGTCTGGAGATTTAATGCATTCACTGGCCAAAGAGGGAAAGGGAGTTACTCCACACAAAGGAAACAGCATGTGCAAAGGCCAGAGGGAGCATGGCTTGTGGAAGGAAGTGAAGGAATACAGGGTGGACTGTGTAGTCTGAGGAGTATGAGGGGGAAGGAGATGGTAGAGATGGTTGAGAAGGGGCTGGTGGCAGATCATGAAGGAGCTTGAAGGCCAAGTTAAGGATGATGGAGTGCTCATGAGGTAGTATGAGTGTGTGTGTGAATGTGTTTGTTTGTGTGTGTGTGTTGATGTTATTCTTTTAAACCTAAAATGATAACTCTGGTGGCTGGGGGGCTGAGTGGATCAGATCAGGGCAAATGTGGATGTTGTAGGGCCTGGGCTATTCCATATGGCACATTTGTAGGAATTAGGAGAAGGCACTCTTCTGGGAAGACATAACCCTTAGGTAATGGAGCCTGGCCTGAATTTTAGCCTCCACTAACTCTGAGCGAGTACCCTTGTGCAGTGAACAACCTGTACAACTGTACACAATGGACATGGATTCTGAGGAATAGAGAAATCAGAAGGCTGTCAAGCATTTGTTGACAAATCTGCCTCCTCCACTTCAAGCACCTTGGAGTTCAGAGTTCTTGAGCACCATATTCACATTTATAACCTTAGTACACATAGGAGATGCTCCCAATGTTTGCTGAATGGATTATTCTTTGGCTGCCTTTTTTTTCTTTAGACTTTCTGTCTTCTTGTTCTTTTCTTCTAAATTCATACCAGCTTCCTGTTACTGCACACTTGCTAGGTGTCAGGAAGCACTCTGTTACACACTTTGCCTTTTTGGTCCTCCAAACATCTTATTCCCTGTCCATTCAGCAGAGACTAGGCCATGGTCACACGGCTAGGAAGGCAAGCGGGGACCTTTCTAGATCCTCCACAGGCAGGCCGTGCTGTGTGTGAATCAGTCAGGTCCTGGGGGCAGGGTGGGGTGGTAGTGGGGGGAGGCATACTTTCTGGTAAGGATTCTTGTGCTTGAATCTCTAAACTTTGAATTCTAGAACGTCAGAGCAGAAACGGACCATCAGGGGCCCCATTTTACAGATGGGCAACCGAGGCCCAGAGAGGGACCGGAAATTGTTCAAAGTCACTGAGTAAGTCAGAGGCAGAGCAGGACTGGAACAGGTCCCTCGACAGGTTTAGAAGAAGTCGACAGATCTCGGGATGGAGATGAGAAAGACCAAGGGGGCGCACAGCTCTGCAGGGGTGGGAGTAGCACAGGACACCGGAGAGTCCTCAGTGGCTTCTGGAAGGGAACAGAAGGTAGAGAAGATAGGACTTCCTCCAGGCGTGGCAGGTCTCTAAACTGGATTCCATTTGGATCCACGTGGCCACAGATTTTTCAGACACAAGTGGAATTTCTTGTTCTGGGCCTGGTCACTCTGGAGGCCCGAGGCCAACAGGCAGGATAGCCTTGGCTGACGGCATGCCGGGGCCAGCTGGCTCCCAGGGCGCTGGGCGAAGTCAGAGAGAAGGCCCGGTTCCCCGTCCCAGGGGCCCCGCCCAAGGTACCCTCTGCGGGCCCCTCCAGTGCCTGCTTGGGGTTTTCCTGCTTCTGGGCCTGCATCACAGCTCCTCTGCTGTCACGTTGCCTCGCGTCCCACTAGCATTGCCCTGGGCTGGAAAATCCCTGAGAGCCCCAGGCAGCCCGTGACCAGAGCGGCAGGAAACTGTGACACCCGAGGCACACAGGGGGTGGGGTTTATTCTCGGTGTGCGGTTGGGAAGGGTGGGGCCAGCCGGGGGTGGAGTGGGATGGGATAGTCAGGAGAGAGCAGAGGAATCCAAAAAGAAGGAGCCCCTGTGAGAATTTCCCACTGGTTTTCCTCCCGAGAGGGGGTCCTTTGCTTCCAGCCCAGGCGTGGTCTCCCTGCCTTGGGTCACCATGGGGCCTCTTGGGGGACACCTTAGGATCCAGGGGCCAGCCCCACCATTCGGGGATCCCAACCTATAAAGCTTGGTAATAATAGCAATGACAGTCATATAAGTAATAGATGTCAATCAAGCACTTTCTAGATGCCAGGTTATATGTATCTAGCACGGTGCCTGGCGCACAGAAGCCCTCAATAAACAGCAGGCGGGTTTTCCACACGTCCACCTGAAGGATCAGGGATCAATCCCATTTTACAGACGGGGAAGCGGAGGCTCAAAGAGCATGCATTGTCTTCCCAACATGACACAGCTAGTCACTTGTCCACTGGCTCACAAGTACTTCTCAGGGCCCTGCCTCGATGGCAGCCACTGTCCCAGATGACAGGAATGGTGCCCTGCGCACAAGCCCTGCTCTCAAGTTCATTTGTGTCTGTGCTAGTGAAGGCAGTCCGACAGCGAACAAACAAGCAAATCCCTGAGGAAGGTGATGGCAGATCCGGATGGGAAGCAAGCAGGGCAAGGGGACAGGGAGTGGGGGTGAGGATGATGAGGGAAGGCTTCTTTTCAGAGGTGACGTTTGAGGCTAGGGCGGGATGGGTGAGAAGGAGACCGGGAAAGGTTGTTCACAGCAAGCCCAGCAGTGAAAGCAAAGGTCCTGGGGTGGGAAAGAACCTGGTGGGTTTCCAGGAGGGCCAAGGAGGGGCTGAGGTGAGTAGGGAGGCACGCGCGAGGGGGACAGGAAGGAGAGCAGTGGGCCTGGGTCAGAGCCACCTTCTGGACCACAGGGCAAGGACACAGTTGTCCGGGGCTGTCAATGGCAGAGGTTGGATTTGAATCCGTGAATTCAGGCCTCCAGGGCGGGCCCAGGCTCCACCCCCTTGGGCCCAGGTCCTGGTCCTGATGCTGAGCTGGGCGTGGGCAGGGCCTTCTGGCCGTGGCCCCATCCACTCAGTGTGTCACAGGACAGGCAGAGCCACTCCTGTTTCCCAGCTCAGGAGCCTGTCAGGCCTGTGGGGGCCGCACAGAGCAACAGGGGCAAAACCTGTAGGACAATGGACAATCAGCCCAGGGAAGCAGCAGCCGTTCAGACCCAGGACTCTGCCCTCCTGGCTCCCCCGAGGCCTCTGGGCCTCCTCCCTTCCTCAACTTGCCATCCCCTAGCAGGAAAGTCAGCATTGGCGCAACCTGGGTTCAAGTCCTTCCCCCACTGCTTGTAAACAGTGGGACAGCGGGAAGGTCCTGTACTCACCTCTCTAAGCCTCACTTCCCTCCCCTGTGAAATGGGCTACTCCCTGTCTGCTCTCAGGGCTGGGGGGACCACAGAAAGCCTGCTCTGGGCCAAGCAGGTGCAAATTCTTTTATATGCCGAAACTCACTTTGTCCTGCTATCAATGACATGGGACAGGTTTTGTCATCAGAGTCAGCTTCGTGGGCATGTGGCCTGTGAGGTCACGCAGGGCCACCCTGTGCTTCAGAGGGCCCTACACTTGGTTTTATACTTAACCCTTGCCATCTTGAAACTCTTAATAACTTTTCCAACACAGGCCCTGCATTTTCGTTTTGCACCAGGCCCTGCAAATTAGGTAGCTCATCCTGATTATTATACATTCATTTGCATATTCAAGAGAGATTTATTGAGCCTGGCATGGTTTAAGGCCCTGGGGAGACAGGAGTGAACAAAATAGAATTCCCACCCTCGTGGAGTTTCCTTTGCATCACATGCCAGCTGAGAGAACTGAGGTTCAGAGTACCTGCTCCAGGCTACACAGTGAAGAAGGGGATGCCCACCTTCCAACTCAGAGCTCTCAACCCAATCGCATACCCACTTCAGCATAAGGCACGAAAATATTTAACAGCACGCCACGCAGAGATATAGCCAGTGTCCAGGTATTAATAAATTTAAATGTGCCACCTCATTCAGTGTGTTAAATCAGTTAATTATGACAGCCCCATCTTAGAGACGAGGAAGTGGAGGCTCAGAGAGGTTAGGTAACTTGCCCAGAGTCACACAGCTGGTAAGAAGCAGAGCCAAGATTAGGAACGCAAACGGCCGGGCTCCCAGGCAGGCTCCTAGCTACTCCAACACATCGCCTTTCAAAGTAATCATTCGGAAGATGGCGACTTTCATTGTTATTTTCATCACCATCATTTTCGTTTTTGTCTCTGGAGCCCCATGCACAAGGCATGACCTGAATCACTATGTTCGGAGTGGAAGGACCCACAAATGAATGAGGAGATTCATTCCACCTCTGCGGTGACGGCTCTGGCTGCCCTCCCCCCAACCCCCCTGGATCTGCCGTGACTTATCCACGGCTGGACGCCCAGCCTTCTCTGTCTTACCTTGAGCCAGTGATGCAATCTCTCAGGGCTCAGGATGTAGAAAACAGGGTCGTGTCTTCCAGTAAACAGGCCAGCCCGAGGGGGTGGCGTGGGGAGGAGTGGTTCACAGCGATGGTTATCACTGACTAAAAGCCTTCCTTTTCCTCCCTCCGAGATGACAGGGCTCTTCAGAGAGGCTCCCTCCCCAAAGGCTGTGCTGTTGAGAGGGTCTCATCCTGTCCCCGTGCTTGGGCCATCTTAGGAGCATGTCAGCTCCACGGGCCTCATGCACTGATGATTTCTAGGGCTCCGGAAGAGCACTTCCCACTATCCTCACTGATGTCTGATGCCCCCGTCATCCATTTGTTATTCAACAAAGAGTTGTTGAGTGCCTACTAGGTGTCAGGCACTCTCCTAGGAACTGGGAATACAGCAGAGAATAAAACGGACAAAATTCCTGCACTCAGGGAGCTTATATTCTAGTCCAAGATACTTCCACTGGGAACTCTTTCAACTGGATGGCAGAGGTTGGGAATTTTATCTTGTTGGCTGCTGGATATTTTCTCACTCTTGTAAATATTCTTGAGTTTTGTCTAGGACGCAATTAAGGTACTTTTTAATTGCTTCAGGAGGGAGAGTAAATCTGGCCCCTGTTACTCCATTTTGGCCAGAATCAGTAGTTCGCTTCTGTTAGTTTTTCTTTATGAGAAAGCCTCTAGGCCTGGGAAAGGCAAGACTTGAAAGGTCATCAGCTATTTATACCTGCATGTGAATGAGTTTAGAAGATCCTTTCTGAAGCATTGTGGTAATAGGAAATGAAGAACTGGAAGACATTAAAGTAGAAGGTGGGACTTAGGAGATAAACCAAAAATGCTCATATAGCCGTTATTTCATTAGTATTCATCACAATCTTGCAAGTCAAATGCTGCTATTCTCATTTTATAGATGAGGAAAGTAAAGCCTGGAGAGCCTAAATGACTGGCTCAAAGTCACACAACTAGTTAAGACCCAGAGCTACTGACTTCTACCCTAGGGCTCCTCCTAACACACCTTGGGTCAGGATCACCACCCAGCAAGGGAGGGCAACGGGCATCTTTGATCCCCAACGCTTGTGCTGACTTGGTTATTTCACACTTCACTGACCTTGCCCTTGGGCTTCAAGCTGGTCTGAGAAATAGTTTCGGCTTCTCAGGGGCACAAGTCAGGACAGCTCATACTCCCCGAGCAGCAGCTCCAGGATGAGAAGACAGAAAGAGCAATCTGAAGAGAACATCACTTCCTCGAGGGCAGGGACCACACGCATCCGTCTGCATTACCCCTGGGTCCCCAGCACCGGGAACAACACTGGACCCCCAGCAGGTTTTATTGACCAACAAAACACGGAGGAATGGGTTTGGGGGTTAAACTGACAATGAGGAACCCCTGCCTCACTTCTTCATCTATAAAACGGAGACAATCCTCTCTGCCTTTTCCTGTTGTTTTGATTCAGTGATAGAATGTGCAGTCCGCGACGCAGGGGTTTTGTCTGTCCAACCGACGCACTGCTTTATGCCCAGCTCTCAAACAGTGCCTGTCACACACTAGGTGCTTAAGAGATCTCTACCGGGTGAACGGATGAGAGTAAAACATCTAGGTGTCAGGGAATGTGTGCGCCCAATAGCACCCACCAGAGCATTGTGGGAAGAGCAAGGAATTTGAAGACAGACCTGAGTTTGACTCCTACCTCTGCCACTTATTAGCTGTGTGACCTTGAAAAAGTCTCCGAGCCTCAGTTTCCCTAGGACATAGAAGGAAGAGAATCCTTGTCTCTACAGCAGGGTGTCCCGAGGATGAAGTGAGGTCATGCACATAAAGAGCTTAGCGTGGTTCCAGGAACCCGGGAAATGCTCCGAAGTTGTTAAAGTTCTCATACGCCTAAGAGTGAGGGTGCATTTTTTTTAAGAGCCATTTTTCTCCAAAAGGACTTGTATCCCGGGATTCCCCTCAAAGACCCCAGAGGCTGTTCCCCTGAAAGAAGAGGCTACATGGAAAGTAAATTCCTATCAAACCTCCCACTGGCCGCTCTGTCCCCTCGAGCCTGCGGGCCAGGCCGCATCCTGCCTGGAACCGGCTTGATCCTGATGCGGCTGGACAAGCCGTGGGGCACCAGGCTCTGCTTGGCTGCCCTGGTCTCCCACAGCCCTTTGAAGTTGGGATATGCCTTTTCTTGTCTCGTGATTGTCCGGGCCTCCAAGCTAACAAGCAGCCCGTTCCCACATCAGGGTGAAGTGGGTGCTCAGAGATCTTCAGTGCAGATAGTGAGTGAAATCTAGTCCTCCAGCAAAGGCAGCCAGCAGATAAAGTGACCGTCCCCGGCACCGCCATCCCCACTGAGGCCCGTCCACCCTCACTGAGGGATCTGGTCCAGGTCTGGGTCTCGGCCGACTCACAGGTTGGAGTTCTGGCCTCAACTCTTTGGATCTGTGGAAGCCATAAATATGTGTCCATTTTTGCCTTAGAAACTTTGGTCATTATCAAGGGAAGATCCTGTGGCTTTGAAAAGAATGACGAATGAGGCTGATCTTCCTGTGAACTGCAAGGCACAAGCACAGAAGAGTGATTAGACAGGCCTCTGACGCCGGGAGGGCGGGAAGAGCAGAGGATAAAGTAGGTAGGGAGCAGGCCACAGAGAGAGCTCTCAATCCGCGAAGCAATTAGGATGATATTTGACAATAAGGAGACTCCAGACCTAAGTGTCCATATCTTTCTTTGGACATTCAAAATTCCTACCCAAGTTTGAGTTCACTCACATCCCACTTCTTTGGAGAATTTTCTGGAGCTTAAGTTTCTCCTAGCCTCACTACCCCATGGCTCTCCTCCCCATCTGCTCCTCTCCGTGCAAGCTTTCCATAATACATGTATATGTGTGTGTCTGTAGCTGGCTGGTGTGCTTTTATTCCTTCCTTCATTCATTTGAAAATAGGCAGTAGAGTCCAATGGTTAGGGATACACATGGCAGCCTGATGGCTGGAGGTCGCTCTGACTCTTCCTAGCTGTGGGAGCTCAGGTAAGTTACCCACTTATTCTGTCTGCTTCAGCCCTTTCGCCTCTAAAATGGTCATGACAGTACCAACCTCGCAAGGCTGGGTGACAGTTGGCTAAATGAATACCACAGAGCATTTACAACAGTGCCTGGCACATAGTAAGCACCCGCTACCTAAGACACTGCTCTTATTCTTTTTTGGCAAACATTTATTGAGCATCTAATTTATGCCGAATACTGTGTGCATAAATATTACTGAGCTTACGGAGATGAAAGATAGAAAGACAATGACTGCCGTCCTGGACTCACGCTTCCGACTCCACACCGACCTTTGGTAATTTCCCTTCTTTATCCGCGGAAAATGTTTACTGATGAATTCATGGAAGGGGGATGACTATTCCTTCCCTGATCAGAGCTTGAACTGCCAGGGTCCCTCCTGCTTTGCATGTACCATCTTAGGGCCCAGAGGACCTGCAAAGGCTCTACCACGTACCCGCCAAGGTATTTCTCCTCCCCTGAGCCTCACTTTCCTCGGCTGTAAGATGGGGGTGGCTTCTGCCTTGTAGGGTTTGCAGGGCAAAACAAATGAGGTGGGGTCATGGAGACATCATGGAGCCTCAGACGCCCCGCAGAATCTGAAGAGCGAGGACGGCCTCCCTTAACTCCATGGAGGGCTTCCGCAGAGGCCAGGGACAGCCTCTCGGGCCCTGACTCAACGGCACACACGAGCGCCGAGTGCAGGGTCTCCGTCACCTCGTCAATAAACAGTTCATATGGCAGGAGTCAGAATTCTTACAATTGCAGGCAACAGAAACTCCTCTCCCACAGCCTAGGCAAGAAGGAGAAATGTGGGTGATGAATCTGGGGGTAACTCATGTAAGCAGAGGAAAAGCAGAAGAGTAGCCAGGCCTCAGGGCAGCTGAGGGGCATCTCTCTCTTGCTCACTCTGTCTGTCTGTCTCTCTCTCTCTGTCTCTCCTACCTTGTCTCTGCCTGTCAGTTCCCCGCGAGGGAAGCCCCCACTTCAGCCCCTGAGAATGTCTCGCTCTGTCCTGTCACCACACTTAGCACTTTTCTTGTGCACTGGCCCAAATGAATGTCATTTCCCCACCAGACTGTAAGCTCCCTAAGAACCAGATGATGTCAGATGCTATTTTCCTTCTTCTCTCTTTCCTCTCACCCTGCCCATCACACACAGGATGGCAACATCAAGGGCACTGCTAGTCACATGGTCATGGAATGTCCCAGATGAGGGAAGAGAGGGAAAGACTAAGGAACAGAGACAGAAAGCGACTTGCCCAAGGTCACACAGCTCAAACTAGACTCCAAGTCAGATGCTCTGCATTCTCTGATGGCCTTCCCTCTCCCTAGGGTTAAAGGCTCTGGTGGGTGCTCGTGCTCACAAGGAAACCTTGGCAGAGCCCAGTGGCTTCCTACCTCCCCAGGCTTATCTCATACATTCTACGCATCTTCAAGGTGGCTGTTATTTTTATTGTTATATTTATAGTTGCCTGAGGCGCCCACACTGATCCACTTCCCTCTCATTAGAGATAAGGAATTGTCTACTCTGCATTCCAGCCGGGGTGGCCGTCTTTCCCGAATCTGCCTCAGCACCCCCACCAGAGCTGCTGTGCAGTTTCCTCTGCCTGGACCGCTGCCTGTGTTTGCTGGGACTACTGGAACAAAGGGCCACAGACTGTGTGACTTAAACGACAGACACTTATGGTCTCAAGTTCCAGAGGCTGAAGGTCTGAGATGGAGGTGCCAGCAGGGCTGGTACCTGTTGAGTGAGGGACACTGTTCCAGGCCTCTCCCTCAGCTGCTGGTGATTTGCTGGCAACCTTCGCCGTTCCCTGGCTTGTCCCGCATCTCTCTATCTCTGCTTCATCTTCCCAGGGCATCCTCCCTGTGCGCATGCCTGTCTCTGTGTCCAAGTTTCCCTCTTCTAAGGACACCAGTCATATTGGACGAGGGCCCACCCTACTGGCCTCATGGGAACTTGATTACCTCTGTAAAGACCCTATTTCCAAATAAGGTTGCATTCTGAGAATTCCAACATCTTTTGGAGGTGACACAATTCAACCCATAATGAGCACCATTCTCACTGCCTCCCCCACCCCAGCCAGATAACTCCTGCTTGTCCTTCCTGTCTCAGGCACCCGTCTCTGAACCCTGGCCCACACCTGGCCCTGTGGGCTGCCCGCACGTACTCTCCTGTCATATCTGTTGTGGATCTTTGTATCTGTGTGTGTAACGATCTGGTCAGTACCTGTGTCCCCCTCAGACTCTCCGCTTCATGAGAACAAGAGCGTGACTGTTCTGTGCACGGCGGCAGCCCCAGAACCCAGGCCCTGGGCTATTAATAAAGCATATCAATAAACGCCTGTGGCCGGAATGAATGAACTATTGAGAGATTCATCTCTGCTAATCACAAAAATGCAGAGGAGCTTCTGAGCAAGGGCTGCAGAGGCACCGAGGGCCAGATAGCCCCCCCACCCGGCTCCTCCCCCACCGTCCTTTGACTAGTGGTCAGTGCTACACCCTCCCACCCAGTGCCCCTGGGAGAATCCATCTCCGCAGAGCTGTGCAGGGAAGGCCTCCTGAACCTCAGGGAGGCTGGAGGGGAGTCAGAAGGGACCATATAGTGAACAGCTCTGAAACCAGACCCCTGGCATCGGGCTGGGGGGCAGGTTCAGGAAAGGTAAAGGTGCTTTAAAATTCAAGGGGCCCAAGGGAGCATCGCCTTTCAGGAAAGCACTCTAGTGGGTAAGGGGCCAGGTGTGCCCCAAGCTCCGAGTACCCAGGGTTGCTGTGCCAGCACAGCCTGAGAAAGGTGACAGGGCAGACGGTGCTGGATACCCTCTGCTCCAGGGACCATTCTAGGCTCACCTGATGGAGAGGCAGATTTAACTTTGGTGGCCTCACTTTTCCTTGTGTGAGTGAGGAGGTCAAGTGGACACATCAAGGGACCTTCCTCTGGCTCAAGTGAGCAACTCCCCCCCCCAGCCCCCTCCCCCCCACCCCCTCCAAGGAATGCCGGCCTGCACGCTTCCCCGGACCCCTGGGAAACACCTCATAGGCAGCAGAATCCCTAAGGGGAAAATGAAAGCCTCCCCAAACCCAGCCCAGGATGAGGGCAGAGCTGGAAAAAGTGACTTACAGGCCCGTCACCGCGTTTTTCCCCAGTGAAAGGCTGACTCATCGCAACAGGCCCGGGCTGGCTCGGACTCGAGCCGGTGGCTTGGAACATGCCGGGACAGTGAGTGCCTTGTCTGAAAGGCTGGTCCGTGAGAAGCCACGGGTCAGGGGAGCCAAGGCCGCTGCCCCGGGAAATGCCCGCACGCAGCCATGGGAGCCCAAGGGAGCAGGGTCGGGGCCCTGTTCTTGTCCCTCCAACTCTCCTCAGGGGCCTGGGACGGCATGCACTGGGAAAGGTCCGGAGAGGCCCTAAGACCCCAGGGAATGAAGCCCTACTATCAGGAGGCATGAAGGTCATGGTGCTCCCTCCCCATAGGAAATGCAATGGAAAACTACACTGCACTGAAAATCAATGTGGAGAAGCCCAGGAAAGTCTTGATTTTCTCCATGAGATTATCTCAATTCTTTCCTTTGGAATATCGAGAAGAAATTATTTTCCAATTCGAGGGAAGATGGATGGGAGCTGGGGCTGCTTTCCTAGTGCCCTGAGCACGTGTCTAGTCTGCCTATTGGGTAATTCAGCATGAGGCACAGAGTTCCGAGTCTGTCTCCGATGGACCCACCCAGAGCCTCTGCCCTCCTCATGCCACTGTCCATGTTGACATCCAAGGCTCTTTGGCAAGGACTTTTGAGTCTTATGTGGGTTTAAACCCTGACTGTGCTATCTGCTTGCTGTGTGACATTGGGTAAGTCACTTGATCTCACTGAGTCTCAATTTCTGACACATAAAACGGAAACTACACAAGATAATGTATGCATAGTGCCTAGCACAGTACTTAGCACAGGGTCTGGCACATATACTAGATCTCTTGTAGCTTCTCCTTTTATCCCCTACAAAGCTTGTTTCAGGAAAGAATCTCATCAGTCATTTACACTTGAGTGTGAATAAGCACCCATTAGTGTCATTCCTTTATTTCATTTCAACTTATTCAACAATGCTCGTGCACCTGTCATAGACGTGATTTGAGCTAGGCGCTATATACTTTACAGATAGAGTTTTCTTTTCATCCTCACAACAGTCGCTACAAGATCACTAATAGCCCCATTTGGTGATGGGGGAAACTGAGACTCAGGGAGGTGGAAAAACCTTCCTGAGGTCACAGAGCAGAGCCTAGATTCACTCGTTCATTCAGGAAACATGGACTGAATTTCTGCTCTGTCTCAGGCTGGGTACTAGGGGCAGAGCAGTGAATGAGTCGGGCCCGCAGCTTAAGACCCTCATGGACTGCCAGGTGTATTTGTACCCTTTTGTCAGTGCTGTAATTGTTAAAGTCCCTGTTAAAAGCTGGCACGTTTGGGCAGGGACAGCCTTCCCCCTCCTTCCAGTTGCCTGCTGGGGGAGCTGCCTTCTTCCTAGTGTGCAGGACCAGCCCTGCCCAAGGCTGAGCTGAGAAACCGAAAAAACCTCCAGCCTGTTCTTTCCACATGGTCTCCTGGGGCTCTGCTGTGCGCAGATTTCCAAGACTACCTCCCAATTCCATTCCTGTCCTTCTTTTTACACTTCATGATATAATATATATTATAGAAACCACACATGTTAATTGTAAAAAAAAAAAAAAAGAAAAGAAAAGAAAATATAGACAAGCAAAAATTCTCAAAGTAGCCATAACTCTAAGTCCTACTAAGATGGTTAAAATTGTGTAGTATTGTCTGCCAGACCTTTCTACTATGCAAATAGAATACGATTAATAATGATAATAACAATAATAAGGATAACACTAATTTTAGCTCACCCTGACACGGAGCTGCTTCTCTGCCAGATACTATTCTAAGCATCTTAGACATTTTAACTCATTTCACCCTCACAACATCTCAGTGAGCTGATTATATTGCCCTCATTTTACAGGTGTGGCGATTGAGGCAGAAAGAGAACATTTACAAGTATACACGTTGTTCTTTATTTTTAAAAGGAGATCATTGTGAGCATACTGTTTTGTGACCTACTTTTTTCCCTTAGTAAATAAATAAATATGTAACATAATTAAATATACTATAAATAAAATTATGTTATAATATAAATATATAATAAATACTCAACATACTTTTTCATATTTACTATTCCAGCATTTACACATATGCTAAGTTATTCAACCAGTCTCCTGTAGGCCATTTTTCTGATTTTCAGTTTTTTTACTATGAGTGACACAGAGATGTCCAACCTTGTAGCTTGATCTTTGAACATCTGAATACTAACTCCTTTGGGCTAACTCCTGGAAGTAGAATCACTTGGTCTCAAGATGCGCATGTCCCAAGGCTTCTGACTTCTCTTGCAAACTGCCTCCCAACCAGGCAGCTCTCCTGGGTTGCTAAGGAATATGAACCATCACAGCCCCGTGGAGGACAGTTTTGGTGATACCCATCAGAATGACAGATGCTCATGCCACCCAGCCAGCAATCCCACTGCTGGGAGTATCCCATGAATACCGTGATACACATGCAAAACGACATATGTTTAAAATTAATCATTGCAGTGCCGTCGGTAACAGCAAGAGATCAGAAATAACCCAACTGTCCATCATGAGGAACTGGTCAAGTAAATGATGGTATATCTACACAATGAAATACTATGCAGGCTTAAAAAAAAATTAAAAGCCTTTCTATGTATTCGTGAGGAAAGCTCCCCAAGATAGAGTAAGTTAAAAATAAGTGCAGACTGGTGTAAAAAGCATGCCAATTTTTAAAACATTTTTATTTATTTATTTATTTCTGCTTTTTCTCCCGCAATCCTCCCCAGTACATAGTTATATATACATTTTTTTAGTTGTGGGTCCTTCTAGGCATGTGGGATGCTGCCTCAGCATGGCTTAATGAGCGGTGCCATGTTCGCGCCCAGGATCTGAACCGGTAAAACCCTGGGCCACCAAAGCGGAGCGCACAAACTTAACCACTCGGCCACCGGGCTGGCCCACATGCTATTTTTGTATGAAAAAAAGGCATATGATATAGCCCACATTCGTATTTGCATGTCTAAACATAAATAACCTCTAAAATAAGTTACAACAGTGACTACCCGCCTACTCGTGGGTGACTTTGGTGGGACCAGAGGGACCAGGACGACAGGGGATGAATGAGGACAGGGGAACAATTTTTTTCACTGACCACTTTTTACGTTTTTAGATTTTGAAACCATCCTGTACTTCTATTCAGAAAATTAGTCTTAAAAAATTGCCTTCAAGGCATTGTTAAAATTTTTTAAGCGTGATAACACCATTGTAGTAACTTTTTTTAGGATACTTACCTTGGAGAGACATGTATTGAAATATTTAAAAGTAAAATTATCTGATGTCCAGAGTTACTTCAAAATAACATAGGAGCAAGGGAGTAGATGGGTGTATACATTACAGATGAAACTGGGCGTGAATTGAGGGAGTTCATTATACTATTCCATCTACTGTTGAAAAAATCATTTATTATGAAATTCACATGAAATTCGCCATTTTAGAGTGAACGATTCAGTGGCACTTGGTACATTCACAATGCTGTGCCATCACCACCTCTTTCTGGTTCAGAAATATTTCCATCACTTTAAATTAAAACCGCTGGACCCAGTAAGCAATTTCTCCCCAGTTCTTCTTCCTTCAGCCTCTGGCAACCACCAGTCTGTGTTCTATCACTATGGATTTATCTATTCTGAATATTTCATACAAATGGAATCATACAATATGGGACTCGGTGCCTGACTTCCTTTCCTGGGCACCACGTTTCCGAGGTTCATCCGTGTTGTAGCATATATCAGTACTTGATTCCGTTTTAGTCTACTGTATATACATACACCACATTTTGTTTATCCGTTCGTTTGCTGATAACATTTGGGCTGTTTCCACCTTTTGGCGATTGTGAATAGCTGTCGTGAGCGTGCATACGGAGTATGTATTTTCAATTCTTTGGGGTATCATACCAAGGAGTGGAATGCAGGGTTATAGGGTAATTCTGTGTTTAACTTTTTGAGGAACCACCAAACTGTTTTCCACAGCGGCTGAACCATCTTACGTCCCCAGGAGCAATGTACGAAGGTTCCAATTTCTCCACATTCTCGACGACACTCATTATTTTCCGTTTTGTTTTTTCTTTATTACAGCCATCCTAGTGGGTGTGAAGTGGTATCTCATTGTGGTTTTGATTTGCATTTCCCTGATGACTAATGATGTTGAGCATCTTTTCATGTGCTTATTGGCCATTTGTATATCTTCTTTGGAGAATCCCTGTTGATGTTCTCTGACCATTTTTAAATTGAATGGTTTTACTTTTTGTTGTGTCTGCCTACTTCTGTATACCTTTTAAATTCTCCATAGTAAAAAAAGATGTAAAAATAGCAGATATTTTATTAAAAACTTTAAGAAACACATTTTTTTTTTTCTGGAAAGGGAGTAGCCTTCCCACTTTTTCCCCCTTGAATTCCCCAGAGAACCTTGCATAATCCCTACCTCCATATACCATCATAATACGATCTCAAAAAAAAAGCATTTGCTCTTCAAACAAATAAACAAGCACAAGTTCCTTCTGTTTCACCGTCTCAAAGCAGAGTGGAGGGTCGGAGAGAGGGGCTGGGACTTAGAGTAGCAGAGGCTGGCTGTCCCCATCACTCTGGCCACAGCCGGAGGCTGACCCCTACCTGCCAGCCTAGTGAGTCATTCCCTGACGTCCCACCTCAATGTCTTTGCTAAGATTCCTCCGGGAAGGGAGGGCCCCATCTATAGTGGAAGAAACCTTCTGGGCCCCCATCCAGCCACATCACAAGACTGGATGGCCCCGCCGCGAGACAAGCATGTCAGTGGCTTCCATAGCCGATGGGCGAGGCCACACCGTCTCATGTTCTGCTGCGGTAGTCGGGCCAAACAGATGGCATGGGATAAACAGGGGGTAGTGCTGGGGGAGGTGGGGGGTGGTTTGGAGTGGCCTCAGTCTCCCTCTGGATTCTAGAGAAAGAGCTGGGCAAGGTGAAGGCCATGGCTGTTTGTGATGTTTTTTAGCAATGCAACTCTTGTTCAAACAAATCATCATGACGTATGAGACAGAAAAAGGAGGCTGCTCCAGCCAAAGAGGGGGTGAGACGCCCAGAACCTTCCCTCCCTCCATGCCACGTGGCACCCCAGGGGATTCTGGGTCTTGGAAGAACACCTCGATCCCGTTAACACATAGCCTTTATACGAAACCACTTGGGAACTCAACACATTCTGTCTCTGTGAGCTCGCAGGGGGCTCCAGAGGCCCGAGGAGGAGCCTGGCAGCACGTCCAGCTCCAACCTGAGGGCCTGGCCCCATTCTACAGAGCCAAGTGGCCTCTTCTTACCCCTCACCAGCCAAGGACCGGGAGACGGCCAAAGGCTGGAGAGATGGGCCCGGGTGCGGGCGGGCTGAAGCAGTGGACAGGGACGGGAGCTGCAGGGGCCTGGTCTCCCAGCTTGCCCAGCTTCCCTTCCAGCAAGGGAGCGTGGGCCTCAGCCCCGGCCTCCCCTGAGCCCCCAGATGTGCCTCACTCCCGGTGGTCCACGTGTAGCTCCTGCCCCTCCACCTCTGCCGCTCTTCCCCTAGAGAGAGTGAGAAAAGGAATGCCCCTCCTGCAGAACACTTCAAGACATCATTTCCTCAAACCCAGATTCTGGTTCCCAGCACGGTCAACCTATGGGGGCCCCCAGAGACCCCGACAGTCCTGCCAGGTTAGTTCTTTACCTAGAGAATTGGCCCGTTTTAACTGTGGGATGGAAGGGGGGCACTTGTAAGGAAGCAATAAAGAGTTGGGCAAATACAGTCAGGCGCCGCATAATGACAGACAGACCGTCGGTGACAGATCGCACATACGCTGGTGGTCCCATAAGGTATGTACCATCCAGCCTAGGGGTGTGGCAGGCCATGCCATCTGGGTTTGTGTGAGCACACTCTGTGATGTTCACACAATGACGAAATCGCCCAACGACGACTTCTCAGAACGCGTCCCCATCGCTACGCACCCTGCGACTGAAGTTTTACTCTGAGCTTCAGTTATCTTGTCCAGGCACTGACGGGGGTCACAGTGACTCCTCCACAGGGCTGTTCTGAGGATTAAATGAGATAGTGCAGGTCCCAACCCAACCTCACAGCAGCTCAGGTTAGAAGTAGTCCATACCAGAGAAAGGGCATGGCTCTGTCCTTCATAGGCTGTGTCACCTCAGGTGAGGCATTTCCCCTCTCTGAGCTCCAGTTTCCTCATCTGCAAAAGGGGCATATTAATATTTCCCTTGCACAGTTGCTATAAGAAGTAGAGACAATTCACACAAAGTGATTACTATAGTGCCTGGCATAGGGAAAGTACTCAAAATATGGTAGTAATTATTACCAATTACTAATTATTGCAATTATGACTATTATTACTACTATATGTACTATTATTTAGCGAGAAGGGCAGTGTGGTTTTGCAGTTAAGCACACAGACTCTGAAGCCAAATTGCCTAGGCTTAAATTTCAATTCACCAGTGGAGCTGTGTGACTTTATGCAAGTTACTTAACCTCTCTGTGCCTGCATTTTGTTAACCATATAAGGGGAATAATTATACCTACTTCATGGAGTTGCTGTGAAAATTAAGTTACTGTATGTGGAGAGCTTTGAAGACCATCTGGCAAATAGTAAGTGCTACAAACATGTTTGCTGTTAGCAGTGATAGTATTTGTATTATTACTACTATTATTAACAACCAGATTCTGAAATCGTTCACCTTGGATCCGATTAAGGAGAGTCACAATTAAACATATTCGCTATCTCACTAATGGTTTAGTGACTCTGAAGCTGTGTGACCTTAGACAAGTTACCTACCCTCTCTGAGCCTGCTTTTATTTATCTACAAAATGTGAATTATAATAGTACTCCTAATGGTCCTTTTAGGTGGTGAGGCTTCGTTAATGAGCGATGACCCGTGGGAAGCGTCTAGCTTCTAGTTAATTAGGCTCTTGTCCCAGGGCCCTGCCCTACTCCGGCTCCCTACCGCACCCCGGCCTGCCTCCCGGCCCTGCGGGAGAGCGCTCGCATTCCCTCCCGCTGGGCGCGGCGGGGGGGCTGCCCGGAGCCCGCTGCCAGGCTGTTCTGGGGGCCGCGGGCCGGTGGCCTTGCCCAGCTTCCCCGGGGATCGGGTTTCTGCTGACGCGGTGCCAGGCACGTCTGCTTCCAGGAACCGGCAGCCGCATTTAGCCGCGGGCCGCACATGAAAGCGCTGCAGTCGGAAACGTGACGTTGTGTCAACAGGCGAGGCGGGTCAGCGCGGGGTGAGCCCAGCCCGGCAGGCCCGGGGCTCCCGCCCTGTCTGCGCGCAGCCGGGCCGCAGCCTCGCGCCCCTCCTCCCGCCGGCGCTCCGGGCCCCGCGCTCGCACCCCGCTGTGCACGGAGGTCTCCCGGTGCGGAGCGGGCGGGCGACAGGCTGGGGGACGAACCCTCCCTCCGCGGCGCCCTCTGCGCCACTTGGAACCTGCTGCCGCTGGGCTAGAAGGAAGGTCAAGGGCAAACCAGAAGCAGACACAGACAGGAGGCAGGGGGGCAGCGGCCGCCCGTGGGGCTGCTGGAGAGGGGCAGACTCCAGGAGGGGCATTCTGGGGTGACGATGTGCTGAACCCGCAAGACCTTTTATAGTGCAGGTTGCTCCAACCACTTCCTTCTGGCCCCGCAGCTACGCCCTGAGTCACGGCCCAGCAGAGAGCGGGGCATGCAGATTCCCTCTTGATGTCAGCCCCCTGCTCATCCCCGGGATAAACTTGACGTGCTAAGGTTTTTACCGGAAAAGTCTAGCAAGAAAACCCTAGCAATTCGGAGTCTTAGCAGGCAGGAGAGCTGGCCCTGAGAAGCTGGAGAAAGAGGGACTGACAGAATGTGCCATCTACCTGCTATAGGACAGTGAGGAGGGCTCACAATGTTCTTTTACCTCGTCACAAACGGGCGTGGAGGGGGAGATGACAGACCACTCAGCTCACTGAGTCCTGGTCCGTGGCTCGTTCCACGACTCGGTGCTGCCAGGGGACAACTGTGCCTTTTCCACCGTGCGTTCTATGTCTCACACAAGCCAGGCAATGCTTGCTCTCGCCTGTGGGCTCATCGGGAGAGAGGGAAGGTGACATTTGAAGCAAACAGTTTTGAGGGGCAGGTGGTGCCTTCCCCCGGCTGAGAACTCCCTGGGGACAGGTTCCCCGCATGGGCTCCAGATAACCACAGGGTTCTGGAAGACTCGGATGCTTTGAGATCTGGAGCATGACAAGCCAGGCGCTGGCCGTCAGGAAACATCAGGACACCTCTGAGGGAGAAGGGGAGAGGCAAAAATACTCAGCCGGGTCATTTCCCATGAAATTTTTTCTTTTTTTCCTAAGAGCACTTGACTAAGGAACGGTAATGTTCATTCACGCACAAACACACCCAATGAGAGGAAGTCCAGGAAGGATGTAGAAAATAATTATGGAATGTTGCCTTCAGCAGCAAGAAGACAGGATATGGCAAATCCATCAGACCTTGCTAGACTCGAAAAAGTTAGACTGCCTTGGCAAAGAGATGTGCTCCCCGGCATAATTATTATTGCATAATAACCCATTAAATCTTTTCTCAATGTGCCTCCCCCTCCAGCAAGCCCCCCAGACACGAAGGCCCACAATTTCATACTTGGATTTTCTGTCAAGTTCTAAGGACCATGACAAAAGTAGACTGGGGGAAAAATATACTTTTTGCTCAAGTCTGGAAGGAGGCATCAGATGATTGTGACCCTCTGGCAGTGGTTAGTCAAAGAAAAAGATTAAACAAATATTTACCTACTAAATTGACTAAGCTTATTCTGTCTGACTGAATACCAGGCACATGGAAAGCTGAATGAAATGACACAAGATTAACTAGTTGTTGCCTTCAGCCAAAAGAGGAGGGCAGAAGGGGACAGCCACATCACACGATGGGGTTATTTTTAAAAAACGCAGAAGACCATCTTTCTCTTCCACAGGAAAAGGATTATTTTATTAAGTATTTTAAAACAACTACTTAACATTGACTCATAGATAAAAATATTTACAATTTTACACCTTCAGGAAGGTTCCAAAATATAAACACTGTACCTCTCCCTAGAGAAAAAAATTCTTCTCTTCAAAAACAGGAATACATTCATTTTTCTCGCTTTGTAGATCAAGTAATTATACAAATAAACATCTGAAACATTTTCCTTTTTAATATATTTATATAATATATATTTATAACAGTTTTACAAATAAAGGCAACGACGTTATACCAAAATAAAAACAGGAAAAGAAAAAGTTAAACCACAATCGGCGATCAAGCATAGTGCATTTTTTGAAACGCTGGTGCAGGGCTGGCTGGACAAGTCAGAAAACAAGTACTCTGGACCAAAAATAAAACTTCTTTGAAGGAGACAGAATCGTTTTTAGCCATCAGGCCACTCCAGATGCCGCCGGGCGAGGGGAATCAGCCTGCAGAAAGGATCTTGCTGTGCCAAGGGCCTGTTAGGCCTTTAAGAAGCTAAGCTTGGTGGAAAGGAGTTTGGAGATAGGACTGAAAACGGACTCCAGCTCTGCTTGTTGAAGGCAGCAATTAGTTACTTGGCTGTATGCACTTTGGGGTGCTGGGAAATAGGCCTCTGGAGCTCTCCGACCGTGGTTTGGTTCCCTGGACAGCAAGACTGTTTCTAGATGAGACCTAGAAACAGGTGCCAGAGGCCCCAGGGACTCCTCCCTCATTCCCTGGCAGCTCGGCTTGTACCAGGGGGCCCAGTTCCTCGGTAAGCTAACCACGAAAGCCTGAGGAGGGAACTACATTCTCTTTATTCATCCGAGGCAGGGGTGGGGAGCAGACCTGCGGAAATCTCCCCAAACCACTGCCGTGCTGTGCCAGTGTCTGCTACCTCACCACTTTGCAGAAAGCTCAGTCTGGGTGCCCTCTCCCTGTATGGTGAGTCACGGAGACAATAAAAGGGAGAAGGGTGGGGTCACAAGAGCTGGCTGGGAGCTGCACTCTGGAAAGCCCTCTTTTGAAAGTACCTTTTTCTCAAAGCCACAAGACCCAGCTCCCAAAGCGAAGACTGACTCACACACCAAGAGTCTGAAGCTTTTGGAAATCCAGCTGATTTGTATCAGAGGGGGCTATTCTCTGGGTGGGGAAGAGCCAGAGGTCTGTGACAAGCCCCCAAACCTCCCGATGTCAGGCAATCCTTCATGTCTTCCCTACGCCAAAAGGAGCTTCAATGTCCTACACCAACACACGATGTGCACGCATGCACGCGCACACACACACACACACACCCCCCGAATTTTCTCTCCATGCCTCAGATTATCTCGGCACACACACGGGAACAAACTCGCTGCACTCACAAACACATTTTTTTTTTTGGAAGTAGGGAGGAAGGAAAGCAAAGCAACAGGATCCCCTAAAGAGTTTAGTCTTTGGTTTCTAAGTTTAAAGGGGGGATCTGCTTCAGAGCTTGGAGCAGGGCAGAAGAGTCGAGGGCCGGATGGGTGGGCAAGGGAGAAGGGAGTCTCTGGGGCATGAGCAAGGGGGCCGAGATCTTGTCTGGGTTCATGAAGCTGGTGAGGGCTGCAGCGGAGGCGTTGAGGCCCGGGTACAACACTGGGACCGAGGTGGGGTACCAGCACTTCTCCAGCATGGGCAAGTAGGCAGTTGCTGAGGGTGGGATCAGGTAGAAGGGCAGGCAAAAGGGAGGCTGGTGCGGGTGTGGACCCAGGAACGGGGAGCTCATCAGGTCACTGCCAGTGAAATGGCCTTCATCATCTGAGAGCTGCATTCTGCTCTTTTTTGTGGGGGGTTCTTCAGATTCTTGCTTAATAGCACCAATCCTTTCTCCCATGGTGAACCTGCGTCCATGATCGCTCTTGAAGTACGGTTGCTCGCCGCGCAAGTCACCCTTCTCTGATTCTCCTCCGTAGCCGCTGTCTGTGTCCGTGTCACTGCCACTCTGCTCCCCACTTGAGTGAGGGAAAGTCCGCTGGATGACTGGCACACAGTTTTTCCCAGGGCCTTCGGAGCCGTTGGCCAGGGAGCTGGGTTTCTCCTTGAAGTCCATCACTTTGGGAGCCGGGTCTGCCGGCTTCCTGGAGGTACCACCCTGCAGCAGCTCCGAGACCACTCGGTGGAGGTGAGTGACGAGCTGTGAAGACTTCAGGTCCCGAGTGTTCTCATGCTTCGCCAGGTACTGAAGCACCTCCCGGGCACACGTCTGGAAACCTGAGCAGAACATCTCTTGACCTGCTTCGACATTTCTCCCCGACAGCTCACCTGGATCAACAGAGATCCAAAGGAAGACATTTCAGAAGGCCCTGTGGTTCACCTGGCGACCTATTCTGCAAAGACCGGGAGCTTGCCTTTTTATTAATAGCATTTGCTCATTTATGTTCCTAACTCCAAAAGTAATATGACCAGAGAAAATTTGGATTACACTGAAAAGGATAAAGAATAAACTAAAAATCATCCATAATCCTACCACCCAGAGAGAAAATAGGATTGTAAGGGCTGCATAGTATCCCATCATATAAATAGACCATAATTCACAGAGACGGGCTATTTCTCCTCTTGCTGAATTTATAGACTGTTCCGAGTTTTCATTATAAGCAACACAGCAATGAACATCCTGATATGTTCTAAGTCAGAGCCAATTTATAGAACTCGATTGCACTGTAGCAAGATAGACAGAGACCAGACAGTCATAAAATGAGATAAAGAATGAACAAGATCACCTGAAGTAAGCTTATTTCCAATGATTTATAAAAGCTGCAGTCATGCTGTAAGCTTTAAACTCAAAGGCTGTTTCTAAGCCCTGGCCATGTATTCTCTCCACGACCACCAGGAAATCAGGTGTGATCATCTTTCTATTTTCAGTGAGGAAACTGGCAGACCTGCTTGCTAGGCTTTTGTGATTCTCATCACCCTAGTCTTGGAAAGGAGGGCAGAGAAGAATGGAATGAGGGAGTGGGTGGAAGAATTTCTCCCTGGCCTGTACAGTATTATCTGGAAGGGGTGAGACGGGAAGGTTAGAAGGTGACTGGGATTCTCTGGAAATCGGGAGAAGCGAATGATGAAACTTCAGTGGTTTCATTAGATTGTGCAATTCGCCAAGATACCTAGTGGCTATTCAGGGAACCACATGAAATGCAGGAAAAACTCCTGCTGTCATCCTGCCAGGATCATACCACACACCGAGCGATAAGGAAGTAGAGAAACAGGAAGACACTGGGGCATACCCATGATTTATTCTCCAATGAAACAGGGCTAAGAAGACGAACTGTAAAACACCCACGATGCAAATTACAGGTGCCTTGGCACTTTCAAAGGGAGGGGGCAAAATCTCCCAGAACTCAGAAACTCTTAAGCCAAAATGCCAGAGAAATATTTTATCATTTGACTAATACGCATTCATGCCAGGTGGCACACAGCAGCATTCCAAATGAAAAGTCTGACCTTTTAGGAAAGACAAAACAGCATCTCCCCCAACGAATGTGCATGAGCAGTTTGTTGCAGGACTGTTTCTTATTCCAGATGTCGAGCCCCCAGGCTCTCTGTTTGTGCTAGAACTCTTAAGAGATGATAGCCACGCTCCGGCACTCACCAGCTTGTAAACCGCTCTGCAGGGCGATGATTTTCTGCTGCTGCTGATCAATTAGGTTTGTTAGCGCTTTCACATGCTTCAAGGTAAGTTCAAGAACCACCGCTTTTTCCAAGTGACCCAAAGTCTGGAATGAAAACATCCTCAGTCAGCGGTGAGCTCAGAAAAGTCCCACCTCTGGGACATTTATTAGCAATGAGAAATGTCTCTAAGGGGGGAAAAAAAATGAAATAGCCTTTCCTAGTTGGCTAAGTTTAGTTTCAGGTTTATAGATTATGTTTTTAAACAATATATATTATACATGTTTCCAATTAAAGAACAAAAAAGTGTCACCTATCTTTGGAGGCCTTTTGGAAGAGGCAGCTACCTCAGGAGAAAGCTTTGACAGATATATTTCTCCAGCAGCCGCTGCTGACCTGAACTAAGGGGGATCTGGAGATGTCGTTTCTCTGCAGTGGTGTCAACGGGAGCAGGGACATCTACTATGTCTGGCAGCCTAGAGGCTTTCCCTAGCTTCTTTCCTGACACCCTTTCATAACTTCCAGCTCATCCAGGCTTTTTCTTCCTTCTCAAATACTTTTTTTTTCCTTTCCCCAACCAAAGGCTGACAAGCTAGTAAGCTGTTGGCTACTGACAGGAAAGGACAGGATGTAAAAATTACACACCAAAACAAGTCCGCTTAGTTAAAAAGGTGTGTGTGTGTTGGGGGGGGGGGGTGGCCAGCGGAGAGAAGGGGGTAAATAAAATCTGCGTGTTGCCTGGTTGGCTCAAGTCTGTTAAACTAGAGAACCCTGAAAATCACCAGAAGGGAAAGTCTTAAACCCTTGAAAAGGAAGGCCAGTTGGTGTTGGAGCCAACTTGGAGAAGTCCAAGAGCTTCTCACTTCATTTGGATGAGGCAGGCAGAAAATCCCAGGACTGAGGAAGGGTACCCCAAAACAGAGCCACCCGCCAGCTCCTATCCGGCCGTCGGGTCTGCAGTTCCCCGCGGGGCCTGCAGGCGGCGAGTGACCCCTGCCCGCCCTCCGGGCAGACGAGCTGGCTTGGAGAGGAGCCAGCTTCTCACTTACTGTAAGTTTGAGATGTTCGGGTAGGAGATCCTTCAGCTGGGCGATGCACTCGTTAATCCGGTCACGTCTCTTTTTCTCGATGAGCCGGTGCGGCAGTTTGTAGGTCTCCTGCAAGGCGCACGAGGAGGAGGTGGGCGCCTGAGGAAGGGGGTGAGAGCCCCCTTTCCTCCCCTACCCCGCGGCGGGATACGAGTTGGGGCAGCGGAGCATAGTCATACCCAGAATCACCTTCTGCCCCTTCTTCTCCATGCCACTCAGTAGAGGCACTGAGCCCACCCCTTGCATACCCCCGCCAACCTCAAAGTGAGAAAACTTTTCTTGGAAACTCAGCGCGTGCGAGGGGCTGGGGTCCTCAGGGGCGCGGTGCTCTCACCTTGCTGTCGTCGCTCCGCTTCATTCCTCGCCTCGACTTGTACACTTGGTACATGTGGGCAAAATCCATCCTGCAGAGAGAGGGACCAGGCAGGGTCGTGACTTTGCGTGCGCACCGGCTGCAGGAGCCCTGGCAGACAAGAGCCCCCGGATGCTCCGGAGCTGCTCCCAGTTGAGAGCGGCGCAGAAGGCAGGGCTGGAGTTGAGGTTGGAAGGGGCCAGGGAGTGCCAACTTACCCTGGTAGGTCGCCGGGCTCCAGTCCTGGCGCTTTGGGCAGGCAGGCGGGGGGCGGTTGCGCGCTGGGGATCCGCTCCATGGCGCGGCGAGCCGGGGCACTGTGCGCTCCTGTCTGCAGTAGCGGAGCGTCGCGGTGAGGACTGTCCTGGAAGGGTCTCTCCGCAGGGGTTCTTCTGAGTCTGAGCTCCCTGAAATCCGCTAGGCTGCTGGGAGCTGCGGCTTTGAGGTGCTGCTGCTTCAGTTGGGGGCGTGCATGGTGTCCCCGCGGCCTCTGGCTCTGGCTCTGCGCACAGACTGGCGGTGTGTGCTCCCTGCGCCGTCTGCGCCGTGCGAGCCAAGTGAATGAGAAGTGGGGCGGGCGGGGAGGCGGGAGAGAGCGCGGGGGGGAGGCGGTTAGGGCGGAGTGGGGGGGGGGGGGGTGGGGGGGCGAGCTGAGGAGTAATGGAGAGGCTGCGGGCTGGGTTAAATGGGAGCGTGTGGGTGGGTTGGAGCTACGTGTTCTACCCTGTGACTCCAGGCACGTCTGGCCGCTGCCGGGGAGGGAAGGAGCGACCTGCCCGCCCTCCCCCGGCTTCATCACATGAGTCTCACGTGTTGGACAACGCTCCCGCGGCTGCGAGGGAGCCCCCACCCCCAGCCTGGGCCCCCAGGTGTCTGCGGCTGCGGCTGCCTTTCCCCGAAGAGGGGGTGGCAGCGCGGCCCGGGTCCTGCCCAGCCGGGTGGGGGGTGTGGAAGCTAGGAGAGGCCGGGGAGCCGGGGGGTCCGAGGAAGGTGGGGGGGGTTGGTAACGTGGGCGAACCTGCCCCAGGGAAATGAAGTAAGTTCCCGTCTCCTGGGAGGGAACGGGGGAGGACGGATCCGCCCGCGTCTGACTCAAGCCGGGAGAGGAATATCCCCTTGCTCGCTCCAGCCCAACCCTCTTCCTCCTCCCCCGCCCGGCCGGCTCGCAGGAACCGGCGCGCAGCGGAGGGAGTCGCCCAGCCCCCTGCCTTCCCCAGAGGCTGGGGTTTCTTTCCGTGCCGGCTTCCCTGCCCCCAGCCCTCCGCCCGGCGTCCAGGAATTGCCCGCCTGGGGAGGGGCCGAGGGGCGGGGCGGATGTCACCCCATGGGAAGCGGGCGGGCTGCCAAACGCAGGGGCAGCCGAGGCCGCCGCCGAGCACGCTGCGCGCACCTGACCGCCGAGGGTGTGCGCCGCGGGCCCCTTGCTCCAGGGAGCTCCGCTCTGGGCACAGCCTGCGGGCCGCCAGGCACCCCCGCGCGCCCCCCCGGATGCCCCCCTCCCTCCTTCGGCTAGTCAAGCCCAGAAGGAGACCGGGCGCGGTGCCCTGCGTTCCCTCCCTGCTCTGCCCCCTCCGGAGCAGAGGCGTCCGGGTCGCCTCCCCTCCGGCTGCGACGTTACACAACCGCGGCGGCAGCGCCTGCCCTCCAGCCGCCCGGGGCGTGACGCTTCACGTGGCCGGGGCTCGGGCGCAGCGCCGCCGACTGCGAGCCCCTCTGCTCCGGCTGGGGGACCGGGAGCCCTGGGACATGGTGTGCCCTCCGGGGTCGGCCATGCCCCCGCCTGCCGGGAACTTCGGCGGCGCTGTGTGCGGTCTGCACCCAGAGCAGGAGGGGAAGGGAGGCGAGAAAAACTGTCTGCCCATCACAGTGAAATCTTAGCATCCGTTCAGTCGACACACGTTTGAGCCCCCTACTCTGTGCCAGGAGTGTGCCCGTTGCTAGAAACACTGGGGAGTCAAACATAGCTTCTGCCCTGGAGTGTACGGGAACCCCTGGGAAGAGGATAAATCGAGCAATGAGGGGACGGCAGCCCTGGGAAAATTATATCGGTCCCACTGGCTGACAGAGAAAAAAGATGTTTTGTTGTTGTTGCTTAATTTTATTTAATACGAACCAAGATGCCTGGGTAGAGCAGGACGGGGGAGAAGCTAACCCACTGCCCAGAGCGTGGGGCAGAAAGGCTGTCTCCGAACGGCCCCAGATCTCTGCAATCTCACTTAGGCCGCCGGAGGCCCCCGCCTACCTCCCCCGGAAAAGTCCGGTCTCTGTGACCTTCTAACTCAGCCCGGAGCAGGGAAAACAGCTGAAACGCCAGGCCCGCGGTGCGAGCCGTGCTGATGCAGTCAGAGGAGGGAGCCAGTGGAAATTCATGACTAAAATAAGGCCTGGCTGGGGATTTCACTGACCTCTGCGCTGCCCTGCCCTGCAAGTTCGGGGAGTTGAGAGATGACTGTGAGCCTTTCCCACCGCGCCTCGGGTCAGTCACCTTCTGTGGAGAGTGACCTGGCTGTGGGAAGCATGGAGAAAAATGGGGTCACCGCTGGGACTGGGTGAAGATTCGCCTTGGAGGCAGTTGTAGGGGGCGGGGGGCGGTCGGTCTTAATTGGCAGTGTCCTTGACAATCTAGAGAACTGGGATTCACACGTTGACCAAGCTGGGAGTGGATTTCCTTCAGGTCGCCTTGGAGAGCTCCCACTTCCTGTTTATGTTTCTCAAGCGTCAAACTCATTAGCAAGTGTGAGAAATGCCTCCTTTTCTAACTGCTAACTGGCGTGACCTCGCTTGGGGGCTCAGCTAGCCCTCTCTCCTGAAATGGACTTTTGTCTGCTTTTGTTATCAGCCATCTCTCTGGAGGCAATCATTGGACCGCCACTTCCTGCCAGGAGGTGGGCTGCGGAACCACTGGCGAAGGAGGGGACTGGAGTCTGACCTGGGTTTGTGCTTTCAAACTGGTGTGACCTGCTCCATTGTGCGACTTTAATAAGGGTGAAGAGTTGTCATGACTGCGTCAAAACCACCATTCCACCAGGAAAAAGCACTGGGGGAGGAAGGAACACATGTCCGCTCAGCTGTCACCTCCCCCCCCATGCCAGGAGGGAACCCAAACTTTTGAGCTTCCATGTTTCATGGCTCATAACAATATCATTCTTAGAATTCTCTGAAGATGTCAATAATTTTTTCCCTTATTTGACCTACAATTGGAAATAACAAAATGTATGCATTTCCTACTTCTTATTTGTCCCAAAGGTACTCTCAAGTGTTAAGAATTACCCCCACCCTCCCAAAGTTCTACTGTATCCAGATGTCATTTTTTTCTGTTTTTCTCTCAGTAACCTATGATTATTTTTTATTAATTTAAACCAAATAGTTCCTTCCCAGCATGCATCTCTCCATCCTGAAGAATTGTCATATTTCAGTTTGTCATCTTTTGTAGATACCTGTATAGTGTAGATACAGGTATAGTGCATACTGTGTGCTACTTTTTAGACTGTATGTAAAAACTTAACACATATTTATGGAGATCCAATATGTGCCAGGCACTGAACTAGGTCCTAGGAATATATAATATGTCCTCTTGGGAAAATCGAGACTGAGGGAGGTTAAACAACCTGCCTCAGTGTATCTAGCTTACGATTAGATCTGAAACTAGACCCAGGTTTGTGGGACTCCAAAGCTTGTGCTCTTTCTTAATCACTATACTTATGGCTACCTGGTAGGGTTGCACGGATTCTGCACTGCTCAACTCTAGGGGGAGCCATTCACATTGGGAGCGAGAGCGCCCTCTAGAGTTGTGCAAAGTAGCACTGAGCAGCTGCACTGGGCAATCTGGTCATTTTGTAGCCCTCCCCTCTATTTTGTCTCTTCTAAGTGTGGAGAGAACGTAATTTCCTACTAGGGAAAGGTAGGATTTTTCTTTTCTCAGGATCTTGGTAGTCTGATGCCGTCTGTTGGGAAGAGTCTGTGCTTTACTGTTTACAGTGACTCCCAGGCCCTTCCTGTTCAGGAAGTGAGAGCCCACAGCTCCTCTGCATGTACCGACACCTTTCTTGCTCAGATATCACCTTTTGCTGTTTATGGAGCCTCAAAACTTTTTAGCACGGTTCAAACTGAGAAATATATTTTATATCATGACTCAATACACACAGACATGCACATACACACACACCTTAAGTACATTTAACCCTAGGACAGCAAGGCTTGGCTGGGTTATAGCAATAAACCACGTCTATCCTCTCTCTCAAACTCCTGAGTAACCATTGCTCGCTTAAGGAGAAAGCTAAGCCATTTAGGAAGAGGCCAGTCCAATGTATTCCAGACCAAAATTTCACAAAACAATATTTCCCCTTGATATATGATTCTGATATTTTCTAGTCCAGTCTAACCAATTTTATTTTTTTTTAATCCTGGTCTTGATTTACTAAATTGATTTCACAACCCACCAGTAAATCTTGACCTGCAATTTGCAAACATGCTCTACACTAGAAATAGTGTTGTAATTTTGGCTTGTCCCCAGCAGAAAGCAATCCATCACATCTGCACACTTGAAGATCTAAATCACATAAAAATGTTAAATAAGACTGCTGGTGCTGTTTGAATTCAATGGTTTAAATGTTTCCATTCAGCATATCCTTGCCTTTTGCTCAATTATGGGAGTAAAATAGTCAGAGTTTCATCAATATACATAATGTTATGTGTTGCTTAGATGTATTTCCTTCATCCAGTTGAGGAAGTTTTCCTCTATTGTTGCTTTGCTGAGAGTTTATCGTGAAAGTATGTTGAATTTGTCAAATGCTTTTTCTGCATCCAATGAGACAATCATTCATATGGTTTTTCTCTTTCATTCTGTTAATAACAGAAATTACAATTTTTTGAGTGTTAAACCAACTTTGCATTCCTGAAATAACCCTATCTTGGTCATAATGTATTATCCGTACTTTTATTGCTAGATTTGATTTGCTAATATTTCTTAAGGATTTTTGTCTATGTGAAGTGTAACATCTATAGTTTTTCATTTCTTGTAATGTCAGATTTTATTATCAGAGTACTGCTGGCCTCATAAAACAAGTTGAGAAATATTCCTTCTCTTTTCTGAAAGACCTTTTAGAGGATTAGTACTATTTCTTACTTAAATAGTAGGAGAAGCTACCTGGACATGGAATTTTCTTTGGGGGAAGATTTTTACTATGAATATATTTTCTTTAATAGATATCAGGCTATTTAAATTTTTTATTTATTCTTTGTCAGTTTTGGTAATTTCCGTTTGTCAAGAAATTTGTCTATTTCATTTAAATTTGTCAATATATTGATATAAAGTTTTATCCTTGTAATATCTATATAATCTGTAGTGATAAACCCTTTTTCACTTCTTTTAAAAATTTTTAATTTGTGTTTTCTTTCCTTTTTTCTTGATTATCCTGCTAACGAGCATATCAATTTTGCTAATCTTTACAAATATCCAAATTTTGATTTTGTTGATTTTTTCTATTCTTTGTTTATCTTATATTTCATCTATTTTCTCTCTTATTTTTCTTATTTCCTTTCTTCTAGTTATTTTGGATTTAATTTACTCTGATTTTCCTAGTTTCTTGTGATGCAGGATGATATCAATTTTAAACCTTTCTTCTTCTCATGAATATTTAAAGCTAAAATTTTTCTTCTAAACACTGCTTTCACAGCGTCCCACAATATTTGGTATTTGTATTTTTCTTATTCAGGTCAAAATATATTCTAATAGTCTTTGTGTTTTTCTTTGATTCACAGGTTATTTAAGAGGGTATATAATTCTCAAATATTTGTGAATTTTACAGCTAAATTTTTAATTTTTCTTTTGAAATAATTATAGAATCACAGGAAGTTATAAAAATAATATGGAGAAATTCCATGTATCCTTCACCCAATTTCTCCCAATGGTAACATCTTACATGACTATAATACAATATTAAAACAGGAAAATTAACATTGGTACAATCTACAGACAGTTTTCAGATTTCGCCAGCTTTACATGCACTCACTTGTGTGTGTGTGTGTGCATGGGTATATCTACGCAATTTTATCACATGTGTGGATTAGTGTAACTATCACCACAATCAAGATGGGAAACTGTCTTATCACTACCAAGTCCCCTGTTGCTACTCCTTTATAATCATACCCATTCCCTTCCCCTCTCTCATCCCTAATGTCTAGCAACCACTCATCTGTCCTCGATTTCTATAATGTTATCACTTTAAATAATGTTACATAAATGGATTTATATACTATGTGACCTTTTGAGATTGACCTTTTTTCCACTCAGCATAATTATCTTGAGATCCAACCAAGTGGTTGTGTGTATCAACAGTAAGTTTCTTTTTGACTAATGAGTAATATTCCATGATGTAGATGTGCCTCAATTTGTTTAACCGTTCATCCATTGAAGGACATTTGAGTTGTTCCAATTTTTGCCATTAGAAGTAAACCTACTATGAAGATTTGTCTACCCATTTTTATGTGGATATAAGCTTTCTTCCCTGGGATAAATGCCCAGGAGTATAATTCCTGGGTCATATAGTAATGTATGTTTAGTTTTTTTAGAAACTGATACACTGTTTTTCAGAGGAGTGGTATTACTTCACATTCCCAATTGCAATGTAGGAGAGTTCTAGTTTCTTGGTATCCCTACCAGCGTTTGGTACTGTCATTATTTTTTATCTTAGTTGCCAAATAGATGTGTAGTGCCAAGTATCTTTTTATTATTGATTTCTCATTTGTTACTGCTAGGTCAGAAGATACAGTCTATTAGATTTTAATTCTTTGACATTTATTAAGGCATCTTTCATTGCCCAGCATATAGTCTATCTTGATGAATGTTCCATGTGGGTTTGGAAAGTATGTGTATTCTGCTGTTTTTGGGTGCAATATTTTATCAAGTCAATTGGGTCAAGTTAGTTGACAGTGCTATTCAAATATATCTCTCTGCTGAATTTTTTGTTTATTTGTCCTATAATTACTGAGACAAGAGTGTTAAAATCTTTCCAACTATCATTGTAGATTTGTCCATTTTTGCCAATTTGTGCTTTATGCATTTTGGAACTCTATTCTTACTTTGTCTAATATTAATATAACCACACTTGCTTTTTTATACTTAGTGTTGGCATGGTATATTTTTTCTACCCTTTTGCTTTCAAACTGTGTCATTATAATTGAATTTTATATCTGTAAACACCATGTTGTTGGATCTTGCTTTGATATCAATTTGACAATTTCTGCCCTTTTATTGGAGTTTTTAGTATATTTATTTTGAGGCGATTATTCATATGGTTGGGTTTATATCTCCCATCTTGGTATTTATTTTCTACTTATCCCAATTATTCTTTGCTTCTGCTTTTACTTTCCTGCCCCCGTTTGGATATGTTAATTATTTAATCATTCCATTTTATCTCCTGTTTTTAAGTATACTTCTTTATGGTATATTCTAGAGGCTGTTGTAGAGCAGTTGTTCTGAAACTTTACATGCATTAGAAAAAGCTGGAGGTCTTATTAAAACACAGATTTCTGGGTCATATCCCCAGAGTTTCTTATGGAGTAGATCTGTTATAGAGCTGAAAAATTGGCATGTCTGTTAAGTTCTCAGATGCTGATGATTCTGTCTGGGGACCATACTTTGGGAATCTCTGCTCTAGAGATTATGCTCTGCATCTTTAAGTTATCACGGTCTACCTTGAAATAATATCCTAAAAATACTATTATGCAAGTTGTATAAGATGTGTAAGAACCTTACCTTAAGAATATAGTTGTTTATTTTCCCTCTCAACCTTTGCACTCTTGTTAGTTTATATTTTCCCTCCACATATGCTATAAACCTCACAATATATTGGGGTGTTTTTTTTTTTTTTTTGCTTTGAGTAGTCAATAGTCTTTTAAAATATTATACACACATAGATAGATAGATAGATAGATAGATAGATAGCTATAGTCGTAGACATATTACTTTGAAAAGGTCTTTAACATCTACCCATCTTTGTATCCTTTCTGATGCTCTTCACTTCTTCCTGCAGATCTTTCTTTTTGGTCTCCTTTCTGTCCATTCTGAAAAACTTATGTTAGCTTTTCTTGTAGTGTTGGTCTGCTGGAGATGAATTCTCCCAACTTTTGTCTGTCTGAAAATGACTTTATTTCATCTTCATCGTTGAAGTATATTTTCACTGGGTATGGAATTCTAGTTTGACAGTGTTTTTCTTTCAGCACTTTAAAGATGTTCTCTTTTCTTCTGGCCTCCATTGAGTCTACTTAAAAGTCATCTGTTGGTTGTATCATTATACCTATGTATTTGTGTCTTCTTTTTCCTTCTGGCTGCTTTTCATGTTTACAACTTACCACTGCTTTTCAGCAGTTTAGCTCTGATTCATTTAGGTGTGGTTTTCTATGTATTTATTCTACTGGGGGTGTGCTGAGTTTCTTGGTTCTGTGAGTTGATATTTTTCATCAGTTTTTGTAAGTCTTAGCCAATAAAGTGTCAACAATTTCTTCTGCCATGTTGTCCTTCTTCTCTTATTTCTGGGACATCGTTTATGTGTATGTTGAGTTGTTTGAAATTAGCTCAAACACTGTCAGATGCTCAGTTTCCTCTGCTGTTGAGTCTGCTACTAAGCTCGTATAATGAATTTATTTTTGATATTGTGTTTTTCATTTCTAGCATTTCCATATGGTTCTTTTTTCTGGTTTCCACTACTTAGTTGAAATTTCCCATCTCTTCATGCATGTTGTCTTCCTTTCTATGAGATCTTTTAACATTTTTATATCATAAAAATTTTGTATTTTAATATCCCAGTTTGATAATTTTAACTTCCAAGCTATCTCTGGATCTGCTTCTATTGTTTCTTTTCTATATTAGCCGTGAGACACATTTTCTTGCTTTTCCATAGTTCTTCAATTTTTTGTTGCATGCTGAATATTTTGTAGAAAGAAAAGTAGAATACAAAGTAAATAATATTTACCTCCAAAAAGAGCAAGCCCTTTCTTCCATGAGAGGCTGAGTCAACGTGATGTGTAATTGATCTGGATCTGGGCTTTGTTGTAGCTTTAGTTTGATTCGGTTCACTACTGCTTTCAAATGTTTTGAGGATGAGACTAGGCTTGGATCTGAGCATTGATGAGATTCTTGAGATCTTTCTATTCTTCAAAACAATGCTAACAGGTATGAGAACTGTGGGTGGTCTCTCCCTGCTTTACTCTCCAGCTGGTAGCTTTTTGATTCCTTTCTGCCCTTTGCCCCCAGCTTTCTGCACCTCTGGAGATCTCCTGCAGCCCCTTCAGCCCTCTCAGGCCTTAGCAGCTCCCTGGACTCTGGGACAGACCAAAATGCCTCACGAAGTTCTGCTTAGCCCTTCTTTCCTGCCTCCAGTTTTGGTGAACAATTTCCAGCCCTTGTGAGGACTCCTGGGGAAGATGAGGTTGGGAGGTGCAGACTCACTCTGTGGCTATGGCTTCTCAGCCCACAGGCAGCCATTACAAGTTTGTTAAAACTATAGCTGAGTTTTCCTCATCCCCACTGATTGCAAAGTCTTCTTCCTTCTGCCATTCTACCAGAGGTGACCATGGCCCTGGGTCTCTTCTCTCCTATGTAGAGCTTGTCAATTTCTTGAGTTTAGTTCATTTAGGTTTCTTTGCGCCCTCAGTTCTCTGATGGGTTTTAAAAATTGGTGATTAATTTGGGCTCACCTGGTTTGTTTCGATTGTTAGGATGAGGGCAACAGTCTCTTATAACCCTATACATCTGATCCGTAAGAAGAAATCTCCCAGCTAGCTGCCTCTTACTAGAGATGAAAAGGTGTGTAGGGGTCAGAAGGAAACTACCAACTGGTAGGAAGTGAAAATGTGAAAGATGAAGGCAGTGTAGGGAGCTGACAAAACAGAGGATGGTAAAGGTTTGCATGTAGTCTATCAAACAGTGCTAAAGTGCTACTCACACACAGACACACACACACACACACACACAGAAAGAGAGAGAGAGACCAAGGCAAAGAAGGGATACTTTGAGCACCCAGCAAATGACATTTATTTTCAGAGAAAGGACAGTGCACCAAAGTGTGTTGCTTTCTTCTTTGTACAATGTCCCACTCCCTCATCTGTCTCTTAGTGCAGTGATTCTCACACTTTACTCTCCATACAAATCTCCTGGGCATCCTGTTAAAATTCAGATTCTGTCTTAGTAGGTCTCAGTTGGGCTTGAGATTCTGCATTTCTAATAAATCTCCAAGATCATGCTGATGATATGTGAATAGCAAAGTGAATGTACACCTTCATTTTTAGGGGGATAATAGCAATGAAACTTAATAATTCGTACAAAGATGAGTTTTCAGTATAAAGGAAACAGGAAATATTTTAACTGAATAAAACCAGTGATCCAGAACACCCAAGAAATAGCTAGAATGTGGCTTAGTCATGCAAGGTGCAGAGAAAAGTGATACTTTAGTGTTGAGGAAATCTGGTGAGAGGCAGGATGAATTGATGAATTATAAATTCATCAAACTGGCTTCTTTGGTGGAGGTTTAACTTTTTCTTGAAATGGCAGCTGCCATACTGGAGGCTGGGGTCAAGGGCAGTTCATTGCCATAAGGAACCAGACCTTTTACAGCTCTGCTGTGAGGCCTGTCTGAGGTCATGGAGCACAAGCTGTTCAGGGAGGGAAAGATGTCGTGACAGTGTTCGGGTAGCGTTACGGGAGCCCAGCCAAGATTTTGACTATCTAAGTGGAGTGGTGGCAGCACTGACAATCATAGAGAGTATTCACTGAATGGTTATGAATTAGCACCTGAATCCTACCACCTCTTCCAATAACCAGGTTTGTTTGTTTTCACCAGAAGAGACTTACCAATTGGAATTTTATAGCTCTGATATTAGCCATCAGTCCTACACTATTTACAGAACTAACTCCTACATCAGCAGAAGAGAGAATAAATTTTCCTTCATTTTCTGTGCTTAGCGATGCAACACGAATCTTCAATAAAGATGATTAGGGTCCAGATCACCTTGTCAGGAAGAAAGCATGGAGAAATCTGGAAAATAATTATAAACCAGCTGAAGATAAAGATTCAATTTAATAAAATTTTGCCACTCAAAAGAGATGCAGAGGGAGGTAGTGTAAAGTTTTGGTGACATTTAGTAAAAGAAAAGTTAAGAGACTGCAGTATTTATTTAATCAAAACCATTTGCGGAGAGTTTTCTATGTACCAGACACATGCTATGTGAACAAAATTTTTGTGATAGTACTCTCATGGACATTACAAATCTCATGGATGGCTGTGTTATTACTTTGAGGTATGTAAGTAACTTGAACTAGGCTAACTGATTATTGCATTCTCTTCACTTAGGGGAACTGTTTAATAAGTAGACAAGAATTATTCAAAATTATGATTTTTTTGTATACAGACAAGGGAGTTTTAACTGTAAAATAATTTGTTCTCATTAGTACTTAAACCAAGTTTCTTCAGAAATTATCCTCAGTATTCATTTTCTTGAGTAGTGCCCCTTTCTTTTCTTCAATGGCAAGGATAAACTTGAGGCTGACCACTAGCCAGATATCACAGTGTTCTCAAAGAGTAGGGCTTCCATTAAATGGGGATTGATAAATGAGGTTACGAGGTCCAAGAAAACTGCGTCATATTGTTAGAGGTTGGAACCAGTGCTTTGGTGCAGTAAGACCAACGTGGATGAGAGCCTTGTGTTAGTTACTTCAAGCCTCAGTTTTGCTCATCTGCAAAATGGGGTAACAATAGTAGCTCCTTCAAATGGTGGTTGCGAGGATCAAATTAAATAATGTGTTTAAAATACTTATCATAGTGCCTGGCGCATAGAGATGACTCAATTAATGTTTGTGAATACTATTTATTTTTTTTAGTAGAATGTCAGTTATTGCTTCGTATATCTGAACATTTAGTCACATGGATGTAATTTGGCTATGAGTAGTACAGCCAGAGTTTTGTCTACAAAATGTACTGAAGGTGACCTTAGGTTCAAAGACTGGATATGTTTTGTATACAAACTGTCCATTGCTTTTGGGGACCAACAGCAAGGAAACCATTTTGGAGTCATGAACTTTTTGCCCAGAAAAGGGCAACACTGACCTTATGTTGCCCTTCCCCAGCATGGTGAAACCCAAAATAACCTAATAGGCTTTTTTTTAGTAAGAAAAGAAAATCTTAAGTTTTAACTTTTAGATGTATAGGAAGATAAATAGATGATTCTGAGGAATATGAATTAATATTCATAACAATTGTGACTGGACTGAAAAAGTTATTAATATTTTTAAAGTGTCTTCCCTTAGAATCTAAAAATACCATGGAAAGTTTCAGAATGAACCTGTATAAATCCATTCCACAAAGAATCGTGTAGTTCTGTGGAGGTGTTCAGGGCTCTGTGGTTTTGTCTACATGGTGCTGAAACTTTTGAACAATTCAAACAACTGGCCAGTATTTTTGAAAAATGAAATGAAAGCTGTTTGACAGATAAACCTGGTTAGTTAAGGCTTCTGATCTGGTGGCCAGCTGCGCGTATGGACTTTGCCTGGTTGCGTCTTTCCATAAAGTTTAGCAATAATAGGGATTTGTGATAAGAATAGCAAAGAAAAATAGACAAGTTGTGGTTAATAAAGCTCCACATCACAATGGCTTAACAGAAACGGGATGAGACCCTGGCCAACTGACACTTTAAAAAATCATCCCAAACCATTCAGATGAGAAAATGTAGTTAACTCTTGATTACATACAGGAGATTATATATTCATTCATACAACAAAGATTTATTGCATGCTGTGTTAGTCAGTTCAGGCTGCCATAATAAAATACTGTTGATTGTGTGGCTTAAATGACAGAAATTTATTTTCTCAGTTTTAGACGCTGGAAGTCCAAGATCACGGTGCCTGCATGGTTAGGTTCTGGAGAGAGCCCTCTTCCTGGCTTGCAGACAGCTGCCTTCTTGCTGTGTCTTCGTAGGGCAGAGAGAGAGAGCAAGCTCTCTGTTGTCTGTTCTTACAATGGCGCTAATCCCGTCATGAGGGCCCCACCCTCATGACTTCATCTAACACTAATTACCTTCCAAAGGCCCCACCTCCAAATACCATCACACTGCGGGGTAGGGCTTCAACATATTAAATACTTCTCTGTGTTTGGTACTGGAAAATCAAATATGATTTCTATTCTCCTGGATGGGGAGAAACAGACAATAAATCAGTGAACAAATAAAGTCAATTAATTTCTGAATACGATGGCTGCCATGAAGGAATTGAACAAGGTACCGAGAAAGAAAAAAATGGGGTGAAAGATGAGGAGGCCACCGGTCCTTTTGATGATGGAACATTTAGGCCTGAGACCTAAGGAAAGATAGGGAGCCAGCCATCAGAGACTAGCCAGGAAAAGGGCTTTCGGTAGAAGGGACCACAAGGGCAAAGGCTCTTAGGTGGGAAGGGGCTTGGCATATACTGGGACCAGATGCAAGACCATTGTGATTCGAGGGTTATGACTGAAGAGTGAGCGACACAGTAAGAGATTTGTAGTAGCCAAGGGCTAGATTATTTGCAGTTTAGTTATAGTCAGTAATACCGAAGTGTTTTTTGGTATCTTGGCACTTGTTGTGCGTTAAACTCAATCACAGATAATACTATAGGATATTTGTTGATAATTCAGCTTCCTCAATTCACTTTGGCTACAGGGATACCCTTTGAAACCAAGACCGCTAACCACCTATAGTAATTTAGGGAGACTCAAGATGTACAATGCCATCACCAGCATGGGACAAGTTAAACCAAGTCAGTTACCTGAGGCAGGTTTTCATTACTGTATTAAAGCTGAATTCTTAGAACATCTGACATCACACTGAAACCAGTTGGAGATAAGCAGCCATGCACAATGGTGTGACCAATTAAAAACTGATCCTTCTGGACTGGAGATTGGCCCTCATGAGTTAAGGTGCAGTGTGGCTCGCTAAAACTGAGGCAGCGGGGTAGCCCACATGACCATTAAAACCCATGCTGTTTGCCTCGTTCTGTAACCAAGCCAACCCAAACCCAACAGGCATATTTCCCTCCTCATTCGGCACAAAAAATCTTTTGTCCTGGCACAAGAGCCCGAGGGGGCTTTTGTGCACAGCCCTGATGTTATGCCAACAACACCCTTGAGAGGTAGAAAATATTTGCTTCATGGGGCATTTGATAAGTCAATACTTTCCCCCATCACCAAGAGTAGAATCCAAGATTCTCCTCATCCAGAAGGGTGCTTCCTTTTTCTCTGCTTCTGTGTTTCAGTGAAAGGATTCCTGAAAAATATGTGAAGGTAAGCTGCAAGAGCAGCATACAAAACTGACAGCCTTTGGCCTCCAGTGTCCACAGTTTGGAGGATAAGATTTAACGACTTTTAAGGTGTGAGCAAATTGCTGGGATCCTCATTGACTCAACCACTTGATTATAGAAAGTATTGAGTATATTACTAACATCTTAAGTGCTAGTTGAAATGTTTAGTCATCAAGGGAGAATGTGTATTGTTACCTAAAGGGGTCTGAGCTAGCAAAATGCAAATACTAAAAAGAGAAGGAATATTTGAAAATTTATGAGGGACAAGACAAATGGATCATTTCACGTAACAGTGCCAGCATACGCCAATGAGTCAGATGAGGTCCTGAGAAACAGAATTATTCTCTCAGCTTTCTAGCCCTGGAATGTGCAATTCCCAATGTCAACTCTCAGGAAACCCAAGTCATTGCCCAGGGAATATAGAGGTATTTAGTAAATAAGGTAACCATTCTAATTCTGCAAATATGCCCTTTCTGCTTTTTAATTCTTTCATGACTATTATGTAGAACTATTAATATCAGTTGCTTGTATTAGACTCTAATTAGATTAATAACCAAACAAACAGATGAAGCTTTGTTTATTATCCAGTTTTTCAGCATGCCATCTGAATGGGCATGGTTACCATGCCAATGTGGATTTTAAAAGCCATATCTTTTACTACATTTATTTGGATTAGGTTTACCCAGAAGTTGTTTTACTTAAAAAAAAGAGAAAAGAGTAAGAGTTCAAGTGACACTGAACTCCTGAGTATATCAAGTGCATCTGAGTATATGCCACTGTAAACCCTTCAAGACAATTGTTTTCACGGATTTAAAGAAATAGGAAGAAAGAAAATGTGAGAGGGGAAGAAAGTGAGTTTGTAGAATGTACACGCTTTCTTGAACCAACAGTTTGTTCTCAGGCTTTTCGCCCCACCCAGCTTTAGTCATTAGCTCTAAGATCAAACAGGACTTTACATTGGGAGGGACCTTAATGAGGAGACTGTATGAGTGGGAAACACCAGAGACCTAAGCAGAACATCCTGCTCAGAAGAGAGACCCTAAAGAGAAGTCAGGGGCCTCTATCTGATCCAAATCTGCTAATTTTGTAATTCTTTCCCTGGCTCCTCTTTCATTCATTCATTCCATTTATTGAGTGCCAGACATTGTCCTAGTCATTAGGGAATCCTTTATTGACATTCTCTTAGTCACTGTCGTTCTCAAGAGTGAAAGAAACAGAGCAACCAGCAACTTCCAGTGTGTAGAGCAGACAAATTCCATTTGGACTTCCTTGCCCTGAACCAGCTCAAAGAGGCAGCCTGGCCCTGCTCTAAACACCAACTGGGTTCCAATGCCCTTGGCCAGACCTCCCTAGAAGGCTCTGCCTCCAGGGCAGGGCCGGGGGAGGATGCCACAACTCTAAAGCTGAGCCAGAATCTCTATGAAACCTGTAGAAGAAGATCCAGAGATGTTTGTTGATATCTTCAAAATAATGACCCCTGACTAAATACTGCAAATGAGGAGTGGCCACAGAAAATTCCCCAAGCTGTGCTCATGGAAGATTTCTTTCAGTGGGGGTAGCAGATGTTTATCTGTTCTGGGGCTAGGGTGAAGCAAGTTAGGCACCTAGGATGTAAAATGGAAGGAGGCGCTCACTCTCACGTTGCACAAGTGCTTTTGTGCAAGTGGGCACTTTCTTAAATGTCGAGCCTGGGGTGCTTCACTTGCCTGCAATTAATTCTTTTACTCTATCCATCCCTACCCCAAAGAATCCACTGTCAAATAAATTTGGAAAATATTGCTCACCACATACAGCCTATTCTTCAATTCCCCACCTGCGTCTTCCGGCTTGTACACCGGGCACAGTGATCTATCACAGGCTCTGAGAATTCCTGCAGTAAAGAAATCCTGTGAGCCTATTGAACTCTGCATTTCACAAATATATTTGACTGTGGGATTCTTTTTTTCTTTTTTAAGAAATACTTGCTAACATCTCATGGGACATTTGGGGAAGTTGGTTAAGAACTACCTCACAATGGTTGCATATGGAACATACTCATTATTTTTAAAAATTTTTTGTTCAATAACAGCTATTTTGGATTCTGGGTTCGGGTTCATTTGCAAGTTGCACTAAACCCTCCAGCATCTGAATAAGGGAATGGATAGAATGTTTGTTTATACCTTCCAACTCCCAGATTATCAGTTCATTGATTCAACCTACTGTGTGCTAGGAATACAAAGGGGAGTTCCTTCGCCTAAAGGGCTAGGAAGGAGCGGAGACTTGCACAGCTATAAGTCCAAATACAGTTTGATAATTGCTGTAAAAGAGCCACATGATAAGGAAAGCAGTTCACAAAAATATCCTTTTATGATTGCACCTCCAGACCAAATTAGCTGCTCCTTAGGGAGAAGAGCTATTTATGATACTTTTCAATCTTCCCTATAGCACCTAGCAGGGACTATGCACATAAGAGATGCTCAATAAACATTTGTCAAATAAATGCTAGTCAAGGAAAATTCTTGCAACTTAAGTGATACACATTAGGTTGTAATATCTATTAAAGATCACTTTCAAACATACTTATTCAGAAAAACTCAAACAAAAGGTTGTACTAACGCCTCTAAGTTTTTGTCTCCCCATCTGTAAAATAAGGATAATAGTACTAATTTCATGCGGTTCCTGAGAGGATTAAATTAGAATGTACGAAAAGCAGCTATTATGTTCCCTGCCATGTAACAAGTGGCCAATAAACTACATTTTTTATGACTATAATACATGGTGCTTTTTATCCACAAAGTTACCATAAATGGTATACTTTGATTTGACAAAAGGTCACCTAGAGCTTTATATGGCTCCATCCACGTTCTCTCCTTGCTGAGAACATAGTTTGGAAGGGTTGGAGTGTATAGATCCAGGCCAAGAGCCCTGGGTAAGGCTATACACCCCCCGCCCCCCGCAACAACATACCATACACACCACAACACACCAATCACACACATACCACACACCACATACACCACACTACACACCAACACATACACTCACATAACACAACACTTCCCCCACATACTCCACAATACACTCACCAAACTGCACTCACAGCCCTATCCTCAAATACACACCACACACCCCACAATACACACACACGTACTCCCCCCATCCCCCACCTCTTAAAAGGCCCCAGCAGCAGCTGCCTAAGTGTTCCGATTTGCCCAGTCTCCGATGTGAACTTGCCGTGAAATAGTCAGGTCAAGTCCTTCCTCTGCAGGCACTGTTTTGAGACACGAAGCAGGCATGATCGCCCCAAGAGAAACTCCTGAACATCCATCTGCAAGACCCAGCGTCCCATCAGTTCTGGTAGCCTTTAGAGTCCTCAGCTGACTCTCCCTAGTGCTCTCTTTGGACACCTCACCGACTCCTGCCGCATCGTATAATTAGCTCACTTGCCTCATCGTCCCCACTAATCTAAATGCTCCCTGAGAAGAAGCTTTGAGCCACATTCACCTTGATATCCCTGCCTACCCCTGCAGTGTTTTCTAAACTGGAATAGGCATTCCCATTACCTGGGTGACTCATTAAATGTACAGATTCTCTTCAAAAATCTCTAGGAACGGGACCCAGGGAGCTGTGCTTCTAAGCCCTTTGGGGGGATTTTAGGTACCCAGGGTGATATTTGGGACACACGGTCCCACAGTGCTGTGCTTCAGCTCTTGTTCACAGTTGGCCTTCCATGTTTTTTGAATGAATGACCTATGAGAGGATAGGGACTTGAGTGAATAAGAAGGCATTTTGTACAGGAGTGTGTGTGTGTGTGCGCGCGCGCATGCATATGTGCCACGTGATCTACAAGAACTCTGGTCTGTGGCATAAAATGCTGCCTGTAATTCAGGACCAGGTAACCCAGGAGCCAGAAGGTCACCCTGAGGGAACTGGTACCACAGGCAGCAGTAGCTTGAAGGACCCTGGAGCAAAGTTGACTCTTCCGATTTTGCCTGCGGCTCACCTCGTAGAACAGCGCAGCTACTGACAGTGATAGTCTGGACTCTTTTTTTTTTTTTTTTTTTGAGGAAGATCAGCCCTGAGCCAAATCCACTGCCAATCCTCCTCTTTTTGCTGAGGAAGACTGGCCCTGAGCTAACATCCGTGCCCATCTTCCTCTACTTTATATGTGGGACGCCTACCACAGCATGGCTTGCCAAGCGGTGCCATGTTTGCACCCGGGATCCGGGCTGGCGAACCCCTGGCCACCGGAGCGGAAAGTGTGCACTTAACCGCTGCGTCACCAGGCGGGTCCCGTAGTCTGGGCTCTTGATTGCTGGCTACAGACAGCTCCAGACTTACATCATCCTGTCCAAAGGAACCCAAAAGAAAGAAAGACCTACTGTCTCTCAGCATCCATTAATAAAATATCAGATAGGAGCCAGATTGGCCCAGCTGAGGTCACACACCCTTCCTTGAGCTAATCTCTGTGGCCACGAGGCTGGGGTATATTGTTGGTCAGTCCTGGATCACTTGTTCATCCTTTGGCCAGAGGAGAGGGTCCCATGATTGGCAATCCCAGCAGAAGCACATAGAGTGGGAATCAGCAGTTCCTCAAAGGAATGGTGGCAACTGCCTGAAGAACTGGAAAGGATGGCTGTAGAGATGAAACACATGTCCACTCCCAGCCGTGACCTCAACTAACTCTAATGGAATAAGGCAGCCAACCCCCCGCAAAGGGATGCATCCTATCCCGTAGCAAAGCTCCTTAAACCTCCCCAGTTGAAGGACCTTTCACCTTGAAGTAACATTGAAGATAGTGAGTCTTTATTTCCTGGGGCATAGTCAGTCTAAACATCTTTTTGAAGTCTCTTATTTCAAATGAAAAATTTTTTTTGAATTGTATTGTATCCATTTAATGTAAAAATATGGTTTTCTCCCAAGTTTTTATTTTGAACCTACAGAAAACTTGAGAAAATACTACCAAACCCATTTTTCTTCAGATTCTACAATTGTTAACATTTTGCCACATCCGCTTTATTTCCCTCTCTTAACACATACATATGAAAAGATACAGACACATACAAAAAAATAAATATTTCCTTTTTTTTCCCCTAAACCGGTTAAGAGTGAGTTGTAGGTATGATAACACTTCACCCCTAAATACTTAAGCTCCAAAGAACAAGGGCATTCTCCTACATAATCACAATTTAATTATTATTCTCAGGAAATTTGACATTGATGCAATAATATTATCTGATATATAGCCCATATTCAAATTTCTGCAAGTGTCTCAATAACGTTCTTTAAAGTGTTTTTTTCCTGCTCTAGGATCCAATCAAGGATGACACGTTGCATTTAGCCGTCTTATTTCTTTCATCTCCTCTTTTTGTCTTTCATGCCATTGATATTTTTGGAGTCCAAGCCCCAGTGGATTTTTTTTAACTCAATGTGTTATAATCCATTCCTGTTTCTATCCATTTTAATGCTCATATTGTCTGAAATCTGGTCGATGAAAGTCCCTTCACACTGGCTCCTCTGTCCTTTTGAGAAAGCCATGTCTGTTTTTGAAAATGTCTTTACCGTCAGGCGGAAGGTGTTCAAGATTGACCTGTTCTTTCTCTGCCCCAGCCTTGGAGTCAGCCATTTCTCCAGGGAGCCTTGATACTTTTTCATGGAGGACGGCATTTAGAAACCAAGTCGAGGAAGTGGGTGTACTCATTACTACTGGAACGACACTGGTCCCATGTGCTGTCAGTAGACAGAGCCAGCGAATACACGGATGTACATACATGCACATACACATATATACCCATACATATCTATAGCTATTTCTACCTCTATGTATATATATTAAAAATTATGAGTTCATACTGGTAGCTCCAATTCCAATCAAACACCACAAGATTCGTTCTATTCTTCTCCCTTTCTGTATTTGCAACTCTGTTCTTCAACAGTGAGAAACCATATAGAAGATAAATTTTAATTTTGCAAACATTATGTGATATCCATAGAATGGAATTCTACTCAGTAGTAAAAAGAAATGAACTAATGCTCAACATCAATTAATGGATGAATCCAAAAAAATATGTTGAGCCAAGAATCAGACACACTAAAAAATTAGATACACATACTATATATTCCATTTATACAAAGTCCAAGAACAAGCAAAACTAATCTATGGTGATAGAAATCAGAAAGTTCTTGCTTCTGAAGGGAGTGGAAGGACTGACTGGAAAGGAACACAAGGGGACTTTCTGGGGTGATGGAAATGTTCTAGATCTTGTTCTGACTGGTGGTTACACAGATGCATTCACTTTTCAAAATTCGTTGACCTGAATACTTCAGACCTGTACATTTTGTTGTGTGTAGATGATACCTTAATAAAAAAGAAAGATACAAAATATACAAAATAGCTCTTAAGCAAATGAAAAGATATTACATTTCACTCATGATAAGAGAATCCAAATTACAACTGCACTGAGATACCACTTTCACTTATCTAAATGGCAAAAGTTCAAGAGCTTGACAATACACACTGTTGGTGAGACTGTGAGGAAATAGGGAGTAATATTTTAAAATATCTAAATATCTAAAAATAACTATGTTTACCCTTTTCCCGATCAACCACTTCTGGGTATTTATCCTAAATATATAGTCTAATGCTAAATTTACATATATACTCAGGTCTATTTCTGGACTTCCTTCTTTTTCTGCTGCTCTGTCTACTTAAGCTCCAACACCATACAGTTTTAGTTAGAGAGGTTTTACAGTATGTTTTAATGTCCTCTTTACCTTTCCTTTACAGTTTTGCTGGATCTTCTTGCATGCTTTATTTTTTAAAATATATATAGAAGCTTAGGATCCACTTGTCTAGCTCCAGAAATGAAAACATTGATATTTTTCTTGGAATTGCATTACATTTATAATCTAGGCATGGATGACATCTTTAGGATGGCTCATACTTTCCAAAAAACAAGAGATGTCTTTTCATGAAATATCCTTTTGTATATTTCAGGAATGCTCATATGAGATTTCCTCATACAACTTTTACACATTTCCTGTTAATACCTATTTTATCTTTGTTGCTGTTGTTGCTGTTGTAAATAGGGTTTTTGTTCTCATTATCCCTTCTAACTGGTCATTGTTTGTGTATATGAACCTGTTGATTTTTGTAGGTTAATTTTGTATCCTATTACATTATTGAATTATTTTATTGTTTGAGTTTGTTTTATCATTGAACCACTTGAGTTTTGCAGGCATACTATCATATCATCTGCAAACATAGATAGTTTTACTTCTGCTTTTTCAGTTCTTATGACTCAAATTGCTTCTTCCTGTATAATTGCATTGGCTGATACCTCCATTATGGTGTGCAACCATAGTAGAGATAGTTGGCGTCCTTGCCCTATGCCTGACTTTAGTAGGAATGTCTCCAGTGTTTTCCAATTAAATAGAAAACTGGCTTTTGGACTGAGATATTTTTTTGTTGTGTTAAGGAAATATCCTTCTTTCTATTTTATTTAGTATTGGAATGAGTATTGAATTTTACCAAAAGCCTTTTCAGCATTTATTGAAACAATCACATAACTGTTCTTTTTACATTAATATGGTGAATTATATTAATGGATTTCCTAATATCGAATCATTCTTGCATTCCTGATGTAAACTCCACTTAATCATGAAATTGGATCCTGCTTGCTAATGTTTTATTTAGGGGATTTTTTTTGCATCAGTATTCCTAAGTGAGACTGGTCTTTGGGTTTTTGTGTGTGTGCGCTATATTTATTAGGTTTAAGTATGAATGCTAATCTTGCTTTAGAAAAAATTTAGAAGTTTCTCTCGATTTTCTGTGCTCTGAAATAATTCATGTAGCACTGAGATTATTCAAATTTTGAAGGTTTCTTAGAATTCCCCTGTGAAACCATCTGAGTGTGATGGTTTCTTATAGGGTAATTCTTTGAAATGTTCTATTAATACTTCTACAGGCATTTGTCTCCTTAAGCATTTCCTCTCTACTGGGGTCAATTTTGTAAAATTATATTCGTCGGAAGTTATCCATTTCATCTAAGTTTTCAACTTGATTTGTGTAGGATTGCACAATGTAGTCTCTCAGAATTTTAAAAATTTCCTCCATGTTAAAACTTATTTCTCACTTTTCTTTCTTATGCATTTATACTTTTTCCTTTGTCTATTTGATTAGGTTGGCTACTGCTCCCCCCATGCCCAAGGAGCCACCATTTTTATTTATTAATTAATTCTCTTATTTTTCTAGGGTTTTTTACTCCCTTAATTTCTGCTTTATTATGTGTTAGTTCTTTCCTTAAATCTTCTTAGTTGACTTAGTTATTGTTTTTCCAGCTTTTTTGAGTTGGAGTGTCATTCACTCGTTTTCCTTCTTCTGTTTTTATGGATATAAGCATTTAAGGCTATGAATTTAAGGCTATGAATATCACTGCTCTAACGTATCCCATAAATTCTCAGATCTAGTGCTTTCATTATTATTATTTTTTAGAAATACTGCTATTGTGATTTTTATTTAAACTATCATCTAAGTATTGTTTAATAGAGATTGTTTTAACTTTCACCTATTAAGGCCTTTAAAACAATATGTAGTTTTACTGTATTATAATAAGAATTATATATATACATATATATATATATATATATATTTTTTTTTGGTGAGGAAGATTGGCCCTGAGCTAACATCTGTGCCAGTCTTCCTCTATGTTGTATGTGGGATGCCTCCACAGCATGGCTTGATGAGCAGTGCTAGGTCTGCACCCAGGCCCTGAACCTGTGAACTCTGGGCTGCTGAAGCAGAGCACGAAAACTTAGCCAGTATGCCACCGGGCTGGCCCCAAGAATTATATTTTAAAGTCCTTATCAGTTAAAACTTTTTTTCTCCCAAAATATTAAAGTAAAGTTGATGTGGGGAAGATGTGCTATGTTCATCTGGTAGCATCTTGCAGCCCCTGGCAGACAACCACACATCCCTGACAACATGTTTAGTATTTTTTGGTCATAGTTTTTAAAGGGTAGAATCCATTCTTCTCATAAATATTCTAGTATTATTTTCTTATCAATATAATGACAGTATTTGGTTAAAGTGGTCTGGATAAATCAAACCATATTGGTTCACTAGAATATCAACCTAAATGTATGTGTATACATTCCATTTTCTTGTGGTTTAAAAATTTTTTGAGAACTGAATTCCTTCCTTTTTTTCAGGTCCCTGAAAATATTTGATCTCATGCAGTCTTGGATTTACTGTATGCTCAAGGTCACCTTACTGGTTATGGTCCTACATTAAGAACAAGGTGATGGCTATATCCCCCACAATCCAGCACAAGGCCTGACAGTTAATAAGTATTCAATAAATGCTTTTTAAATTGATGAGAGAATAAATATACTACATATAGATTATAATTCACTTACTTTTGCAAAATAACATCACTCTGATAGATCTTCAAGTAAAGTATGGATGCTCCAGTCTTACTACTAAAAACCCCTTTTCTATCACACTTATAATCTAAGTTTAATAGGTTGTGGTGCCTTATAGCTTAAGTACAGTTCATTGGAAATTGCATTTCCAAGGGCGGGTGTCAGAAGACCTAGAGCTTTCTCAGGCTAATGGGAAGGAACTAATTTCTCAGGCTGTCTTAAAATAATAACCCATACACTCTCGCAATTGATGATACCAAAAAAACTCTTGAAAGGATCAGTGTTGGAGGGAAGGGATGGATGGCTTCACAAATCACCAAATCATTTCCTTAGGTGAAGGTATATAGACAGAATGTGGAACAGAATACAATTTTAATAAGCAAAACTCAGAATTTTGTGTTAGACTGCTACATTTGGTAACCTCCGGTGAATCACGCCTCCTGGTATTTACACTCTTGAATAGCCTCCTTCCTTGAGTTTGGGCAGGCCCTGGGACTCACTTTAACCGACAGAATATGGTGGAAGTGATGCTATGCAAGCTCCAGGCCCAAACCTTAAGAAGCCCGGTCAACTTCTGCTTTTCACTCTTGGAACCAGCCACATGCTGTAAACAGCCCGAGCTACATGAAGAAGCCACACTGAGTAGTACCAAGGCACTCTAGGAGTGAGCCATCTTGGATGTGCCACCCTAGTTCAGCCCCTAAATCAAGGGTGAGCAAACTATGGCTTTCAGTGAAATGTGGCCTACCACCTGATTTTGTAAATAAACTTTTATTGGAACACAACCATGCTCATTTGTTCATATATTATCTATGGTGCTTTCTCACTAAAATGGCAGAGCTGAATAGTCATGACAGAGACCTTATGGCCCGCAAAGCCTAAAATACTTACTATTCGACCCTTTAAGGAAAGTTTGCTGACCCCCGCCCTAGATGGCTGCAGCCCCAGCTGACACCATGTGAAGCAAAAGTGACTGGCTGAATCCAATCAACCCACAGAATCGTGGGCAATAATCAAATGGTCGCTGTCTTAAATCGTTAAGTTTGGGGATGCTTTGTTATGCAGCAACAACTGAAACAAACTGTACATCTGTATTTTATAAGCTTGATGATTTCATGTTTTAAATTTTTATCTTCTTTTCTTCTCTTTTAACTTTTAGCAAGCTCTGTTGAAAATTTTCTAATTTGCCTCAGCCACACGTCACTGGAACTTCTCTCACCAAGGTCAACGCCCTCTTTGTTACTACATCCAATGCATGTCTTTCAGTCTTCATCTCATTGGACTCTTGGTCAGCATTTGACACAGTTGACCACTTCTCTGTTCTTGAAACATTTTCTCCCTTTGGTTCATTTAAACCATAATCTCTTAACTTCTTTTGTCTTATAGGAAGCTCCTTATAAATTTCTTTTATTTATTTATCTGTTATTGAGGTAACTGGTTTATAACATTACATAAATCTCAAGTGTACATCATTATATTTCAATTTCTGTGTAGACTACATCATGTTCATCCCCAAAATTACCATTACACTAATTACATATGCTAATTACACATATGCCCTATCATCCCTTTCTCCCTCTCCCCTCCCCCCTTCTCCTCTGGTAACCACCAATCTAATCTCTGTCTCTCTGTGTTTGCTTGTTTGTTTGTTGTTTTTATCTTCTACTTACGAGTGAGATCATATGGTATTTGACTTTCTCCATCCGACTTATTTTGCTTAGCATAATACCCTCAAGTACTATCCACATTGTCACAGATGGCAACATTTCATCTTTTTTTACAGCTGAGTGATATTCCATTATGCATATATATACCACATCTTCTTTATCCATTCACCCATTGATGGGCACTTAGGTTGTTTCCGAGTCTTGGCTATTGTGAATAATGCTGCAATGAACATAGGGGTGCAAATATCTTTACACATTCCTGTTTCCCAGAAGTAGAATAGCTGGGTCATACGGTAGTTCTAGCCTTAATTTTTTTGAGGGATCTCAGTACTGTTTTCCATAGTGGCTGCATATCATTTCTTTTTGGGAGCTGATCTTCTGCCTAACACTAATGTTAGAGTTCCTCAGGATTCTCTCTTAAATTTAATTTAACATTCAACTAACATATATTGAGCCTACTATATGCCAGGCACTGTTCTGGGTACATGGGATACATTAGCAAAGAAAACAAACAAAAATCCCTGCTCTGGGAGAAATCTTTAAATGTGCACATAATAAAATAAATTATTACCAATGCTAGAAGTTAGCAAGCTTTAGAAAAGAAAATAATCAGAACGGGGAGGAGGGAGTATGGAGGAGAGGAAATTTAAAGAAAGAATTTATCAGAATAGGCCTTTCTGATATGATGATGTTTGAGCAAAGCCTTAAAAAAAGATAAAGGAACTGACATGTGGAAATCTAGAAGAGCATTCCAGGCAGAGGGAGCCCCAGTACCAAGACCCTAAGGCATGGAGCACGCTGGAGTGTTTGAGAACGGGAAGAACACCCACTGTGTTGGACTGGATGAACGTAGGAGATGAGGTCAGAGAAATCACGGGCTCCACATCCTGTAGGGCCTTGTAAGCCATTGTCAGGTCTTGTCTTTTCCCAGTGAGATGGGGGGTGTCTTTGGGGAGTTTGAGGAGAATGAACCAAATTATTAAAAGGACCACTCTCATTGCTGAATTGAGAAGAGAATGTTGGTGACAGGAATGGCAGCAGACTCTGGGAGAAAGGCAGACCAAGAGGGTGTCAGTGGAAACCAAGAGGAGTGACTGTCTCTTCTCACTGGACGCTCTTTTTCTAGACAATCTGAGGTACTCATGCTGCCATGGTGCTAATTATCATACGTGTGCAGATACTCTCAAGTCTATTTTTTTCAGCCCAGCTCTCTCTCCTGGGTGTCAGACTTACATATCCAAAGACCTATTGGTCATCTCCTCTTTCATTGTTCCATCGGCACCTCAGGCTCTACTCTTTCCCCTAAAGCCTTTGTCTCCTTCCATGCTCCCTCTATTTCACTATTAAAGCCATGCATCCACACCTTCTTATCAAGGCGTTCTCTTTAAGAGGCCACTGCTAACACGTATGTTAGCCGATAATCTGTGCTGGCCCATAAATGCTTTGGGTTCCACCAACACATGATTATACTTTAGTTTATCAGATTTTCTGCCTCTCTTGGTGGCTTGAAGGATTGGACATAGGATAGGTAGGTTTTAATTGGGACAGGATGATGGAATGCTGCCTCAGAAGACAGTTCAGGGCAGGGTGCCATATTGGCGGGGCACTAAATACTCAAGATAGAGGATGGGAATTACAGAGTGAATTTCTTACATTGTGCAGTTTTTCCCAACAGGGGCACTGCCATTGGGTAATACAGAGTCACATAATTCTGAAATTGTCACTTTTTTTTTTTTACAAATGGTAAATTTATCATGTAGCCAGTATGCAAGAGTTAAGGCTCTATATATATTGCGGAATTTAATATGTGAATTCAATTTTCTTCCGTCTCTCTCAGGAATTTTTTTGTCCACTCCTCATTATAATTTTAGAATTTAGCGTTCATTCTTTTTGTCTTTTTTGCTAGCTAAATATATTTTATAAACTCAAATGTACATTTCATTTTTAGAAAGTCAATTAGGGGTTGTGGATGATGGTTGCAGTGTTTTGTTGCTGTTGATTATTTTATTTTATTTTATTTTTATTTTATTGAGGTCATAATAGTTTATAACCATGTGAAATTTCAGTTGTACATTATCATTTGTCGGTCACCATATATCTGTGCCCTTTTACCCCTTATGCCCACCCCCCAACCCTCTTACCCTCTGGTGACCACTGACCTGTTCTGTTTGTCCACGTGTTTATCTTCCGCATATGAGTAAAATCATGCAGCATTTGTCTTTCTCTGTCAGGCTTATTTCACTTAACAGAATACCCTCAAGTTCCCACCATGTTGTTGCAAACGGGACGATTTTGTCTTTTTTTTATGACTGAGTGGTATTCCATTGTGTATGTGTATATATATACCACATCTTCTTTATCCATTCATCAGTCGATGGGCACTTGGGTTGCTTCCACGTCTTGGCTATTGTGAATAATGCTGCAATGAACATAAGGGTGCATAAGTCTCTTTGAATTGTTGATTTCAAGTTCTTTGGATAAATACCCAGTAGTGGAATAGCTGGATCATACGGTATTTCTATTTTTAATTTTTTGAGAAATCTACACACTGTTTTCCACAGTGGCTGCACCAGTTTGCATTCCCACCAGCAGTGTATGAGGGTTCCCTTTTCTCCACAACGTCTCCAACATTAGTTATTTTTTGTCTTAGTAATTATAGCCATCCCAACAGGTGGAAGGTGATATCTCATTGTAGTTTTGATTTGCATTTCCCTGATGATTAGGATGTTGAACAGCTTTTCACGTGCCTGTTGGTCATCTGTATATCCTTTGGAAAAACGTCTGTTCATATCTTCTGCCCACTTTTTGATCGGGTTGTTTGTTTTGTTGTTGTTGAGTTGCTTGAGTTCTTTATATATTTTGGAGATTAACCCCTTGTCAGGGGGCCGGCCCGGTGGTGCAGCAGTTAAGTTCGCATGTTCCGCTTCTCAGCGGCCCGGGCTTTGCGGGTTCGGATCCCAGGTGCAGACATGGCACTGCTCAGCATGCTATGCTGTGGTAGGCATCCCACATTTAAAGTAGAGGAAGATGGGCACAAATGTTAGCTCAGGGCCAGTCTTCCTCAGCAAAAAGAGGAGGATTGGCAGTAATTAGCTCAGGGCTAATCTTCCTCAAAAAAAACCCCAAAAACAAAAAAAAAACCCTTGTCAGATACATGATTTGCAAATATTTTTTCACAGCTGATGGGTTGTCTTTTTGTTTTGTTCATGGTTTCCTTGGCCTTGCAGAAGCTCTTTAGTCTGATGAAGTCCCACTTGTTTATTTTTTTCTTTTGTTTCCCTTCTATGAGTAGACGTGGTATTCAAAAAGATCTTTTAAAGACTGGTGTCAAAGAGTGTACTGCCTACATTTTCTTCTAGGAGTTTTATGGTTTCATGTATTACCTTCAAGTCTTTAATCCATTTTGAGGTAATTTTTGTGTGTGGCGAAAGATAATGGTCTATTTTAATTCTTTTGCCTGTGGCTGTCCAGTTTTCCCAACACCATTTATTGAAGAGACTTTCCTTTCTCCGTTGTATGTTCTTAGCTCCTTTGTTGAAGATTAGCTGTCCGTAGATGTGTGGTTTTGTTTCTCGGCTCTCAATTCTGTTCCATTGATCTGTGTGTCTGTTTTTGTACCAGTACCATGCTGTTTTGATTACTATAGCTTTGTAGTATGTTTTAAAGTCAGGGATTATGATGCCTCCAGGTTTGTTCTTTTTTTCTCAGGATTACTTTAGCTGTTGGTGGTCTTTTGTCGCCCCACATGAACCTTAGGATTCTTTGTTCTATTTCCATGAAGAATAGCATTCATTCTTTCAACTTTTAGCAAAGGGACTAGTTTTCCTCTGGAAAATATTTAGTCGGAAGGGTGTGTCATTCCTTTTTCCATAATATTTTTTTTTCGTATAATTTGTGTGCACAGGAGCTTAAGAAATATCCTAATCTTTCATGTCTAACTCTTAGAAGTTTTTTTTAAATAACTGATACAGGGGAAATAAGTCTTTCTAGATTATATTTTTCCCATATTATGCCGATATGTGGGAAAGAGTCTTGTAAAAATCATTAATGTGAAACTAACTAGGCCAATGAGAGCTATTATTTTTTATTAGAAAGTGAACTTCAAAATGAATGTTTAAATGCAAGCTTAGTGTAGTTAAACATGTAATTGCCTCATTCCTTGACGCTTGAAAGCTCTTTTATTTATTTATCATATTTAAAAAATATTTATCAAAGGCTTGCTCTATACCAGGCAGTATACTTGTGCTGGGGATGGAGATTAAACAAGACAGAGAAGGAGCTCACCACCATGGAGCCTAATTCTAGTGGGGAAGGCAGAGAATAAAACAGTAAAAGATAATTACTGGTTGTAATTAGTTCTGGGAAGGAAAGAAACAGAGTAGAGAGAGCGAGAGAGAGACTTGGAGAGGCTACTTGAAAGAGGCTGTCTCTGAGAAGATGAATTTGAGTTGAGACCTGAAGGATGAGATTGGGTCCACCAGCAGAACTGGGAAACACCTCCCAGACAGAGGGACCAGCAGGAGCAAAGGCCCAGAGACAGGAAAGCCTCATTGTTCAAGAAACGGAAAGGAGGCTGAAGTGGCCAAGAATGACCGAGGCACAGGACAGGTGGAAAGAGGGGCAGCAGCCAGGTCATGCAGGACTTCGTGGCCACGGTAAGGAATTTGGATTGTAGTCTGAGTGTGATGGGAAGACAATGAAGGGTTTATGCAAAGGAATTATGTGACCAGTGGCAGTTCTCTGCTTTTTAAAAAAATTGTGGCAAAATATACATAACACGAAATTTACCGTTTTAACCATTTTTCAAGTGCAAAATTCATTGGTGTTAAGTAAATTCACTATGTCGTGCAACAATCATCACTATCCATTTCCAGAACTTTTTCATCATCCCAATCAGAAACTCTGTACCCATTAAACAATTACCACAGGCTGCCTTATTTGGGAATCATTTTCTGTTCCTTTAAATTTTATATACTCATTATGACTTTTCTTAGAAAGGCTCCCTAGATAGATGTCTTTCTACCCAAGAAAAGCTACGATGGCAACTCCCCCTAAACCTTACCCTCATCCCTGTAATGCAGACGGGAGCCCACTGAAGTGTAGGCTGCTGCTTCTGGTTGGGGATGTGCAGGAAGCACCCGTTGGATTTTAGACCAGTTCTGAGCAAATGATCTTTCTCATCTCAAAAATCAGCCACATCACTTTGGAAAATGTTTGGCAATTTTTCAAAAAATTAAACATAAAACTACCATATGACCAGCAATTGTACTCCTAGGTATTTACCCGAAAGAAATGAAAACGTGTGTCCACACAAAGACGTGCACATAAATGTTCATAGAAGTTTTATTCATGATAGCCCCAAACTGGAAACACCTAAATGTCCATCAACCGATGACTGGATAGACACATTGTGGCACATCCACACAGTGGAATACTTTTCAGCACCAAAAAAGAACAAGCTACTGATAGAAGCAAATTGATATATGCTACATCATGGATGAACCTCAGAAACATTATGCTAAGTGAAAGAAGCCACACACAAGTGAGAACATATTGTGTTTACACGAAATATCCAGACAGGACACATTTATGAAGACAGAAATTAGATTAGTGGTTGCCCCAGGACTGGGAACAGACATCAACAGGAAGTGGGCATGAGGGATCTTCTTAGGGGAGATGAAACTGCGCTTAAACTGATTTATGATGATGGTTGCATGACTTGGTGCATCTTCCATGCTCTCTGGAAGATAAAAGGTGTTCTGTTGGACCAGTGTTGAAAACTTTTAACGGAGCAGAATGGGAGGGAAAACCTGTGCCTTGCTTTATCTTTGACAATTACATTTTGAAAGAGGTAATTATATTTGTAATTTAAATTAATTTTTAATATTTAAATATGTGACTTCAATTAATTTCAATTAAATTTGTAATTACATTACAATCACATTTGTAATTGAAAGACAATTAAAAATCTCTCTATTTTAAAGGGAATTAAAGTCTTTAAAGCCATTTTTTTTTAAAAACCACAATTATTTAAGTTTTTCCTGATAACTGGACAATTCTTATTTCCTTCAGTTTTTCCAAGCAGGATTTAGGATGTGAAATAATTTCTGTTCCTTGAACTTTCATGTCTATTTCCAAGTAAATTGGTTATCCCAAAGATTACTACTGAAGATTTCACTTTCGGTGGTATAAAGGATTTGAGGAATTTGTTTTGTGAACTTTCAGAGAAGCATTTGTTCCTCAAATAGTTGAAAGGTTCTGATGGATACGATGGTAGAGGGAAAGACTTCACGAGATAAGTTGACCAGGGTTTGTCAAAATCCTGTGCTTGGCTGTTTTTGAAAACTATCTCCAAATTAATTTGAGTTTTACAGGGTATGATTAGGAAAAGAAGAGCTATTTTACAGAAGTCTTTTAAGGCAACATATAAAAGAACTTAGAACAGTGACTGCCTGCCAACTAGGAAGCACTCCATAAATGTTTTCCTTATCCCCATGGAAAATGCCCAGTGGTAATAATTTGAATAGTGTTGATTTCTTTGGACTTTTTTCTTTTTACACAGTCATTTCTTTTCAAGAAGCAGAAGGAAAACCATTGTATATCTTGGTTTTTGAAAGACCAAAGCCATCATCGCCACTTACATTATCATCATCAACAACAAACACTTATAAATGCAGGATGATGTATGGTTAAAAGAATGGGAGCTGGGCCAACCTACCTAGATTTGAATGCTGACTCTGCCATTACTAGCTAAGATGACCTTGAATAACTCACTTAGTTTCCCTTAGCCTTGTTTTCATTAATAAACTGGGACTCATAATGGTACCTTTGTCATAGGACAAAGATTAAGTGATAGAATGTGTAAAAAGCACAACACAGTGTAAAAATGGAGGCAAAATGATGACTGTTAGTAAGTGCAGACCTTTAGACTCTATTCAAGAGACCATCCCTACGCCTGACCAGCTAGTAATTTCTGTTTGCACTTTAATTCTAAATTGTATGTGATTTTAACCAGTTTGGAGTTGATAAAAGTTCAAATTTCTTTACTGGTAACTACTGTTGTAGCTTTAATGAAAGGCAGAGAAATGTATCATCTGACTCTTCTCTCCTTGGGATTTAAGGAGGTATGCACTGTTGGCAGGTCCAAAGAAAAGATTTGAATTAAGCAATGTTTATCTTCATGTCTTTGAACGTCCTCTTAGCAATCTTCTCTCCCCCTCCCGCCCCACCAACTTTGAAGCCTCTTCTGTAAATGTCTGGGGTCTTCCTTTTACCTCCTATGGTAGACTGAAAATCGCGGCAAAAATATTTTGCAGCTACTGTCATGAAAAGGTAGAGTCTATTTGCCCACACCTTGAGTCTGGACTGGTTTAGTGACTTTCCCTGACCAAAAGAATGTACCAGAAGTGATAGTATGCAAGTTCAGGAGCCTCAAGAAGCCTTTCAGCTTCTGTCTTTGCCTCTTGGAACACAGCCCTGCAACCACTATACCATGAAGAATTGTAGGATGAAAGACCACGAGAGGAGAAAGGCCCAGACATTCCAGCTGCCCCAGCTGAGTCCACTGGAGTCCCGCCCCAGCTCAGCCACCTGCTGACTGCAGCCATATGAGCGAGCTTAGGCAAGAACAGTATGACCCACAGAATTGTGGGAAATAATAAACCATTACTTTAAGCCACCAAGTTTTAGGGGGGTTTGTTACACAGAGAATCCATCACTAATACTCCTTCAAACTTCCCAAGACTCACCGCTACCACCCACCTGCTCCATGCACACATGGGCATTCATGAACATCTCTCTGGCTTGCCAATCAAAATCAATGAGCACTTTGCTGACCCTATCTCTGTCTTACTCCACATTAAAACTTACGTCTACCATGGCCTGGCCTTTAAGAGCCTTGCAGTCAGTTAATGGGTTTGAAAGCAAACTCATACTTTCAATTCATACTGAGGCATTAGTAACTGATATTCGCTTAATATTTTACCTTGCTTTCACTCAAAGGACTAGCTCCCTCAAATGAGGACATTTAAGCCCCGAGGAGGCAAAGTCCCGGAAAGGATCCCTTGTAAATTGCTGACTCCTTGACATAGAGGTAGAGACTTTAGGTATAAGAAAACAAAGGAAGGTGCCTCCCACCTCTGAACTCTTCCACCTGCTTCTAACACATACTTCTTTTTACTAGGACAGTAGTTTGAAATACCCATTCTTGGGTCCTGCCTAGAGGGATGCTGAGATTCTGATTCAGTGGGTCTGGGTCTGGTCTAGTTTTCTGTATTTTCATCAAGCTTCTTACCGGTTCCGAAAATTCATTCACAGAAGCCAGCTCAGCTGAGGAAAGAATGGATGGCAGTGGAGGTAGCCTGCTATTCACATCACATAGCAGCATGGCAGAAGTCAATGTGGTTAACTTTATAATGCGTGACCATACTTAGTCATTGATTGGAGGAAGGGAATTTTACCTTCCCACAAAAAGAAGAGTGTGGTCTCTATTTCAGTCTGGCCTCTCAAAGGTATTGACCTTCTAGAATCTAGGATGGAAAGGGGCTGGGGGCTTTTGAGAGATGATCTGATCCTTAGGCAGAGACATTCATATCCACCTAGACAGAAGAGAAGCTACCCTATTTTTAAAAGCCCTCAAAGGAGGCAATTTTAAAATCTGCTTTAATTATCCATTAAGTCCAAGATCTGGAATTTACCACCTTTTGTTAGTAAAAATTAAAGCCCAACAATTTATTTTTTAATCTTTAAATGTTTTTTGTGTTTTATAAATTCACATGGTACAAAATTCAAAAGGGACAAGAGTGTATATAGTGAAATATTTCCCTCCTATTCTTGTCCCCAAGCCATTCAGTTCACTTCCTGGGGTCCAGTTTATTTTTTTTTAATTTTTAATTGAAGTATAACATAAAATTTATATAGCATAAAATTCAAATAACATAAAATAATATTCAAATAACATTCAAAAACATAAAATTCACCATTTTAACCATTTTAAAGTGTGTAATTCAGTGGTTTTTAGTATATTCACAGTGTTTTGCAACCATCTTCCCTATCTAATTCCAGAATATCTCCATTACCCCAAAACAAAACCCTGTAGACATCCCAATTCCCCCTCTCCCTGACAACCACTAATCTCCTTGATATTCTGTGGATTTGCCACACATGCTATGCTGTAGCACGTATCAGAACTTCATTCCTTCTTGTGGCTCAATAATATTCCATTGTATGGATATAACACGTTCTGTTTGTCCATTCTTCCACTGACGGTTATTTGGGTTACTTCCTCTTTTTGGCTATTATGGATAACACTGCTGTGAATGTTTGCGTACAAGTTTTTGTGTGGACATATGTTTTCGATTCTCTTGAGTACTATATTCCTAGGAGTGGAATTGCTAGGTCACATGGTAACTCTATGTTTAGCTTTTTTGAGGAACTGCTAAGATGCTTTCCACAGTGGCTGTGCCATTTCATATTCCCACCAACAATGTATGAAGGTTCCAATTTCTCTGCATCCTCTCCAACACTTGTTATTTTCTGGGTTTTTTTTTTTTTTTTAGCCTTCCTAATGAGTGTTCACTGCTAGTGAGTGGAAATACAACTGATTTTTATATATTGATCTCATATTCTGTAACTTTGCTGATTTTATTTATTAGCTCTAATAGATTTTTTGGTGGATATTTTTAGCAGTTTCGATATATATGATCAGGTTATCTGTGAATAGAGATAGTTTTACTCCTTCCTTCCCAATCTCAATGCCTCTTGACTTCTTTTTCTTGCCTAATTGCGCTAGTTAGAACTTCCAATACAATGTCGAATAGAAGTGGTGAGAGTGGACACCTTTATCTTGATCTTGATCTGGGGAAGAAAGCTTTCTATCTTTCACCTTTAGGTATGATGTTAGCTGTGGGTTTTCATAGATGCAGCACAAAGGTTTTTGCACGTTCTTGCAGAGATAGTGTATTCATGTATAAGAAAATATACTTTAACATAAATGTTAGCCTGTGTACACTGGTCTGCACCTTGCATTTTTTATCTTGGAGTTCTTTCTAAATTAGTACTTAAATAATTTCCTTATTTTTCTAAACGGTTGTTTAGTTCTTCATTGTATGGATGGGCCATAATATATTTAATCAATCCCCTATTGAAGGATAGGCAGTATTGATCACATGAATTCAAAATCAGCAAACATTTATTTAACTCCTACTATTTATTTAACCCCTACTATTGCCTAGGGAACTTCATTTTCTCACTTTTGTTATAGAAATATTCCAGCAGAAACTTGAACCCTATTTCTTCCAACTTTCCAAATTTCAAACACACAGGAGAGTTGAAAGAATTATACAAGGAAACTCAAATAATAATTACCTAGATTCATCAATTGTTAATGTTTTGCCATCTTTGCTTTATGTATAATGAGAAATTAATCCCATGATTAGGAAATGCCTACTCCATGTCCATGTAGGTGCTCAATAAGTATTCCTGTAAACCAGGATACTAGTTTTGATGAATGGCCTTTTATTTTGTTTTACTATTTATTATGTTTTATTTTATTTGTATTGTTTTCTTTTATTCTCTATGACCCAAGAAAATTGTTGGGAAGCTAGGTTACTTTTTCTCAGTCCTATGCGTTGAATAGTATCCCCGCCCCACCCCCCCAAACTCATATGGTCAAGTCCTAACCCCCAGTACCTCAAAATGTGACCTTATTTGGCAATAGGGTTGTTGCAGATGTAATTAATTAAGTTAAATTGAGGTCATTAGGGTAGGGCTTAATCCAATGTGACTGATGTCACCATAAAAAGGGGATATTTGGACATAGAGACACAGACACAGGGAGAATGCCACGTGAAGATGAAGGCAGAGATTGAGGTGACATATCTACAAGCCTAGGAATGCCAGAGATTGCCAATAAACTGCCAGAAAATAGGCAAGAGGCCTGGAACAAATTCTCCTTCATAGCTTTCAGAAGGAACCATCCTTGTCGACACCTTGATCTTGGACTTCCAGCCCCCAGAACTGAGACACTAACTTTCTGTTGTTTAAGTCACTCAGTTTGTGGTGCTTTGTTAGGCAGCTTTAGTAAATTCATACACTTGGCATCCTTGGTCTGGTCATCAATTCCTTAAGAAATTATAACAGCTTATAGGGAAAGTACAGAAATAACAAGATTTCTCTTGTATAAATGTCAGAACCCTGACCAGGTCAAAAAGATCTCTTTTTCCTTTTTTTGCAAATTCAATCTCAGGCCAGACATGTTTTCTGAGCCATTCATGGTGTACTTTGCTGCTGTTGTGTTTCTGGTAGGTTTGTGCACATGTAAGGCACGTGTATGTGAATGCTAACCTCATCCTTTCCATAGATTGGACTCTTGATACCAAGGAGACAGACTAGAACTCATTATTCTCTAACTGAATTTAAATATCTTAGTTGTCTCCACATCCATATGGTCGCATCTACAATACCAAAAAATTACAGTCAGACTTTTGCGAAAAAAATCTCAATAATTGCTCACATTTCCTATATGGATATCCAGCAAGATATCTGCCCTAGGAAGATATAAAGGGACTCAGTTAAGTAGAAAAGACTTCTGAAAGATACAGACAATCTGCTAAAGATTTCCATTCATTTCTGAGGTTTACCATAGTCTTAGAATGTGGAGCTTTCAATACACGTTATCCTTCCGTAAGTGTTTAAAAAGCACACAGATGCGAAATGCTTTTGTTTGGTTCAGATGAGTGGTTTCAGAAGACTGCATGGATCTAGTGGTTTCATAAACATTGCTTCATCTCTTCTAACAGTATCAATTGTTATACTTTCAAAGAATTTCCTCACCAGTGCCCTGATGATCACTATGCTTCCTTCCATTTATAAAATGCTATCAGTCTGACATGAATAATGGCATAAGTAGATAGTGCTCGCATGAATTTTTCAAATATGACCTTTCGAGGTTGACATTCTGACATAAGCCTTCATCGGTGATTTTTAACAACAAAATCATTTTGCAAACCTAACAAACAAGTCTGGCTTTGGTATTGAAAAAAATGTAACTATCCATGTCTTTGATGATGTACTGTGGTAAGAACAGAGTACTTAACCAGAGAGTTGATGGATATGAGTAAAGAGGGGACAATAATGGATTTTTATACTTATTGATGAGCAGAAGTTCACATATATCTGCATGCCTGCAATCAATGCCCTGTGTAAATGTAAGCAAAATTTTCTGCCTGAAAAGAAGCTCATCTTGCAAAAATAAAGGTTTTAAAACAATTCTCTTTTTCAAAAGGTAAAGTGACGGAGATAAATGAGGAGCTTGTATTCATTCTCAAGACTACTGTGGTCATCAAGGCAGTCTAGATGTCACAGGGCCACAACAGAACTTTTACACCTGTGGTGAAATTAGAGCGATTTGCTTGGGCACATAGTTTGGAGTGAAAAATCCTTACTCAGATGTTAGACACAATGCTCAACTTTTTTTTTTTTTCTTTTAAGATTTTATTTTTTCCTTTTTCTCCCCAAAGCCCCCCGGTACATAGTTGTGTATTCTTCGTTGTGGGTTCCTCTAGTTGTGGCATGTGGGACGCTGCCTCAGCGTGGTCTGATGAGCGGTGCCATGTCCGCGCCCAGGATTCGAACCGACGAAACACTGGGCCGCCTGCAGCGAAGCGCGCGAACGTAACCACTCGGCCACGGGGCCAGCCCCCACAATGCTCAACTTTTACAGTGGTATGGGAAGAACGGAGACTTCAGATTTTCCTCTTCAGATTTACAGTGTTACAAAGACAAACAAATGAAAACCGAAATGAACCCCTATGAGCCCAAGGGACATGACTTTGACACTATTCGCCTAAAATATTGCCTTCACCTAGTCTTATGGAAGTTCCAATAAACACCGAAGGAGGCATTCGTCCAGGGGAAAAATTTATTCCATAAAAATTGTCTTTTCTTTAGGGATGCTCCTGAAACTGTCAGCACTTTTCTCGCGAATGGTTCTGAAAATGACTCCATGGTCCATAATTTGTCTTTTCAAGTGTGCATCCTAAGAGCCCAACTCTGGCAGTTCCATTTTCAAAACCCAAAAAGACATAAGCAGGACTATGACTTATGTCACAAACATGATAATAACCAGTGATCAAATTTAATCTGATTCCAGATTTTCTAATAATGATATGGCATTACAATGTTTGGCTTCAAAAATGATGTAAGTAACACATTTTAAAAATGCCAACATTTTTATGATCTCATTTCATATCTGCCAGTTCAGGTTATTCAAGACATCCATCAGTGTGTACTGAACATTGTTCCACTTACTTGATTTTGTTCAGATCCAACTGCTTCTATTAAAACCTGCATTGAGTTGGGTTCTTGAATTATGAAAGTGAGTTTCTCAAAGTTCACATATCCGGAAAACAGAATTATTTTGATATTTACTAATCCATTTCTTTTATTATTTTATGGGTAGTTTGGGCTTCCAAATACAAGCTCAGTAGACTTTATAAAAAGGGGGAGGGATGAGCTATTTAATACAGTCAGCTATTACTGTTTTGTTGACAGTGACAATCTGTCTTAAGACACCCCAAGACATGCCCTGATCTTGGACTCTTCTTCCCTAAACTCTCCAGTGTTAGCAGATGAACAGAGACTCAGGATGACTATTGCTGACAAAGTACCAGCTAGTACCCAAAAGACCCAAGTCTTGTATACATCCAAGCAGCCCATAACCACATCCTTCATCTCACCTAGCACTAGGAGAGGCAAAGATGGGAGCGCTCCTTTTGTATCTACTCACCTGAGGACGTGCTGTCCACATTTCAAAGGATTGGGTGATGCTTACAGTGTGTGTGTGTGCACGCACCCTTCTGAACCTGGTGTGAATTGTCCAAATGATCTCTCCTTCCTTCTTTCAAATCTCAGCTTAACTATCCCTTCCATTGGGAAGCCTTTGTCAACGAGCCCGAGACAGGGCATGGGCCAGGCTGCCATGTTGCACACCTGCAGGGGCACCATTCACACTGTGTTTTAAGTGGCTGGTGCCTCCTGGAGTTAAGGCAATGAGGCAGCCCTCCCACCGTGCCCCTCTTACGCACTGTCACAGCACCCTAGGCTTACCTCTTCCGCCGACTTTACCCAGCCAGATTGTAACTGGCTGTTTCCTCGTCCACCTCCCCTCCACAAGGGCAGAGACTACATCTTATGAGGCTGAACTTGACAGACAGTATGTGCTCAGTAAAGTCTCATAAAGGACTAAACCGAATTGTTGAATTGGGTGGCTCTGGGTCTTGCACTCCCTGATGTCTAGCCCTGATTAAGCAGTTGCTGTGGTCTTGTTTTGGAAGAGGGGTGCTACTAAACCCATATAGACAGGGAGCTTCCTGTTCTTTGTCATTTAACAGTGTTACTCGCTGCCAGGCCCCAGTACCCTTTGAGCCTTCTGAGAGCCCAGGGCTGCATGAGGAGCAGTAATGGGAGAGAGGGGCTGGGTAAACGCGGGTGCTCCAGCCTTGGTTGGTGACAGGGTTGAAAGAAAAAGCACATCCACCTCTCCTACAACCTCTTCTCTTTCTCGAGGTGGACTTGTCAGTACTAAAGTCAATTTTTAGTAGCAGAGTATTATATAACGAGTAATTTGTTATTTGTACTTATTTATCAAATACTTCTGAGTATGTAAGTGTATATGGAAGTATCAAAATCATTGAAATCAAAAAGGTTCGTTCTGCTTTGTGGAAAATAAATCCTTCTGGTGTAGTACATTTTTCCATTAAAAAAAAAAGAAAAACTGATTTTCAGAGTCCTGCCAACAACACTCTAAATGTAAGTGCTAGATTTGCAAATAGGCTTATATTCATATTTAGAGAATATGCATATTCAGAGACTTATTATTCAGGAAATATTTGGTTATCTTCAGACTAAGTAAAACTTATGGCTAAAAATAAGAGGGGTAAAATATAAATAGTGGGAAAAGTTAGGGAGCATGAACAGCAGCCATTATAAGAATAGAATAGGGAGGAAGAGGGAAGGGGAACGGGGTGTCGTTCTCTGTTTTGTTTGTCTGCATCACTACCTGGAATTCAATTCAAGTGAACAGGCATTAACCGGGTGCCCAGCATGCAGAGGGTCAGAAAAAGCACGTTTTTAGAGTTGAACAGGCAGGAGGTAAAGGAACCGTAAGACTGACTCCCTACCTCCTCTCCTCCACCATTATGACGTCATGATGTAGTTTAGGGCTTGGACTTTAGTTCCAGGGGTGGGTTCTGATTGGTCTAAGCCTGTCATTGTAGCCCCACCCTCTCACCCATGATTGGCTCAGACACCCCGCCTAAGCCTGAACTAATATTCTTCAAGTCACCGTGTTTGGTTCAGAAATGATTGTGTGACTCAGTTTAGGCCAATGAAGCACTAAAAGTTTTCTGAGGGTTCCAAGGCAAATTTGTTGGTTCCTAAAACAGAGAATAGACGGTAGGGGAGTCTTCCCAGAGCTCCTGTTGAGTACAGATACAAGGCCCAGACCCCTGCAGTCTCTTGCAGTTTGTCTGAGGATAAAAGTTGTAAACGAAGATCAGTAGTCCACAAAATCACAGAGAAATGGATGGAGAACACTGATCAAACTTTGCCTGAACCTGCACTGCTACTTAATTTTAGTTATACGACTCAGTAGATCTTTTTATTGTTTAAGGCAGTTTGAGTTGGCGCTTCTCATCCTAATTGATGCAGGTGACAAGCACATGGATACCTGGACCACTGGTCAGAATATGATAAATGATATAAAGTTTATGCTGAAGAACAAAGCAGAGTTCATCAGAGATGGGATCCTGTTACTAGTGATTAATTGGAGAGTGTGATCATAAAAATATTACCAGCTAGAAATTAAACTAGGCTTCCGAGAGTAAATTAACACCCAACAGAACAAACAGCAAACATTAAATAAGAGAAACCTAAGTTAGAAATGAATCATAGAATTTGAGAGTTAGACAAGATCTCAAAGCTGAGATAGGAAAACCCCTAGATTTCCTGTGCAGAAATAGGCCCCGAAAGGTTAAGTCACTTGCCCAAAGTCACAGAGCTGAGTTGAGCAAGGCTGAGGACCCGGTTTTCTTGAATTACAAATGGGGTTCTTTCTGCTGCGTTACATAGTTTCCTCTCTAAAGATAGGAAATGAAATAGGAAAATGGTATTTTAAAATGTCAGCATAGGAAGGAGAGTGAGGAAAATACTGCATTTTCATTTAATGGGGATTTAGGAAGCTCATAATAGAAATTTTGGATATTTTGTTTTTAAATCAGACCGTGGCCTTTACTAAAAGGTTGAACATATGCTACAGTGTGGAACCACCTGGGCTAGCAGTGCTGCTGAGCGCCCCACCTAAAGTAAGGCAGTGCTGGTTCAACCCATTCTCACCCCAAACCTGTGACGCCCCGAGAACTGTCAGTTTAGCTGACTCTTGCTATTGTTAGACTATACATTCTTTTCCAAGATCAAAAGTCAATCCTCAAGGGACCAGACGAGTAGTGTGTTCAGCCTGGTGTTCGCCGCAGTGTTGGCACTAGGGATGTTTTTCTGTCTTTCTTCTTCCCTGTATTAGGTGAGGTAGGAGATTCCAGTAGAACTGTATTGTGCTAAAACCGCAAGAAAACGGATCTCTGGAGTTAGAACTCTGTTCTGGTCTCAGGTGTTCTATTTTAATTGCTCTAAGATCTTAAACATGTTGTTTAATCTCAGAGCCTCCATTTCCTTGTCTGTTAAACTACTCCCCTACCTTTCGGGGTTGCTCTGAAGATCAAACGAGCTAATGATTGTGAAAGCAGAGGGTGAATGCTACAGCCCCATTCTCATATCTATTTCATGTCCCTCGGTTTAAAGATCAGTTAGCCAGGAGCCGCTGAGTGATTTCCTCAAGTCTATTAGCAACAGGTAGAGCTTCCCTTTCTTGAGAACGGGGAAGGTCAGCCTCCAGGACAGAGATTCAGAATTACGTTTAAAACGGCCACAAGATTTGCTAGATTTATTCAACGACCGCCTGACGAAGCTCTGTATGAACACTGGATTCTACCATCCTCTTAAAATGATGCCCCAAATGTAATAAAACATTATATACAATGCCAAGAGAGATCGGTATGAACAATCCAGCCAAATGAGGCCCATTTTAAAAACAGTTTCCAGCACTCTTTTGCTTTTGAGCTAAAGAAAAGAAAAATGCTCAAAGAGGGACTGGGAAGTTCATGAAGGAAATTAAAATCATTTCTTGTGGACTTGCATTAATATCACGGCCCTCTAACAAATCATTCTCTTCTTCAGACCTTCCCTAAATTCTCCTTTTCCCTGAGTTTACAAGTCCTGCAACTTAAATACTTGAGTATTTGCTCAAGTTTTAGCTAGATAGAGTCTCCAGGGTTAATGATTTAAATGAGTGATGTCTTTGCTTTGACAAAAGACTCTGAGATCTTATGCTCTATCATATTAACATTCTTTCTATACTCTATTTCAGGTATTTGTCTGTTTGCCCCTTTCTACAGAGGAATTTGGAGCATACAAATAAATGCTCTATCCAAGAATAAAGTGGAATGAGTTTGGAGAAAGAAAAAAAAATATGGATAAGGAAATCTCATGAATTGCCGGACATATATACCCAATAGCCGAACTCAGTCGCCAGCAGTGGGGAAAAAGAGAAAAGGAAAAAAAAAAAAACTTTCTAGAAGTCAGAGCAAAGGCAAATCTTTGCTACCTGTGATTGTCATTTGATTTATACTTAGCAGCCTGTGCCGGGCTGGAGGGAAGGACAGACGGCAAGCTTGGCTTATAGCCAATGTAGCATACTCCTATGGAGCCATATTAGTGAATGCATTAAATTGCACCCTGAACTCTGAATATTCACTTTTCAAACATCCATCTGTCATCCACCCACTCAGCCCAGTAGAGTGGCTGCTTAACTTCTCCAATGAGTACCCGATCTACAGATGCTGCTACCTGGAGCAAAGTGGGTAATATCCAAGTTCAAGGGCTGTGTTTGCCCCCATGGAAGTCACTCGGAGAGTCTGCTGCCCCTGGTAATTCACTGCCCGAGGCAACTGCTTATTCCATCTCTGTTCTTTTCCCAGCTGGAGTCATTGTTCCAACTTATTTGTATGAGTTAAATGCTTCTCAGATGCCCAGAAGCCTACTCCCAGAGCTCACTCATTAGTCAAGTCTGTTTTATCACTAATCAATTATACTCTTTTGTAAACTAGCAAATCTGAAGAAAAGTGAGTTAGCTAATTTGGAAAAGACAAGTGCTTAAATCATTGTAAAATAATGTTTTCACGAGAAGTGCTTCTCTAAACTGGAGTTGAGGTTGTGAACGTGAAGGGTACGAGTGGTCATGGAATTTTAGGAACAGGTCTTTGTCCTTGCATCCTATCTCTTGGATTTTCTTCTCTCTTCAGGTGTTCCTTTTTGACAGCTGTGTTATATAAGCAACCTCACTCCCTGCTGGAAGAAAGAACTGTGAAATGGGAGGACAATGGGTGTGCCAGGGAGGTGAGACTGAGACCTGCAAAGCAGGCACAGAATGGGCGACACCAGTTGGACGGCTTGATTTGGCTATGTCTATAACCATTACTTTGTGACAATTTTTTGTCACCATCTGCCTTACTAATAATGTTTCAAAATCAGGACCTTAATTCAACATTTACAAATTGTTTGTTTTAAACTATTTGGTCTATCTAACAACTGGTGAGAAATTACCAGAACCTTTCAGAGAAAATTCTTTAATTCACTTCCACAGACTTGAATGTTTGAATTACATGAACATATCATCACTTTTATTTTAGTCACAGTTTTCTTCTCTTGTTTTGATCTGCTGTTTGACTTTTTGCCTTGCCAACCCAGATTCAACTGTCTTCAAAGATGTCTTTAGCTATCATTAAAAAAAATCAGCTCTCTTTCCTTTGGATAATTCTGCAAGTTGGAGAATTAAAACAACATTGTCTAGCTCACTGTTGACTCATGTGCAATCTTCAGGGAAGTAAATCGGTTTCTGATTAGGTTTTGTAGCAAGCTTTTCATGAATATATGCTCTTTGGAGAGTGGCAGTGATTCTGTCTGTTTTTCTTTCCTATTCTTTGTAATATCGAATGTGGAGGATGTACAGGGGCTATAAATTACTAAAATCCTGCATACCTTTAAAAATGTCTCATATTCGAAAGACTTTTGTTGAACAGTACAGTTTAAGAAAAGAAACTATACATCCATAAAATTGCTATCTATCAGAATGTTTTCTACACATTCTAATTTTTCTCTTGTCCATCTGTTGCCGCAAACTTACAAAGGAGAGATAGCGATTATTATGAGAGCAGAATAACCAAAGAATGACTCTCTCCTGTTTCGGAATAGGTTACACTACTTTGTATGCATCTTCATCTGAAGATGTCAAGTATCCGTGGAAATCTCAATGCCTCTATGAGGTAGATAATCTTATGTTATTTTATAGATAAGGATAATGATGTACTGAGAGGTTAATTAAGTTCTGAGGTCATATCGCTGTGCCCTAAAGTAAGATTTTAAATTTCAAATTCAGGGATAAGAAGTATAATTTGCTACCAAACCACGTCAATAGCGATTTCCCAATTTTGATACCAAGGCTGTGTTTATTTGACATAAGGATATGCAGATGGACTGGCTAAATTTTTCTCCATCTCTCCCATCTTTCCTCACTTAATCAAATACGATGTAGGCTCAAAAACAAGTTTCGAGGTGTCTTGCTCTCCCAAAATTTCATCTGTAAAATGGGGATTATAATACTTACCTCATAGAGTTGTTTTGAGGAGGAAATGAGAAAACATAAAGACTTCATTACAGAAACTGGCACTTAGTAGATATTCAATAAATGTTAACTATTATTATCACTACAATCAGCTCATAGAGGAAAGAAATGGAAGACTTCAAAATCCCTGATTTGGGGTAGGTTGAAAGAATGCTCGTAATAGGGTGCTTTACTTTGAAAAAGAGAAAGTTTCTATTATTTTTTTCAAAAGATTGGAAGGGATAAAATGCTTTTTTGTAGGTGCACAATGCTTGGAGCCAGAAATTCTGTCTATCATGTATGATTATTATCTATTCTTACTATCTGTCTACTATCTATCCTCTACATATTTTCTATCTTTTATGTATTACCTATTAATGTCTATTATCCCGTCTATTATGCAAGAATAAATTTTTATCCTGTAATTAAAACTTTATCTCATTTACTTATGGCCAATTGACAAGGGTCAAAGACAGAAGCACAGGCACAACAAACAAGAAACATCGAAGTAGAAGCCAATAGCTACTTATGAAATTGCCAATATTTGATGATTTTTGACCAACATAAGTAGCAATTTCATAGGATTCAACTTGATAGACTCTGAATCCAAAACATCCAGGCTAAGAATTAAAAACCAAGAGACAACACATTTTCTATTATTTCTTCTCACTTACTTCCAAAACATATGAAACAAACATATAGCAAAAGATAATCAACAGAGCAGAAAATAGTGATTCACCGGGGTTGTTCAAAGTTTAGAAAGTACAATTAATTCAGCACAATTTCAGTTTGTTTTATTTTTCCACCTCCAAGAGCCATCTAAGATATAGGAAATGACATTTTCTAAATATAAAATATATTTTTTAAAATTATGGTTATTTCTAGCATGAAAACCCACTGTCTTTTAATGAGACAAAAATATCTTAAAAGTTTGTCATATATCAGCTTCACTTTTACAGCACAAGATTATTTTTAATAAAATTCTCTACTGTGTTAGACCGTATATTCTTATTATGTGTTAAATAGCTCTGATTTTAAAGAGTATGTCTACAAATAAGTTTTATACCTTCCTTCTTGCTGTTTTCCGAATCCTTAATTGGTCACCCAGCTAATGGAACTTTCTATTTGAAACATGGCTTTCCCTGTCAAAAGGGAGGGGTCAACATGCCGTAATTAACGCTGTCTTCAAGGCTGGGATTACTGTACTCCTGTCTGTCTTTCTCTCATGTAGGCAGAGCAACAACCCATTACAGTGTGTGTGCGCTCTCCCAAGGTGGACTAACCTTCTGCGTACTAATAAAATCATCACACGCCCTTCAACACACGCTGAAATTTCACTGAAGTTCAGAGGTTTTCAGACGTGACATCTTTAAGACAATGTCATCCGCGAGAGTTTTACAAATCGCACACTCTGGCAAATTATCAGCAATAGGCGTCAACGCTACTCTCAGCTGGAACTGCTCAGGAAAACAGGCTTGAGTATTAACATGAGGTTTTCCGAAAGGCTCCCTATGGCACCTTTGCTAAAAAGCTATTAAACCTAACAGCTGCTGATATGGAAACCGGCTGTTTGAACTATAACTCAGTTAGATATGTTAATAGGGGAAGGCTATGATGTCTGACAAACGTGATGCAGGAAATGACTAAACATTTAATGCTTATTACTTTCCAGTATTCCTGGGGCCAGGGAGGTGGTGGGGATGGCATTGTCTGGGCACTAAACGGTAGCCCAGGTCAGTGAGACTTGAAAGCAACCACTTCTTTGTCCTTCTTTCTAGAGTTTCAGGCATTATAAATATTAACTTGTCCAAGATCCTGCTTCAGAGCAATCATTGACAGGACAAATGAAACGTTTTGCAACACCTTAAAAAAACAATCCTATCAGGAGGCAGGGCTAGTTTTATTATCCCATGTCCTAAAAAAGCCAGGAGGCCTCAATAGTTCCGGTGGAACCTTTAGTAAAGGTGATGGAATTGGGCCCTTTAATGACTCAAAAAGATGCATGCATGGATTTTGCACGGTCATACTTCCACATACATAAATGCTGAGTTTCACCCATGTTTTAACTGTTTGGACTTCTAAAATAAAATAAATTCAGATACTATGTATCTGTGGGACCCAGATGCTTTGGGATCTCTTTTAAAAGTACAAAAAGTTAAGAGTATACAATGTATTTGGGCTGTGTGCCACAGCTGATCTTTCACAATATTAGAAAAATAGAAGAAAGCATTCTCCATTATAAATACTGTTATTTTTAAACCAGTACAAAAGTCATCAGTTATGATAAAATTTCTATAAATATGAAATAAGTAATTTCCAACATAACTCAAGACGATGGATGACAATCCAAGAAATATTTAGTAAGTCAGGGGTCAGGCAAACTATAGGCCCAAGGGCCAAATCCAGCCCCAGCTGACCTGGGAGCTAAGGATGGTTTTTATATTTTTAAAGGGTTGTAACAAAGAAAGCAAAGAAGAATTAACAGCAACGGTTTGTGGCTGGCAAAGCCTAAAATATTTACCACCCAGTCCTTTGCAGAAAGTTTGTCCACCCCTGTTGTAACTGCATTTTCCGGCTCAGGCTGTGCAAAGATGAGTAAAACCTTCCCTGCCTATAAGTAGTTTATAACCTAGACATAAGGGGCATAGGACTAGTAAGCTAGACTATAAAAGAAGATGTTGACAGATAAGGGCTTCAAAGGAAGACACACCAGGGTTGGTGGGGAAACAGGGAGTGGCTTATTAGGGAGGTGATTCTTAAGATGAACCTTGAAGATAACAAGAGATTTTGAAGGATAGAGGTGGGTGGAGTGACGAGGGGGTCGGAGAGGCGGGAATGCAGGGGTGTGTTCTGGAACCGGTGGCTGGTTCACTTTTAGAAGCACCTGGCTGGCTGGAGGGTGGCCTCCCAGGCAAAAAAGTGACATAAGGCCATGATAAGGAGTTTGCATGGAAGCAAGAGATTCATTCTCTTAGAGGCCAAATTCTCTTAGAGGCCAAAAGGGCAAGCATTCACGCTCTAATGGTGTCTGATGTAACCATCGTCTCATACGGTTACAGAGAAGTGTTTTATTATAACCAGTGAAAAATGAGGAAAATAGTCCCTCTTAGTCTGTGCATCTAGTAAATGAATGGCTTCTGGCTGTAAGTCAATGAATAACATTAATATATGCAATTACTAAGTCACCATTAACAACTAAAGCACTGCAGAGTTTCGATCTACTCATCAGAATTCTTCAAAACCCTATTTTCAACGCAGGTCAAACACAGGCGGGGTAGCCGAGGTTGGTGAGGCTGCCAAGAACACCGAGTTCTGCCTCTGAGTTTGCCCCTGACTCAGTGTGTGACCTTCGGTGAAGCATTCAAGTTCTCACTATCTCAATTCCCTCAGCAATAAAATGGGGATAACAGACCTTAGCCACCTCATAGGAGAGTGACGAAGAGTTATAAATGTCTGCAGCAAGCTTTCAAGATAAGTGCTCCTGGAAACCGAGGAAGGAAAAGTTCTCTTTCAAGAGTTGGGTGAAAAAAAATGAGATTTTCAAAATTAAAATAGGATGCTGTTTATAGCTTCTAAGAGCCAAGAGCTTTGCAAAACAGAAATGATTCTCGATAGATGATACAGAGCCGACAGATTGATAAAGGTACCCATAAACTACCAGTAGACTTCCGTGATGGTCTTCTCCAAATTAAAATTAGGACACAATTGGTTTTGGTTTAATGGTGGGAAAGAATATTGAAAATCGGACAGCACTTCCCTAGACACGGTGACCAACTATGGCTGTTGTATCTGTGCTTCCAAAGCTTGGAATATTCTGCCCAATTCTCCTGGGTATGATTTTGCTATGAAGGTGGAGAGGGAAAAATCCCTTTCTCCACCTTCTTTTCTCTTCAGACTTTTGTAACCTTTTCTGGAAAGGGACTCTGGCAGGGTCTACAACCCAAGGGCTGCCTGGTGGCTAGCAGTCTGTCATTGGCCCTTGGAGACTGAGGGAGATACTTCAGTTTCTTAAGAAAGTTGAAGAACCAACCCTGAGATATGCCCACACCACACTTGGAACAGAGCAGTGGGGATAGAAGACATGCTCTGCTCTGCTGTGGAAAATGTGTGTGGTGAAATATTTCTCAGGATCCTGCCTACAACGCATGCCTTTGTATCCTTCTCTCTCTCTCTCTCTCTCTTCCCCACCTCCTCCTCCTCTCCTTCTCTTCCTACTCCTCCTTCCTTCCCCTCACTTGTGCTCTCTCTGTCTTTCTTTCTTAAAGAAATCTTTACCTTATAGTTGGCGACACAGAAGAGATAGGCCAAAATAGTCCAATTTGCAGTTTGCTGTCTTATTAGGAGGACAGCAGCTCAAAACCACAGAGCCCTGAATTTGACCCTAGAACTCTGTGGCCGCTGATGACTCATCTTCATAATTATCGGATTGAATCTTCTCTACTGGTCTGATAAGAACTGGTGAGTGGAAAAAGAACTTCAATCAAATGTGCCTGCCTAATAATCGGTCTCCTTATTACCCTTGTAGACTCTTTCACGGTTCTCTTGAATTTCCCAATTTCTCTAAGACCGTGCTATGCTATGCTATGCATGCACTCCTTGGGTACTGCTTGGAAAGAAAACGGAGATAAACTGTTTTCAGGCCCTTGGAGAATGCTGCCTGAGTGAAGAAGGGAACAACAAGGCAGAAGTTAACAGTCAGAGGTGGCTGGAATAGGAGAAAGTGCCTCTAATGAAATCTTGATTTTCTGTGGCTTTTCTTCCAACAGGGTTGCTAAGTAGGAAGTCAGTGGAACTCGACTGCTGCAATTCTGCCTTTCTTAGTTTTTGGAGCTCTCAGTTACTGAGGCTCCCTGCCACACCATCCATCTATAACTTTTCATCACTTTTTCCTCAAAGTGAGGAACATGTCCCAGAAAATGCACCTCTGTGACTTAGCAACATGCCAAGGCCATCTGAGCCTTCCCAACGTTCCAAAGGAAGCATCGATGTGAATTCAGCTGCTTAAACAATTAGCCTCTAAGCAGGCAGCTTGAAACTTCCTTAAAGTCATGGTGCAGGTTGTGGAGGGGAAATCAGCTTGTTGGTGATTGTTTTAACTTTTCAATTAATTAGTTATGCATCTGGTTGTGTGCGATCTTTTGAGCCTGGTACTCTGCTAAATTAATCTTGATGTGAATGTAAAATGGGAACAAGACCAAATTTTTATTCGGTGAAACTATGTGCTTTTTGACACTGAATCACTTGCAGATCCATAATAAAAATCACGCATGAATGACCCATAATTCCACTCCAACAGTGTATATATGTTATTTACACATGTATATCTAACTTATATACATATATATAACTTATATATAAAGGTGTATATACATGCAGCAAAAACATTATTCACGGCAGTGCTGTTCATAATAGTCAAAAAAGGGGAACAACTCAACTGTAGAATGGATAAATTGTGACATACTCATACAATGGGATATTACATAGCAATGAGAAAAATAACTACTGCTGCATACAACATAGGTGAACTTCACAAACAAAACGCTGAGTGAAAGAAGCCAGACACGAAAGGACATATACTGTGAATCCATTTATGTGAAGATTATAAACAGTCAAATCAGTCTATGGAGATCTATTCTGATAGGAGTCTGAACAGTGGGTAACCTTGAGGGGGATATAGTGACTGAAGCGGGCACAAGGGAGCTTTGGGGGTTTGGTGATGACTATACAAGATATTTGCTTTGTGAAAATTCATTGAGCTGTACAATAAGGATTTGTAAACTTTTACATATGTGTGATAGAATTCAATGAAGGTTTACTTAAAAACATGCATAGTCATTATTATCAGTTTCAGTTTAGGGTTGCCTCACTTTTCATCAGAATGAAAGAGGTCAAAATTGTGTGAATGTTTCTAAGCTGCCAGTAACAGGAGAGCCAACCCAAAATGGTTTAAACCAGGGGTTGGCAAACTTTTCCCATATGGAGTCAAATAGCGAAGACTTTAGGTTTTTTGGGTCAGGTATCTTCTTGTCCCAACTCCTCAACTCTGTTGTAGCATGAAAGCAGCCATAGACGTTATGCAAACAAATGGGCGGGGCTGTGTTCTAATAAAACTTTATTTATAAAAACAGGCAATGAGCTGGATTTGTAGTTCTCTGACCCCTGGTTTAAACAGTAAGTGAATTTATTACCTTATAAGTAACAATAAGGTCCAGGGGAGAGTTAACTTCTGGGTTGGTTAGTTCAGCAGCTCCACAACTTAATCGAGGATCTAGATTCTTTCTATCTCCTCTGTTCTGCTCAGCTTTGTGCTGGCCATGTCCTCAGTCTCGGCCCCTCCCAGTCATGGCTACAGCAGCTCAAAGTATTATATCTTCACACAAGTGTCCAAAGGCCAGAAATCTCTTTCTTGCGTCCTCTTTTAGGAGCAAGGAAAACTTCTATAGATGCCTCCTAAGATGAGAGACTTGATTCACGTCCCAAGACTGGGAAAGAGGATGAGATGTGTGTGAGTGGTTGCTTTTAGGCAGGCAACCCACATTATGATCCACATTAGTTTTCTATGGCTATGTAACAAATTACCACAAATTTAGCAGCTTAAAAAAACAAACAGGGGCCGGCCAGTGGTTAAGTTCCTACGCTCTGCTTCAGGGGCCTAGGGTTTCACCAGTTCGGATCCTGGCCGCAGACCTAGCACTGCTCATCAAGCCATCCTGAGGCTGTGTCCCACATGCCACAACTAGAAGGACCCATAACTAAAATATACAACCATGTAGTGGGGGATTTTGGGGAGAAAAAGGAAAAATTAAAAAAAAATTAAATCTTAAAAAAACTGCACAGCTTCTGTGGGTCAGGAGTCCAGCCAAGGCTTAAGGTCCTCTGCTCAGAGTTTCCCAAGTCAACAGAATTTAGTTCCTTGCAGCTGTAGGACTGAGGTCCTTGGTTTTTTTTTGCTGGCGGTTGGCTCAAGGCTGTTCTCAACTCCTAGATGCCTTTCACTGTTCTGAGCTTCTCACAGGTCCCTCACAATATGACACCTCACTTCTTCAAGGCCAGGAGGAGAATGGCTGTCTGCAATCTGCTAAGAGGATCTCATAATGTACGCTAATCAAGGGAGTGATATCCCGTTATATTCACAGGTCCTGCCCAACTTCAAGGGGAGGGGATTACACGTGGCATGTACCCCAGGATACTGTCAAAGATAAAGCCTGATACTAGTTAAAATGGTGAGGACAGATTTTAATCAGTAATGTACTATTACAACAGGGAAAAAAGTCCATTGTGAACTGAAGTCCAATTTGTACAGAGGTGACTGGGTGTTTTAAAGAGAGAATGAAGAAGTAGGGAAGGGGTGAGCAGGGTCTCAGTAAAGTCAGGGAAGTGAAAATTACAAACAGTGGGAAGGGGAGGTTGGTCCATGTGACACCCATCTGGGTTTGCTAACTGGCGCTTGTCAAAGCTTGTCTCTCCTTCCCTCCCACAGAGACTGGAAGGCGGAAGCCCTATCTACAGGTGTCAGCTGGAACAAACAGTACAGCAGTCCTGAAGCAGATGATCCTCCTTCTGACGGATCAGAAGGTCAATAATAGCCTAAAGCTACATGGTAATGCCTATATCACTCACCTCACTTCATCTCATCACGTAGGCATTTTATCATCTCATATCATCACTAAAAGAAGGGGAAGTACAGGGCAATAAGATATTTTGAGAGAGAGAGAGACCACATTCACATAACTTATTACAGTATTTTGTAATAATTGTTCTATTTTATTATTAGTTATTGTTAATCTCGTACAGCGCCTAATTTATAAATTAAACTTTATTATAGCTATGTATGTAAAGGAAAAAAACATAGTATATATAGGGTTTGGTAGTATCCATGGTTTCAGGCATCCACCAGGGGTCTTGGAAGGCGTCCCCTGTGGATAAGGGGGGACTACCACAAATTCTCTTGGCAGCCTTGAGTTTTCTCAGGCAGGCACTTTAAGGGAGATGAAGGTCATCCTAGGGATGGGGCTTTGAGCTGTTAGAAACTGCGTTAGTGTTTTGTTCAGGTCTTTCTAGGCCAAGTAGAGGCCCAGTTGAGAAAGGGCTCAGAAGAACCTAGATAGAGTTTGGTTAAGGCGAGAATCTTCATCAAGACCCAACTCAAAATGGGTTAAGCCAGGGGTTGGCAAACTTTCCCTGAAAAGGGACGCATAGTACAGATTGTAGATTTTGCAGAGCATACATGTGCTCATCTTGACTATTCTATTCTGCTTTACAGCACAAAAGAAGCTGTGGACAATATGTAAACAAACGAACGTGGCTGTGTTCTAAGAAAACTAAGTGAACTTGGGGGTCATCTCAGAATTCTGCCTACCACCTCTAACCTGAAGAATTAAATCAGGTATTATCACAGTGGCAAATTACACATCTGGAAAAATTATGCTTTATTTGGTATCCTCCTTGCTTGGAGAATTTATATTTAAAACACAACTCTATAAAAACAAAGATAATATGAAAGTCCTGAAAGATCTATAGCTATTCACTATAGCAAGATTGTCAAAATACCAAATCACATACTGAACTGTTTACATAAAAATGATCAAAGTAGCAAAAGCTTTTATTTTTTTTTATCTTATTTATTTATTTCTGGACCAAGTAATACACTCGCAGGGTTCACATTTCCAAAGATAAAGGGATATGCAGTGAAAATCTCTGCCCCAGTTGTCTCTTTTCTGGAAATAACTGATGACTAGTTTCTTGTTTACCTTTTATTTTGCAATAGATTACGGAAATCATTTCACATTAGTACATAAAGAGCTTCCTCATACTTTTTAACAGCTGCATAATATTCCATTGTATAGATGTAGCACAGTTTATTTAACAAATCTCCTATTGATAAGCATTTAGAATGTTTCTAATCTTTTGCTATTACAAGAAGTTACATATTGGGGCTGACCTGGTGGCATAGTGGTTAACTTCTCACACTTCACTTCAGTGGCCCAGGGTTCACAGGTTCAGATCACAGGCATGGGCCTACACACCACTCATCAAGCCATGTTGTGGTGGTGCCCCACATTCAAATAGAGGAAGACTGGAACAGATGTTAGCTCAGGGACAATCTTCTTCACCAAAAAAAAAAAAGTTTTGTATTAAATAAGTTAGTACCCACATTATTTCACACTTGCTCAAGCACACATGCAGGATAAATTCCTGAAAGTGGAATTGCTGCATCAAAATATATGTCCATTTATAATTTTGATACATATTGTCAAATTGCTTGTGATGATATTGTATCAATTTAAACTTTCAGCAGTAAAATTGGAGTGCCTGTTAGACCATGCTTTCTCCAACAGTGAATTTCACTTGATCTTTCCCAGTTTATTGGGTGAAAATGATACCTTATTATGAGAGAACCAGAAGTTTTTTTCCCATTTATTTCTTTTTCTGTAAACTGTCTTTTTTTAAATTGAAATGTTGATCTTTTTCTTAATAATTTGCAGGAATCCTTTATCTGTTATATGAATTGCAATTTTTTAAACATTTGTTGTCTGTCCTTCAACTTTGACAATGTTTTGTTGTTGTTTGCCATATAGAAATGTTTAATTTTATGTATAAATCAATCTTTTATGGATTGTGGCTTTTATTCTATACTTCAAAGGGCCTCCAGCACTCCAAGATTATATAAAAGATTATCTAACAATTTATTCTGGCATGCTCAGGACTTTCTTTCTCTTTCTTTATTTCTAAAAATGTTAATCCATCTGGAATTTATCATGGTGAAAGGTGTAAGGTTTGGATCCAACTTTAATTTCACATCCCCAGAGGGCAGATCTTTTGCTGGTAAGAGAGGCCATTTTATCATATATTAAATTTCTTCATCATATGCTAAATTGAGCTACCTGTCTATTCATGTACAGTGCTCTTTCAAGTATTGTAGCTTTATATTTTAATATCTATTACGGCTAGGCAACCCCGTTTTTATTTGTCAGGATTTCCCTTCATACTCTTGCTTGTTTATTTTTCCATATTAATGTTATCAGCTTGGATAGTTTAAAAAAAATCTTTTTTTTAATTAAAATTTTTTTTTTTACATTTATGGATAATATGAGAGAATTGACTTTTTTGGTAATCTTTTTATCTAAAAACATGGCTGTCCCTCCCTTTGTTCAAGTCTTCTTTTTGACCCTCGTAGCTTTAAAAGTCTTCTTCATCTAGCTCTTGCTGACTTCTTGTTAACTTTATTCATAGGTATTTAATCTTTTTATTGCGAATACAAAAAGATTTCCTTTCATTATATTTTCTAACTGAATGTTGTTTCAAAATTTTTTAAAACCAAAAAAAATTTTATTCTTGTCTCAATAAATGGAAGTTTCCAGATCATAATAAATAATCATAGCACTTGTAATTTAATTCTGTTCAAAATAGTTCAAAAGGAAAAAAATTCCCAAATTCATACAAGCAAAAGGATATTAGGAATAAACTAAAATATCTTTTAAAAATTGTTTCTTGACTCATGTTTTAATCTTAAAGCAGAATCCATATAATTTTCTCTTTCTCACAAATCACTCACAGTTCATATTTTGCCTAGTGGGGTACACAAATTGTTTTTACTTGGTGCTTCTCAGGGCGCTCTGCTAATTGCTTACCTCTCCCCAGGGGAAGGCTGGCAGGTCAGCTATTCTGATTCTTTCTCACCTAGAGCCTAAGAGACAAACGCTGCTGGGAACTAGAGCTTGCAACTCAAGCAGAAGAGATGGCTGATGCCTCCCTCCTTCCCCCACCTGCCAGGTCCTCTCAACATAGCCTGGGAAAGCAATAGGTATCTCCGAAATCACAGCTCTGCTCAGAACTGAGAGCGTTCCCAAGGTGAGCTGGAAAGAAGAAAGAGGAAAGTCTTTTTAGAGGACTTCCAGATTTGTAACCTGGGAGGATGCAGGATGGAGGAGTAAGTTGGTCTGGGACGGGAGCCTGGAGCTGGAAGACACTGGGCTGTGTAGCCTTACGGAGACGTTTTCCTTTAGCGAGTGGCCGCATTAGAGTCATGGGTCTCATTCTTAGGACTGGTGGGTTGGCTGTCTGACTTTGGAAGAACTACCAATTCCAGGGCTGGGAGAGGAAAGACAAGGGTAACTTCTCACCTCTCCTTTCAAGCAGGAGAGGGACTGGAGGCCATAATCTCCTCTTCCAGACACCTGAACAGCCTTTTTATAGGCAAAACCCCTACTGATCACATTGCTTGGGTTAACTGGTGGTCTCTATATTTATTGAAAGGCAGCCAAGAGGCCTTTGGCATAATAACGCTAATAAGGAGTAGAAAGGCTACTGTATTTGGAATTCCAAGCCCTGTCTCTGTCCTTTACATGGATTCCTTTATTTTTATCCTGCAACAGCCCTATAAATTGAATATGTATTACTATTATTTCCAATTCACAGACAAGAAAAGTCAGATTCAGTGAAATTAAATAACATGGCAAAAGCCAGAGTCAGGATTTGAAAGCAAGTGTCTGACTTTGATGACCATGCTTTTTACCACACTTGGTTCTTATGAAAATTAATGACAAACCTCAATATTTTGAAATAAGGATGAGCAAAGAGGTTAAAGTTGTTTCTATATACTAAGTACTTCTTTCTATGATTTTACACATAAACATATTCATTATAAACATGTGGGTTTTACTTATATTGGCAGGGCTCATGTCTATGAGGGATGTTGTAAACTCCATTCACAGGCATATAATATTCTTTCCTTTAAATGCCAGATATCCTCATGTAGACACTGAAATATAAACAACGGATCGCCGAGCCTGTTTATTCTACGATGCTCTGACTATTCTGCTTGTGACTAGAATTCTGTACTCATAGTTTATAACATTCTTCCAGAGAAGTCAGATGTGTGTGTATGTGTGTGTGAGTGCATGTGTTTATGAATAATATGATTTCCTTGTGGGTGTGAATTTCATCCTCTCTGTGATTCCTGTGCCCTAACCATATTGCTAGGCAACACCAAGCAACACACATCCCACATACTCCTAATTCCACTTGATGTTTTGCAAATGGACCTTTGCCTTTATATGCAAGCAGAATCACACCAGTGGGTTTAGGATTTTGGATTTTTAAGTAATGAAGTTTCCACTCAGATCAAAGCCAAATGACCATAACTATCAGGAAATGGCAGAAAAGAAGAAGAGCTGGTATAAGGCAAATGCATATATTTGTTTTAAGACTTTGGCTGATAAGTCATTAGGGAAATCAAATGTGATTCTTCAAGGTGACATCAAGGAGAGAGAGGGTGCTCGCTTCCTTCCAAAGCACTCCTAGGACTTGGAGGGTAATAGTATATGGAATACTCTTTCTGATACTGATGATTTTGCACATATATAATTTGCTGGATGAAAATCAGGTGTATATCTCCTCTGTCAAAATAGAGACTGATGTTTTCAGGTCAGTCTCCAGAGTTTAGCAGAGTACAATGAATAGATCCTGCATCACAAGCAAAAGTCACGTACAGTCCTCCTGCCCTCTGTTTCTAGGGAAAGGTCAGAGAGAGGCTTCAGTACACAAGGAGAATGCCAGAATTGGGCCTGCAGTGGACAAGCTCACCGTACTTCACCACTACAAAAAAGATTCTTTGATTTTTTTCCTCATCCACTCAAACAAACCTCAGAGAACCACACTGAAGTAGAACTTTCAAGTCTTTACACTGGTGACTGACATTATTTAAGAAGTAGTTCAGAAAGTCTTATGATGGCTCTCCGAACTGACACGCAACCTGCGAAAACAAATTTCATGTCACAACACCTTCGTTGCAGACTTAGGAAAAAGGACTACAAAATTTTTGCCAGCTGGGAGATGAAAATGAAATGGACATGGGGCCAGTGGTAAGAACTACATGTATGGGAAAATATGATTATATTTGTTATCTAAGGCTGTGTAAAACTTCCCCCAAAACTTAGCTGTTTAAAACAATAACAAATATTTATTACTTCGCACAGTTTCAGTGGGTCTGGAATTGAGGTGTGCCTTCGCTTGTTGGTTCTGTCTCAAGACGTCTTATGAGTTTGCAGTTCAGATAACAGCTGAGGCTACAGTCATCTGAAGGCTTGACCGGGGCTGGAAAATCCCCTTTCAAGATGGTTTATTCACATAACCGGCAAGTCAGTGCTGGCTATTGGCAAGAAGATTTAATTGTTCTCCATGTGGCTTCCTAAGTGTCCTCACAATGTAACAGCTAGCTTCACCAGAATGGACAACTCAAGAGAGAGCAAGAGAGAAGTCCCAGTGTCTTTTGTGTCTAGCATTGGAAGTCATACTCCATCATTTCCCCAGTATCCTATTGTTTATACAGGTCATCCCTATTCAGTGTGGCAGGAGATGACAGAAGGGGGTGAATACCAGGAGGTGGGAATCATCAGGGGCTATCTTGGAGGCTGACCACCATAATGATAGAGACATTTCTGTGCATATAAGCTGAAGAAGTTCATGGACTGATTGGGTGATTGCACTCGATCAGTGGTCCCAGTGCAAGCTGCAAGCCAGTGCCCACATCAGAATCACCTGAGGTGGGTTAAACAACACTGGTTTCCCTGGCCCCTTTCTCAGATATTCTGATTAAACCAGGGATGATGCCCAGGTTTGGGAACTACTGGATTCAACGATTAAGGTCAAGTCCAACCTTAACTGTCTTCCCCAAACTTTCCTGATCATAGATGTTACCCAGGGAGTTTGTTAAAGATACAGATTTCTAGACTCCACCTCCAGCTTCATGAAGCAGAACCTCCAGGGAGGGGCCTAAAACTCTATAGTTCTGCTTAACTTTTGACCAGGTCATAGATTCAACATGATTGGAAATTCCAAGGGGTATAAAAGAATGCCATTGAAAAGTCTCTTTCCCAAACTTGTCCTCCTGGCATCCAGATTCACCTCCCTGGAGGAGGTGATCAATGTTACTGTTTTGTGTGTGTGTATTCTTCCAGCAAAATATGAATATACAAAACATAGGTAAATACATTTATTTTACTAATATGTGTGTATATCTGTGTGTGTGTATTTTAAAGCAAATCAAACATCAAAAGAGTATACAGTAAAAAAGCAAGTTCATTCCTGGTCCTGATCTCCAGTTCTCCTCTTCAGATTCAAACACTTTTACCAGTTTCCTGTGTGTCTCTTTTCAGAGATAGGACTCTGTCATTTTAACAAGTGACTCAGATCATTCTTATCATATGGTGTGTTTGGGGCACCCTAAGTCTATCATAATAAGTAAGAACAGCTAGAAAAATTCACTTGGTTATGCATGAGGTGTCTGAAATGCATTTACTTGGATTCTGTCCTGGATAGTACACTTAGATTCATTCATTAAACCATTATTTACATCGGCCTATTATGTGCCCAGGCTAGCCAGTGGTGAACAATGATCCCAGCTCACAGGAGCTCACAGTCTGATAGACCAAAGAGCCATTCAGCCCCAGTGCTGGGAGAAAGGTGTGCATCGCGTCCAAAGCAGCTCACTGGCACTGGAGGTGAGTGAAGGCTTCTGGGAGGAAAGGATTTCCACACTGAGGCAAAAACAATGATGAGGCAGTGCATTGGGCAAAAGGAGAAGGAAAGTATTCCTGGAAGAGAGAAAATGAAAAATGCAAAGATCCCAAGTTTTGATCCAGCATGCTGCCCTCAGGCAATCAAAAAGTAAAGCATTTTGGTATTGTGTGCAGGAGACACTCAAGGTGACACAAGGGAGGTAAACTGAGGTCAAAATAAGACCAGAAAAGATATGATGGCTCTGAAAGTCAGGTAGTCAGTTTTGGAATAATATAATCAATGTAAAAAATGGATTTTGAGTTTAAAAAAAATTAATTGGAAGAGGGTGAGAATAGAGGTGGGAAGATAATTTTAGGAGGTTGCTGTCAAAAGAGACAGGAATGGCCTGAATTAGATGTCCATCGTAGGGATGGAAGAAAGGGGAAACACTTTGAAGTTATTTAAAAGGTAGATTCAGCAAGACTTGGCGATTGATTGACAGGGGATGTAACCAGGACACTCCCAAATTTCTTGCATGGGCAGTGAGGTGGTTTTCACTCCAGGAGGGAACACAGGTGGGAAAGCACTTTGGGGAAAGGCATTTGGTAGAGCGAAGCATGAATCTGCCATTTTGAGTTTGTAGAAGAGAGAACAAATAGCTAAATTAAAGTCTGATGTCCGACTGAGAAATGAGTCGGTTGGTGGTGGTCAAAGGCAGGCCAGGCATCTCCTAAGTTCCTTCTAAACCTCCCTTAGATTGCATCTCTGCCTCCACCCCTACTTTTTTCCCACCCCCACGTTATCCCACCCCTTCTAAAGCAGTCTGGTAATAACAGTCCTTTCAACCTTTCTTCACCCCTGTGAGTGGAAGGGGTGAACAGTTGGTCCCGCATTACAAGCTGCTGCATTTACAAAATTCAGTAGCTGGCCAATGGTGTATCAGGTTCCGTAAAAAGATAATCCTCTTATGGTGGTTATATACGATTACCAAATGGTTCCATGTTTACCAGAAGAGTCTACAGAATGGACTCTAAATTTATTCTGGGTACTGATGACACCTCTTAGTATCACACGGGCAACCGACTGCACTGTGGACATATTTGAAACAAGGTAAGGCTGCAGCCACAGTTTTCTTTGCCTTTTGGAGTTATTCATTCCTTTTGCTGCAATTAATAGAGTTTAAGCTCTATTTGAGAATACTCACCTTTGTTGTGTGCTGTGAACAACCAGCCAGAGGCATTTTTAATTGTGAGGGTGACTAAGAAAATAAGATCTTTGCTATTGAGCAGAGAAATCTGAAGAATTTTATCCATTCTTCACTTCTTTCTAAATGGCTCATTGTCTGCTATCTGGATAGTACGGGTCTAGGACAGATTTCTGTCTGAACCTCACAGCATGGGTGGAAGAGAGTCATTTGGCCTTTCGTTTTTCCTGGCAGTCGGTGCCAGTCCATTTATATGGTATGTTCACAGGAGAGCTGACAAGTGTTGAGAGGTTTTATTTGATATGCATTTTTTTTAAGTAGAAAAAATCCGTAAAAATAGGTACTTGTGAGCTAGTTTTCCTGTTAGTCTTAAGATCATAACCAGTTCCGTGTATGAAGGAGTTCTACCTCCAACAGACTAACTAGCTATGTTAAATTGTCTGCGCTGTTTAATATTCGTGATGAAACCATATACCACATGGACAGTTTTTAATGATATAAATGCGAGATCACATTATTTTTCTGTGTAACTTGTAAAAGCCATTCCTTCTAAAATGGGGCTGCTTATGCTAATTTGTTATAGTTAGAGAGTTGCAGGCAGCTCTGTGAATTTACTTTTCTTGGCAGTTCTAGAATATCCTGCCAGAACACATACTGAAAAACTGTTTGATGGGTTATGAAAATCTGGATGTACTAAAGGTACATCTTGTGCAAACCATAAAATAAATACATGATTACATTTTTAAAAATCTGTTATCTTATCAGGTTAAAGAAATTGTCATGCTAACGACCCAAGGAAAATTAAACTGTTTTGAATAGATGATATACCTTCCATTTGTACATACTGTAAATATTTTTCATATCCAATGCTGCCTAAATTTTGCTGGTCTTCTGAAAATACTGCCCATTGGAGGTAAACTGTACTCCTTCTAGAACTCACCATGGAGATGGGTAGCCCCTTATTGCTCTGGTTAATATTCTTAGTAAAGTGTAAGAAATACTAGTTGTCAGGATTTTTGGTGCAAAATATATTTTGAAAATTTTATCATTATTTTTTAATCAAGCCAGCCAAGTTGTTTTACTTCCAGGATGTTGAATTACTGGACCTGTCAATATTTGTGTTGCCACTGACATACGATTGCTACGTTAGTAATAAATGAAGAAGGTATACAGTTGGGTTCAGTTAACTATACCTAACCAACTCCTTTGAAACAGTCTCTTACCTCTTGGAGTTTGCATTTCTAACAGAGGAAAAGTTGTTGCCAGGAAACCAAGGCAATTCATTTGTTCATTTATTCACCAAATACATATTTGAGAATCTACTATGTACAAGGCACATTGTTATACTTTTGGGGGGCTTGGGGAATACCCTGTGGAATAGGAGAGATTTGGTTCATTTCCTTGCATTCTCTCAGGGAGATAAACACGAAACAACAAATTATACAATTAATTATTTAATAATTGTGGGAAGTATTTCAAAAGATACCTACAGAGTGGGTTGAGGGCAGATAACTGGAGGCGGATGGAGGAGCAAGCTGTGTTTTAAGGGAGTTCTTGAAGTTTAACTTGTGTTTGGAATGAACTGGGGTAAAATCTTACTCGTGTCAAATTTGAAAAAAAGAAGAGTTCTTATGTTTAAAGGTAAGGAGCCAAAAGATCTCTAAGAGAACTATGGCGTAGTTTGGTGAGAATCTTAGATAGGCAGGCAAATATCCTTGCATGTGCTGAAGACATCTTAGCACTTGAAGTAATGATTTTTAACCTCGGGATAAAAGTAAGATATTATATTCCACTTTAGAAGGAGAAAAAATGGATAAGAAATACAGATGGCCAATTAACTTCTTCAGTCAAACTTCATGCACGTGATAAAAAATGTAAAGTTTAACATAAAAAAAAACTTTAACATGCTTATATTCTTATAAAAGCTTCAAATTGATTAAAATTCTTCAGTAACAAGGTTAGGCTCCTTGATCAGTGAACATTCTCACATATTTCTAAGCAAAATGAAGTGATTATATTTGAAGCTGAAACATAAGGACAGAGTTGTACAAAGCAAGCCTAAATTGACTAAGAAAAGTCAAGTATGTGATTAAAATATTCTTTGCAATTTACTCTTTCAGTAATGGATTTCGACGAAACTTAATTAATTTTAAATTTCCAGCACAACATGCAATTTTAGAAAATGTGTCATTAGAGAGCTAGATAATCAGAAGTAAAGTAAAGGTAATCATCTAGTAGGCTTAGATTAGGTTAAAATATTAATGTCCATTTAATTTTTGAGTAGGTAATGTACATTATTGAAAAAAAATCAAGGAATCCAAAAATTAAAATGTCTCTCTCCCAATCCTGTTCCTCATCTGCCTAGTTCCCTACATCCTAGACCACACACAGACAACCACACACTTGAATTCATTATTACTGTGTGTGTATACACAGGTTCTTCAGCACAGACCAGCAAATCTCCATATAGGCTTGTCTCTTTCTACACAAAAGGTAAAGTACTACACACACTGTTGTGCCTCCACTTTTTTTCCCTGAACGTTATTTCCTGGAGATCTTTTTGTATCAGGATGCAAATCTTTTCACTTTTTTTTTTACTGCGGTATAGTATTCCACTGCATGAATGTGCCATAATTTACTTAACCAGTCTCCTATGGCTAGATATTTGGGTTGTTTGAATGACCAATTCTTCAATGAACGATTTGTGCACCGTCATTTCACAAGTATATTCACAGAGGCAGAATTGCCAGTCAAAGGAAATAATCACTAATAATTTTAGTAGATATTGCCAAAATACTCTGCCATAAAGCTTGTACTAATTTACACTCCCACCAGCAATATATGATAACGTTTATTTTCTGCTTGCTGTTATCACTCTTTTAGGGGGTTTGTTTTGTGAATGATCAGAGAAAAATGGCATCTCATTTTTTTCATTGTTTATCTCTTTTAAGATTTTCTATTAGACTGTTAGTCTTTTTCTCAATTTGAAGAAGCTCCTTTATATTAAGATAAGATCTTCATTAGTAATATGAATTGCAAATATTTTTATCTCACTTTATCATTTATTTTTTGACTTGTTTGTGGTGGCTTTTGCCACAGTTTTATTTTTATTTAGTTGAATTTATCAATATTTTCTTTTATGGCTTTTGGATTTAACTTATATTTGGAAAGGACAACTATACTCCAACATCATTAAGAGAGTATCCTGTTTTTCTTCTAAGGCTTGAGTAGTTTTCATTGTTTGTCTCCACATTTTTTATTCATTTAAAATTTGTCCTGGTGTAAGATATGAACTTTTCCCCTAAAATGCTACCCAATTATCTCAATATCAAGTATCGAATTGTCCCTATTTCTGCACTGTCATTTTTATCTCATATCTATTTGGATTAACTTCTGAACTTTTTAAAAATATGCCTATTTTTACATGTTTCAACACTTAAAAATGTTCCTATGCTGTCTCTGTACTTAGGCTCTTTTTAGGTAACTGCAAGTGTTTAATTTTTTATTTTAAATATGGTTTTTCCTGTTAATAAAGCTTGCATTAGTTGCTTCCTTGAGCAACATCTTTAGAAAGTTATACAGAATGAAAAGTGTGTTTGCAATTATGTGAAAATATTATTCACATCAGAGCTAATTCTGCAAAAGCTGAAATCTTGTGAAAAAGAAAAATCTATTTCAAGTGAAATTCCCTCAATCCCAGGGAACCTCCGTATACTCAGACCAGAAATGTTTTTTGATTATAAATAATGTATTTTAAAGCAAAAGATGGATCAACTGGGCAAAGAGTTGGAAGAAAGTGTTTTAGATCTACATTAGAAGCCCTCAGGCTGGTTTTGTCATTTTTAAGGAATATTTTAAAACTGGAAACAACAGCGGGCTGGTTATATAATACTTGCAGGATTTTAGTGGAAATTTCAGGACTGCAGGTTTTAGATAATCACATGAAATGTCATGTGTGAGAGTGAAAAACAGGGAGGAGCAGAGATATGTCTGTTTGATTATTTACTCTGGGGTGTACACAGATTATTTCTGGTGCAATTTAATCTGGAAGATTATATTGCTGAGAATAAGAGATCAAATAGATATCCCCCAGACACCAGAATCTCATGAGTCAGTGGTAAGCTTGAGGCCTATAGGCTGCATTTGACACTGGACAACCTTCCTCATGTTCTGTTCCTGATTTTCCTTAATCAAATAAGATCCATTCAAAAAGCCTGAAATTAGTATTCGTATAAACAGGGAAATGCTGAAGCCAGCTGGCATCCTGTAAATGAAATCAATAGAACAGGAACTTGGAATGCTTTTTTTTTCCTGATTATTTTGCTAGGTTGTCACCATAAATGGCCCAAACCTAAGTCAGCTCTCTGACGCTTCCTGGGGAAGATGTCAACACCAGTGTTTTATAGAGTTTATTGAATTATTTTCAAAATATACATTGACTTTATATAGACATGGCTATTTATAACAATACAATGACTATTTGACAATGGGGAAAGAATTACGTAGTATGCTGGAAAAAAGAGAAAGCAGTTTCATTACTATCAGATGTAGGATAGAATTTAGTCTGCTGGATTTTACATCCAAAATGGAAATAAAAAAAGAAATCAAAGTTACTTTTTAAGTTTGTACCAGAATATCTTTCTTCTTCAGAATATTGATCCTGAAATTAAGATGAACACATCAAAAATGCAAGTCCAGTCTCTTCATCGGAAACACAATAGGATCAGTTGAGAAAAATCTCAGTGACTTCACTGAGCAGTTTTTGCCCATAAACAGCAACACGTGTAAACATAAATACATGGAGTCAAAATTAACTTGAAACTTGTTCAGGAAATGTATAGCTCTATATTTTTCATAGTCTAAAAGAGGAAACAATACACATTACTGAGAAAATATCCAAATTTCTTTTAAAAAAGTTTCTTGAATATGAGCACTGAATTACTTTCTTGTGTGAAATAATTGACGAATGTGTGAATTTTTTTCTGAGAATAATGAAATAGGCAAATCAAATTGGGGATCAGGAGGCTGGATGATTTAAATGGTATGTCTAATTGAATGTTCTTCTATACTCTACAAATAGCACTTTGTTGGGCTTACCTACACAACGTCAAAACACCCTATAGAAGGTGACCCGGGATAACGATACAGTAACTATACAGTTGATACGAAGTGAACAGTTACCATTGATGAATGAAGAAATTACTGGAATAAAGGGGAAGGAGAAAGGAGCTGTAAAGTTGATAATATGAAGCAAAGAATGAATGAAACATTGGATAAGAGTGAATATTTTCTGGTAAAGCATTATGAAGGCAAGGGTGACAGCTTGTATTTCTTTTATTTTTTTATACTATTTTTTTTCTTTTTTTGAGGAAGATCAGCCCTGAGCTAACATCTGCTGCCAATCCTCCTCTTTTTTGCTGAGGAAGACTGGCCCTGAGCTAACATCTGTGCCCATCCTCCTCTACTTAATATGTGGGACGCCTGTCATAGCATGGCTTGCCAGGCAGTGCCATGTTTGCACCCGGGATTCGAACTGGCGAACCCCGGGCTGCCGAAGGAGAACATGCGAACTTAACTGCTGCGCCACTAGGCCAGTCCCTTGTATTTCTTTTTATAACCTTCAATGCCTAGTGTGGCTTTCATTGTTTGCAGATTTTGTTGCCTGAGCAACATGAATCTCCCCGTTTGATTCCTTTTCAGTGGTTCTTCATTAACATCGCATGTGAGAAATGAAAATTGAAAAGGCTTTGTTTTATTTTTTTTAAAGATTTTATTTTTTCCTTTTTCTCCCCAAAGCCCCCCGGTACATAGTTGTGTATTCTTCGTTGTGGGTCCTTCTAGTTGTGGCATGTGGGACGCTGCCTCAGCGTGGTCTGATGAGCAGTGTGCCATGTCCGCGCCCAGAATTCAAACCAACGAAACAGTGGGCCGCCTGCAGCTGAGCGCGCGAACTTAACCACTCGGCCACGGGGCCAGCCCCTGAAAAGGGCTTTTTTTTTTTAAAGGAAGATAGGACTGGGGATAAGGTCAAACTACTGTTTGATTGATGTATAACAGAATACAATTACATTAATTTAAAACTTCCTTTCCTGAGACTTCAGACATTTTAGGGTTTGTGCTTTTTTTCAATTAACGGATTTATTAAGCACGTTTTATGCTTAAGGGGATGAGACTTGGTTCCTATCCTTTAAGCAAATTATTTCATCTGAGTGACAAAGTTTATGCTCCCTGGGGCTGGCCCAGTGGCCGAGTGGTTAAGTTCGTGCTCTCCGCTGCAGGCGGCCCACTGTTTCGTTGGTTCGAATCCTGGATGCGGACATGGCACTGCTCATCAAACCACGCTGAGGCAGCGTCCCACATGCCACAACTAGAAGGACCCACAATGAAGAATACACAACTATGTACCGGGGGGCTTTGGGGAGAAAAAGGAAAAAAATAAAATCTTTAAAAAAAAAAGTTTATGCTCCCTTATATGCAATAGTTAAGTCTATATTAAATGTCTGAGACGATTCAGGTCACAGAATTTCAGAAAGAGGAAGACTACGTGAACTAGCAGCTCAGAAAAGTTTTCCTGAAAGAGATTAACGTCAGTTCTTTTCTCTGCTTCCATATGTTGCCTATAAATGGCCAGGAATCCAAGAATTAGATTGTTCACGTATTCATGGATTCAAGAACTTTGTATGTAATCTTGGGAAACTTGCTTTTCATTGGGGCCATGGAGGATGTGGGGTGTTTGTGTGTATGTGTTCCCCACCCCAATCATTTTTTCCTGGGATTTTCCCTTTCCTGAACTTAGTGGCTGAAGATGCCATAGAGGGAGGGGAGGTGGTACAGAGGATGGTTAGGATTAGGCCTGAACAAGAAAGTAGTGGTTTCAGGGGGTTCGTTGCAGGCCTCGAATCTGGGGAAAGGTCTTTAAGGGGACAACTGACCAGAATAACAATATGAAAATGTAGTCCCTCTCAGTGTGAGAGGAGGTGACATTCAAAGGGAATTCAGGATAGCACAGGGAGAGACAAAAAAGGGCCTCCGTGTTTGATAGGCATGGAGATGGGGCAGATACCTTTGACGTCTCTGTGAGATTCTTTCCTCTGAATACGTTCTCAGCAGGCTCCCTGGAAGTCTTTCCAGCCCTCTGGGATCTTCTGCTTTCTGTCTTAGATTTCTTCCTTCTAGCAATTAACTAAAAGCACAGTAACTGATATTCCTGACTGCTCATTTCTAGTAATAACATCTTCCTTTGAAATAGAACCCCTTATGTTCAGAGTCCAGTCTCCTGCTTTCTACTCACATTTCTGCCTGAAATGTCCCTCAAAAGTCCAAGGTACAACTCTGAATTCTAGGCTTTCTCTGATCCTTTGCTCTGGTCCCAGAATGTACATTTGCCTGAATCAATACTCAGGTCATTCTTTACAAATAAACACATTCTAATCCACCCTATACAAACTATTATACTACTGGGATCTTTCTTCTAGATCTGGATTTTCTAGAAATGAATGTTTCTTCTGGGATATTAGCAAATCTAGAGTCTCAAGATATCTGCCAAATCACCTCCTCCAGCCTTTTGGTGCTTAGCCAGCTAATCTCCTGATTCTTTTTCTCTCATTATGGCTGAAAACTTACGACAACTTGGTATGGTCAGTATGTCATCCTGACCCTCACTTAACAAATGCCAGCATTCTAACCATGTGCTGGTACTAAAATGCTCTATTCTTCCTCCGAGAGAAGTGCTATATGGGCTTACTTCTTTTTTGGGAAATGGGGATGGCTGCTTATCCAACATGCTTCTGTGTGTCACTTGCCATTGCACTTTTTCTTTAGAATTTTTTGTATTTTCCACACTGATCATATACTACTGCTTTTAAAAAAATCCTCTGAATAAAAACATCATGTCTCCCAAATTGACAAAAATGGAGACTTTAAAAAATGGTGTATGGAGAGAGATATATATATATATAAAATATAATTTTTAAATGAAAGTTCACAGCTAGATGTTTTAATAATAGTGATATCTGATGTTAACCTATCATTTTACCATGTAAAACTTGTTTCATATTTCTTATATTGGAAGTGGAATAGCTTACTATTTAGGAGTCAGTTCACATCTTGCCTCTGCCACATCCCAGATATGGCTTGGGCAAGGCATTGAACTTCTCTGAGCCTCAGTTTGCTCTCTGTACCCATCTCATAAAGAGAATACAAGGATCTGGTGGAACAATGCAAATAATGCACTTAGAGAGTCTAGGTCATGGGAAATGTTCAATTCATGTTACTTACTGTCTGACTTTCTTTTTCCTCACAACACTCTTGCAAAAAAGTAGGACATGTGGGATTATCTGCATTTTACCAAAGAGGAAAATAGTGCTCAGAGAGATTAGGTGAAATGACAAGTGATTCTGTAGGTTTTAAACCGAGTTTCAATTGCAGTCCTAATGCCAGGCCTGGAAAGGGCCATCAGGTGAGTTCATGGCGATCTTTCTCTAGGGTGGAGCAAACACACAGGGAACCTGAAACACCCGTTGAACCACTCTGTGGGGTTAAGAGAACTCCTGAAGATGTGTCACTGTCAGATATTCTATATAGTCACAGAGCTGATGGCCTAAAGTTCATCTTGAGCTGAACGTTAACAGGGCAGGTTCAAAGCATTTTTCACTTTTTTGGGCGAGTGGGGGCTGGTGATGAAAATAAATTGTATGAATTTCAGTAACTTTCTCATCTCTAAATGAAAATTACTTGTCTGAGAATTTCTGTGAGTGTGTAGCTACTTTCAGAACTCAGCCTCCTCGGTTACTGTGGCTTTGCAAAAGGGGCATACACAGAGGATGGGAACCGCAGGGTGCTGGCTGGCCCTTGCCTTATTTGGCCAGATGTGTTGATCCAGTGGCTTTTTATGACAGGGCTCCTTTTTCAAGCTACTTGAAAAGTAATGCATGTCGTCAGCTTCTGACAAAGATGCACTCTGTGATTTCTTCTTAGCAACTTTATTTCTTTTACTAGGTTAAAGTTACCTCCTTGCAACACTCTTTACCCTTCTTTGGCATGTGACCCAATTTTCTGTTTCCTAACAAACAGTTTTTAAAACAAATTCATTCTTTTAAAAATGAATTGAAATGTTAAAATGTTTTTGCTAGCAACAATTTCATCCCTCATTCTATTGTTACGCTTCCTGCTAAAATATCCTTGGATGCTCAGCTTTAAAAGAGACAAACTAGGAAAGTGAAAAGTTCCCAATAAAAGATTAAAGGGTGATAATCCGCATTATAAAAGACTTCTTTGTTCACTGATGGATTCTGTTAGTGATACATTCAATTTACAGGCATGAAATTTTAGGAGTTAGTTGACTAGCAAAATCTATCAAATCTCTGAATTCTCATTGTTGAGAAGACAACTTAAATGCCAACATTTGATACATACCAAGTTTTCGGTAATACAGCTATTTGGTAAACTTCAAAGCAGAATCTACAGGGACAGTCTGGAAAGCCAACATTAAAAGATTCATAAAATCATATCTTCGGATTAGGATGAAAACATAGTTTAGGAAAATAAGCTGGAAAAACTAGGCTTAGAAGTCAGACCACAGATAGAGAAGTATTTAATATAGGTATTATAATCTTCAAGGAATATATGGATAATTTTTATTGGAAGATTATTTTTACTTGTAACGATTTTAAGAGGCTGCCTCACAAAATGTCTGCAAAATGCCATAGATGTATAGCAGCTCTTCTCCGGGTGGTATAAAAAACAGGGCACGTTTTTGTGATAAAAGAAATGTTAGTTTTGCCATTCATACAGAAACTTCAATTTGGTTAATTAAGTCTTAGGCATAACATGATCCCTACCAGAATTACAGTGAGATACTGCACACTCTACTTCCTGTCCTGAGCATTTGGGTGTTGCTAGGCAACAGGTAGAAAGGTACCACATACCTTTCGTGTGGCACTGCCACATTTGAAAGAAAAGATACCACATAAACCAGGCTGAGAAGCTGGAAATCTTTTAGGAATAAAAGATACTGAATGAGTGTGGTGTGTGTGCGTGCATGCGTGTGCGTGCAGAAACGTCAGTTATTAGTATTCATCCAAAACTTGTTACAGAGCATTCAGAACTAATTTTCTTTAAAATATGTGCTTGCCAGACCCAGATTAAATGCATAATGTCTCAACCTTGCTATGAATACCCTACTTGTTTCAATTTTAAGCAGTGAATCTATATTTTTTAGGAGAGAGAGGTTTATAAACAGCATTAACAGTAGATTATTCATATTCCCCTCTCCCCAGTTCATATCCCAAATCCCTGGGCAAGAGGGAGATAAACTATAGACCCCAAACCAAGTCATCTATAAGGAAAATGAATTCACTTGCCAGTGTCGCAATTAGCAGTAACTTTTTTTTCCCTGCTTTTTCTCCCCAAATCCCCCCGGTACATAGTTGTGTGTTCTAGTTGTGGGTCTTCTAGTTGTGGCATGTGGGACACCACCTCAGAGTGGCCTGATGAGCGGTACCATGTCCGTGCCCAGGATCCCATCCAGCAAAACCGCAGGCTACCGACACGGAGTGTGCCAGCTTAACCACTGGGCCATGGCGCCGGCCCTAGTAACTTTTTGTTTAAATCAAAGCTCTTGGAATTAGCTTTTTGATCAGGATTTTATCCCTAGTATGAAAATCAGAGTTTGGAAGCTGGGTGAGGCTGGACTGCGTTTTCCAAATATGGCAGCACCAAGCTATCCCCTCCCAATGCTCCTCTAACAGTATGTTGTTGGCACTCCTCCATCAAGAGGTGGAGCCTATGTCCGGTTTCCTAGGCTATGGGTGGGCCAATAGCAGGACAGAAGGAATGCCATCTGACTTCCAAAGCTAAGTCAAGAAATATGATCAGCTTCTGCTGGGATCTCTTTCTTGGGACTGTGTCTTAGGATCCCTGAGCCAACTGAACAGTGCCAGCCAGTGTGAAGCCACCATGCTGGAAAGACCACGTGGGAGGCTCCATAGACATAGTAATCCCCGAGGAGCCCAGCTGTTCTAGCCTCCATCTGTTTGAGTCTTCTTTCCACCACCAACCTCTAGACACGAGAGAGCCAGCCTTCAAGCCAGCCCTACCTGATGCCCTCATGGAGCCCTGCCCCAACTGCAGAGTAGTGAGCAAAATAAGTAGTGTTGTCTTGAGCCACTGTTTTTTGGTGGTCTGAAATGCCAGCATTAGATAACTAGAACACTGGGATTTGGAGAAACTTTGTTACAGTTAAATACTAAGTTAATATACCCAGTTTAAAACTAAAACTAAAAATTACAGTTTTAGCATTCAAGCTAATTTAAAGGAGAAATCCACCTTGTCTTAAAGTGTTAACGTGCATGGACGTGTTGGTTGACTGGGTTCCTTACTAGGATTTCTGAAACCTAACCACAGTCTCATGTCCTAATTTCTTAATTCTGATAATCAATTTAATAGAACAAGGCAGAGGCTATAGTGGTCTTTCAGTTGTCTACTTCTCATGATTCTCTGGGTGAGGAACTGGGGTAGAGTTTGGCTGAGTAGTTCTGCTCCACGTGATTTGGTGGGGGTCATTCATTCAGCTGTGTTCAGCTTGTGGCTGGGCTGGCCTGGAAGGTCCACAAAGGCTTCCCTCACATGTCTGCTGCTCTTCCATGTGGCCTCTCTTTCTGTCCACGTGCTATGTCTCATCACTCAGAAATCTAGCCCAAGGTTCTTTAAAGCCTGGAGGCTAGCTCTCCAGAGGGGGAAGCAGAAGCTGCCAGACCTCTTAGGGCCTCAGCCTGAAAGTCCCAGAATGTCGCTTCTACTGCAACCAATAGATATTGGTCAAACAAAGTCATAAACGAGGTCAAGGGAGGGAAAAGAGACTCCACCTCTTGACAGATGGTGTGTCATGCACAGAACGGGAAGAAATTGATGGCTGTTCTGGAGACAAATGGGAAGAATAATTGGCTCTGAAGAGAGAGAGAGTGGTTCTAATCCTAGCTCTGCTACTAACTAGTTGTGTGGTGTTGGCCAAGTCACCTGTTAATGCTTAACCTGTTTGCTCACACGCCAAGTGAGGAGAATGAGCTGTGAGTTCCAAGATCCTGTCTAGTTCCAAAAATTGCCTCTAAGCAAAGCAGAACCTACGTTAGCCAAGAAGGTGGAGGGTGGGAGGGGATGTAAACAGAATTAATGAATTGCCCAATTGTTCTCTCCTGGGCTGTTGTTAACCCGTGTTTAACTTTTAGCTGTGAATTGGCTAACTATCCTTGTGACATCTCCCTAATCAATCATATGATCTCAGCTTTTGAGGCCTATTCTTCTGTCTTCAGGACTTTGCTCGTTACAACCTACTACCCTCCCCTTCCTCCTCTTCCACCTCAAAATACTGTTCAGTTTTACAGCTAAGTCATTATCTTTTACAGGGAGCAGGAAATATTAGGGCTCCACAGGAAGTTGCAGTAGAGATCGTGGAACTAGGATTTGACAAAAGAATCTAGCCAATTGACTACCTCTATAAACACTGTGTCAAATAGTCTGCAACTGTTGCAAGATGAGACCTCCCCCTGACAACGTGAACTGAAATAGATAATTTGTGTTTAAAAATCTTCAACTATAGGTTTTATAATCTTGAAATATATAATTCTTTCAGCAATTCTTCTAAAAAACTTCATTTTAGGAAGACAATAAATTGACACAAGGACCCTCTGAAGTAGATCTTTGATCATTATTTGGTGAGGTTCAGTATATATAAGACCCATGGTAGATGCACAGGGTCTCTACCTTAAGGTGCTCATCATTCAGAAATTTTCTGGTGCCTTCTGATTTGTGGGCCTAAGTTAGACACAGCACTGTGTGAGCCCTTACTGATTGTATCTGCTCCAGGAATTTCAGCAACAGCCCTCAGATTCAGGCAGAGTCCTGTGTACTTACCCAGTTACTCCTTTACCATAGTCTTTGATTTTCAATTTGGGGGTGGGGTGGAGACACTCAAACAATGTGCACTGAGATCTACTCGACCCCAGGTTATCTTTCAGACACTAAACTATCATCCCCTCCCTATGTCCTTGTTACTTTATTGCCAGAACTCTCAGACCCTGTTTAACCAAAAGGACTCCTCACATGAAGAAAGGGTAATGTTTTTTGGTCACCATAAGCAATATATAAATCCTCATGCTCAAGAATGTAACCTATCATTACTATTAGAACATAGAATAATCTAGATCTGCCACCCACTCTACTTTTTGTCTTCATTCTTTCTCTAAGCTCTTGCTGTCATCTCCCCTAGCCAGGATCTTCTTATCCTCCTTTCCTGAATACCCTACACTGTCCTCCCCTTCCTGCCCCATACTCTATTTCCAGTGCTTCTATTCTGTCCAAACTTCAATTTAGGCCAAATAAGTCTAAATGCAGGAAAGATATTCTTTCAAACGTTATGAAGAAAGATGTGATGAAAATCAATCGGTCAATTGTTACTGAGTTCTAAAATCTTTGGCACAGAGGGTGGCAAAGAGGAACCAGAACTTCAAGGTGTCAAATCAGTAAAGCATTTTTGTTATTTGTTCACTTCTCATGTTCCTTAATCCTTCTGCCATCCTCTTTACAACCTTCCGACAATAATCTTCAGTAAAACTACCCACTCTAAGGGCAGGTAGAAAGAAAACCAGGAGTAGCAGCAATTCTTTACTAACAAAAAATGAAATTCGGGGGTAGAGTGGTAGATCTGGAACTACTTCCTGATGGTGTTTGCACCCAGGTATTAACGTAAAGAACTGTCCATAGGAACTCATAATCAAGCACAACTATATGCTGCCAAAGGTGACAGATGTGGGACATACGTTCAGCCAAGTCCTGTATCAGGAATGCCCCGTCTTACCACAGGCCATCATGACAGCTTCTAAGTGGTGTTAAAAACAAAAACAAAAAACTTCCTGTTCTCAAGAAACATGTGGCTTAACTGAGGGACCCAGGGCACAAGAATTTACACAACTGACATAAGGTACATATTGTTGGTCTTGAATATAGTAACGCAGTCTAGATAGAGCCTTATCTTTTCTTCACAAAAACCATCCACAAGAAAGCTGCACAAGAATACCTGTAACTCAGTTCATGGAAGAAGTCTAAGAGTCACTCAAGTTCTAAGCGCCCAGGACTAGTCTCCAGAACAGGCCACTGGCCAGGTGGGTGCCCTCGGATGCGACGATCTCTCTGAGCCTGCTACTGGAAGATGAGAGACCTCGTCCACGGCAGTGCTCAAGAGATGATCATCACTGCAGCATGCGCAGCCACTCCGAGGGAGTTGCTGAAGTCCCTGGTAGAGCAGAGTTAGTGAGGGTGATTTGCAGTTAGCCATAAAATGGGAAAATCTAGACCACTTCTTTCTGACTTCCCCCGACAACGCCAAAAGGGAAGTGTGTGCAACCCGTGACACCCACTTCCTTCCTTTTCCGGGGAAACGCCCCCTCCCCCATCGAGGCCTGTCCCGACACTCCTCCTCCCCCGCCACCCCCTGGAGCTTGCAGCCTCAGCTGCCTCAAACGTCTTCCGACCACTGCCAAACCCTACCGCGCGCTCGCGCACACAGCACGCGGCAAAACAGGCGACGCCAGCGGGGCGGGGAAGCGCACGCGCGAGCTGAGGCTCCGGCGCTCCCTCGAGGGGGCGGGGCACCAGGGGGCGTGGCGAGCGCGAGGCCCCACCTTGCCATTGGCTGCAGCCGGGTCCTCTAGAGGTCCACGTGAGCCGCCGGCCCACCGGCCGCCGGGCCCCGCGCGCAGGCGCACAGCGGGGCTGAGGCGAGGGCGGAGATGGCGAAGAGGTGAAGGCGGGGGAGGGAGTGCCTGGGAACAGGCAGCAGATGCCTGGCGAGGTGCCTTGCAGCTGGCGGCGGGTGGGGCCCGCCGGGCGGGCCGCCGCTTTCCCCTGTCGACGAAGGCTGCTGACGGGAAAACGACCCGGGAGGGAAGCGCCCCGGCCAGGCCCCCTCCCCTGAAAGTCTGCGGGAGCCGAGGGCCAGGTAGCCAGGCAATGTTACAAAGGGACGTTGAGAATCCCAAAGACCAACCTTCTCCAAAGACCCGAGACCCCTCTCTGCCCACTGCCGGTTCTCTGACCTCTGGCAAGTCACTTAGCCCGGCCCTCAGTTTCCCCACTCTTCTAGAGGGCTTGCGGCCGGCCGGAGAATGGCCAAGAAGAAAAGAGTTCACATCCCAATCACTGCTTGCCTAGTGAGTATTTAGAGCACCTAAGTCACGACCTTGCCCTGAGGGAGCCGCGTGTCTAGTGCGGGCATGGTGCAAGACGAAATTTCTAGGTGGTGTAGTGCCAGGGCTCCGGCATGGGCCCGCCTAGTAGCCTGGCCGCACTGCCTGTGTGAACTTGGGCCTCAGTTTCCTCGTTAGGGCGTGGAACGTGCTTCAAAGGTGGTGAAAAGAGGGTGTGCAGTGCTGAGCGTCGTCGCTGGCACATAGTGGCTCCTGACACTGGTTACAGGCTTCAGGCAGCGCAGCGGGCGTCTCTGTGGAGTTGTTCATTCCAGAGCAGCCGGGATGGCTGGGGGAATGCGAGCACGCCAGCAGGACGGAGGTGGATTTCCACTCTGTCGTCTAGCCAGGGAGAAGGAATGCAATTATTAATTGAGTAAGCTCACTCCCATTTACCCCTGCCTTAGAAAAGGCTTCCTCAGCCTTACTTTCCCCACCTCTCTAGTTGGTAGTGTTTTAGAAAGGGCGAAGGAAACGTTTCATTGATTTTTCTGAATTCACTCTTACATTTACTCCTGTTTTGATGATCAAGAAGGAAATGTGATTGATCTGCATTTGGGGCAGTTATTAGCGGACTGGAATAATTTGGGATAAAATTGTCAGTACTTAACAGAGCTGGCAAAATCAAATGTTCCTCAACTGTTTCTGTGGCTCCGTGTTAAAAGGCTGAAGAACATTAGTGTTCTGTGCTATATTACCTTTTTTTTTTTTTTGTCTCAATAATACCCTTGCCTCCGTTGTCTCTAGGGTGGTCCTTAAAGTGTATTATTTATTACTGTTTTTGTAGACAGGCATTTTTTACTTTAATCTCACCTCTTCCTACCGGTAACCACTTTTAAGACCCTGTTGCTACAAGAGTTCAGGGAAAATCCATTTGTAATATTATTTAGAGAAGGATGACCACACCCTGACTTCTACAGAGTGTTGAGTAAATCCAACTACTGTTCTTTCCGGAGAAAACCTGCAGCTGAAACTGAGATTAGGATAAAGAAACGCAGCTGGATTTTGCCTGGGTGCCAGGGATAGCTTCTGTTTATGGTCTGTTTATTAGACAACGTGCTTTGCCAGAATGTGACTAGCTTTTAGTAAGCCTCCCTTACTACCTACGACTGCACACAGTATGTGATGCCTTGCGTCTAAAATATATACAAATTCCTGATTGATCCTGACCCCCTGGCGTAACTGACAGGTACTCGCTAACGTCAGTAGTCTGCCCACACGTAGCTCCTTGTTGGAAAAAGTAGCCGTTTGATTAATGTTATCTATGAGTAATAATGTTAAAATATTGAAAGCATATGAGAGATTCCAAGGTTTGACTTTTTTGTTTGCTTTCAGTTTGTCATTTCAGTATTTTAAACAGCTGTGGCAGAGTTTACCCACTAATGTTCCAATTTCTTGACATTGGCTGAAAGAGCTAATGGTCCTTGGTCTCACTATTTCAGTTCAATATACATTATTTAAGAGAAAGTATAATATGCTGAATAACAAACATAATAAACACTTGTTGAGAATGACCATTTATATTTAATATTTGTATATATCATTTATTTGCATTATTTCACTTCACCATATTGGACACTGGGGAATAAAACAGTGTTTATTATATGTTCTTCCACCGCAGGAAATTTATGACATTGTTTTCTTTTTTTTTAAGACAAAAGAATCTTCCTCAAAAGTTATGCCTTTTAATTGTGATCAAATTCCTGCATATTTATAATGTTTTATTGAGAAATACCGGTTTCTTTAACATTTTTGTTGGTTTTTTTCCTTTGTTTCAAATGAAATAACTAAATCTTACAGTGTTAGTGTGGCCCTTAGCCGAAACTGATAATTTCTTACTTTAATAAAGAGATCAAGAATTTTAATCTGACACATAGCCAGTAGTTAAGAATCTGCTCATAACATTGATATTGGATGATGAGGGTTTTAAAACAAGGGTTTTAGACTTAAGGAAAGGAAAGGTAAATTTGTGTTTCTCTTGTGCTTCATTAAAATAAATTTGAAAATGTAGGAAATTAGTATTAGTAGAGAGCACTGATGGATAAAAATAAGCCATTAGACTTGGGCACCATGGATTGTGAATGATACATATATGTATATGTATAATGATACACATATGTATATAATGATATACATGTAAATGTACCGTTATTTGATTTACAAACTGCTTTCACTTTATCTCCTCTCATCTAGTTCTCTTATACCACTTTGATATAGGTATTGCTTAACCCGTTTAAAAGATGAAGAAAAAATTTCAGAAAAGGTGAAGGGAAATTGCTCATGGTCTTCTGAGTCTAAGCCCTATAATTCTTGCACAATAATAAAAAGACATGGTGGGCACTGAATATTTTTGACTGAGTCCATGGACAGTGCCGTCAGTATACCTAAATTATAATTATTCCTCTGCCATTGACTCCTCTGCATTGATTTATACCTGTTTCTATTAATAAAATAAGGATTTCTGAATTTGACAGTAACAGGAATAGAGTGATGACCCAGATGTAAAGCAGCCCCAGCTCCCACGGAAGTTACAATTTAGAGGGAGATACAGAAAGCAAAATAATTTTAGTATGTTAAGTGCTAAAATGATAAAGAGCACATAACCCTGATTAGAGTGTCATGTAAAGACTCCCAGGAAAAGGGTACCTTAATTGAGACCTGAAGGATAAGTACATGTCAGTGAAGGCAGAAGGAGATCGACTTTCTGAGTAAAGGAACAGCAAGTGAAAAGACATGATGCAAATAAGAGCATCCATTGTTCCAGGACCTGGAGGGTACAATGTTAATTATTATAGATTTATGTGTGTGTTGGGGGCAATGGCTTTGGTGAAGGAAGAAGTTGTGAGAGAGGAGGATAGATAAGGAAGGAGTCAAAGGACTTTGAGTCTGTGAATGAAGGTTTTAGAGAGTAGGGTAAGAAAATGCTGGGAGCTTCAAGACTGCAGGTAGGGGGAACAACCTTTAAGAGACCATTGCAGAAGTCCAGGTGAGAGATGATGGTTGCCTGGAAAAGAGTAGTCACATTGCAGATAAGATGAGGAAGGAAAAGGGAAGAAATTTGAAAAAATATGTATGAGTAGAATTAATGGGGTTTTGTGATAGGTTGGATGAAGGGAGAAGAGAGAGTAATGCTTGGGTTTCTGTTTGGCGATTGGGAGGAGAGTACTGCTACTCACTGAGAGAAGGGATATAAAACGGGAACAAATTTGAGAGGAAGAATGTGAAGGGCAAGATAAAGATTCAGTTTTAGACCTGTTGAGTCTAAATATCAAACTCAAGATGTTAAGTAGAGTAGTAGCTTAGCAGGTCTGATGATGACTTGAGAGATTTGAGTTGACGCCAGAGATTTGGGAATCACCAGGGGGATGATATTTGCTTTCAGTTATCTCATTAGGATTGAGAGAATATTAGAAATACGAAGTACACTTCAAGCTCTTTTTTCTTAATTGAGTTCATAATAGTTTACATCATTCTGAAATTTTGGTTGTACATTATTTATTGTCCATCACCATATATGTGCGCCCCTTCACCCCCATGCCCACACCTCACCCTCCTTCCCCTGGTAACCACTGAACTGTTTTCTTTGTCCATGCGCTTGTTTATATTCCACATATGAGTGAAATCATCTGGTGTTTGTCTTTCTCAGTCTGGCTTATTTTGCTAAGGATAATACCCTCCAGGTCCATCCATGTTGTTGTGAATGAGATGATTTTGTCTTTTTTTATGGCTGAGTAATATTTCATTGTATATCTACACCACATCTTCTTTATCCAATCATCAGTCAGTGGTTACTTGGGTTGTTTCCATGTCTTGGCTATTGTGAATAGTGCTGCAATGAACGTAGGGGTGCATATGTTACTTTGGATTGTTGATTTCAAGTTGTTTGGGTAGATATCCAGTAGTTGGCTAGCTGGGTCATATGGTATTTCTATTTTTAGTTTTTTGAGGAAACTCCATACTGTTTTCCATAGCGGCTGCACCAGTTTGCATTCCCACCAGCAGTGTAAGGGGGCTTCCTTTTCTCCACATCCTCCCCAGCATTTGTTACTTTTAGTCTTAGTGATTATAGCCATTTTAACGGGTGTTAGGTGATATCTTAGTGTAGTTTTGATTTGCATTTCCCTGATGATTAGTGATGTTGAACATCTTTTCACATGCTTATTTGCCATCTGTATATCTTCTTTGGAAAAATGTCTGTTCATATCCTCTGCCCACTTTTTGATGGGGCTGTTTGTTTTTTTGTGGTTCAACTGTGTAAGTTCCTTATATATAATGGAGATTAACCCCTTGTCGGATGTATGATTTGCAAATATTTTCTCCTAATTGGTGGGTTATCTTTTTGTTTTGATCCTAGTTTCTTTTGGCTTCCAGAAGCTCTTTAGTCTGATGAAGTCTTACTTGTTTATTTTTTCTTTTGTTTCCCTTGTCGAAGTAGACATGGTATTTGAAAAGATCTTTTTTAGTTCGATATCAAAGAGTGTACTACCTATATTATCTTCCAGGAGTTTTATGGTTTCAGGACTTATCTTCAAGTCTTTGATCCACTTTGAGTTTATTTTTGTGTAAGGCATGAGATAATGGTCCACTGTCATTCTTTTGCAAGTGGTTGTCCAGATTTCCCAACACCATTTACTGAGGAGACTATCTTTTCTCCATTGTATGTTCTTGGCATCTTTGTCGAGGATTAGCTGTCTGTAGATGCGCGGTTTTATTTCTGGACTTTCCGTTCTGTTCCATTGATCTGTGTGCCTGTTTTTGTATAAGTACCATGCTGTTTTGGTCACTATGGCTTTGTAGTACATTTTGAAGTCAGGGATTGTGATGCCTCCAGCTTTGTTCGTTTTTCTCAGGATTGCTTTAGCAATTCGGGGTCTTTGGTTGCCCCATGTGAATTTTAGGATTCTTTGTTCTATTTCTGTGAAGAATGTCATTGGGATCTGATTGGGGTCGCATTGAATCTGTAGATTGTTTTGCATAGTATGGTCATTTTAACTATGTTTATTCTTCTGACCCATGTGCATGGAATATCTTTCCATTTCTTTATGTCATCGTCTATTTCTTTCAGTAATGTCTTATAGTTTTCATTGTATAAGTCCTTCACCTCCTTGGTTCAGTTTGTTCCTAGATCTTTCATTCTTTTTGTTGTGATTATAAATGGAATTTTATTCTTGAGTTCTCTTTCTGTAAGTTCGTTATTAGAGTATAGAAATGCAACTGATTTTGGTAAGTTGATTCTGTACCCTGCAACTCTACTGTAATTGTTAATTATTTCTAATAGTTTTCTGATGGATTCTTTAGGGTTTTCTATGTGTAAGATCATGTCATCTGCAAACAGCAAGAGTTTCACTTCTTCATTCCCCATTTGGATTCCTTTTGTTCCTTTCTCTTGCCTAATTGCTCTCGCCAAAACCTCCAGTACTATGTTGAATAAGAGTGGTGATAGTGGGCATCCTTGTCTTGTTCCTGTTCTCAGAGGGATGGTGTTCAGTTTTCCCCACTGAGTATGATGTTGGCTGTGGGTTTGTCATATATGACCTTTATTATGTTGAGGTAATTTCGTTCTATCCCCATTTTTTAAGTGTTTTTTTTTTTTTGTATCATAAATGGCTGTTAGATCTTGTCAAATGCTTTCTCTGCATCTATTGAGATGATCGTGTGGTTTTTATTCCTCATTTTGTTAACGTGGTGTATCACATTGATTGATTTGTGGATGTTGAACCAACCCTGTGTCCCTGGTATAAATCCCATTTGATCATGATGTATGATCCTTTTGACATACTGCTGAATTCGGGTTGCCAATATTTTGTGGAGGATTTTTGCATCTGTTTGTGTTCATCAGTGATATTGGCCTGTAGTTTTCCTTTTTTGTGTTGTCCTTGTCAGGCTTTGGTATCAGGGTAATGTTGGCCTCGTAGAATGTGTTAGGAAGCATTCCATCTTCCCTGTTTTTGGAATAGCTTGAGAAGGATAGGTATTAAATCTTCTGTGAAAGTTTGGTAGAATTCTCCAGGGAAGCCATCTGGTCCTGGGTGTTTATTTTTTGGGATGCTTTTGATTACTGTTTCAATCTCTTTACTTGTGATTAGTCTATTCAGATTATCTATTTATTCTTGATTCAGCTTTGGGAGGTTGTAAGAATCTAAGAATTTATCCATTTCTTCTAGATTGTCCATTTTTTTGTTGGCATATAGCTTTTCATAGTATTCTCTTATGATACTTTGTATTTCTGTGGTGTCCATTGTTATTTCTTCTCTTTCATTTCTAATTTTATTTATCTGAGGTTTCTCTCTTATTTTCTTTGTAAGTCTGGCTAGGGGTTTGTCAATTTTATTTGTCTTCTCAAAGAACCAGCTCTTTGTTTCCTTGATACTTTCTACTGCCTTTTTTGTTTTAATTGCATTTATTTCTGCTCTGATTTTTATTATTTCTCTCCTTCTGCTGACTTTGGGCTTCTTTCTTTTTATAATTCAGTTAGGTGTAGTTTGAGATTGCTTATTTGGGATTTTTCTTGTTTGTTAAAGTGGGTGTGTATTGTGATGAATTTCCCTCTTAGTACCACTTTTGCTGCATCCCATATGAGTTGGTATGGTATGTTTTCATTTTCATTTGTCTCCAGATATTTTTTTATTTCTCCTTTAATTTCTTCAATGATCCATTGGTTGTTCAATAGCATGTTGTTTAGTCTCCACGTTTGTCCCTTTCTCAGCTTTTTTCTTGTAATTAATTTCTGTATTTCTAGCATTGTGATTGGAAAAGATGCTTATTATTATTTCAGTCTTCTTAAATTTATTGAGCCTTGCCTTGTTTCCCAACATATGGTCTATCCTGAGAATGTTCCATGTGCACTTGAGAAGAATGTGTATTCTGCTGTTTTTTTTTTTTTTATTAATGTTATGATAGATTACAACCTTGTGAGATTTCAGTTGTACATTTTTGTTAGTCATGTTGTGGGTACACCACTTCCCCCTCTGTGCCCTCCCCCCACCCCCACCTTTTCCCTAGTAACCACCGATCAGATCTCCTTATCAATATACTAAATTCCACCTATGAGTGGAGTCATATAGAGTTCGTCTTTCTCTGACTGGCTTATTTCGCTTAACATAATACCCTCGAGGTCCATCCACGTTGTTGTGAATGGGCCAATTTTGTCTTTTTTTATGGCTGAGTAGTATTCCATTGTGTATATATACCACATCTTCTTTATCCAATCATCAGTTTCTGGGCATGTAGGCTGGTTCCACGTCTTGGCTATTGTAAATAATGCTGCGATGAACATAGGGGTGCAACGGACTCTTGAGATTTCTGATATCAGGTTCTTAGGATAGATACCCAGTAATGGGATGGCTGGGTCATAGGGTATTTCTATTTTTAACTTTTTGAGAAATCTCCATACTGTTTTCCATAGTGGCTGTACCAGTTTGCATTCCCACCAACAGTGTATGAGGGTTCCTCTTTCTCCACAACCTCTCCAACATTTGTCACTCTTGGTTTTGGATGTTTTTGCCAATCTAACGGGTGTAAGGTGATATCTTAGTGTAGTTTTGATTTGCATGTCCCTGATGATTAGCGATGATGAACATCTTTTCATGTGTCTATTGGCCATATTCATATCTTCTTTTGAGAAATGTCTGTTCATGTCCTCTGCCCATTTTTTGATCGGGTTGTTTGTTTTTTTGCTGTTAAGCCGTGTGAGTTCTTTGTATATTATGGGGATTAACCCTTTGTCGGATAAGTGGCTTGTGAATATTTTTTCCCAATTAGTGAGCTGTTTTTTTGTTTCAATCCTGTTTTCCCTTGCCTTGAAGAAGCTCTTTAGTCTGATGAAGTCCCATTTGTTTATTCTTTCTATTGTTTCCCTCAACTGAGGAGTTACAGTGTCCGAAAAGATTCTTTTGAAACTGATGTCAAAGAGTGTACTGCCTATATTCTCTTCCAAAAGACTTATTGTCTCAGGCCTAATCTTTAGGTCTTTGATCCATTTTGAATTTATTTTGGTGTGTGGTGAAAAAGACTGGTCAATTTTCAATCTTTTGCATGTGGCTGTCCAGTTTTCCCAGCACCATTTGTTGAAGAGACTTTCTTTTCTCCATTGTAGGCCCTCTGCTCCTTTGTCGAAGATTAGCTGTCCATAGATGTGTGGTTTTATCTCTGGGCTTTCAATTCTGTTCCATTGATCTGTGGACTTGTTTTTGTACCAGTACCATGCTGTTTTGATCACTGTAGCTTTGTAGTATGTTTTGAAATCGGGGATTGTGATTCCGCCGGCTTTGTTTTTCTTGCTCAGGATTGCTTTAGCAATTCGCGGTCTTTTGTTGCCCCATATGAATTTTAGGATTGTTTGTTCAATATCTGTGAAGAATGTTCTTGGGATTCTGATTGGGATAGCATTGAATCTGTATATTGCTTTAGGTAGTATGGACATTTTAACTGTGTTTATTCTTCCAATCCATGTGCAAGGAATGTCTTTCCATCTCTTTATGTCATCGTCAATTTCTTTCAAGAAAGTCTTGTAGTTTTCATTGTCTAGATCCTTCACTTCCTTGGTTAAGTTTATCCCAAGGTATTTTATTCTTTTCGTTGTGATTGTGAATGGGATTGAGTTCTTGAGTTCTTTTTCTGTTAGTTCATTGTTAGTGTATAGAAATGCTACTGATTTATGCATGTTAATTTTATACCCTGCTACTTTGCTGTAGTTGTTGATTATTTCTAATAGTTTTTCTGTGGATTCTTTGGGGTTTTCTATATATAAGATCATGTCGTCTGCAAACAACGAGAGTTTTACTTCTTCGTTACCTATTTGGATTCCTTTTATTTCTTTTTCCTGCCAAATTGCTCTGGCCAGCACCTCCAGTACTATGTTGAATAGGAGTGGTGAAAGTGGGCACCCTTGTCTTGTTCCTGTCCTCAGAGGGATGGCTTTCAGTTTTTACCCATTGAGTATGATGTTGGCTGTGGGTCTATCATATATGGCCTTTATTATGTTGAGGTACTTTCCTTCTATACCCATTTTACTGAGGGTTTTTATCATAAATGGGTGTTGGATCTTGTCGAATGCTTTCTCTGCATCTATTGAGATGATCATGTGGTTTTTGTTTTTCATTTTGTTGATGTAGTGTATCACGTTGATTGACTTGCGGATGTTGAACCATCCCTGTGTCCCTGGTATAAATCCCTCTTGATCATGGTGTATAATCTTTTTGATGTATTGCTGTAATCGGTTTGCCAAAATTTTGTTGAGGATTTTTGCATCTATGTTCATCAGTGATATCGGCCTGTAGTTCTCCTTCTTTGTGTTGTCCTTGTCAGGTTTGGGGATCAGGGTGATGTTGGCTTCATAGAATGTGTTAGGGAGTTCTCCATCTTTCTCAATTTTCTGGAACAGTTTGAGGAGAATAGGTATTAAGTCTTCTTTGAATGTTTGGTAGAATTCTCCAGAGAAGCCGTCTGGTCCTGGACTCTTATTTTTGGGGAGGTTTTTGATTACCGTTTCTATTTCCTTACTTGTGATTGGCCTATTCAGATTCTCCATTTCTTCCTGATTCAGTTTGGGGAGATTGTAGGAGTCTAGGAATTTGTCCATTTCTTCCAGGTTGTTCAATTTGTTGGCATATAGTTTTTCATAGTATTCTCTTATGATCTCTTGTATTTCATTGGTATCTGTTGTGATTTCTCCTCTGTCATTCCTAATTTTATTAATTTGCGATTTCTCTCTTCTTTTCTTGGTGAGTCTGGCTAGGGGTTTGTCAATTTTGTTAATTCTTTCGAAGAACCAACTCTTTGTTTCATTGATCCTTTCTATTGTCTTTTTTGTTTCAATATCGTTTATTTCTGCTCTTATTTTTATTATTTCCCTCCTTCTACTGACTCTGGGCTTTGTTTGTTCTTCTTTTTCTAGTTCTGTTAGGTGTCGTTTGAGGTTGCTTATGTGAGCTTTTTCTTGTTTAGTGAGGTGGGCCTGTATTGCGATGAATTTCCCTCTTAGGACTGCTTTTGCTGCATCCCAAATGTTTTGGTATGTCGTGTTCTCATTTTCATTAGTCTCCAGATAAAATTTGATTTCTTCTTTAATTTCTTCAATGATCCATTGTTTGTTGAGAAGTGTGTTGTTTAGTCTCCACATTTTTGCACCTTTCTCTGCTTTTTTCTTGTAGTTGATTTCTAGTTTAATAGCATTATGATCAGAAAAGATTCTTGATATTATTTCAACTCTCTTGTATTTATTGATGTTTGCTTTGGTTCCCAAAATATGGTCAATCCTTGAGAATGTTCCATGTGCACTTGAGAAGAATGTGTAACCTGCTGTTTTTGGATGAAGTGTTCTATATATATCTATTAAGTCCATCTGGTCTAATTTTTCATTTAATTCTATTATTTCCTTGTTGATTTTCTGTCTGGATGTTCTGTCCATTGGTGTTAATGGTGTGTTGAGGTCCCCTACTATTATTGTATTGTTGTTGATGTCTTCTTTTAGTTCTATTAAGAGTTGCTTTACAAATTTTGGTGCTCCTGTGTTGGGTGCGTATATATTTATAAGTGTTATGTCTTCTTGGTGGAGAGTCCCTTTTATCATTATATACTGTCCCTCTTTATCTTTCTTTATCTGTTTTGCTTTGAAATCTACCTTGTCTGATATTAGTATAGCGACACCTGCTTTCTTTTGTTCATTATTAGCTTGGAGTATTGTTCTCCATCCCTTCACTCTGAGTCTGTGTTTGTCTTTGGGGCTGAGGTGTGTTTCCTGGAGGCAGCATATTGTTGGATCTTGTTCTTTGATCCATCCTGCCACTCTGTGTCTTTTGATTGGGGAGTTCAATCCATTTACATTTAGAGTGATTATTGAGATGTGGGGGCCTACCACTACCATTTTGTGTCTTGTTTTCCGGTTTTCTTCAGTTTCCTTTGTTTCTCGTCCCATGGTTTAATCTGTTCTGATGTAGAGCTGCTACTCTCTGTTGTTGTCCTTCTACTTATCTCCTCTGCTCTTGGTTTTGTAGCCCCTTTCCTTTTTTGGATTTTTCAGGAATGAAGGTTTTCCTGAGGATTTCCTGAAGAGGAGGTTTTGTGGCAATGAACTCCCTTAATTTTTGTCTATCTGCGAAAGTTTTTATTTCTCCATCGTATTTGAAGGATATTTTCGCTGGGTAGAGAATTCTCGGCTGTAGATTTTTGTCCTTCAGATTTTTGAATATATCATTCCACTCTCTTCTAGCCTGTAAAGTTTCTGCTGAGAAATCTGCTGATAGCCTGATGGGGGTTCCTTTGTAGGTTAGTTTCTTTTGCCTGGCTGTCCTTAGTATTTTCTCCTTGTCGTTGACTTTTGCTAGCTTCACTACTATATGGCGTGGAGTTGGTCTTCTTGCATTGATAAAGTTTGGAGATCTATTGGCTTCTGTCACCTGAAGATCCATCTCCCTCACCAGATTTGGGAAGTTCTTAGCCATTATTTCTTTGAATAGGCTTTCTGCCCCTTTCTCCTTCTCTTCTCCCTCTGGTATACCTATAATCCTTATGTTGCATCTCCTAATTGTGTCTGATAATTCTCGGAGAGTTTCTTCATTTCTTTTTAGTCTTGCTTCTCTCTCCTCCTCTGCCTGCAGCAATTCTATATTGCCATCTTCCAAATTGCTAATTCTTTCCTCCATATTATCGGCCCTACTGTTCAGAGCATCTAGATTTTTCTTAATCTCCTCTATTGTGTTCTTCATTTCCAATATTTCTGTTTGGTTCTTCTTTATCGTATCAAACTCTTTTGTGACATAGCTCCTGAACTCGTTGAGTTGACGGTCAGAACTCTCTCTTAACTCATTGAGAATTTTAATGATGGCTGTTTTGAAGTCATCATCATTTAGGTTATATATCTCATTTTCTTTGGGATTGTTTTCTGTGTATTTGTTTCTTTCTTTCTGTTCTGGAGATTTAATGTATTTTTTCATATTGCTTGATGTTGTTGATTTGTGCCTCCGCATGGAGATAGAGTTTAGTTGCTCCTTTCACTTGTTTCAGCTGCTGCGGTGGGGGAGCAGCTGTTTATACTGCACCAACCAGGAACCCTGTCCGCAGTTGCTAACTGGGCCTGGGCCCCTCCTCGTAGCCACAGTGGCCCTTTGGATTCCCTCCTCTGCTGTGGGGGCCGTCACAGGGGGGCTTCAGGCTGCTGGTGCCTCCTGTTGCAGCCCACCTAGATGTGCTCTCTCCTTGGGGTCTGCAACGGTGTTATGGGCTTTTCCAGCAGCCATGGGTGGGATCACTTATATTTGTCGCTCCGTTGCTGTCGGCACCCACAAAATCTCACTTGTCCTCTATGGGTCGTAGGAGAGCTATTGGCATCTTCTACAGTCTGTGGTTAGTTCACCTAGCTATGCTGCTTTTGCCCTGGCATCTTCCAGCCTTGTGGCTGGTGGCTGGGTGCCTTCTACTGGTGCTGTGCAGAGGCTTTCCCTAAGGCTGCTGTGAGCCTGTAGGGTTTCCCCCTAGGCTACGAAGCTGGGTCTCTGGAACTCCCCCCAGCCCCAGTCCTCTCTGAGATCTCCGTCTATCCCTAGTCCCACGGGGCGGGCAACGGCAGCTGGCGGTCGCCCTGCCCTCTGGGATTCTCTCCAGGCCTCTCCCGGAGCCGTGAATGCTCGGCGTGGCCCCTCTGCTAATGGCAGACAGAGAGTTTTGTCTGCTGCCCGGGCGGAACTTTGGCGCTTCCCGTCCGGGTCGCAGAGCTGGCCTTTGAAACTTCCCCCAGCCCCGGTCCTCTCCGAGATCTCCGGCTATCCCTAGTCCCACGGGGCGGGCAATGGCAGCTGGGGGTCGCCCCTCCCTCTGGGATTCTCTCCAGGCCTCTCCCGGAGCCGTGAACGCTCGGCGTGGCCCCTCTGCTAATGGCAGACAGAGAGTTTTGTCTGCTGCCCGGGCGGAACTCCGGCGCTTCCCGTCCGGGTCGCAGAGCCGGCCTTTGAAACTTCCCCCAGCCCCGGTCCTCTCCGAGATCTCCGGCAATCCCTAGTCCCACGGGGTGGGCAACGGCAGCTGGGGGTCGCCCCGCCCTCTGGGATTCTCTCCGGGCCTCTCCCGGAGCCATGAATGCTCGGCGTGGCCCCTCTGCTAATGGTAGACAGAGGGTTTTGTCTGCTGCCCGGGCGGAACTCCGGTGCTTCCCGTCCAGGTCGCAGAGCCGGCCTTTGAAACTTCCCCCAGCCCCGGTCCTCTCTGAGATCTCCGGCAATCCCTAGTTCCACGGGGCGGGCAACGGCAGCTGGGAGACCTCCGTACCCTCAGCGACTCTCTCTGGGACCCGCCGGGTGCCACGAACACCCGGCGGGGACTCCCCGCCAATGGCGGGGAGAGACTCTCCCCGCGGGCTCAGGTGTGCAACTCCAAAGTTTCCCTCTGCGTTTAGGAGTAATTGCGGGGGGTTTAGGTAGGGTTCTGGTCACCTGTTTCCACAGTCGCTCCTCTGTTGTGTGCTCGCTCCTGCCCTAGATGTGTGTAGATCCTCTGGGGGCGTCCGTTGGAAGAAAGCCGCTTGCGGGTACTAGGCTGCTCGTCGGGGTCGGAGAGTTTTCACCTATTTCCACATCCTCCCGGAGGAAAGTCCATCCGCCTTCCGATGTATAGTCGCGTGGGTCTCTCAGACGTCCTGAGATGCTGTCTGGATATCCTTTGTCAAGCGATAAGTGTCCAAATAATTGTAGACTTGAAGCGGGAGAGACAAAGAGGACTACTCATGGCGCCATCTTGGATCTCCCTCTATCGTATTCTGCTGTTTTTGATGGAGTATTCTATATATGTCTAGTAAGTCCAACTGGTCTAGCTTTTCATTTGATTCCACTGTTTCCTTGTTGATTTTCTGTTTGGATGATCTATCCATTGATGTGAGTGGAGTGTTGAGGTCCCCTACTATTATTGTGTTATTATTAATATCTCCTTTTAGATTTCATAGTTGCTGTGTGTCCTTTAGTGCTCCTGTGTTGGTTGCATAGATATTTATAAGTGTTATGTCTTCTTGGTGGACTGTCCCTTTGATCATTATATACTGCCCCTCTTTGTCTCTCTTTACCTGTCTTATCTTGAAGTCTACTTTGTCTGATATAAGTATTTCAACACCTGCTTTCTTTTGTTGGCCATTAGCTTGGAGTATCGCCTTCCATCCCTTCACTCTGAGCCTGTGTTTGTGGTTGGAACTGAGATGTGTTTCCTGGAGGCAGCATATTATTGGGTCTTGTTCTTTAATCCGTCTCATCACTCAGTGTCTTTTTATTGGAGAATTCAATCCATTTACATTTAGGGTGATTATCGAAAGATGACAGCTTAATACTGCCATTTTATCACTTGTTTTCTGGTTCTCCTGCATTTCCTTTGTTTCTTGTCCCAGGTGTTTTGGTCTACCATTGAGTTACATAGTTTTTTATGTTGTGTTTCTTTGTTTTCTCCTTAATTATTATTTGTGTCTCTGTTCTGCTTTTTTGTTTTGTGGTTACCATGAGGTTTGTATTCAAAATCTCATAGATAAGATAGTCCATTTTCTGATGGCCTCTTATTTCCTTGCACTAAACTGATTCAGTCCCTTTTCTCTTCCCCTCCTAAGTTATTTTTCTCACATCCTGTTCCATCTTGTGTTTGAGTTTGTGGTTGAAGTGACATGATTATCTTTGGTTTTGGTGTTTTCCTTCCCTTTATGTTTAATGTTATACTTGAATATTTGCTAACCTGTTCTGATGTACAGCTACAGTTTTCTGATTTTGTCTACCTGTTTATCTCCTTACTCGAGGCTTTGTAACCCCTTTATCCCTTTTTTGTTCAGGTATGAGGGCCTTCTTGAAGATTTCTTGTGTGTGTGTGGGTCTTGTGGGTATGAACTCCCTTAGCTTTTGTTTATCTGGGAAAATTTTTAATTCTCCATCATATCTGAAGGATACTTTCATTGGATAGAGTATTTTTGGCTGAAAGTTTTTGTCCTTCAAAGATTTGAATATGTCATTCCACTCTCTCCTGGCTTGTAAGATTTCTGCAGAGAAATCTGCTGAAAGCCTGATGGGGGTTCCTTTGTAAGTTATTTTCTTCTACCCTGCTGCCCTTAGTATTTTTTCTTTGTCATTCACTTTTGCCAGTTTCACTACTAGATGCCTTGCAGCAGGTCTTTTTACGTTGACATATTTAGGAGACCTGACAGCTTCTTTCAAATGGATTTCCATCTCCTTATCCAAGTTTGGGAAGTTCTCTGCTATTATTTCTTTTAATGAGCTACTTCAAGCTCTTTTTGAAGAAAGGTATTATGTTTAATTTGCATGACAAGTCTATAAACAACCCTATAAATATCAGCACAAGGAAACATTATGTCTCATAGAATCAGAGCTAGTGACTTGAAAATTTTCTTAATATGTGAAGACACAAATTTTCTTTAAAAAAATGAGTACTTGGAGGATTTATCTTATTTAAAAAAATACAGCAGAGATTGTCAGATTGGATTTTAAAAAAATCAAGAACCAACTCTATATGCTGTCTACAACAAACCTACCTTAGACATAAAGACAGATACATTAAAAGTAAAAGGATGGAAAAAACATATGCCATGCAACACACTAACCAAAGAAAGGTGATTTGTCTATTTTAATACCAGACAATGTAGACTTCAGAACAATGGATATTACCAAGAAAGAAGAAGGGCATTACAAATTTAATAAGGGGTCAATTCATCAAGAACACATAACAATTACAAATGTGAATACACCTAATACAACAACTGAAAACTAAAAGGTGAAATAGACAAATTCACAATTTTAGTTGGAGACTTCAACTTTCCTCCTTCAGTAATCCATAGAACCAGTAGACAGAAAATGAGTGGGAATGTAGAAAACCTAAATAGCCCTATCAAACAACTGGATCGAATTGGCTTTTAGAGAATGCTCCATCCAACAACAGCAGAATACACGTTTTTTTCAAGTGTACGTGGGAAAATCACCAAGTTAGATCATATTCTGGGTCATAAAACAAACCAACAAATTTAAAGAAATCATATCAAATGTGTTTTCTGATTACAATAGAATTAAACTAGAAATTAATAACAGTATCTGGACAATTTTCAACTATTTGGAAATGATGCAACACACTTCTAAGTAACCCATGAGTCAAAGAGAAAGGCAAAAGGGGAATTAAAACTCTTTTGAATGGAATGATGATGAAAATCCAACACATAAAACTGTGTGGCACTAAGCCAAAGCAGTGCTTAGAGGGAAATGTATAGCATTAAATGCTTATATTAGAAAACAAACAAACAAAAAGGCTTGAAATCAATGATCTCAGCCTCCACCTTAAGAAATTATCAATAGAAGAGCAAATTAAACCCCAAATAAGCAGAAAATAGGAAATAATAAAGATAAGAGCATAAATAAAATTAAAAGCAAAAACAGAGAAAGTCACTAAAACCAAAAACTGGTATTTGAAAGATAAAATTGATGTTCCTCTACCTAGACTTATCAGGAGAAAAGAGAGAAGATACAAATATCAATATCAAGAATGAAAAAGAGGACATCACTCTGGATCCTACAGACATTAAAATGATAATAGGGATTGTTATGAACAATTTTTTATGTTAATAAATTTGATAACTTAGATGAAATGGGAAAAATCCTTGAAAGACTAACTACCAAAGCTTACTTAACAAGTAGTAGATAATTTAAAAACTTTCCCACAGGGAAAATATGTTGGCTTCACTCGCCAATTCTACAAGTATTTAAGGAAGAAATAATACCAATTCTACGCAAACTCTTCCAGAAATAGAAAAGGAGTGAACACTTTCCAACTAATTTTATGAGGCTGGCATTACACCTCATCCCCATTAGGGTGGCTACTATTTAAAAAACAGAAAATAATAAGTGTTGACAAGGTTGTGGAGAACTTGGAACCCTTGTGTGCTGTTGATGGGAATGTAAAATGATATAGCTGCTATGGAAAATAGTATGGTGGTTCCTCAAAAAATTAAAAATAGAATTACCATTATGATCCAGCAATTCCACTTCTGGGTTTATACACAAAGGAATGAAAGCAGGGGTTCAAAGAGATATTTGTACACCCATATTCATAGCATCATTCATGATAGCCAAAAACGTGGAAGCAGCCAAAGTGTACATTGACAGATGAGTGGATAGACAAAATGTGGTATATACGTACAATGTAATATTATTCAGCCTTAAAAAGGAATGAATTCTGAGATATGCTACAATGTGGATGTACCTTGAGGACCCTACGCTAAATGAAATAAGCCAATCACAAAGAAACAAACACTGTATGATTGCACTTATATGAGATACTTAGAGTAGTCTGAATCATAGAGACAGAAAGTAGCATGGTGGTTTGCAGGGGCTGGAGGGAGGGGGAATAGGGAGTTATTGTTTAATTGGTACAGGGTTTCAGTTTTCCAGGATAAAAAGAGCTATGGAAGTGGATAGAGGAGATGGATGCACACAATATGAATATATTTAACACCACTGAACTGTACATTTAAAAATGGTTAAGATAGTAAATTTTATCTTATGAGTATTTTATCACAATTTAAAAAATTGAAAAAAAAAATCGAGTGCATTTTCTATAAAAATGGAAAATACATCATGACCAAATGGAGTTTATCACAAGATGCAAGGTTGGTTCACTATTCATGAATCAATCAATGTGATTCACTATATCAACAGAGTAAATAAGAAAAAACATATCCTCTCAATAGATGCAGAAAAAGCATTTTACAAACGTCTATCATTCATTCCTGATAAAATTCTTAGAAGACTAGGAATAAAAGTGAACTTCCTCACCTGATCAAGGGCATGTATGGAAAACCTACAGCTAACATCATGCTTAATAGTGAAAGACTGAATGCTTTCCTCCTAAAATCAGAACAAAGCAAGGATGTTGGCTCTCACCACTCCTATTCAACATTTTTCTAGAAGTCCTAGCTAGTGCAGTAAGGCAAGAAAAAGAAATAGGTGCATACAGATTGGAAAGGAAGAAATAAAAATGCCTATGTTTGTAGATACCATGATGGTCTATGTAGGAAATCCCAGAGAATCTACAAAAAACCTACTGGATCTAGTAGGTAAGTTTAGCAAGGTCACAAGATACAAGGTCAATATATGAAAATTAATCATACTTTTCTAACAGCAATCATTTTGAACTTGAAAAGTTTTAAAAGGGATTTTTACAATAGCATCCAAACTATTTAAATACTTAGGAATAAATATAACAAAATATGTGCAAGATTTGTATGCTAAAAACTACAAAGTTGATGGAGAAATTTAAGAAGACCTAAATTAGTGATGAGATGTACTGTGGTCACTGGTTGGAAGACTCAATATTGTCAAAATGTTATTTGTTCCCAAATTGATGTATAGATTTAATGAAATTACAATCACAATCTCAGCAGTCTTCTTTGTGGAAATTGATAGGCTATTTCTAAAATTTCTATAGAGAAACAAAGAACTTGAAATAACCAAAACAATTTTGAAAAAGAAAAACAAAGTTGGGGGACTCACATTATGTGATTTCAAGATTTGCTATAAAGTTACAGTAACCAAGACAATGTGATTTTTTAAAACTATGGTAAAAGCATACATGTAACATGAGATCTACCCTCTTAATAAAAAAGTGTACAGCACAGTATTGTTAACTATAAGCATGATGTTGTACAGGACATCTCTAGAACTCTTGCATAACTGGAACTTTATATTCATTGAATACCCTATTCCCTCTACCCTCAGCCCCAGGCAACCACCATTCTACTTTCTGCTTTGGTGACTTTGACTACTTTAGCTACCTCACATAAGTGGAGTCATGCAATATTTGTCCTTCCGTGACTGGCTTATTTCACTTTGCATAATGTTGTCAAGTTTCATCCATGTTGAAGCATATGACAGGATTTCCTTCCTTATATGGCTGAATAATATTCCACTGTATGTATGCGCCATATTTTCTTTATCCATTCATCTGTTGACAGATATTTAGGTTGTTTCCACCTCTTGAATATTGTGAACAATGATGCAATAGACATGAGAATGCAGATATCTCTTTGAGATCTTGATTTCAATTCTTTTGGATAAATACCCAGAAATGGGATTGTTGAATCATGTGGTAGCTTTCTGAGGAACCTCCATTCTGTTCTCTATAGTGGCTGTACCATTTTACATTCCCACCAAGAGTGCACAGAGTTCCAGTTTCTCTATATCTTCACCAACATTTGTTATTTTCTGTTTTCTTGATAATGGCCTTCCTCACAGGTGTGAGGTGACAGCTCATTGTGGTTTTGATTTGCTTTTCCCTCGTAATTAGTGATGTTGAGCATCTTTTCATATACCTGTTAGCCATTTGTGTATCATCTTTGGAGAAACGTCTACTCAAGTCTTTTGCCCATTTTTCAATGAGGTTATTTCTTTTTTTGCTATTGAGTTGGAGGAGTTCCTTGTATATTTTGGATATTAATCCCTTATCAGTTTGCAAATATTTTCTCCCTTTGTACAGGTTGCCTTTTCACTCTGTTAATTGTTTCCTTTGCTGTGCAGAAGCTTTTCAGTTTGATGTAGTCCTACTTGTCGTTTTTTGCTTTTGTTCTCTTTTGGTGTTCAGGAAATGATAGCCAAGACCAATGTCATGAAGCTTTTCCCCTGTTTTCTTTTGGAGTTTTGCAGTTTCAGGTCTTATATTTAAGTTTTTAATCCATTTTGAGTTGGTTTTTGTGTATCATGTAAGGTAAGTGTCCAGTTTCATTCTTTTGCATGTGGATATCCAATTTTCCCAGCACCATCTGTTGAAGAGACTATCCTTTCCCCGATGTGTATTCTTGGTACGCTTGTCAAAGATCAGTTGACCATATATGAGGACAATGTGATACTGGTGAAAGGAAAGACACATACATAGGTCAATGGAACAGAATACAGAGTCCAGAAACAGACCATACAAGCCTGATCAACTGTTTTTGGACAATGGTGCCAAGACAACTCATTGGAGTAAAGATAGTCTTTTCACAAAATGGTTCTGGAATAATTAGACATCCATATTTTTAAAAAAATGAACCTTGATCCATACATTGTATATATATAAAAATTAAATCAAAATGTATCATAGACAAAAATGTAAAATCTAAAACTAGCACTTCTAGAACTTCCTGTCCCATCTGATAGCCACATGTGGCTATTTAAATTTAAATAATTAAAACTAAGTACAATGTAGAAATTCAGCTTATTGGTTGTTCTAGCCACATGTGAAGTCATCAGGAGCCATATGTGGCTAGCTATAGCTAGTGTATCGATTAGCTCAGATTATAGCATATTGTCATCATTGCAGAAAGCTCTATTGTACACTCCTGTAGGAGAAAATCTTTGGGATCTTAGATAAATATTTCTTCGGACACAAAAAACATGAACCATAAAAGAAAAAATTGACAAATTAGGTTTCATCAAAATTAATAACTTTGGGTCTTTAAAATGCTCTGCTAAGAAAAGACAAGCCACAGACAAGGAAAAAAATATTTGCAAAACATATGTGTTAACTGGCAACCAAAATATAAAAAACAAAACTTTCAAAATTCAATAATAACAAAAGAAAAAAGTGAGCAAAACATTTGAACAGCTACTTCATGGAAGAAGAGATCTGGATGGCATATTATTTAAATTTTCTAATCTTATACAGGTATGTATTGGCTGGTTTTTTGTTTGTTTTTAATCCACAGAGCTCATCTGGTTGAGAAGTTATTGTCCACTTTTGTTTTCTTTGTACCTCACTGGATCTTATTTATTTTTGAAGTGTAAATCCTCACAAATAAAACCTGAGGGAAAAAATCTCTAATAAGACGTGTGTGTGGGTAAAAGTAAACACATCCTCTTTATAGTTGTTTCTGGTTATCCAAGCGTATCAACAGTGAAGGTAAGAGGAAGCAACAGACTCTTTAGGCAATCATATATAGCGTTATCAGTTTATGTGTTCATGTTAATGAACTGACTTGTTCAGCCTGTTTGGACCGTAAGAAAATGTGACCTTCCTCACTGTATTCAAATCAGTCAAGCTTGAAAACAAGTGATTTGTCTTTCTTGTCTTAAACCTAAGCACTGCCTAGATTCTGCTTAGGCAAGATGGCCATGTCCTAATGCCCGAACCCTGTGAATATGTTACCTTACATGGCAAAGAGATTTTGCAGGTGTGATTATGTTAAGGATTTTGAGATGGGGAGATTTCCTGGGTTATCCAGTGGGACCACTGGAATCACAAGGGACCTTATAAGTGAAAGAGGGAGGCAGAAGCATCAGAGTCAGTGTGATATCATATGCAAAAGAGCTTGAGTGGCCATTTCTGGTTTTGAGGATGGGAGCAGGCCAGAAGCCAAGGAATGCAGGCAGCTTCTAGAAGCTGAAAAAGGCAAAGAATTGGCTTCTCCCCTAGTGTCCCAGAAGGAATGCAGCCCTGCCAACCCATTTTAGAGTTTGACACCTAGAAATGTAAGATAACATTTACTGTTTTAGGCCACTCTGTTTTTGGTAATTTGTTACTGGAGCAATAGGAAACTAATGCAATATCCCCACAGGACTGTTCCATTTGCAAGTTCTAAAACACAGACAACTTTTTTTAAAGCAGAAGCACACCCTATCCTTTTTTTTTTTTTAAAGTCTCACTGCCCAGTGGGCAGGCTTTTTGCCCTTACCCTTCTACCCAGCTCTGTGAAATGATGCTCAGTTTCACAAAGTGTGCTCATTGTTTGTGCTTAAAAGGAGAAAGGTATTGTGACACAACCCAAACATTAGCCGTGCTTCTGAGAATGTGGACTGTGGGCAGCCTGCATCAGAATTACCAGGGTAGCAGGTTCAAAATGCAAATTCTTGGGCTTGCCCCTTTACCCCTCCCAGTAGTTGTTTTTTTTTAAGTCAAGTTTACGGAGAGATAATTTACATATAGTAAAATTTACCTTTTTTAGGTTACAGTTCTGTGAATTTTGAGATGCTTATATAGTCATGTAATCACCAACACACTGAAGATATTTCCATCACCCGAATGATTTCCCTAGTGCCCCTTTGTAATAAACGCCCTTTCTGTAACCTGTCTCTGGCAACCACTGATCTGATTTCTGTTCCTATAGTTTTGCCTTTTCCAAAATGTCATACACATGGAATGACACATTAAGTAGCCTTTTGAGTCTGACTTAATTTACTTAATGCTTTTGAGATTTATCCATGTTGTATGTATGTTCGTATGTAAACCATAATTCTTTGTTACCCAAATAGCCATAATTTCCTTATGCTGCCGAAAATATGTTTTGTCTCTTCAGGTATAATTGGAGAACTGCCACAATCCTCGCTGGATTGTTGAGGGGCTGTCTTTTAGCATCGTTAGACAAGGGGATGGGATGGAGAGAGGAGGCGGGAGGTGCACGAGAGTCTGGACAATGACAGCTTTTATCTGTTCTAAGAATTGAAAGAATGGGGAGAGAGATTGGGGGTGCCTGGTTAGAGGGAGCAATGGAGGATGGTTTTGAGTTGTGAAGCAGGACTATTGGAGCCCGAGGCATTACGATTATTGATTATTGGTAAGATTAAATGGTCAGTTAGCAGCAGAAGCAGTAGTGACTGCCTGATCTTCTGTTCTTTGTGCAGCTCCTTTTGGGCCACTGCTAGATATTCCTTCCTGAATGAAAGACTCCTAATTAGCCTTGGCTCCAGAACCCTCCGGCAGATTAAGTGAAGGTTTGCGAGGAACCTTTTTTCTCCCTCAAATGTATTGAGCCCCTTTATTTGGCAGGAACTGTGCTAGGTACTGAATGAAGTGAACGAGTTGCAGCCATTATCCTTAAGAACTCTTACTTTCCTTTGTATCTTAATTCTTATCTGGTATTTACAAATCTTCCCTCAAAAGGTGGGCTTGGTAGAGGTGGAGGTCCCAGCACGTTATTGGCAGCACGGGCCTGGCAGAGTTGAAGCAGTGGCCTGGAGAAAACGCATATGACATATGATCAGAGGACCTGCCTTTGAATCCCCGGCCTGATGTTCTAGTTTGGCCAAATCACTTCACCTTTCTCAGTTGATTTCTTCTTCTCTGTGAGAGGGATGTCTCAGGAAGAGAAATATGCTATTTTAAAATCTGGTTGCTCTTTTCAGTGAAAGCTAAGGACAGCCGAATTATAGTCCTTTTTCGTTTGTCAGGATCAAGGGCTAATCTACATAGGAGTGGTACTCCTGTAGAACTCCTGTAGAACTGGTCTACATAATGAAGAAACAAGAATTTTTAGTTTTTCCTTGAAGCTGGAGGGAAAATATTTTGTTTTTATTTTGATTTTGTTTGGGCAAGGGTGGTGAGAGAAAGTGGGTCCTAGCATTAGGCTAGAGATGACAAATTGTTACTCTGGTGGCACAGAAGGAAGGGGCAGAGAGCTTTGATGTCTGATTCTCGGTTTTAAATAGTTTCCTATTCATTGTTAGAATTTTTCTCCAGTAAAGATCTGCTCTTCACAACACGCAGATGTTAATGTGTTTTGGAGACAGAGAGGGCTGTGGGTACACTGAGTGAAGTGAAATAGAGAGAGGGGAGGTAATGAGAACTGGGTTGCAGTCAGAATTTAGGATCAAAAACTGAAAAGAAATCATTAGAAAGTTGTAAGCACTCTCCTTAGGATCCTTGAAATTATTCAGGACTCTCCGTAATTCCTACAGTTATGTGAGATATGGTCTAAAATTTGCAATGTTAAAGGAAAGAGTACAATTTAGGACCATGCAGATATCAGGGATAATATCTACTTAACAGGGTTGGGAGGTTTAGATGAGGATGTAGGTAAAATCACTTCATAAACTAAGGAAATACATCATCATCCCTAAGATAAAACATCTTTCTATAGAAATTTTTTTAAAAAGAAGTGAAATTTTAATTCAATATGGATCACTAATATGAGAATAGTTATCTGGAAGTCATGAGCTGTATGATAGTTTTCTTTCTTTATGAATCCAGTTCAAACTGATAATTAAAACATACATACAATCATGCGCTGCATAATGACGTTTTGGTCAATGATGGACTGCATATATGGTGGTGGTCCCATAAAATTAGTACCATATAGCCTAGGTGCGTAGTGGGCTATACCATCTAGGTTTGTGTAAGTACACTTTATGATGTTTGCACAACAGCGAAATCACCTAACAATGCATTTCTCAGAACGTATCCCCATCATTAAGTGACACTTGACTGTAATTTGGATGTTAGAGCTACAATTTAAAAAAATGGCTCAATGTGACCCAACCATGTTATGTTAGGACATGGGGATTTAGGATCCCACAGTAATAACATCAGGCCCATTTAGTAGGAACAGAAAGTAGCTTTGGTCATGCAATATTTAGCTGAGATTATGGATAGGTATGAGAAAAAGGAAATGATTATGTTGCGAAGAAATGGGAAATAACATGTATTGGGTATATACTAGACATTTGACATATATTGTCTGTCTTAATGCTCATTACTCCCCAGGGCAGTGGTAGTACCTCCACTCTTTAGATGGGGGCTGAAAAATCTCAGTGATTAAAGAACGTGCTTAAAGTCATAGCATTCAAGTGGTAGAGCTGGTATGAAGACTCTCACCACCTTCAAGGTCCATGTTCTTTTCATCCCACCATGCTGCCATGTGGGCTCCAAAGGAAACTAATACTTAGCACTCACGCCTTGTGTGGTTCTGGTCTCCTTGTCCCAGTTTCAAACCGAATCATAATTGTTTTTCTCCCAGAGAACTTTTACAGAAAGCTTCTGACCAGACTTTATGAAATGCTGTAGGTGACAAGTATGTGAAAAAGGATGAAATAACATGCTTAAGTTCCAGTGTAAACAGGTTAAATTCCTGGATTGTCTAAAGTTCCATTCTTTACATGGGACCCACCATCTTATGTGAAGTAATTACAGAAACGCTGGCAAACTCTTTCCATTAGTGGTTCTTGCATACAGTATGCACTTCTTATGTTGTGGAACTCTTTTTTTTGTTGTTGTTCAGAATTCACCTTAGGGGTTTTCTCAAACTCTGCATTCTTCTTCTACAGTGGTTTTAAGCTTTCTTTTTCTTTCCAGGTTGGGTGGATGATGCAGTTTCACTTCTAGGTGTTAGGATTCTCTTTCACACTGGTTTGTCATGACCTTAAAGTATTTTAAGTTTCTCCTTTGGTAATTTTTTTTTAATGTAGTACACCGGTGAGTTAGAGATTTGTTTTACCAAATGAGCTTAAAACACCAGCAGCTGGAGAGTCCACAGTCCATAAGCATTGGCTGAGTTGACCAAGTATAAAAACCTGCCAGTGGTCTCTGTCTTTATTTTCTTAATTTTGGTAGGTTTTGGAGTGCAGACCTGAAGGCTAGTTATGCTTCTGAATCAGCCTTTAGGTTGCAAGCGTTGCTAATTGTGGCTTATGGTACCAAAGATGTAAAAATGTTTGTTATGATGATCATCGTTGTCTTAATTTATAATTGCCATCATGGCTCTCCCCTGTAGATAACCGGTGAGGTCTAATACTCATTTTGAGCTGCAACCACCCACAAAAACCACACACATGGCATTTTACTCAAAACTTTACTTTAACCACTACTTTGTGATGCAAAACTGGTGGAATTTTGGGTACTTTCTGTAAAATCGAAATCTTGTATGGGGGTTTTCCAACATTCTAGTTGATTGTTCACAAATGATCAGTATAATGAGGAAGGACAAAGCAGAGTTTGCTAATAAACGTTGACTTCCGTGGTGGGATAGGATGCAGTCTATACCTGAATATTTTCACTTGGAGAAAGCCACCTTGATTGAGAGGACAGATTCTCCTTTTGAAAAATGCAGTTAAATAAGAGGTATTTATATGAGATTTGTAGTCATAAAAGATAGAGAGTTTAAGGAGCTTATCTTTGCCACAAAGTTTTCGGTCTTGAAAAAGTATTCATGTTCAATATTTTCTAATTTGTAGATCATCTTATGAACAAGATTTGAAAAGAAAAGCAAATCAATTTGTATTGTAGGACAAAATACAATTCCACATAAGAACTTTCTGTAAAGGGGAACTGTTATGGGAAACTGATTACAGATAAGATGCTACAGTCCTTTTCTAGAAGGGCCGTAGCATGTGGCAAGAGCTCTCTCAGTATTTGGCTAAGTCGGGAGACCTCTGTTTATTCTGGAGCTGAGTCTCTGGGCAAGTTACTTTACCTCTCGAAGGCTCAATGTCTTATCTTTAAAGTTTCACCCCTGCTGTAGGGCTTGGTAGATACAGCATATAGCAGCCCTTGGTGATTTTTATTGTCATATCATTTAAGCCTGCTCTCAAGTATGTATTTTGATTTTTAAAAGCTGCAAAAACCAACTCTCCAAGTATGTTGTCATGCTCCTTTTGTACTTAATATTTTTGTTTTTGTTTGTTTTATATAATATTTTTGAAGGAGTCAATTTCCGTCTGTGCAGCCCAGAAGTCAGACTAACAGTCTCATGATTAGCCTTAAAATGACTATCATCAGAAACTTGCAGGCTGTTTCTCACTAAGGCATTATCCAAACTATCCACGGTAGGAGGATACAGAAATCTCGAGTTGAGTTCTTAATGAGTTAATTACTGTGACGATCTTGATAATTTCCCACTAGCACATCATAAGTCAAGCTTTGTTTAGTTTGCTACTGCAAAGACCGAGTTGCTGGTTTCCACAAATAAAGTATGCTTGCTTTCTAATTGATGTTAGGAAATATTTAAACAGGGTGAAAGAGCAGTTTCTACAGGAGCAAAATCAAGAAACCCAATTTCAGAAAGTAAAACCAAATAAAAAAATTGGCTGAATGAAGAACAATGGGTAAGGAACATGAACTTGGAAGCGAACCAAGTTAAGCTGAACCAAATTTTTAAAGAATGAAATGAAAGAAGTTGTATTTTGTATGTCTATGGAGGGAGTAGAGACAGATACGGTTCTAAGGAAAATTGTACAGGATGGACTATCATTTAAAGCTTTAGGACCCAGCAAACGAAGAGTGGAAGCTTTATGTGTAGGTGGAAAAAGTGTTTATCACTACATGATTTTAGGGACAGAAATAGAAAATGGCAAGATAGCATAAATATTAGAAAAGTGGAGTGGAGTTTCCCAGACCTTTTGATTTAACAAATGTTTGTTTTACTTAAAGAAATTGGCAAAATCTTGAAATTTGAATTGCTGGTATAGCAAACTTTTAAAATTGAATAATAAAAGCCAAAAAGGCTTTCTTGCATGTTAGCACTATACTACCACACTTGTTACTAAGCCTGATAACACTAATGCTTCATCTAAGTAGGTAAGTTTGAAGGTGACTTGGGCCATGCTCCTTGAAATAGAGGTGTTGAAAAAGCGATGTCTGGAGAAAGGTGAAAGCACAATTACACATCAAAGGCCATAGAAGTTTTCACTTCAAATTTTATGTTTCAATTATACAAGCTTTGTGTTCACACCCAAACTCCAAGGGTGGGATCTGCCCCATGTAGGGTGGAGTGGCATTCCAATTCCATTTATTTTCTGCTGAAGCTGCCAAATTGAATGAAGATTTATATCTTAAGTGACAGGATTCAAATGAAACATGACAAACCTGTAAAAGCTGCAACCTGGACATGTCAACGCAGAACTTTCCAGTGCACTGGATGGGACTCAGGAGACGAAGCACACACATTGCCGTGTCATGTTGGGCAGCATGGGAGATGAAAGAGGAACCCGTGAAAGAGCAAGTCCTTGCTGGCTGAAGCGTGTGTGGTGGGGAAACTGCCATGGTGTTCATAGATACAAGTGTGTATCTATCTGGAACTCGCCTCATTATGGAAAAAATTTTGTGGAGATACGCTGCACTGACTGGAACATTATTCCCTTGTTTTTTTAAGTTATCAAATTTATAAAGCAGAAAGCATTGGTTGTAAAACTAGTCATTGAACTGGAATTTAATCCTGACCTAGTTCCCGATGTTGGGTGGTAATTATTCTTATTTACCAAAGCCCAGAGAAAATCGGTGTTAAAAAACAACCTGGGTGAGCATTGCTTTGAAGGGGAACAAGTTTCACTACCTTTAGGTAGAAGAGTTAGCTTTGTAAAACATCTAGGTTGTCTTGCTGAAGGACTCTGACCACGGGGCATGAACGAAAACAACTCGAGTGTTTAGGGGTTCTTCCACACGGCAGACAACAAGTTAAAGCTCCCCAGGGAAAGCACAGGAGGCGGGCGCATTTGCAGAGCAAGCACTCCCGGCTACCATGGTGCGCCCCCGTGCCCAGCACAGCGTGCGGCCAGTCACTCATCCAGGAGAATGAATCAACACTGTATAAACACTCCCAGTATTTGCTCAGTCTCCTCAGAGTTATCATTAATCAGGTGAGCATTTTCTGATTTAATCTGGTAAACAAACCAGTTGTACTTTAAATTGGTCCTAAAGAATATATATAATTGGAATAGTTGTTAAGACACGAAGAAATGCCAAAACAGAAGCCACCAGTTGGTCACTGTATATTATTCTGCATCATTTATTAAATATTTATTTTTATATATGCATTTACAAACTTTAAGTACTCATTTCAGAACTCTGCTTTCAATACATTTTTAAACTTTTTTGTAGAGAGATTCTCTTGTAAAATGAGATCCATGTACAAAACTAGGCAACAGATATAAAAGTTTCCTTTCATACTTTTCATCCATCAAGAAAAGAAATCATGTGACAAAGAAATAAAACCAAAACGTGGCTCTTTCACAAGAATAACATGTCAGTGTTCAACTATGAGTTCTAACGGGATAGATCATATTTCATCTTTATATGGATGTATATAGTTTAATACTTCTTAGCTACTGTAGCATGTTGGTTCAGATGAAGAAAAAATCAACTCTACTGTTCAGACTAGATAATCTAGAGACCATCAATTATTCATTTCTTCATAATGTGACACCAACATTCACCTAGGAGATGACATTGTTGGCCAGCAGTATGCGTTTATCCCAAACGTTGCATAAAAAGTTCCCTTTAAAAAATTCATTAACTTCACAAGCTAAAGTCTGAGCCTCTAATTTAGCTCTCTTATTTAAAGAAATAGTTTAAATGATCAATTCAGAAGCTTAAAAGTATCTTTGAAACTAAAGTTGCTTTTCTTAAAATGAATGCTGACTTGACAGTTCATAGACTTGGAGCACTGTTGCTTTAAGACAGAGGCACTAATGCCACTAGCAACGAGAAACAGTATCACCACAGGGTAATTATAGGGTACAAAATGCCCAGGGGCCTGAAACTCACTATTAATATGATTTTGGCAGCAGCATCATTTGATATTTAACCATTTATTACATAGTATTAACACACCAGCTTCAAAGATGTGCACTCCCTTAGGATACTCAGGAGTTACAAATTTATTGTGATTGCATAATTCGTATTGCACAGTTTTGTAAAAAACATAAATACTGGCTATTCTAGTTTTAAATACAAAATACATGTCATATACTTTTAAACTATAATCTGGTTCAAGTGCAAATCAGGTGCTTTCTTTAGTCCTTCCAAAAAAGGCATTTTTAATATTTTTTGGCACAACTGAAATTTCATCATGCCAACAATTCTAATTACAATACATATATCCAAACCTTGAGAGTAGCAATCATATACATACAGTATAAAACTGAGTATTTACAAATGTACTAAGCATAAATGTAACCTTTGTGGGTGAATCAGAACTAATTAGCCATACCCACACTAATAATAATTAAAAAAGGTAAATACGTTCTCTTTATTTCATTTGCTTATGCTGGTTGCTGTGGGTTGACATTCATGTGAGGAGGATGTCCTAGAAGACCAATTCTTTGTTTCTGCTTCCTTTGTTCTGTCATCTGGAAAGTTAAAAAGTTTCATCATTAGACCCAGACATTTCCTGTACGTCAAATCATATACTGAACCATAGATTTACCTCTGTGGTTATGGTTTATACTGAAACCCACTTTCTACAAATAGTATACCATCACTGTATCAAACACACAGAACTTCAAAAAGGACATCTTCTTAGGCAGACTGGGGAATTCTGTGACCTAGTCATGCAATGTGACATTCAGAAGTATTGCTTCCTACTTATTTCATAAAGAAAGAAAAAACAGTAAAGGCACAGGATTCTGGATTGTCTCCCACATCCATTTCCAAATGATTTAAAGACTCATTGGAAAATAGTGGCTTTGTATGATAGTAACAACACATCAAACTTGAGAAAAGCAGTGTGTTTAGAATCCCAGGTTTGAGAGGGATTAAGTCCATGGTCTTCAGGGGGTCCTGTCCCTCTCTCCAATGACTCTTGAATAGTTTAGGTTTGAGAGGAAAGAGTTATGGAGCACATCTAGAAAGATGGGAAATGTCCTCACATCTCCCTGAGATCCAGAGTGACTAAATACCATCAGTACGGCTCCGGCGCTTGGTGGTGACTGCTCCTTGCCACCCGCAGACACTGATTGCTTAAGGTCAGGAAAGACCATTCCTAAGACTGGCCAAAGAAAAAGTGCTTTCAAACCCAAAACAAAAGGTTAGTACTATTCGTTTGGCTGCTGAACTGAATCAGTTCTCATATTGACGGGTATCTCGCTCTGTTCTGGGCATCTTCCTCCTCTGCATTACCAATTAACCCAGTCAGTCCTAGCTCTGGATTTGCTGCTGGGCATTTAACTCAACTAACATAAACGGGCTATATGAAATACATTTTAGATAAAATTGTCGTCTGCAAGTGCCTTAAGGTCTGGCTTCTAGATTTTTGGCTTCCTAAAATCAGAGAGAAATCAGCTTATAGTAGTAAAAAGAATGTGGGCTTTGGAATCAGACAGACCTATTTCCTTATGGTTTCATGTTATTTAACTTCTCAAAGTGTGTTTCTCCATTCATATAATTAGGATGATAATTCCTATCTCACGGGTGGAGAATTGCGAGGATGTATGTAAATTCTTAGTACAGTGTCTGTCACATAGTAGATGCTTAAATCTCAGCTTTCACTTGGACTAATTTTTGGTATAAAATATCCTGAGAAAACATAAAGTAGGAATAACTTACCTAGGTTCAGTTTTAAAGTGGTTATTTTTTCTTATTCAAAACATAGCCGTTTTCCTTTCAAATCAAGACACTGTTTTTAGGCCTTTGTGAAATGCCTTCTGTTATAATTTAGAAGAGAAGTTCACATGGAGTGAACATTTCCAAAAGCTAGCTTTTAATAAAGCTTTTTATAAAGAATTGAATTAGGATATTCCAGCTAGCCTGTAAAGTTTCGTAGATGAGTGACAAATCTTTAAAGGGAGTGTTACACACTACACTATATTTCACAGATTCAGCTGAGGAAGGAGAACCTAATGTGACACTTGGCATAAATTCACAATTAGATTACAATGTAAGGAGCAGTTCCTTCCTTTTACTGCCCGATATTTCAGATACTTTGCTCAGAATTTTTCCCTCAACTATTTCCTTGGCAGATAACATTGAGAGGGAATCCAGTAAAACGTAACTAAATTTAATAATCTCAAGCAATCTAATGGATTTAGGAATCCTGGTGGGCTCAACTCCTATTGAAAGATACTTTATTCAATGCTTCCATTTAAAGCTGCTGAGATCTTTCAACTGTCAAAGTTGTCCTTTAAAGCTTTTTCTGTAATTTTTCTATAAATAATTATATTTGAGATAACCTTTTATGTAGGCATATCTTCATGCCTATTTGTTAAATCAGCTTTTCTTGACTTTACAATCTGTCAGTTATTCAGTTATTCTCTCAACTTAAAAGCCTCTAAAACTGTATTCCCTGCAGCCAATGAGTCTTCAACTGAGGGCACGCCTGCCTTCCCACTTCCACAGCCGTCACCTGCTACCTCACTGGTGGCCCTATTCTAACTTTCTAGGTTTGTCTTCCTAAGATAATGATCACATCACCCTCCCTCCCTCATAAACCGTAAAGCTCCCTACTGATGTTGGTCAGTGGCCAAATTCTTTGCTCAGGCAGTCATATTCCTGGCAATTTCAAGTACCTAGTACATACCTCTCTAATTTTGTTTTCTATTTCTCTAGAACAATGGTTCTTAAGCTTTGGCATGCACAGAATCACCCAGAAGGTTTGTTAAATCACATTGAAGGGCCTACCCACAAACAGAGTTTCCGAGTCAGTAGGCCTAGGGTGGGGCCCATGAATGTACATTTCTAACAAGTTCCCACGTGATGTTGCTGTTGCTGGTCTGGGACCACACTGCTGCTCTAGAAGAGCTTTTCATTGAATATCTCTGAAACAGGCCAAGATCACTGTGGGTATATACGATATACTTGAATACTTTTTTTTAAGAAACATATTTTGGGTCCATAGATCATTTTTCTCAAGTGACATAAGATCTCCGCAGTTGAGCACGCAAATTTGATGTCATTTAAGTGACTAATAAATGAACAGGAACAACTGCTGAAATACTTGGCCCTTTTGGCAGTGGTCATCATCCAGTTACAATTCTAAGGGAAAAAACCAAAACCCCCAAGGACTAAATCTGGCCTGTAAGAAACCAAGGTCAACAGTGCAGGCCAGCTAGGTTTCCTCTGGCTCATTAGTGCATATTCTCTCACGTGATTTCTGGCTTTATGAGCTCAGTTCTACCTACCTACCTATCTACATACATTCTCACACACACAAACACTATATATATATCTATATCCATAGATCTTATTTAAGGCATCAATATTATCTGTTATTGTTACTTATATCAAAACAAATAGAAATAATGACCAGACTCTATACTTAGCATATTCTCACATAGTATTCTCTCTGGAAATGTGAAACAAAATTGACTGGATGAAAATATCCATCAGATTCAGATCTAAGGTAAGTAACTATATTCAAAATTCTAATACTGAAAAATCTATTTTGAACAGTGTGAAATGTCCCATTTGTAGCAGACACATTTAAAATCCTCAGAATTCCCATTTAGCTGAGACTGAACATTTGAAGCAATGCCCTTCTTCATACCTATATAAATACAAAGCCTAGCTTGAATTTCAGCATTCCTTCTTTTGACTCAGTCTATATAAGAAGCAAGGAATACTGTGGCTTTACAAGTCAGAGGCAGCCAAACGTCTGAAAAATCTTTCCTGAAAACACTAAGTGTAGAGTGTAGATGAGCATATTTTAATCTACCAGTATTGACCTCTAAACCATGGCAGGCTGGGACAGGACAGAAGGTCCATTAACAGCTCACGAAGGCTACAATCGGGTTTATAACAGATCTTAACAGTCTGAAAAACTGCTTTCATGTCCCAATATCGTCTTGGTTACTCAGATTCTAAACAGCCAGGAAACTCTAGTGATCAGAATTAATTTTTGAAGTCCTATAAAATCAGTCATGCTCACAACAATGAGCCTAAAACACTGAGAAATAAAACCAAAGCATCTCTGGAATACAATTATATTGACTTAATATAAATGTACACATATTGTTCACATTCTTAGAGTTGATCCCTAATATTCTGTTCCTCTCTGTTTCACCCGGCAAACTCTTAAGCTTTTAAAGCAAGCTCTTCATTACCACCTCTGAGAGGGTTTCTGTGGCAATCACTCTAATCCTCTTCCTAAGATCAGGTTGAATGAATGGCCCCCTTTTTCTTCACTTCCAGAGCAATCTGTTCATACTTCTGTTACATACTTACCATGTTGAATTATAATTTATTTGCTTACTTATTTGTCTCCCACTCTATACTTTTAGTTCTTTGACGAAAGAGAATATTTATTCATCTTTGTAACCCTAGTAGCTAGGGCTGCCCCTGGTCAATAGCTATTTCATAAATGGTGGTTCAAAGAACGAGCTGAATTAACTGGAATACAGTGCCATTCCTTGAGCATGCCGTGCGTTTTCATGCCTTTGCTCATGCTGATTCCTTTCCTGGGATGCCCCCTACTGCATTTCTCTTCCAACTTGGAAGTCACCTGCTCGTGAGAACGTAGAAGCTAAACTCCTTTACACACCACACCTCACACAGGACTAAGTGCCTCCTCCTCTGTGCTCCACGATGCTTAATTCATGCCTCCGGTCCTAGAATTTTTCATTCTGTATCATGTTGTTTGAGGGCTACTTCTTTCTTGCTAGATGATGGGCTTCAGAAGTTACCTTAGTCCTCTTTTGTGGTTCCAGCACAGAGTAAGGAACACAGATATTCAGTAAGTTTTGTTTAATATTCCATTTTCCACCTCTAGGAAATTATTCTAACTTTTTGTTATTCCTTCCTTCCTTTCGCAGCTAACGTTAAGGAGATAACCCTCTTGCGTGAAAAATGCCAAACGCTGTAACATGCTAATATGATCTGAGTTTTCAAGCATTTCTTGTATTCCTAACAACAACAAATAAAGGTCACTGTCCTATAGGAAGCCAGTCACATTTTCAAGAAAGTGAAACTTTCTCTCAATATTTGCTCTTTTGCATTATGAAGAAAACATGCAAAAAAATTTTAAGTTCTTACATTAGTTCTCCTCCTTGGAATAAGAACGTAAGAGAATCAAATTTAGTATTCAGAATCTCTTGGGAGGGGAAACTTCAAGATGAGATACATCATTAAGTAACATGCAGAAAAGCAATTTTAATCAACTGTTCTTGGCAATAATAGAAAAAGTAACACCACTAATCAGATTTTTACTAATACCCTTGATAAGAACGTTTTCTCCTAAAATTGGTATTTTAAGAAAACAACCACCAAAGAGGTCAATAACAAAGATTACAACCAAGGACATTCACATTTAAACTATCATTGCTCCATTATTCTGGTTTTTGGACCAGAAGATCTGCAAAAATATCTAAGTGATGAAGCAATTTTTTTATTTTCCAGCTTTTACCACTGAATGGTATTCTTTCATAGCTGTTTTAAAAAAATATCACAGAATTTCTTGCTCATTAATCATTTATGGGGTTTTTATTTTTAATTCAAGAAATTTTTCCCTTTGGAGGGTAGGAATTTTCACAATTACCATTCAAGAACCAGCAGCTCTTTAATATATCTGCATGATTTTTTATGCATAACAATTTAAGAAATCTTTATGATTGTTATACACCAAATTTAATAAAATTCAAATAATTTCAACAAGGTGATTCTCAAACAAATGCATTAACAGTTTATTAGAATTTACATAATCAAAAGAAAATGTTGACTAATTCTTTTTGAAAGAAGCAAATTTTCCCCAATAAAAGCAGCTATGCTGAATTTTTCCTGTAATTCTGGGCACCTTAAAACCTAAGCAGATCAGTCCTGGAAAAGGCACTAAAGAATATGTTACTGGCTTTCTCATACTTGTTTTTAGCCTATAATATCTTCTAAGAAAAAATGGTTCAATTTCAAATTCATCCACAGGGGAAAGGTTTTCTGAAGAGTGGTTCCAACTGCCAACTTTAACACAAAAAATATAAAAAGGGCTGAAACCAAGCAGTTTAAACCATACTGGTTTTAATGTCATTTAATGACCCTTAGTCCATATCTAATCAAGTAGTACATATTTTGTTTAAGCCAAAATTTTGGCTTAATAGAAACAATTCTACCTTGGATTTTAAAAATGCCAGGTGTCTACTACACTCGGTTGTGTGAAATGGCAATGAAAGTGTCCTCCAGGCTGTTTAAGTGTGTGATGTGACTTCTGAAACTTTAAGCCTCTTTTTTTAAAAAAAGAATAAGGATTTAAATAGTCAACCATGAAAGTCAAACAGGTGAAAACAAAACAAGTGAAAACAAAAACACATACAACACAAAAGAATCCAACCCAGACCACAGGGTCAGGACTTCCAGCCCTGGCGTTGTCACGTTGAGTTGGATAAATGTCCCAAGAGCCTCCTGTGTACCTTCACATCATCCCTAATAAAATGAGGGAATTAGGGGAGCTGACATCTGCGGCCTCAGGTACCATCTACACTTGTGATTTTTTCTGCTAATTCCTCAGCTCAACTCGCTCCTTGGACCACATTCACTGATTTGCAAAGTGTGCACCGCAGCAGCTTCAGTTAACCCTCAGCGAGCAATTCAAAAGAAGAGATTCTTAGCATTGACAAGACGGGCCAAGCCTCCAGGGAAGGGCTCCCATGGTATTACCCCCACAGAATTCCCAATAACAGTTTCTTTCAGACATATTTAAAAATGGTACCATTTTATGGATAGCTGAACAGTTCCTTTTATTTGAGTCTGTATTAGATCCATTTCTTTAAGATTTTTTGGCATCTAATTTAAAACACTTAATTTAACTGAGATTCTTGTAGCCACAGCTCGCTCAAAAGTGAGAAGGTAACTAAAGCATTGCTAAATGCTTCAAGAAGTTCCCCTCACTCTTCAGGGGGGTAACAAAAGCAGCTGTAGCAGACAGTGTACTCATGAATCCTCAAATGTTTCACAGCGGGGGTAAAAAGTTAATAAAGTAAGAAGCAAAGTAATCTAGTCGGGTCTTCATTAGTTTTACTTATTTAGGTTATTACTCATTTTAGGTGGCTACCAAGCTCAGCACTGTAGACGGTCTTCATAAATAAGGCCTTCTGTTCTCATTAGTCTTTTTTATTTGCATCTTAATACATGTGAAAGAAAAGAACTTAAGGCCAAATGGTATCTTGGGGCACAATTCGGAGTAATTTAGTTGGAAAAGAAATATAATTCAAAGTAAGATTGTTAAAAGGGCTGTGTAAACCATCTCCAAGAAGAGCTCATTCTAGACGAGGTCTTCACTAGTTATTACGTACCTGAGCATAATAAATCACCTGTGGGTATACTTTGCAACTTACCTCCGGGGCAGCCTTGCCTGATACCTACTGCTGTGCAAAATTGATAATCTTGACTGTGGAGTTGATTAAAAAGCTTTCAGAAACCCGTACAGAATGCTGAACGGTCGCCATGTCTGTACAGAATGATCCCAGTCAGCTATGGCAGAGCACCTTCTCACCATCAGGGCAAAGTCCCTGGACACAGCTGCCTCTGTCACTCGATAAGCCCCTGGTGACTGAGTGTTCATTTTAAGGGGGTCAAAAGAGTACATAGGGTTTGTACAAACCTGCCCCCCACTTACTTAAAGGGGCAAAGCGTCTGTCTTCTGGATGCGGAGCAGAATGAAGCAGTATTTCTGCACACTGTTAAGCTCTGTGGGAGCTGGGCTATGTCTACATGGTTCGCTGTTTTATCTCCAGCACCTGGCATAATGCCTGGACTATGGTAGCCACTCATAAGGATTTGGCCAATGAATGAACCAAAAGGAGCATTTCCACAACTGTGGTTTATTCCAGGATCCTGAATTTAAATATCTTAAGTGAGGAGTTGATAGATTTGAGGGCTAGGAAGCAAAACCAGCAACAGCATTTAATCTTCTGTCAAGGAATAAAGTAAAAGGTGTATGGCTTTACACGTTGTGTTTGTTGTAGGACAGCACTTCATTCAGGTAGTCTGCATTTTCCAATTTTATTGTTTTTTCCTATTAAAACCTTGTCCTTAACAGCACTGAAAGTAGTTTCATGGGCCTATGCTGGAAAACAGCAGTGAAGGGGGGTTGGAGGGGAAACTGGTGGACTAAATGAGTTTGTCCTCTGTTGTCCAGATCCCTTTTCTATGCATCCAGGTGATAGGAACTTCAACATCTTAACATGAGCACTACTGATTTTCTCCTCATCAAATCCGGTGTGTATGTATGATTGTGGTGGGGGGTGGGTGGGTGTGTGTGTGTAGGCAGAGGGGATTTCTTTTCTTTACCTGATCTTTTAATTCTGACAGCTGGCCGGAAAGATTCGTGACAAGCTTCATGGTGGACTCCAGCTTCTCCTGTAGGTTCCGCAGCTCATTCTGTTCTCCTTCAGAATCGCTGCTGACCAAAGACATGGCTCTCATCCTGGGGAACCAGTCAAGGTTTCTTTCCTAGAATCCACATTAAAAAACAGTGGAAGTCATTTCTAGGAATAGAGATAAGAAAGGCAATCTTACCATGTCATCTTTTCTTTGGGCCAAGTTTCCTTAGGCTATCTCACAGAACTAATGTGCTATATATATTTTTTTAACCACTCAGTAAATATCTTTCTAACTGAATACAATTAAACTCTCTTAATTCTTAGAAGAAGTCACTTTAAAATTAAATATAGGGGAAAAGTAGATTTCCAAACAAGATTCCTAATCTGCCGAAACGAATACTGCCACTGTGTCTCTGATTTTTGCAAATCACATGGCTAATAAGTTTTGGGTTTTAAAAATTGTGGAAAATATACATAACATTAAGTTTGTCATTTGAATCATCTTTAAGTGTATCATTCAGTGGCATTAAGTGTATTCACACTGTTGGGCAACCATCATCACCATCCACCTCAGGAACTTCTTTCCTCTTTCCCCACTGAAACTCCATCCCATTAAACAGTAACTCTCCCATCCCTGGCAACCACCTTCTATTTACTGTCTCTGAATTTGACTACTCTACATACCTCATACTGTGCTGTGTATTTTTAAAAGCATTATACTTGGAAAATCATTTCCAAACACTATGGAAGAGAAATGAATTTTAAGATCCGGAAGGTTCTGGCATTTACCAGATATGTATATGTGTGTATTTGCTTAGTAGGGATTGTTAAGATTGAAAATGGGAATGGGCTCCTTGTTCACTTTTCCTGTTTGTGAGCTTATGGAAACCACTCCTCTACTTTTGTTTCTTTTTCCTTCCAGCCTGAAATGGTTGATGGGTGCTGTCAATTGGTATATGAAAGGCCCACTCAATCTCCTCAGCCTGTCCATCTCCATCCTTTTCTTTTGATGTCTATAGCTTATACCTGTAAACAGTGTTCCTCACTTCTAGTTAACAGAACGTGACAAGACTCCTCCTCCCACCTCGCTTCCTTCTGCCCACATATGCCTTTCTTCTGAAAAGTATGCCTCATAGGTAAGTTCTGTATAGAGAGGCAGGAATGAACAGTAAGAAAGCTCAATCAGCATGAGATAAGGGGAAGAAAACTGACTCATTACTCATTCTACATCTTTCTGGTATCACTTCTCACCTGGACCATTTTGATCTCATCAGGATAAAATCTAATAGATATTCTAACACAAATCATGCCTATCCCCCATCAATACACACACACGCACAGAATTTCGTTATTGTTGCTTTGTGTACACCAGGGGTCAGCAGAATTTTTCTGTATAGTAAATATTTTCTGATAATAAATATCTTCAGCTTTGCAGACCATATAGTCTCTGTCAAAACGACTCTGCCACTGTAGCCCCCAAAGAACCACAGAAAATACATAAATGAATGGGTGTAGCTGTGTTTCAATAAAACTTTATTTACAAATTCTGGTAGCAGGCCAGCATTACTTACTTTGATTTTACTTAAAATAAAACACAAAATTCCACAAGAAATGTCTAAATATTAAAAAGCAAGTGAGACAAACTGTGTCTTGGCTCCAGATATCCACAGTGACTACTACAAATCTAGCAATATAGAAGCCAAACAAGAACCAGTTGAAAAATATTACAAAGAAGGCATCCTGCACCACACTGGCAATATGGCATCACATCTACTTTAGAGCGTTTGCTTCAGACATCCGGGGAGTCTAGTAGGTAGAAACTCACTAGCCACTTGATAAATATTAGTGGGAGGGAGGGATGAGGATCAGCTCTGTTTCCCTCATGGGCCCTGCTAACGAATGCTTAAATGGTAAACCCCAGCTGCTTGAAACGGCAGTCTCTACCTTCCTAAACCAAAGACACTGTGACAAACCCTTCATTCACATGTGACCTAATGGTAGCCTACATTCCTTTTCTTCAATTTCCCACCACAGAATAATGGGCAAAAGACCATTTGATAAAATATCCCAGTTCAAAGATGACCAGCCTAAAAATCTGAAGTGTTGCCATGTCCGTAAGTGGTTTTCTGTTGTGTGTCTACAGCGAAGGAGAGGGAGAGAGCAGACATGTGAGAACAAGGAAGCATGCTATCAACACTGGACGGCAGCTGAGGTAACGTATCACTGATTATATCCACTGCTCCTGTGTCAGTCCTTCAAACTCTGTCACCTTCCTGCTGAGGAAATAGCATAGGTTCAAGGTCCGTGCAACTCTAAGGGAGGAATGAACCTAATTGTTCAGAAGACGACACACGTAGGGGACCGGTGGTTGGCGATTGCTCACTTTCACTCGGGCAAACCGGCTCCCGTGAAGGGAGGAGAGACGGTGTGGGCTGGGCTCTGAAGCCATGAACCCAAAGCACGACGGCAGGGAGATCACACGGCACAAGGCTGGCACAGCAATTAGAGGCCCCAGGTATCCTCGAAGACTGTGACAAATTTCTGAAGACTGACCCAGGGGAGAAGAACAAGCCAAAGAAGAAAGATCCAAAGTCCCAGTTAAACTGTGAGACTCTGAGGAGCATAGGGACACACCATCAATCGGGTATGACAGACTGTCATGCCTGGAGGGGCTGAGAGACCACTAATCCCACTGTGCTATCTATAATGCAGACCACTGAGCCCAGAAGGGAAAGTCATTTGTCCTTAGGGGGAGGGAGGGGGGACAAATTCCTATCTTTCAAGGGGGATCTGGAGAATGATCTGGTCTTTATAAATTGTAAACTGCTATTACTGAGTATAATTTTGGGGGAAATATTTGATAGTTCTTTGGATTCAAATCAAAAGTGTAAACACTGTTAGATCTCTTGGAAAAAAATATTTTTGAAAACATAACAGAGCCAACAAATTCTTAAAGAGCACTTACCTTATGTGCTTGGTGCTGAGGATACAGCAGAGAGCCACACACATGTGGTCCCTGCCTCCTGGACCTCTTTAAAGTGGAGATGGCTGTGATACCTAAGTATGAAATATGGTTCCTGCCATCAAAACACTTGGAATTTAGTTAAGGAGAGGGAACATTTAGATTAAAAGAAGAAGAAAGAATGGACTAAAGCAGGCCATGCTGTGTAAATTGACCAGTAGAGAGCGGGGTCAAAGTCAGAACTGACGACCAGTGATGAGTGGCTGGAATCCTCTTTGTGAAAGGCATGGGCCTGAAGGCAGATTAGTGCTTGGCCAAACTAGGGGCAAGCACGAGGGCATTCTCCAGAGGGGCCTGGCATGGTGAGGAATCCAGTTTGGCTGGAGTTGGGGCTGAGGGCAGATGGGTAGGGGAGCTCAGACTGTCGAACAGCAGAGTGAGCTGTGGGACGGACTAGCGTGGGAGAGAGACAGGAGTAAAGTGGGCACAGAATGAAGAGAGCCTGGACAACGGGGCTGCAGAGGGAAAGGGAAGGAAGGAAGTGATGTGGCGTCCCCGCGAAGGCCCAGCCTGCCTGCCTGAGGTGCTGGCAGAGAGAGGACATGTGGGTGCTGCTTTAGCGAGGAGCTAGAACTCACCTGTAAGCTAACTTATTACTGACATGCAAATGAATGCTAAACTGCCTAAAATGGCTAGAGAATTCATCCAAAATCTGGCTCTCAAATCTTTCATATGTTCACTTGCTTAGCAAACCCTCCATAAAAATAGAAAACACAGATTTCCAAACAGAGTCCACGTTAATGAGGTCTTCAAAAGAATACAGAGTTGATGCAAGAGTCTGCACATAGCTTCAAGTTTAAGGAACAGCTTCTCTTCCTTATTCTAATAACAAGTGACCAAATGACTACAGATTAACATGTGAATCTTCCCGTGGCAGATTCCTACCTTCTCTCGTGGCATATGTGATTCCTGGCCTCCCAAGCATGGTTTCAGAGAGGTCTCTGAACAAATGCCAAATGCACGGATTCATCCAACAACCGTTTCCTGAACATTGACAATGTCTGTGCCCAGCACTGGGCTGAGTGCTGACGGTCAAGATGAGAAAGGCAAGGTCCCTGCCCCCAAGGTGCTTTAGCGGAAGGACTGCGGTCACGGGGATCTCTGGGTACTGTGCTTCGCTTTTGTGGAGCTCCACTCTAGCCCCAGCTCCAAGTTGTGAGCACCCAGTGAGTATGTGCTGGATGAATGAATGGAGTCCCCTGACGTTAAGACGGCTGCTATTGGCGTCTGCGCTCCTCACCCCAAAGGCTAAGGAGATGCGTTCAGATCCTGTATTTGTTTCTGATTTGTGCGTCTACCGATGGGATACCTGTAATCCTGAGGCATGAAGGCCTTGCCCATGGGGAACACAAAGTCAGAGGCAGAAAAAATGCGTCTTTTTAGAATGCCCATTTTAGTCAATGGTAAACGATTGAAAACATTTTTATATTAAACTCAAAATAACACCCTGGAGCAGAACATGAAATTGAGTCAAATTTTAAAGATAAAACCCAAGATTTTAGAGAAATGTCATACTTGTCAAGGCCACTTTGGGCATATGCCCCAATCCCAGGGATAAGCCTTCACTCTCCATTTCATGAGAGTTGTTCAGTACAAAGGTGGGAAAAGGATGTCGTGGTGTCGATATTTACCAGTTACCACCACACAGGTTCTCCTCATTGCTTTCCTCCAGGCTTAATATCTAACAAGGAAATCTGAGCTGGGGGGACCCCACAAAAATCCTAAGCCATATGAAACAAGCTCAGCTGCAGAGAATATGAGTACTCTGCATGGCACGTGTTGCTGTCTTTTCTGCACTGAGGTGGGGAGATCCCCAAATTTGAGATCCTAGGTGTTGCCAGTATTTTAATTAAATAATCATCCCGGGCCGTTAAGTCAAATCTCAAATTACCAAAGAGGACCTAGTAGTTAAATTTAATCAGCAATTCCAGCCAAACTGTTCTCTCAGTTTCCACTGGGTTTTGCACCCTGCGCAGTAGGATAAGCTCCGATGTAGTATAAGGTTCCTCACCAACAGGATCCCTCTCTGCACAGAGAATCTAAATCTTTAAATGAAAATGTTTAGACTATACCAATTACGAGTATAGGAGCAGAGAGAGAACACCTGAATCCAATTACTTTTTATTTAGCTCAGCCTTTCATACAAAATGCTGAGCTTGCTGGAGTACTAAATAACTCCAGTGAGGCCTGTCGCCCATGGCTCTCCAGCCAGTCAGAATCTGAAGGCCTGTAAATGTTTGCAGAATCCTGCCTCTCTGCCTGTTCAAGATCAAAAACACGTCTCAGTGTCTTGGCTTCTATTGCATTTTTGAGAAAGTCATCTTCAACTAAAACATTCTGTTTATACATGAATTCATCTTGGGGTGTGTATGTGTGTGTGTGCTCCCGGTTGGGAGGAGGCTTGTGGGTTCATTGAGCGTCTGCCGGCTGCATCTGTCACTCTGGGGCTGAGACGCCCCTCTGTGCTTCCTTCGCTCTCCTTGCTGCTGGCATCTTACATACCAATGTCATTAGGCACTGTCTGCCCTGATCCTCCTACAATCCAGCCAGTGCAGTTCCCGTCACAGCAAGCGCTTCCTCTGTCAGAGCACACAAACTGACTGAAGCCACAGCCGGAAGCAGGCTGACCACAAGTGCTAAGATTCTGGTTAGTTCTTTTCTAGGTAAAGTTGGAAAAGTCCCTGCAAAGGCAAACACTGAAATTTTAGACACGGGGGCGGCACTGACCTCTTGTAATGTCCTTGACTGGAAAGAGGGAGGGTGAGGGTGTGTGTGCGTGTGCGTGCGTATGTGTGTGTGAGAGAGACAGAGACAGAGACAGAGAGGAGGAGGAGAGGAAGTTGGATTGTGTGATGCAAATGCTAATCATTCTGAGAAGCAATTTCTTTCCTCCCAGGTTCAACTGAAGAGGCCCTTCTAAGAAAGACCACTGAGGTAATCGATCACCCCCTCAGAGAAAGTCCGCTCAGGTACAGAGTGTTGTTTACCATGTAAACAACAGAACATTTATTGCTGAATCCCTTACACTTTTATAGCCAGACTAGAGAATAGAGATTGTTTTGGTGAGGGGCATAAGGGTAAAAGGGTCATGGGAGAGAAGATGGGTCTAGGAAAAATGTACTTGTTGCTTCGCAACCCTCCAGAATCCCCTCTGGGAAGATTCAAGGAGGCAAAGGCTGTCCTTTCAACTCAAATGGCAGCTGCGTTTCTACTATCTTCCCCAGCAAGACAACAAACTGGATTTTCCCAGAATGCCTGGGGATGCTTAGGTGACAGGAGTGACTAGAGGGGGTGCTGAGAGGGGGACTCCTGGAAACAGATACTCCCTATGCAGCCAAACCCTCCGAAAATGCCTGGAGGAGGTGGAGGGACAAGAGTGAAGATAATACTTAACTTTTCAAAGCAGGGATACAGGACACTCAATAAACTTTAAATCATTTGCCCCTTTTGTGAGTCAGGGTGATTATTTCCATTGAAGAGGAAGAAAACAATTAATCTTTAGAGCTCACTTTTCTAAGATCACAGCGAAAACAAAAAACATAAAAAACCAGAATCTGTTGCTTTGGTTGAAAAATGGTGATAATGATCTCTATGCTCATTGACTCTCAAGTTGTCATTTATAGTATATGTTATACATTAAAAAAGAAGCTAAACGAAAAAAAATGGATCTCAGCTATGGACACGGTAAAAAGACCAGGGGTTAGTGGAGGGAGGGATTTTTAGGAGAGTGAAACTGTCCTGTTTGCTGCTGTAATGGTGGATACATGTCATTATACACTTGTCAAAGCCTATAGAATGTACCCCACCAAGAGGGAACCCTAATGTAAATTAAGGACTTTAGGTAATAATAACACACGTGTGTTGGTTCCTCAATTGTAACAAATACACCACAGTAATACAAAATGTTAGTAATAAGGGAAACTGCAGGGGTGGGGTAGGGGGAGGGAGTGTGTGGGAACTTGGTACTTTCTGCTCAGTTTTTCTGTAAACCTGTAACTACTGTAAAAAAATAACATCTACTAATTAAAAAAAAATACATCCCACACTTGGAATTTGTTGGCCAGCCCCAAATTCAAGGATCCAGTTCTCTCTGTTCCAAAAGTACAATGAACTCAAACCACACACGCTATCCTTATACTTCACGGGTACCTTTCTGCAGCAGCCTTGTGATGTGCGTGTCAGGAGGAAGAGCGATGGCCTGGAATCAGGAGCTAAGGAGTTCAAGTCATGGTGTCCCAATGTTTACTGACACTGAGCAAGTGAAGGAGTCAGCTAACCAACCTGGGGTCTCTGTTTCCTTTTTTTTTTTCTTTGAGAAAGAAATCACAGACTACCTCACAGGGTTATTGTAAGGATTAATGGCTGTGAGAAAGTGTCCCATAAGCTGGGAAGAATTATGCAAGTGTTATAAATCAGTGTCATCTGCCCAAGGTCACAGAGCTAGTCCAGAGCCAGCCCTGCAGTCCCGATCTCGACCCCGGGGGTAGCGCGTGACTCCCACGGGAAGCGAGTTCCCTCCCTTGCTCGGGATACCATCATCGAGACGCAGGTTTCTCTCTTAAGAGTGGAGCCATGTGAAGGATGCTCAAGCTGCTCCCCAGTTGAGGTGTCAGTGAGGTCTGCTCTTGGGCTCTGAATGACATTACCAAAATGGCCACGTTATATAATCTTCAGCTGGGCTGGAATGACCACTTACCCTTCCCAGACTCAGTTAATAGTTATTCTTGGATGCTACAGTGTAACAAAGATGAGCCCTTGCCAGCAGAGAGAACCGCACCCATTTCTGATGAAATCCCTACAAGAAGCCAGCTGCAGAATCACTCTTGTAAGTCATTCTGGGCCCTCAGGTGAAGTGACATCTGGGCCGTGCTGGGACCGTGAGAAGGCAGCACTCGCCACTAAGCATGGCGCAGCTGAGTCCTGGGCACCTTGGGCTGCCAGGCAGGGGACGCCAGAGGTCACAGAGGAGGAGAGAAAGGTGGGGCTGGCCGCCTGTGCCGGACAAGGGCGGGGCCGGCCATTGGAGATTCCAAGAGAGAACAAGCAGGCTCAGGACATTTTGGTTAGGTAATTTCCCTGCATTTTCAATCAGCTCAGAAATCTACCAGAACCTTCCCAGTGGTTAGGTGTGGATTTTAGCAATTTCTATCCCTTTTTGTCTATTCTTTTCTGGAGTCCATTAAACTTTGAGCTCTTATTGCCTCCATACAATAATGGTTTTTTGTTTGTTTGTTTTAAGCCTACTTAAACAGCTTTCTAAAGTTCTTTGCTGTTGTTTCAAGGAAAAATTCGCATTTCTCTTTGAACAAACACGTATGCACACCTGAAGCCTCACTAAGCTACTCCACACACAACAGTGTTCCGTCCAACCTTTATCCTCTGATGGGTTTTTATGTTGGAAACGCCTCTTGATTGAAATGCTTTTACTTAAGGTCAGCCCTGCCAAGACGCACTCTAAGACAGACATGATAGGAAGGTGTCATCTTTGTCACGGTCTGAGACTTCAGTAGGAGTTGAGGAGAAAGTCACCAGTGCAGTCACAGACTCGAGAGTGGTTTGGAAGGAAGGTGCCACACAGCTGGACCTCTTCAGGGTCAAGGAGATCATCTGCCATGTGCAGATTCTGCAAATTCCTTAATCCTCTCGAAATCCCCCATTTTACTAACCTGCCCCTTGCACTCTGACCCCAAAGACTGACTAGCTTGTCCACTTAGGTCTCCCCTTCTGCCTCCTGACATCCACACCCCTGCTTCTGACAAGGATGCTCTTTAATAGTCCATGAACTCCTACCACCACTTTGAAAGTTGCTTTATGGGATTGTAGAGCTAAAGATGGCAGAAGAGACCCTTTGGTTCAACTTTCTCATTTTCTAGATGGTAAAATTGAAGCCCTGGAAAGAAGCGGGTTTGTGAAAGGAGAAATTCAGAGACACGTCCACCTGTATAACCTTGAAATACAAGTGACTCTCCCTGAATACTAATATCTTTTTCTCATTCTCACATTGCTAGAGACATGCTAGTGGGCTTCATTCTTAAGAGAGAAGTTTTAAAGAATCCTGAATGTATGTACTTGATAAAGACTGTCACATTCAGAATATTTTCCAAGTTAGAGCATTTTTATAAAGGCCAGATGGTCACATACCTTTCAGTGACAGTCTAACTCTATCAGACACTATTAATATTTAGAGTAAAGAGGAAATGAAGGCATGAAGGCCAAGGAGTTCCAAGTGTAGTTGGGTGTCTGGGATTGAAGGGGGCAAGTAGGGCAGCCCAGTGGGGTCTGCAGCGGGGAAAGGAGCAGGAGATGGCTTCAAGTTATGGAGGGGAGAAAAATGCATTTTTGGAGTTTATCAAATCTGTTAAACTGGGGGAAATGTGTGTGTAAGCAAATATTTTATAAACATATACAAGCATGTACAAACACAGAAATTCCTACCTACATCCTTGGACTAACTCACCAGTGGGGAGCCTCTCACACGCTGGGAACCCAAACTTCAGTTGACAGATCTAACAATTGCTGGGCATAACCCTTGTATTCTGCACAGCTCATGGACCACACTCTTGGATATATCTGATTCCTTGTGCTCTGTTTTAGCACGTGGGTTCCTCTCAGGCAGATTATGGCTCTGCCCCACTCGCTGTTACAAACAGTGCCTACCACACCCTCCGTGAAGCTCAGAATGTGGAAAATTCAGAGGAGAGCGCCGGGAGGTCAGTGCAGACCTGGGGTCCCAATGCCAAGAGCTTTATAATAAAAAGGAAGCTGCCTGTGAAGTGCACAGTAGGACAAAGGGTGACTTCATACCCTCTAGACTAGAGAGCAGAATGTGTTATAAGCCTGGGTGGGGAAACTTAAGCTCAGCAGCTGCTCTGTGCAGCTGCCACTAACACGAACCCAAGCTCAAGTGCAGAGGGTGGGGTGAGAGCATGCCTGACTGGCTGGGAGGCGAGTCCAATGATGCTGACACGCTGTTTCCAGCCACCGAAAAGCGAGTGCCAAATCCCTCTTGACTTCTCCCTCGCTCCGATATTCTTGAACTCTGCCATGGTGTCAGTGAACTTCAGAAAGCATTCTGGGAATCATATTAGAGGGCAGCACAAGCTGTATCCTCAACCGCGGTTAAGGGCTTTCGGAGCCCAGGGAATGTTTTAACCGACACTTGTGGCCTCCCAGGTTAGGCAGGGAAGCTGATGATACAGCACGACCAACGCTGAAATCTCTCTGTCCCAGGAACTGATCGAGGCACTCCCTTCCTCCCAGCATCCTCACCAGAATTCCAGAATAAAAGTCCGAACCCATTCCTGTCCGTCTGCGTGGAAGCCCAGGGTTTCCATGTCACTTTCAGCAGCTGGCGCCGGCCTACGTGGCAGCTAATGAAGCAGAGGATGTGGAAAGTCGGCGGCAGGAGAGGTGAGGGGAGAGCTAGAGGCACGCCCTGCTGAACTCTCCCCTCCTCTCTCTTGCACTCTAAGTTCCGTCTGCTGGGGACTCCCGATTTCTCATTTCCTTGAAATGACACCCTCACGATGGCTGCGTGAACTTCTATGTTCACTGTTCTACTTGTGTCACCACTGCCACCACCCCTTGCCCCCGATGTCCAGGGTCTCACTTTTATCTGATTATGATCTACAGGTACCTCTCCGTCTCCATTCAGGTCCTGAGTTATTCCCTCTAGCCCCTTCACTCGCTTCCTCGGACTGCCTCTGGCAGAAAGCTGCTGTCTTCCCTTTGCAAAGTGCCTGTCTGCTGATTTTATAGTCAGGAAGGGTGCAAGACTTCAGCCAGTTCCTCTTTCACACAGAGGCAGTGACATCTAGGTGTTCCGTTCCCATTTGATCTTTGTTAACAGACTGCTTTCTGACTGCGCTTGCTTCCTGTGTCGTCTTATCAAATACAGATAAATGCAAGCACTGGGTCCAGATACCCTATTGCTTTTGAAATCTTCCTACGATGTTTCCTTATAGTTGATGTTTACTGCTGCTTAAATTGCTAATATAACTTATTTGCTTGGAAAATTTACCCAGGAGGTATTTTCAGGCAAAAAGGCTCTCTCTTACGTGGCTCTTGGGATGCAAACTGCCAAGGGCTTTCAGCAAAGAATTTTCCAGGAATGCAGCTTCTGTTCTCTCCCCTCCTATGTGAAAGAAAGCACCCCACTATCTTCTGAGAGCAGTCCACTAGCTGCCACGGCGACACTACTTTTGATTTGCAAAATTGCTTCTTTGCTTTCATATCCCTGTACAGCTAGTTTCTGAAGAGGTCAAGTGAACTAATAAAAGATAGAACAAATTGGAAAATCTATGGAATATTGTGTGTGTTTATGTGTGTGTGTGGGTGAGAGAGAGAGAGAGGAAAAAAAGAGAGTAAAAAGAGAGAGAGAGGAAAAAGAGAAAAAAATAGAGAATTGTCTACTGAAGCTGTGAGAAAAAGTCAGCAGTAGGCTTAAAGGATGATGGATCAGACGTTCTCATGTTTAATTATCAGGGAGTTAAACCCATTCAGATGAGTCACCTGGGTGTGGAAGCCCATGTCTGGCTGTGGTTCTGGTGAACTGTCCTTCCCCTTTAACATCTCTCTCTTCCCAAATATGGCCACCAAAGGATATATCATTCCTTGTTGCCAGCTTAGGTGAGGACAATGAAGTTTATCAGATTTTGGCAAGTCAAAATTACCAAATATTTCTGACACATCCTTTGGAACGGCTGTGCTCTGCCTCTCTCAAACTCCAGTCCTTTCAACAACCCCCTGTAGTACCTGACTCGAGGTGGTTGCCTAACTAGTAGTGCTGGCGGAGCTCGGAGAGTTAAACCCCATCTAATGCACAGAGCTCCCGTCTTGTTGATTTATGCATTAGCCAGTCAGCATTACCTAGGAGATCCTCTTTCCCACTCATCTCCCATCCCCAGTGGGGACTTGCCTCTGTTGAAGGTGGCTAATTCAACACCACTGGGGGAGGGGGTGGCCTGGGAGAGGAGCCAGTCCAAGTCAGGAAACCTAGATGCAAGCCAGATGACCGACGACTGCAGGTTCTTGACACTGAGGGTTGTGTGTGAGCACAGATGGAACCTCGTTGTGTATGCAGGTGTCGGGGCCGCTCCAGGGTGGGCTCTGCTTCGGCAGACCTGGATGTGAATCTCTGCTCTAGCACTTCCCAGAGGTGTGGCCCTGGAGAAGCTGCTCAAACTTCCTCAGCTTTAGATTCCCGTCTATACAATGGTAACAGTGCCACCTGCAATGCTGCCATGGGGATTAAACGGGATCACGCACGCAAAGCATTTATGTCAGTACATACTGATTAGGCATGACCTATTATTAGAGTTATTATCCAAACTGCCCTTGTTATGGCGAAGCAGCGGCCTGTCTCAGGACGTTCAGGCCAGGGGGACGGAGGTTCTCCCCAGGTATTCCACTGTTCTGGGTAGTAGGCAGTTAACACACTGTCTTGGAGAGGAGAAGGAGCTGGAGCAGCCCAAATATGGATGAGTAACATTCCCTCTGATCACCCTGTCTTTACATGCAATTCCCTCAAAAACATACCTCAGAAAATACAGGACTGATGGGAATAAGGTAGAATGCCGAGACAGAGGAGTGAAATCTCCACTTCATTAGCAAAAGAGATGCCTTGTATTTAAATCATTGGGTCTTCTTCATGAAGCTTCCTTCTTAATGCTTCTTGAGTTTCTAACTTTCAAAAATAACTTAGTTTGCTTATCAAATTCAGGATTGGCTTCTCCTGAGCCTGACTGTTGTAGAAAATTGGGATGGTGAGACTTTGCTGGGAATCACGTATCTTTTACCTACAACATGCCCACTGTGCAAATTTAAATTCCTTCAAGGCAAAGATACTCACAACTAATTTACCACTTATTCGGGCTAAATATGTCTGACTACATGGCCTCTCAACTCATTATCTATAGACTAACAAATTCTCATTTCAGTTGGCACTGGAGAAAAGCCAAAGAGTGCTAAAATTATTCAAAAAAGGGTGTGTGCGGTACATAAATTATCGTGGAAACTTAAGTGTAGCTCAGGGTTAATAAAAGTTTGCTTATTATAAGTGCTTTCACCAAAACTCTACATGATAGCACCAGATTCAAGTTCCTCTGGGGAGCGGAAACTCAGGGTTTTTTCTCCTGCCTTGAACTGCCAGGGCTAAGTGAGGTCACTCTGTAGTCACATTTCTCTGAAAGTACAGCCCTGTCTGGGGCCTGAGTCAACGAATCTGAGCCCGCAGCTCCAGTACTGAGTGGCGCTGTAAGTCCTGTACCTTACAGAGTTACACAGGACGCTTAACTCCTGCAGCCACGCTAGTGACACTGCCACTTTCAATCACGTGAGCGGAGTCAAGGGACCAATCTAGCAGCGAACCAAGTGTAATCATGATAGAAGCTAATATACAGAACTCAGGGTCCACTCCCCAAGTCCCCTGAAGCCCTGGTCCCGGGCAGTGAACGTGAGTGGAGGCCGCCACTAAACACATGGATAGAAGTCACAGCTATCTGTGAGTGATTTGATGGAGAAAGAATGATAATGTCAACCTTGCCCTGCCTCAACATTTAAGGACACTTAAAAAATTTTAATTTAAGAGAGAGAAAGACATAGGAATTTTCCATGCGAGGAAGCTCTTGGAGTCAAGATGCCCATTCTGACTTTTCTTAGCAACAGCATGCCAACAGCCAAGACGTCTTACACAGTCTTGGAACTGTAGGAAACGATGCTTGCGTCAGCTCTCTGTCAGCGCCACAGCCCCGCTGCTTCCCGGCTGACTGCTCTCTGTCTGTTCATCTGGTCCTTCTGTTGTCTACCCCCTCCCTCCATGAGCGCTACCACCCCCCGAGTCCCACACGTTTCTCTCATTTCCGCCACCCGATGGATGTGTGAAGTGGTACTAATCCTATTTACAGACAGTAGCTGAGGTCAGGGAAGTCCCGTGACTTGCTGGGGTTAAATGGCTAGGAAGGAGCAGAGCCAAAACCCACACCTTGGATTTTCTGCCTCCAAATCTAGTTCTTAGGTAGTGATGACTTCATAGTGGGCATCAGTCTGGCCCTGGCTTTGCCAGGGATATTCCCATCTCCAGGGAAAAGAGAAGAGGGATGACCAGCAGGAGAGTGAAGAGAATATACAATCTTCTGTTTTGTTTAAACAAAAATTAATTACTGGGTAAACATCTGGTTGCTAAGTTCTCAACTGTGAGACAGAGCTTCTGGCTTCTTTGAATGTTCCTTTCTCCCTTCAGAGATGGCAAGAAACGCCTCGATTCCATTTATAGAGAGAAGAGGACCCGGCATCTTAACTGTAAGCCAGTTCCAGAGGGAATTAGGAAAGGTGATGTATGTGATCTAGCAAGGCTGTTTGTGTTTTCATACAGCCAGGAAGCCACCAAAGGAGGAAATGCACCTTTGGGACACGGGTCTAGGCACGGAGGGCAAATGCTGGGCCTGCAGCCAGTTCCTCACGCCTTTCGTTCGTGACTAGTCAGACGTCCTTCTCTTAAAGTCAAAGTCAACGCGGGCTTCCAAGCACCCTTCTCAATACAGAGTCCCAGGCAGAATCTCCTAACTATTGTGGGTTTTTTGAGAGGAAAACCCATTTGCCATCCCTGACACCGTGTCTGCAGGGAATTGTTTCCAGGGCAGCTGCGGAGCTCCTCCACCTTCCAAATGGCTACCTGGGGCCTCTTCCACTTGGTTCTGTTGGGTCGCCCTTTGGCAAATGTTCCGTCACTGTGCTTCGAGAGTCTCTGGGAGGTCAAATAATGGGCTGAAGGAGAGCCAGAGAAGAATGAAACACTCCCAGCCTCCGCCACTAGGCGAGAGGCGGTTTTCCTCGAGGAGCACAAGTCCCAAAAGAGCCTGTCTCAGTGATTTCTTTTGGGACATAACTAAGCAAAAGAGCAGGCGAGCCCCTTCCATCTTGGACAGCGCTCATGGGCTGCGCCTTCCCTCTCCTCAGCGGTGGAGTAACTGCAGCCTCCCGGGGTTGGCTTCTCAAGATCACCTGCCTCTGCCTCCCGGAATGGTGGGTAGGATGCCCGCCTCCCCAGGAGAAATGCTGGGAGGACCTCCTCTCTCGGCTGTGGCTGCCCCCTAGGCGTGACTAAGTGGGTCCATGACATGGGCACGCAGCCTGCTCCACCGCACCTCTGAGTTCCAGGGGGTTGCAGACCCCCACTGAATGATTCAGCTGAGCACCCCCAGTTCCTAAGCTGCTGCGGCCAGTGCTCACCAGGGAGTTCCCCGCAGGGAGTCATGTGGCCTCCAGAAGAGACACCATTGAAAATGGTGTCGGCAAAAAGACCGCCTTCCAGCCAGTGGATCTCACGCTTCCCTGAGCCCTCAGCTAAGCACACGAAACATCTGGTTCCGCAGCACTTTGACATTCAGAGTTAAGAATTCTTTGATGCAACAGATCTGTAAGCTTTTGGACAAGAAGTGCTCAGACAATCAAAGAGTGATGTGGATGGGGAAAGCACACCGAACGTTACGTTTCTCAAAACACCACGCAGTGGGCTCTGAGCCGGCTGGGCGGCAGGCTGGGGGTGACTTCTGGCTCTCAGTCTTCATCAGGTGACTGCTCACAAGGCTCCTTTAAGTCTTCATGATTGAGGCAGAAACCCGAGTGTGCCAGAGTTTTCTGTGACCGAAAGTAAGGTGATTAACAGAAAACTTCAAAACTGGCCCCTGAAAGATTTAAAGATAGGGCTCATTTGCACACTTCAGAGAGAAGAAAACAAAGTGGGGGTGAAGAGGAATGCATGACAAGGGTGAAAACTACAGGCCATCTCTTCTATACATTAAGAGATCGAATGCAAATGAAGATCATTGTATGTGTATGCAGACAGGTTTGTG